>NW_004524615.1:4796212-4836905 GCF_000260255.1 Octodon degus
AGAGACAGAGACAGAGAGAGGCAGCCGGGGCCAGGGCAGAATCCAGAGAGGTGGGGAGAGGGGCAGAGGCCTGGCCTCTTTGAAGGCACAAAGGACAGGATTTGCTGACAAGATGTGAGATGAACAGAGGCCTCAAAGATGACTCTGCAGCTTCATATCTGAGCCACAGAGGAAGAAGCTGTCATCAACGAGGGCGGAAGTCTGTGGAGGAGGCGCGGGGTGAGGCGGCTGTCGGGCATCAGGGTGTGTTGGTGTCCGGCTGGTGCCACGTAGTCATTTATTATTTACCGACTGAGTGTTAATTGTCCTTTCTGTGCTGCGAGAGTCCCACAGACCTACAGCATCAACCTGCTTCGTGCTCTGGTCGTTCGGAGCTCGACTCCCTACATAAGTGGATGGTGCCAGCTTTACAGTTGAGTTTTGCTGCTCGCTTGTTAGCATAGCCTGGTCGTAGAGCTTAGCGACGGAGAAGGGTCAGTGTGGGGGGCCAAAGCCGGTCAGCAAAGAGCAGCAGGGATAAAGCCAAGTGAGGTAGCAGGAAGAATCTCCCCAAGCTCTGTTCCGTGCTGAACCAGACAGGTCCTCCGGACGAAGGCAGGAAGAGACAGAGGGAGCCTTGGGAGGAAACGAGCTCCTGGTCCTGCCTCACCTACGGGGGGCTGCACGCTGATTGTACACTGAGTTGCAGACTAGAACCTAAGCGATGATGGGTGGCCTGAGGGCGTAACCCACTGCTGTATGACCCTAGAGAATGTCCCCTTCAGTGTTGATAACCAAGGGTCAGTGCCAATCTTCCAAACACACAGGGGTCTAGGACGCAGGCACATACACCCTGCAGGGGCTGATGTGCCCTGACTGGTCTCCAACGCCTTTCTTCCAGCTTTCATAAACAATCAAGCATCTTTATTGTGGACTGTTGACTAGGGTCAGACTTAGGTAAAGAACAGGGCATCTGTGTTTTCTAGAAGGATCTTTAGAATACTTGATGGCTAACTTTTAAAAGCTGTAGCTGGAACGTTCATGCGGAAGTTTATCAAAGCCGCGGTAACTGATACTGCCTGCGTCCGGAGTCCTCGCTCACTTGGCTCCGCTGAACGTGTGAAGAAGAAAACCGCCGAAAGCTCCAGTAACAGCACCTCCCGCTCGACGCTCTGCGCTCCTCTTTATTCCTTTACTAACTCATTCTTTTAGTAGAAAATAATTGACTGATTCATTTTCAATTTTATGCATCTGGGGCTTTTTTCTATATTAAAAATAGAAAGCTGTAAATTGAAGCGTGGTTGGATGAAGGACTGCCTGAAACCCGTCCGTGGGTCATCAGTGGCTTGGACCTTAGGAAAAACAAAAACTTGGAGCCCATTAATTGCACATTGTTGATGCCAGCAGCTGCTTAACTTTACTGAGTTGTTTCACAAGAAAAGCAGGGGAAGGAAGCAGGGAGTGAGGAAAGAGTCATAGGTGCCAACCAACCCTGGGCGAGGAGAAGACGGAGATCCACACGGCAGCGGGAAGCTTTCCCACCCCAGGGGAGCCAGGTGTGGGCGCTCAGCGCCCGAGCGCGAGCCGGGAGCGGCGCCCTGCAGTTCTCCTCCTGTACGTCTCCTCTCACCCCACGCAGGACTACGCCGCGAAAGCGCCGCCCACGAGGTAGGAAGTCCGGGAAGCTCTCACTCAACACTCCTCCCACAAAGCCGGGTGATCGGCTGTCACGGAACCAGCATTTGCTGTGGCCTGAAATAAGCCACAAGACGAGCATCCTGCTTGCGCTGCCGTGCTACTTGGAATATGCGTTAGCTTGTTTTCATCCAACAGAACACGCCATTCAATCTCTAGTGCCACCAGGCTGGCAAGCTTAGACAGGTTTCTCCGGGGACTGGCCTCCAAGAGCCTGCCTGGGGGAGCCAGCTCGCGGCACTGCCCTCAGCGCCCTCCACCAGCAGGACAGCTCTCCCTTTGGGTGCCTTCAGTAAGAATGAATCACAGCCAGGCTTGTTGCATGTGCTGTGCAAGGTAGACCCAACAGAAGACAGGCGTACTTTTCATGTAAAATGTTATGTACTTTAGTTACATTGTCTTTTTAAAGGACGCTTTAAAGCTGACACATGGACATGACGTAATAATGGGCTAGTAGAATATCGCGAGGCACGTGCACAACGAGCAACGGTCAGATCAAGGCAGCGGACGCCCTATCACTCAGCCAGGAGTCATTTCTTTGTGTTAGGAGTGTTGCAAGTCCTCTTCTCCAGCTAGCTTTCATATGTAATTGTCACCGGCGGTCCTCCCGCAGCGCTGCAGAACACAGCAGCTCACGCCTGCTGCCCTCTGCACCTCTGTGCACCATTTTCCCTGCCGGTCCCTCCCCCGCATAATTCTAGGGCTCTGATAACCAGTATTCTGTTTTCACTTCCTTGAGATCAACTTTTTAGCTTCCACTTATGAGTGTGTTTGCCTTATTTTCCTGAGTACGGTGTCCTCCAGTTCCATCCATATTGCTCTAAATGCCGGAGTTCTATTTCTTTCTATGACCAAATGGTATTCTATTATATAATACCCACATGTATGACATTTTTTTATGCATTCATCTGTGAGAGGACAAGTAGGTTGATTCCATGTCCTTGTGTATCAATCACTGATTTCTACAGCACCAGATTTAATCCAAGGTATGTGAATGCCAAGAGATTTACAAGACAGCCTTACAGTGGCTACCAGTAGAGTCAGGCAAGGCCATCTGCCCCTGGAGGCCCGAAGGAGCAGGCCGCAAGTGAGGGCCTGGAGCTCAATGCAGAGCCCTGTGCAAGTCCACATCAGGAAGGTCCACGATGGAAGCCAGATGACCTCTAAGGCAAGAGTGAAGACCGGAGCTCCTCTGAGGAGCCAGCAGTGAGCCGTCCTTCTTTGTTTCCTTTTTCATTCCTCGCAGGCCATGTGCTGTTGGTGGTACCCTGCAGCCTGGGGCGTCTTCTATCCCCCAGTGATCCAGACAGTCAATCCAGGCCTGTTCTGAACCACTCAGCTGGGCATTCTTACTCAACTTGTCCCAAAAGCCACTGTCACATCTGGTCATTATGAATAGTTCTGTAATAAATAAGGGAGTGTGCACTTCTCTTGGATACACAAACTTCAGCTCCTTCAGAGATATACCCAGTAGGGGAGGCTGCTAGGTCATATGATTACCCGGAACCCCTTAATACCTAAAGAATATATTGATTCATTGTTATGTTAATTTGATACATTAAAAAATCTTGGGAGACAATTCACTGAGTGGAACTAAATTTTATTATATTACATATAACAAAAGTATGTTAACATTTTCCTTTGATATAAACAAATGTTCCTGTCAGTCTCTTTCCTACAACTGTGGAGTGAGTGGTAAAGATCTGGGGTGATCTAGCCTCTGTAGTACCCTGAAGTTAACCAACCTTTTATATCTTCTTTAAGAAAACAAATAAAGAATGGTGAAATTCAAACTGCTAAGGCCTTGAGTTGCATCTCCTGCAACAGAAGAACCTGGTTGGCTACAGTGTTAATGACCGGTCCCTCAAAAAGTGTACTCTTCCTACCTCCCACTTCTTTCTGGATTTCCACCAACCTTATCTATTGCGCTGACTTCTGTTCCTTAGTTTATGATTTTTCAGCAGATATTCCAAGTAACTGCACACATTCTCAGGCTTGCTAACCCCTCCACTGAGACTTTCCTCCTGAGGTTTTCATCGAGTCTCCCACAGGAACTTTACTATCAGAGGGCCGTGGGCTTCGCAGCACGAGTGTGTCCACCCTGGTTGGCACTTCCCTCTCTACCTGCTCAGTTAGTCTGTTTTCCTGTCACTAGACACCCACAGTTTAAGGAGGAGAGGTTTAAAGTGGCTCCCAGTTTCAAAGGATTCAGTCCATGGTCCCCTGGCTGTAAGTAAGGCACCATGGCCAAAGGGCCTGGTGGACACGATCCTTGGTGTGGAGCAGGAGGGAAGCACAGCAGAAGGTGCTGAAGCCCAGGGACCACGGGCCAAGGCCCCTCTGGGCCGCACTCCACCATCCATGAGGCACACTGAAAAGTGCACTTCCTGAAGCCCTGGGTGACCCAAAAGCCAATCAAGTTTAAAGTTTGCTCTAACTGCTGCACCCAGATTCAGGGAAGGCTCTCCTTTGGCAGCAGTAGCTCTAGTCAGACCCAGAGGAGCCTTGTGACATTCCCTGTCCTTGTCTTGTCTTTCCTGTTTCAAGCAGTCAGAAGGACCCACAGAGTCTACCTTTTAGAAGCTCAAAATTTTACATTTGAAGGAAGGAACACTGCGATAAAGTGGATGTTGTTTGGGAAAGATACAGTATATTGGATTGCTCTGAAAATCCATCAGGACACTCTTAGTTCTGCACTGAATAATTAATGGATGTTTCCACAGAATGTGTCTTTTCCTATATTGGCGACCTAAGACATAAGCTTTAGAAAGAAACTACGCAATCTGAAATGTGAGATTGGGCTGGAGATTTGGTACTTTTTTAAAGAAAGAGGTTGATGTGATGTAGAGGACTGCTCTGTACTCTCCAGAACTGCACGTAGCGTTAACTAAATCCGAGGCCTAGAGGCTTAATCGTGTGTAGTTCACATTGTGAGAGCTGGAGCTCAAGGTCACGAGGGGTCACACTATTTCCTTCTGTGGATAGGACTGTGAATCTACCTGAAATAACTTCTGACACCTGCTCTCTCAGAAGAGATTGCCGCAGCTCTTTGTACGTGTGCTGGCGAGAAGTACAGAGAGGCACATTTGCACTTAGTATTATGCTGTTTCTCAACGCACTCTATGCTCCTCTACTTGGCACTGGGGACTTTCAAGGACATCTGACCAAAGGACAAGGTCTAGCTCCAAGCCTCTCTGCTCACTGCTGTGGAGCTGCTGGGGTGATATTGCTGCAGCCGGTAGACACACGGGGGTTCAACCCTCAGGGCTGGTCACATTTACCTGTGAACCATGGGGACAGCAGCAGCATCTGTCAGCGCCAGCAACGCTCCCTCCCAGCTGGGACAACCCAGAATGTATTCAGATATCTCCAAATGTCACCTATGCACCAAGTATCTCGGGTAGATTACCACTGTTTCAAATATATGAGGTGCGAACAAAATAAACTAATATTTATTCTTTTAAAGAATGTATTACAGTGAAAGATACAATGCCCTTAGTCCCTCTCAGCAGTCTGCTCTGGCTACATATGCTCTTATGCCGCTGCTTTTGCCACTCTTGGAAGCATTTCTGGAAGTCCTCTTTCCTGAGTGTCTGTATGTCGTGTGATCAAAGGACAGTGGCAGTGGCAGCCCGGTGCCATCCGGTGGAAAGGCAGGCTTTCCCAAGCAATGCAGTGTGAGCGCACTCACCGTGTGGGGAATCCGTCTAGCACCGTACCTCTTCCGGCTCCGCCCCAAAGTCAAAATCATCATGAAAGGAAAGATTCTGAGTCAACCCAAGACGTGGAGGCAGCCGTGATGGCAGACCTGGTGGACTCAGGAAGGAGGACTTCCTGAACGACTCCAAGCAGCAGCATGACGGGATAAGTGTGCTCCAGACAAGGTGTGGTGGCTTTGAGGACTGCTGGCACGATGGCTTACACTGGAAGGATTTTTTATTTAAACATTCACCATAATCTTTGAACATGCCTCATCTGTAAGCGTGGTGGCTTGTTCCAACAATGATGCTGTAGAGAAAGATACAGCCTGCAGCCTACACTACCTGTGGGTCCCAGTAGTTCACCGAGGACAGAAAGAAGCACTGGACATAGCGAGCAAGGCCAGGTGGCATCTGCTGTACCAGGTACACTGGGGCTCAAGTAGAAAAATTACCCATGACTTCAAAACTGAGACCATCTTCAATTGCAAGCCTTCTACGAGGAGGCACCTGAGCATTGGCAGGCACAGGAGACCCTTGTGACCAAGGTCATAAGGGGACCAAGATTCATATAAATCAACAGTGTAGTGTGACTGACCGCCAAGCCACCATGAATCTGCTATTCAGCTGCATTAAGACTTGAATAATTTATGAAATGATGAATTTAATACTCTGTGCATTAAGATCATTTTTGGAATGTCCTGAGAGTCCATTTACAGATATCTTGTATATGGAGAAATACTCAAGGATTTCGAACTACCAGAGAAAGCATTTGTCTCAATACAAAGTAAACTGTCTTACAGTGTTTATGGAATGTATAATACAGAATAATGGTGAAAGAAATAGTGGTGAAGCCCAAACACATATCTGAAGGCCACTGATGGATTTTAGAAAAGCTATCATACGTTTCATATGAGCAGTTAAGCTTCAATGTTGTTGCTTTGTGTAATTCAGATAGGATGCTGGTCTTTTTTCATCTACTTGGTACAGGGTCTCACTACACAGCTCGGAATTCATCCTGTTTTCAGCCTCCCCGGTGTGGGGATTACAGCCTTGTACCACCACGCCCAGACTCGGTAGCCCGCTCAGTGCCTCCAGGGGCAGGGCCGACATGGTATGTGGTGCCGGGAACCGAACCCCAGTTTCCCTGCTTGCCTAATTAGGCAGTTAGTCCACTGAGCTATCTCACTGGTCCAGGATGCTAGTCTTAAAATGATATTTCATCTTTTCCTTCTTGTACTATTTAAAATGAGGACCAGAAGACTGAGAGAGAAAGTCTGCCAAGGCTGCACAGAAAATGAACTGTAACAGCCCCGTGTGAGGACTGCCGAGGCGCGTTGGTGACGCGCAGCCGTGGTGCACATGTCCCGGCAGCCTGCTTGCTATCTTCTCCTCTTGAGAATAGGGTAAATGTCAAGTTCCCTGCTTCCCTCTCCTTAGCTTCGACACATATGCTTAATGTCTCAGGCCAAATAAATTACTGACCATTCTGTTCTAATATCACAGAATGTATCTTGTCGAAGTAGCTTTAGTTTTTGTTACCTAGCACGGCACGGTTTGTACAGCTTGGCTTTATCCTTGGGAAGGTCATCGTTCAGAGTGTGATGAGAGGCAACTGGATTTTCTCATCAATACAGCTGCCCTAATTCAGCTGACTTATGAAGACATCGTGGGGACAGGATTTAAGCTTCACCTGTGAACACTCACATCACTGAATCCTGGAGCCCGCCGACTCATGAGCAGGGTCCTTGTACTTATGTCTCAAGCTCCGGGTTTGCTTCGCCTGTGGCCCCCCAAATGACTCAATGTCATAGCGTTGATGGGTCCCTGTCACTTGCCACATAATCCCTTTGAGAAGGTGACATGACTGCATTCAGAACTATGACATGTTATTTTTTCTGATTCAGCTGAACTTGGCTAATACATGCTGTTACTCTTAAATAACTCAGAAAAACATAGAGCTAATTTATTTTTAAAATATAACATTATGTTTCCAATTGGACATCATTCTAAATCTTTATAATCCTCTCTTCTGTTTAAATACTACCCTCTACCTTTTGTGTAATCCCAACCTTTAAATTCTAAATTAGGTTAATTTTCTAATAAGTGAAATATCAATTTCCATAGTCAAACACGATTCTAGGATAAAGGTATTCTACAAGTGAAAAATCTAATGAAAGTCTTGCACAAAGAGGCCCAAAACTTTTAGATCAGTTCAATTATTTCTGGGTTTTTCTCTTCATGTTCTTTCACCTCATCATGTGTGAAAGAATTTTATTTTCTTTGCCCATGGCTACAGTGGACAGTACTTCAGCTAAAAGTCATTGTTTGCTTGTGACTCTTCCATTTTAGCATCAATATTTCTCACCTTATTATGAGCTGACTGGTCCAAGGAAAGACACAGTTAGGATCAACAGGTAATTAACTGAGTTTGCAAAGTTCCTAGGCAAAGCATGATGCAGGTTCTTACGTTACTTCTACACTATAACCTGAGGTATTAGAGGAGTCCTGAGGTAAAGATGGGAGCTGCCTAGGTGCCTGCGAGCTTGTAACAGCACACAAGCACGTCCGTCTTCTTTCCTCAAGGCAGCAAGACAGACACCCTAGGGTTCCTCCTGTTCTACGAGGCTGCAAATCTGCTTTGAAGCTCTGCATTGTCTTAAGCTATGGCCCTCTAACAAGACTCTTTGTCAGTCTAAGTGGCAGGAAGAGAGACCCTGGGCACACTTGGGAACCCCAACTTTGTGTTCATCGCTGATGGCATGCCCAATTCTCCACTCTCAGGACCTCCCATCTATTCCACAGTCAGCCATCAATTCATTCAATGAACCCTTTATGAGCACCGAGTGGGCCCTATTTACCTTGCAGCTCGCTTCTCCCTTCAGCTGGAGTGAGACACACAGATCCCCTGCGAGGGGGGCACTGACCCCAGGATGCCATCACTAAGGAGTGGAAGGTTGCATGGATAATTGCCTCAGCCCTTTCCTTTTGGAGGACAGTGTGGTGCTACAGACTATGTAGCTTTCCAGCACCCTGCAGGGCCTGAACTCCCAGTTTCTCGGGACGGGGAAGACCAGCTCAACAGCGCACTTTCCACCGGCTTTCCTCTTTGCCCATCTCACACTCTTGTGCCTCAGCTTTGGAATCATCCTCGTAAGGGGCCACTTGCACCCAACACCCTATCCTAGCGTCTCCTTTGTATGAACCTGAACTAAGACCATTTTGCAGATCATTTCAGTTCTGAAAAGCATTTATTAGCCATTAGCTCAATGCTAGAAAATGTGGGAGAATTTAGAGATGGCCGGGCAAAGGGAGGAACAAAGAAAGGAAAAGAGATGAGGCTACGATAGTCAGGACAGCTGTGCTACTAGTTTCTCTTGGCTCATTAAAAGAAAGATTGGTGCTAATATCTGTGGGCAATTTTTCATGCCTCATTCTGTACTCTGAGCAACTGTTTTGAAAATAGTAATACACAAAGTATTAACGATTGTTACTCCCCTATTCATTTGGTTTGAAATTTTGCTTTAATTTGTTCTTTGAAATACAAAACCCAAAGCATTAACACATTCTCTTAATCTCAAGGAGAAGTAACATTTTCTGAAGCTGAGACATAAATAGGTACATTATCACAGCAGAATATTATAATGGATCTAACAGAGCATGTCCATAGTTTTATGGGGGCTCAGAAAAGGAGCCCCAAATCACTGTGGAACAAGGGCAAGGGGAGCAGAGAACCGCCTCCTCAGTGACTGTGGTACTCCGTGGATAATGCAGAGGGCTGCAAGAAAGGCAAAGCACAAGCAGAAGTCATTTGGGCACAGATTGAGAGCAGGCACATTTGTTCATCAACAAGGCTCACAGCACTTAAAAGGTGCCAGGTTTTGTGCACGGCCCTGGGCTTCTGTCTTTGAAACCTCTGTGATTTGTTTGAAATGCTGTCAGGAGCCACCACTGTACACTACAAGCACCTCATTGACTCTCCACCATACTATGGATTTGCACATCAGGAACTACACTTTTCAATTTCATGCAGAACTTGCCAAAACCTGCAATTTTTCAGGCTGTACACTACTCAGGCATCATCAGCAAACAGCCCGATATTTTGGGTCACTTTGAGAAATGACCTAATGAGTTCAAAAAGAAGGAAACCGCAGCAATGTGTGTGAACAAACTTTTAAAAATAAGCTAAACTTTCCCCCTCCACTCCAACCCATAGAACACTTGCTCTTGAAACCAGAGAGAGTGCTAACCATGGGGCTGGCCAGGAACTTTCTCTACCTTAATCACTCAGGAAATCTTGGTCTGTAGACCTGACCTGGACTTGTTAAAAAAAACCAGCCACAGGACTCGCATCTGGAAAACTGTCATTATGATGGACTCTAAAGTGGAAACAAAGGCAGGAGAGGGCGTGTGGGACTCCCGGCTAACGAGACGCACAGCCTGCTGCGTCTGCAGGGACAGATTTATTTCCTGCTAAGGAGCGCATTTCCTGTCTCGTAAACACAACTGCAGCGCACCTTTCAGATGCCCATAGAGAGGCTGACGCAGTGGGCAAGCCTGGTGTAAGGAGCAGAACCGGCTCGTGCACTGCTGTGCCTTTCTTCCTGGAAGATCACGTTTCTTTCTCTAAATTTAGTGTCTACCTACCTCACCCGTGCCTGCTAATCAGTCTCTATTTTTAAATGATGAGCCCAGTTTCTTAATTCTGTGAACTGCCTTGCTTAAATATTCTTCTCATCTATATTTTTCCTCCTCTGGGGAGCAAAGTATTTCCTGACATCTGTTTTGAATTTGTTTTTCTTTTAATTTCTGTATGTGCCTCTTTTCTTTCTCATCTGCACTAAATTGAAAATAGCATTTTGAGTTGAAGGGCTGCTTGGTATTTCTAGCACACCACCACCCACCGTCCACCCCAAGCCCAAAGAGAGCCTCTTGGTGGCCTTTGTTGTCCTTTGTGAGTCCCAGTCCTCTCTATCACAGGACACAGAGCCATGTGCCCCTACAACCTGCCAGCCAAGGTATTTCAGGAGTCTACAATGATACCCAAAAGAGAGCTATGGACGGCCTCTTAGGAACTGAGCCCCGTGCCCTCCTGCACCGCTGCTCCGAAGCCTGTACCCCATGTGACGTTGTTCAGAGGTAGGGGACTCCGAGACCTAAGCACAGAGGACACAGTCACACGGGGAGGCCTCTGGTCTGGTAGAGACAAAGAAGCCCAGACTGCCACTCATCCTCTTTCATCCTCCCTCTGTCCACTGCATGAGGACACAATGAGAAGACCACCACCTTCAAGACAGCAAGAGACATCTCCCTAGAAAGTGCCTGTGATCTTGGTCTCGAATCTCCTCTGGAGGTGTGGTTGGGCATCCTTCCTGTGGAGCTCTATTGAAGATACCTATAGTTTCCTTCGTAGGTTCCTGTGTTCTGGCAACCCGTGACTAGGACAATGATGAGAACCTTTGTTGTGTGCAGGGGTGTCATTTAGAGTGTCCTTTTAACTTACCTATTATCAAGGTTTTTGGCAGTCTATGGAATAAAAAATTAAACAAACTGTTTATAATTTTACCATCTATGATAACAAACATGTGTTGCTACAATTATTTCAAGTAGGTTTTATATGAGGATCTATGTTTACACGGAAAAACAAAATGTATGTGATTGTATCTCTCTATATATGAAGTATCATTATATGTATATTCATATGCATTATAAATACTATGAGAACGTAATGAGATGTTTGTGAGTGTAAGGTGTATATATGTGCATAGCAGGTACGTGTGATTAATACTCTATCTGCATGTACATCACAGATAACACGCATGTTATATGAGCACACACATTAGTCTGTGGTGCTGGCCGAAGTGTTTGCCAGCTTGTCTCCAGGTTTCTGTGACTCAGAACCCAGAGGGGGAGGAGCAGAGGAAAGCGGAGAGGGCCAGCTCGTGTGGGGAGCTGCGAAGGGACTCCCGTGGAAGCGTTCTCATCTACTGCTTGGCAGCTGGCCCTCTCTTTTGAACACCGTGCCGTATGAAGCATGCACCATGTATGCCCTCAGCACATGTGTATAAAATGTCACCACTTTGGGCTAACTTAGATTCTGGCATGTGCCACTCCCCACAGGACATCGCAGCTTCCTGCAGTAAGCATGCCTATACAAAGCATTTTCTGTAGAGTCGGTTTTAGGAGAGGAAAGTGTAAAAATGAAGCATTGTTAGTAATAATGGTGGGGGAAATTCAGGTATCAGAATAAAGAAATAGATGAAGGGAAAAACTACAGCGAGGGCAGCAATCCTGCCACCACCCAGCAAAGCGGTGTGCCTGGGCCAGGAGACCAGAGTAGCCAGCAGCCGTGCTTTTGCCCCACTCCAGACCACCCTGGGGGCTGCACCAGGGGTGGCCCTGCCATCCTGCGAGGCCACAGGGCCCTTCCCATCCTCCCAGCCACCATGCCATCTGTGTTTGGAGGGAGGTTCGCAAGAGTGGGAAAATATTTTCTTCTCGTCTCCAAAGGGAAATAATTTCTGCACATGGCTGAGTACTCTAAACAGTCTGCATTCTAGAGCTCATGTGGCTTCAAACGGGCATCTCCCTACCAAATGGAAGAGCCGGTCAGCCTGTCCTCAAGTCCGATTCTCATGATCCCCAGTGACCTTGGACAGGAAAGAATGGGACTAGAAGGACTTTTTGGGATATGATGTTCCTTAATGGGGGATTACTGGCTTCTAAAATTACTACGACGAAGAGACTCCTGGACCGTCTCCAGAGGTGCTTACTCTATGCTGTTCAAAGTTCAAACTGCGGCACTCTAATGACATCTAAGACATAATGCTTTTGTATCATGAAAGGCTTTTCCAAATGAAGCAATTACCTGATTCTTTTTTTAAAAAACGATACAGGTGTTATGCTTCTTTACCAGTTATGTGGGAAATGACGACCAGAGGCCCTTAACTTCTGCATCATCACTCTAAAGGATGCAGGCATCCAGGCTGGGAGAGAAGGAGGCGTTAGAGACTTCGAGGTTAAATACTTTCCCTGCATGGCTTCGAAAATCTCGATTTCAAGGGATCCCGCCCCTCCTACTCCGGGGCTTGGCATCCGCCGAGCGCTCCAGATGGATCTGCAGTAATGCAGCTGCTAAGTCTCTGCACCTCGCTCTGCAGTGCTCCCTGCCAGCTGGCCAGCAGCAGCCCAGGCTCAGAGAATGAGCCCAGTCCTCCCAGCTGTTATGCAAAAGAAAGTGCAGAAATGTTGCTGCTCGCCAAATTTCCCTCGAAGCCGTCTTAGCTGCAGCCCGATCCCTAAAGCAGCAAATCCCCCAAATGGCACCTTCAGAAGGCAAGGCATGCTTCCTGCACAGATGCCCAACTGCAGATGTGAGAGTTCACTTGGCTGAGGATGAGAGGCTCAGAAGAGCTCACTGTGGCAGGCAGTAAAGCTCGTGGGAAAGGAGAGACCAGGACCTGTGCTGGGGAGGCAGAGTCCCCTGCGCCTACGGTGCCCACAACTCGAGGGCAGGCAGACTCTGCCAGGAAATCACGGTCACCAACACGTCGAGGTCACGCAATACAAAGACACCAGCCTTAGGTGGTTCGTTTGGTTCTGACAATGGACACCATCAAAAACAATGTAGAGTGATAGTTGAAAAATGTGAAGGGAAAACCAGAAAGGAGAATACACATCGCAAAACACTGGAGGTGTCGCAGGGACTCTACCTAGAGGGAAGGGCTGCAGGGACAGGAGAGGAGAGGGCCAAGGCACCTAAGGAGGTCCACAGCTCTGTTAGAAAGACCAAGGCCACGACACTGGTGGGAGGAGAGCCAGCACGCATTGCAGATGCTTTCCACATTGACATCTGCATTTCAGTGTTTTTCTAGTGCTTTGAGCTCCTATTATTGTGTCGAGTGACGTGTTATCTGACTGCGAATATAGGCTGGAAGAGACGTCCAACTGCCCTGTGAGTCCTGGCTGCTGGCTGCAGGAGTGAACCCACTTGGCACCTCCACACATAATCGCTCCTCACCAAGCCACTGTTCCTCATGCCTCACCGTCCTGGCACTTCTGGGAGCTGGCAGGGAAGAGGGAGGGGCCTAATGCCTTGGAAATGGGGAGCTGGCAAGACACTTGGGCAAGACAGATCTGGGACGCTGCCAACGCTTGTCAGTGAACTGCTATCTTGGCTTCCAGGCAGGTGCAGAGCAGACAGCAGGCACCAGCACAGGGGCCACCAACTGGCCTCTCTGCTGCCCCTGAGACCTGCTTGCTGAGCTCCTTGCTATTTGGAGTCCCAAATGCAACACACACCGAGAACCTAACAGTCAGAGTCCTCAGGCAGGCTCACCTGAGCAAATGGAGAACCCTATGATGGGGCGCACTTTGAGGTTCCTGTGCGCAGCGTCCTTCCAGGCTACACCCTTGCTCCCTGCGCTTCACTGGTCCCCCAGCTCTTGAGCGGCTCATGGGTCCTTTCCTTTTCCCCAGGCTACAACAAAAAGCATCCAGAAACAGAGACATGCCGCAGCTGCCTGGCCCCGGGGTGGGGCCGCCAGCTGCATAATCACCGCAGAACGCAAGGAGGAAATGAGAGAGGAAACCACTTTGCAATTTGCCAGCACCAGGAGCTAGCTGTGGAAGGGAGAGGACAGAAAGTGGGTGCTTGGGGACACTCCCCCTGGTGCCAGGATGAGATGCAGTTAATTAAAGAGTTAGGAAAAAAAAAAGATAGTCTCAAAATAACATGTTTTAAAAGCAACAAGGTTAAATGGGAAAACAGACATTTTCGTGTAATACCTTATATTTTTCTGGCTCATTGAGGACCAGGGGATGTAACGCTTGCAAACGCTCGCTTTATCTCCCCTGGCTGCCAATCTCATCACAAGTGGAAGTAGCGCTTCAGGACATAACAGCACATGGGCTAATAAACACTGTCTGACTCCGTGATTTATTTTCTTCAGAAGCTATAGCTGTGTTCAAAATGATATCCAGCGAAGTGTCACACATTAATTTAGAAATATTTCAATAGGAAAATTTATCTCTGAACTTTGGACTACCACTACAGTGCCGTAAAATACTACTTTTCCTCTTGCGTTGGTAGTAACAGCAACAACATACCCCACAAATACTTCTAAATGCCCCCAAGAAAAGCATGCAGTAACTAAGTCTGTGCGCCCAGCACCGCACAGAGCAATGTGGCGGGCAGCGCCCCTGAAAGAAAGAAGACGGGGAGACACAGCAAAGAGCTCACTGGGGACTTGGCCTTCTGAGGTAACCTGAGTGCCCTCAATTCTTTCAATGCTGAAAAGCTTGATGGTTGATTGAAATTAAGGAGATTTTTCAAGGAAGTGAGGGAGTTATTTTTCAGACCAGAGAATCAGAAAGAAGAATACAGAACATACAATAATGAGAGAAGTAAGTCACACCTTCTAAGGCTCAAAGGTAGCAAACTTACAAGCTTGGAAAATGTAATCCAAGTATATTATTATTTTAGTGTGAATAAAATACTCATGGATCTTATAAAGAACCATTAAAAAGCTCAAGCTTCTTGGGTCCTGAGGCATTGTTTCCTAGACAGTGCTCGAAGGCTGCAGGGGATTGCACCCTGTGGTACTCTTTGGTCCCACTGATGGATCTGAAGATTGCTTCAAAGGTCTGTAGATGCCCCTCCAGCATCCTGGCTGCAGGTCTCCAGTGCCCTCCCTGAGGGTCTGCTTAGGAGTTTTCCCTTTGGTTACTGCCATGCTCATAACAAGAATAGTGGTTCTGGGGAGCGACGCACTACCAGGAGAGGCTCTGGGACACAGGTAGGAGAGACCCAGACAATGTTCAAGGGGTCGGTGCAGCGCAAGTTGCAGCAAAACCTGTCACCATGGCCAGCCCACGTTCCCTTCCCAGTGTATTTTCCCTTGTTTTGGAACACAGAGTCGCAGTGCCGGCTAAAGCTCATCACTACTCACTACACCACAGCCAGCCAGGCCCAGCCCCCCACCCCCCGCAGCCTCATGTCACTGGGTGTGGACATTGAAGGAAATGGCACCATACCAAGTTTTCCACATTGCTTTTGTGGACATCTAAGCCACTGTGATCTCTTCCTAGGCAAAAAGGTGCAGCCCTTCCAAGGAGCAGATCCTGCTTTCTTGCTGTTCTGTAGGCCGCTCCCACTGCCATCCTCAGCGTGGGCACCAGGACAGCATCAATGTGCCCAGACCACAGCCTCCCTTAAGCACATGAAGTCTTTTCTGAGCTGAGCATCTACACTGCAAGCAAGTTGGCAGTCCTAGAAAGCCATTGGGCAGCCTATCATGGAGCACACTGCAGAATAATCCATGGGAAACATGCCACAAGGAGTGGCTGCCAGGGACAGCACGCTCAGCCTCAGGAAAGTTTCAGCTCAGCTCTGCAGCTCCCTCTCAGGGGTGCTGTGCTTTGCCTCCCCGGGTCAGGCCCGAGGTGCCCACTGCACAGGGCGCATGCTCCATCTGCCTCTCCAGGATGCCTGGGTTGCATGGCTCCGCCCAGGGCATCTCTGCAGGTTCGGCACTTTCTGCTAATTTCTTCTAATTCCACAGGTACCTAAAGCACCAGGGAAAAAAACCCACCCCTCTTTCATATTAACACTCTCTATAAAAGTACAGACAGTGCCCAAAGAGTTGGAAAATTTTACAGGATTCTCTGATTTCTGTAGAGATAGAAGAGCGCTCGCAGGGCGCACTAGCTGGACTGTTCCTGTATGCAGCATCTTTCATTCTTTGTTGTGGTGACTTCCTGCATCACCTCAACTTTAACAACCCTTATACTTAACTTCAGCATCAGGAATTAAGGACTGTTTTACCACTTCAGTGGAATTCAATGGCTTAACTTTTAATCTCGCTTGATTATTTTCTCACTGAAATTGGGCAAAAGCTCTGCAGTACAATTGTTTATTCCTTCATTTGATTCACAAACATTGACTTCGCAACAGCTGCTGGCCCAGAGACACGGCATAAACAAAATGACAGAGTCCTGCTCTAGAAACTCATCTGACTGGCAGGGAACAAGAGTAAGAAGCAAATGTGTGTTATGGGAGAGAAACCTAAGTACTAAGCACAAAAGGTGAATATAAATACCAGGATGGAAGCTGACAGGACACCGGGAGTAGGATGGCAGGAGAAAGAGAGAGGAAGGGGCAGCTCTGGAACCAGAGGCATGGAGGAACGAGTGTCAGAATATGAAGCCCATCGCCGGAGAGGCCTTGGAGAGCGGGGCCAAATATCCCAGCCTGCTAGAAATCTTCATAGGACAAGTCAAATGAGGAGAGTACAGAGCTAGCTGGTTCGGGGGACCTGCTAGGGGAGCACGTGGACAAGAGATACACATCTGGGGAAACCGTCTGCATCATGAAGCTGTGAGTCTGGAGCCTGGGACCACACACCTGGGGAGCAGGAAGGAGAAGAGGCAGCTCTGAGGCTCGGGTTCTCAGGAAGACGGAGAGACTGGCCGAGAAGCTTGGGAAGGGGCCCGTGGGAAGAGGGGAGGGAGTCCAGGGGAGGCCACAGCCCAAGGACCCAGAACAGGGGGATCTAAGAGCATCTCCACTAAACGCTGCTGAGAGAGAAAGTTGTGAGGACCAGGCCAGGGGCCAGCCACAGGGCTTAGCGACATGCAGGTCAGTGGGACTCTAAGAACTCACACTGAAGGATGGTGGACAGGAAGCCCAAGGCACATGCACTGTTGGGGGAAGGTGGGTCATCTCCTTAACCAACAAGGCTTTACTTCTCCCTCCACCCTTTCCTCACTGAGTAGCTCAGCAATAAGGTCTCCTCTTCACCAAAGAAATACATGTGCTGCTTTCTTACAAAAATGTTGCAAAGGCAGCGTGTCCTGCTGCGGCAGGACCAGCTCAACACTGTTGGACAACGCCAGCTCCTCCCAAACTCCAGCGACAAGCCCCTGCCACAGATGCGCTCCACAGCCACCTTGGCAGCGTTCCACTGCGCTTTCCTGAGGCATCCTCTTCTCTTGTAAATTCAGGCCAGAGTGTGATTAGTGCAACATTCTAGAAAGCTGTGGGGGTTTGTTTGTTTGTTTGTTTGTTGTTAGAAACACTGTTCTTAAAGCTTTTTATTGTGCATATATAGCAAGAAATCAAACCCAACACCATTTTTCTCTTGAGTTCCCTCAGTCCTTCATGGAGAACACTTCTTGAACTTGGAGCTACTCAACTTTGTGGTCTGAAATAAAAATGATATGTCAGCATCAACAACTATGGAGGGGAAAGTCAAAAGACTTTTTTTTTTTTTTTTTTTTTTGATACAGGGACTTTATGCTCAGACTCAAAGTGATCCTCTTGTCTCAGCCTCCCCAGCACTGGGATTTCATGTGTACACCACCACACCTAGTTCCAGGGCCAGCATGTAGTGTCCAGGGTCCCAGGGCCTGCATAGTATGCAGCGCTGGGGATCAAATTGGGGACCTTGTGCTTACAGGCAGGTGCTTATGCTGTCGAGCTCTCTCCCCAGCCCCAGAGGACATTTTTTGAAGTAGTAGAGCCAAGACCAGGTACTAACCTCTATCCCTGAAGAGTACGAAGCCCTGAGGACTCTACCTAGAGAAGCGGGAGTGCAGGACGGGCCCCACGTGTGCCGCATCAATCCGACAATTAAGGACTATGGTGGTTAAATTGCACACGTGCGCGTGCACACACACATTGAGTGATTATAGTCTATGGTGAATGTTTAAAAAAATTTTTTTGGTGGAACCAGGGATTGAAGTCAAGCCCTTGCTCTTGCCAGGCAAGTGCTTATTCCACTGAGCCATCGCCCCGGCCCAATGTTTAAATTTTAAAAACAGTATAGAAAAAGCTGAGGTGCCATGAATCCCCCCAGAATCCTCCCTTTTGCTGAGTGTCGTTAGCAGGTATGATTGAAAGCACAGCACAGGCTGCCACCAAGCTCTGTCCCGCAGCAAGGCAGCTCCTGGAAGCATGGCACTGTGTCCGCCCCTACCTTGTCCACTGTGTCTGGCAGATGGAGCTTCCAGCTCTTCCCCAAAGTCCAAATGACCCTGAAAAGTCAAGCTTTGGAATGGACTCGGGACATCGTGGCAACCAGGACAGCGCAGCTGAAGACACTCACAAGCGAGGGCTTTAGAGCTGCTCCGAGAGTGCCGTGGAGCCTGGTGAGTGTTTGAGGGGACCAATGGTAATATGCATTTTATTACAGCCATTTCTAAAATCGAAACCTTCCCCACATGTTTGCATTGCACCTGGCACACTACTGACATGTCAGTAAGGCCAGGCACCCTCTGGCTTTCCAATAGCTGCTCATTCTCTGGCGCGAAGAGAAGCAGGGGTGTGCTCCACAGGGCCTGCCACTCACTTCTGTCTGGTGCATCAGCTCTGTGTGGGACACAGGAAGTGCACAAGCTCTGCAGAGCAGTTCTGGTTTGTTTCTGAAATCGCAGGCCTGCTACAAACCCCAGCTGCATGACTAGGTGCTGCACGGCAGCACCGTGAAGCCCTCCTCTGGCCTCCTTGCAAACCCACGTGGCAGTGCCGACCTGCTTTGGGGTGGGATTGCGGAGCCCTGGGGCACACTGAGTCACTGAGTCCCCGAAGTTGAGTGTGTACCAAATGCGCAACCTAATTCTCTTGGAACTCACTTTACCAGGTGGAAAATAGACACCATGGCTTCCTCTGAGTCCCAGTGATGTATAATTAGAACTCACATGCGTCTCTGGATCTCCAAGTTCTTCTCACTCCATGGAGCTGCAATATATCCTGATGTCTTTAAGAAAGCTAAGTGAGCCGGAGGATTTAAATCTCTGGCATTTAATTTGGGGAAATCATTTATAAAGAACATTTGAGGAATAAAATTTGGCCTTAATGTTGACTGAACATAATCATACAGATTGGCAACATTGAAATTTAAATTTACAAGGACTTCAATTCTAATTTATGCTTTACAGAAATCATCGAGTCTGTAATACAACCATAGACTGTATGTGTACACTCGGATACTTGCATTAAAATGACACTTGGTTCTCACCCTGACTACCTATATATACTGATACCTGTGAACTAAGCAACTGCACTGAAGATGGTAATCTGTAATAGTAGTTTCATGCTTGGAGGGCCTGTCATTCTGGTCTTCTGAATACAGGCTGCTTGTCATGACATGCCAGTTGCTGCTGTGCTATCTCTCAGGTAGATGATTGTTCAAAAAGGAGGGGGTGGTGAATGAAGGCAAGAGACAGGAAAAGGAATATTGTGAGACTGTCCTGCTTCAAGGTTGTATATGGTTAGATTTTTGGACTTATGTGTAAACATAAGAAGTACATAATTCTTTATGCCTATTTTTAAAAATATATTCTAATTTTTAAATGTTTTCTCATCATATTCTGTAGGGACTTAAAGTTCAACATATCAATACTTGACGAAAAATACCTGTTCCATGTTATGCCTAAGATGTTTGATATTCAGACAGATAGTGAGGTTAAGCTTAGCAGACTAAGTTGTACAGTAATAACAATAAGCTTGTCTTCTGGATGGTTAGCAACCTAAGTTTGAAGACTAAAATTAGAGAAAAAGGAGGGCCGCAAGGAAAGCCAACATTTTGGCCCTAGCCTCCCAAGGTCAATTAAGACTCAGGACATATGAGAACTTGTACTGTAATGTCATGTAACTCAGTAGTGTCCCAAATTTTCTGATCAAGGAGATTATGGGGCCAAAGAGGAAATTGATTGATGATGTAGAGTGTGCCTAAGGAGAGTCACATGGAGAGAAAACTTTCTCTCAGGCTTTCACAGAGAGCACATTGGCCAAGCAATGGCCGTGACTCATCCACATGGCTGACACTGACAAAGCTTCTACAGTCTGAGGTACAGGATTTCAGGATAAATTCTGAAGGGATTTCACTGACCTTATCAGATCCAAAAGCTACAACTCTTGTTGCATAGGTCTTGCTTTATCTTAGTCTTAACCATCCAGCAGAAAAGTATAAAAACGAAATATAGGAAGTAAAGCCATGGTGTAATGTTGAGCTGTAGGGGACTCAGGTTAACAATTTCTGACACTGCCAGTCAAGCAGAAGACCCAATACTATTATGGGCTACTGCACTCTTTTAGAATATTTTGCTGACTTTACACACCTATAATATTCAAATAATGGAACTTAACAAAAAAAAAGGGGATACAGATGAATATCCATTTTGTATCTGTGTATTCAAAGTGGTTAGGTTAGATATGTAGTTGCATTCTCTTAATGAATAGAGGGATTTGTTCTAATGGTGTTTGTAAATAGGATATCATGTCCGCATCTTGTATAGCAATTAACCACTAGGAAGAATGTATGCAATGTGTTAATTATTGAAACTGTCTTACCAATTTGGTTTGAAACTGTCTCATTGCTATTTGTTTCTCAATAAAATTATGGAAAAAAATGACACTTGGCTTAATTGGAAAGTAATACTTAAGGACAAAATAAATAAGGGAGGAATTAACTTCTCATGACTCAAATTCTTGCAAGTTTACCCTGTAGATATACTTGTACTGAAAGCCCTTTGCTGTTTGGGTTCTGTCTTTGTGTCTGAGAGCCAGAGACAGTATCACAAATGCATACAGACATGTGACCAACCTTTTGGAAATAAATTTCTAGGAGTGATAGGAGAATAAACTTGCTTTCAGAGCTTAATATTCATTTTTTATTTGTTTATTTGTTTATCTGTTTGTTTATTGTATTAGGGATCAAACTTGGGACCTTGCCCTTGCTAGGCAGGTGCTTATGCCACTGAGCTATCTCCTTAGCCTCTTAATACTGTTTTAAATGTACAATATCCAACTACGTCTTGGCAGAACCCAGAAATGTCTCAAGATTGAGCAAATAGCCCTCAAGGAGCCCTGCAAGTACAAGCAGCACGGTGACCCAACCATCACTTGAAAACTCTCAGGTCCCAGACAGAAATGCTGGGGTTGAGGCCCAGGAATCTGTTCCAACAGCTTCTCCTACTCTTGCAATTGCAACTCCAACTCCAGAGCTGTGTTTCCAAGAACAGAGTGCTCATCAATGGAAGAAAGTGGATTTGGTTGTTGCCAGCTGCTGTGTTGGGCTGGGCTCTGGCTGCAGATGCAGAGAACATGAGCAGTGTCTGAGCCACATAGTGAGAGCCTGGGTGTGGGACAGAGGTGGCAGCAGAGCCCCAGCAGGCTGACAGCTTCATTTGTTTGGCTATTTGTCCAGGGCTTGGCCGGAACTGGTTTCCTTAGCACCAAGATTATTTATTGACTCCAACCTAAAGCCATTTAATCGAATCGGTTCCAACGTAAGTTCAGCTTTGCAGATATGGGCCCCCTTATCTACACGAGGCTCCACAGAGACTTCTGAGGAATGTCAAGCTGGTGCATGCTGCAGCTCAGGTGAGATACTGAACACGAAGCTTCTGCTCTCTGCACGGACGTAGACCCAGGAAATAAATGAAAAGTCATTGCAGCAGAAACTTCTCCCAAGCCGACAGCCCACGAGCTGCACTCCTGTGTCCATTACACCGCCACAGAGAGCGGGTTGGTGGTCCTGCAGACGGACCTAGATGCGCATGGCTCCACGCCTGTGCCTCGGGAATTCTAATGATACTGACTTAGAGATCTACCAATTAATAAAAAACACTATCACCCATCCAGCATCAATGAGTTTTTATCTACTAGTCTTTCAAATTGTGGCACAGTTTAAGGCTTTTTTTTTTTTTTTTTTTCGTTTTGTCTTTTTTTTTTTTGGTGGTACCAGGGCTCAAACTCAGGCCCTTGCGCTTGCCAGGCAAGTGATTATTCCACTGAGCTATCTCCTTGGCCCCTGGTTTAAGGCTTTGGATCAGATAAGAGTATGCTTTACTTTGCTTCTCAAATAATGATATAAACAGCTCTGATGCTCTGACATTACAGGATTAGCTTTAACTGCTCCTTTTTCTCTTTAGTTTTCTTTCTTAGTACTAAATGTAAAAATATAACTACTGCTTCTAGAGATTATAAATGTTACCCTCCTGGTGGAACATTGTATCTTCTTTCAAAGAGATCTAATTAAATATTTCTGTTAACTCTAAATTAATTCATTATTATTTTTGAAGGTTCAAAATTTAAAAACATAAATCTAGGTGTGTACATAGTGAGCAGCTCACCCATCTCCATCCTCAGGCCAGCAGCCCAGCGGCCTGCGTGCGCTCAGGGCCTTGGGGTAGAGGCCCTGCGGCACAGCAGTGAGCAGAGCAGCGATCACTGTAGAATGCACAATGGAGAAGGAGAATTGCAGACACCGTGGGGGAGGTAACCAGTGTTCTAAACAGACCTTGGATTAAAACACATGGAGCAGGCTCCTCAGCCTGGACGTGCAAGAAGCGCCGTGAACTGGGAAGCGACTCCTGCTAGGATTGGTTCATTTATCCAGGACAAACCCAATTTTTGCTCCAATTCTGCAAATCTTCTTTTAAAAATGTTTTTAATTTTTATTTATGTATTTATTTAATATGGGGTCTGAATATGCAGTTCAGTCTCAGTGATCCTTCTGTCTCAGCCTCCCAGCTCTGAGATTTCAGGCGTGCACCACCACGCCCAGTTACGGTGGCCAGCAAGGCATGCCCAGGATTCTGGAGCCAGCAGGTATGAGGTACTGGGAATTGAACCCACATCCTTGCGCTTGCCAGGCAGTCACTTGGACTGCTGAGCTATGTCCTTAGCCCTAATTCTGCAAATCATATCTGCACTTTTGAGAATGTGGGTGCACAATAAATATTTACAGTTATAAACAATTTAATTTAACTTTTAATTAATGAAGCAATCAATGAGGCCTCTTTGGGGCAGGCCACCAAGAAAGTGACAGCAAGCCATGGGGTCTTACAGGAAGAACACTGAGCCCTGGCCCATCCACATCCAGAGGTGTCTTGGACTGTCCTTTAGAGAGGCTTTAGAAGTCTAAAGGATGACAGTTGCTACTATATGTAAACTTCTAACCTTAACATAAAAGAAAGGAAACAAAACACTTTCATTGTAGGTGTACATTGGCTTTAGTGGAAAATAATTAACTATATCTTTTTGAAAAATGCAATTCCACATTATCCCCCTAAGGCAGCAATAGCTCTCACATACACACACAAAAGATTGTTTCTGTCTAACTCAAATATGAAATACTTAACACTCTTTGGAAATCCAGTTCTAGCTTCCCTCCAGGAAAGAGCTCAAAATTCACTTAGTTAAGAATGCCTAAGAATTTACCAGAGCAGTGAGAAGATTCCAGAAGGTTCCAGTTGTGTCCTTTGCTCCTAACTAATTTCTTATGGCCAAAGGGTCTCCCATGCTGACAAATCATACATTCATCAATATGCTTATGACTACGAGTCAGGACACACTTTTGTATGTGTCAGTAAAGCAAAGGGACCTACTTTATTTTAAGAAATAAATGTCCCTTTATTTCATCAAAAAATTATTGGACCTAAAAATGCTGCCCCTAAAAACAAACTGGCTCTTTTCCACTGCACCATTTTGGTTTTCTTTCGGGGAATTCCATGCTGCACACCCAGCAAGGCCACCTCCTCTCCCGCTGCATCTCTATCTGCACTTATGCTCACTGGTTCAGGCTCCTTCAAACACTGTTACCCTGAAATTCTTGGCCTCTCTCACTCCACAACTCATTCTGCCTAATAGCTTCCATCCCTATCACTTCAATCCCCAGCCCCGGGCCCAGTCTCCATTTATTTCTCCAGCCATGACTTCTTTCTTGACCTACAAATGTCATATCTTAAAGTTCTGACTAGATAGCCTCTCACTGATGTGAAGGCACATCAAACCCTATGTTGAGTTAGCCTGTGATGTGACCCACAAGACTTAGGCAAATTCCAGAGGTCTCCTATTTAGTCTTTGCAAGCATTGCTATCCTGCTCACCCAAAGCAGAGAGCTCCAGACCTGCTCTGCCCAGGAGCCCACTGAGGGACCTCTAAGTCTCCCTGTCTCTAGAGAATTCTAAGCACAAAATTTCATCTTGTTTGTCCTAGAACTACTTGTGT
Source organism: Octodon degus (assembly GCF_000260255.1). Lineage (NCBI taxonomy): Eukaryota > Metazoa > Chordata > Mammalia > Rodentia > Octodontidae > Octodon > Octodon degus. The sequence goes on from NW_004524615.1 coordinate 4,820,600, forward strand.
TCTGGGACCCTAACTGTCTGTCCTCAATGTGAGCAGCCAACTCTTGGTTTTCTTTTTGGTCTTCTGTCTCTTACCTGGTCAACTACCAACTTATCCTGAGTATTACTGCTTCATGGATAAAATTCAGGTGAGAAAACATCATCTACTTCTACCAAAATGGTTTCCCTCACTTTCATCTGAAACTCAGAGACAGAGCTGCATGGAAGAGAGCCAAGGCCTTTTACTGCTAAGGTCTTCCTGGCTGTCTAGGGCTGCTGTGCTGGCACAACAAGAGTCTCCCTTCACAGTTTCACCACAGACCCTGCCACCCTCTGGAGCCTTCTGATAGGCTGCAGCAAAGTCACCTAAGCCTTGCCTCCCCCTGTAGCCCAATTTCACTGCTAGGCTGCATCATGCAAGGGCTGAGGAGGCTCCATTGGAAGTAGGAGGCAGCGCACCCTGTAGGTTTCCCTTCCTGTTTTTGTTTGTTTGTTTTTTATGACACCAAAAGCACAAGCAACAAAACCAGAAACAGATGTTTGAAAACTTCTGCTCTACAAAGGAATAAGTCAACAGAATGAAAACACAACCCAAGCAATGGGAGGAGGTATGTATAAAATATCTGCACACCAAACCATAGATCTGAATGTAGGTAGTACACATCCTACAAATAAATAGCAACAACAAAGAAACAACTCAATTATGAATGGGCAGAGTTCTTGAACGAACACTCCCCAAAGACGTGCTAAAGGCTAGCAAACACGAGACTATCTCTGCTAAGGTTTGCATCTAGCTGTCCCCCACAGCCCGTGCAGTCGTGGGCTGGCTTCTAGAGTCTGTGATTCATTCATGATCCAACGCGGGGATTATGGTGTGAGCACTGTACCCTCCCTGGACGGGAAATCTGTACATGATATAAGGAAGGGAGAGGCTTGCTGGCTGCCGCAGCCGCTGCTCCTCCCTTCTTGCTCTGTGCTGTCCAGCCGCCACGAAAGGCTGCGCTCCGCCATGTGCCACTCTGCCTTAGAGTCAGATGAGCGTGGACAGAAACCTCCACTAACTGTGATCTAAGTAAATCTTTCCTTCCTTAATTTGGGGTGCTGGGCATTTTGTTCCAGCAGTGAGAGAGAAGTAACCGAGACAATGTCCAGAATCAGAAATCATTAACAAAAAGCTGATCAATGCCACAGTGAGGGAAGCCTGTGCCCATGAGGATGGACACTATTTTAAACAGAAAATAAGTGTGAGAGGGGTCTTTGTGATCAGACGAACTCGTGCTTGAATCTTGCCTCAGTCATTGTTTGCTGCGTGATTATGACGGCTGATCTTCCAAGTCTTACCACCATGTAGGATGGCGTCCTGCCGAGGGCTGCACACGCCCTGGCCCAGCACAGCTGTGCAAGCACCCCATCATCCCACCTGCCCCTCTTCATGGAGGGCCAGAGATACTTCTGCAATACTGTAATTAGTTACGTCTCTGCTCACATCAAGGTCCGTTGTGTTGAAACAAACTCTGGTCCCTGCGTTCAGCCCACCTTCTTCTGAGAAGCACCGCACCATCAGGGAAAGAAGGTGTTTTCTGACTTCATGACTCTTCATGCAGCTTTGGTGCGGACACTGGTATCTGCAGGAATCATCTGCACCCAGGCAAAACCCCACAAGCTGCGCGAGTGCACTCTTGGCCATAGGTGGGCAGCTCCTGCTGAGAGAAGAGACACTGCGGATTCCGGGCTAAAGCACCACAGCTTCTGGCTGTATGCACAGGGTTAGAGCTTGGCATTTTCAACTTCTGTCCTTTACTTCACATGCTCATTCACAAAAAGATAGTGTGTGTGTGTGTGTGTGTGTATGCGTGTGTGTGCGTGCACACGTGCGCACGCTTGCGTGTGAGCGTTAGCTCTCTCTTTCTTAATTGTATTTTAACATTCAATGTTGTGCAGACACAAACAAAATGAATGATTACTTTACTCAATGGACAATGGAGTGGCACAAAGTAACATGAAAACTACCATGAGGTGGAGGACTCTGGTAATCTCTGGGGTGAGGAAAGAGGGTCCTGAGGATCCTGAGTTCAAGGCTGACCAGGGCAAACTATGCAACTCTATCTCAAAACAAGTTTGTTTTCAAGGTTGGGGATGTAATTCTTTGGTATAGTATATGCTTAGTATATGCAAGGCCTTGGATTCCATGCCCCGGATTATTAAAAAAAAAACAACAAGGAAAGAAAAGTTGAAAAGAAAAATTGGGGATTAGGGAGATAGCTCAGTTGGTCTAAGCGCCTGTCTGGCAAGTGCAGCGACCCAACTCTGATCCCCGGTACCTCATGCAGTGCCAGCCCCGATGTATAGCAAGACCCTGTGCCAAATAAATAAATAAATATTTTTTTAAAAGAGAAAAATTGATTAGATCACAAGGGGAATAATCTTATAGATACCACAGCATCCTGTCAAAACTGGTCCTTTTGGACTGCTCTGAGGTATGCATTAGTATGGCTTTAGGAAGTGGATGGTGCAAAGAGAAAATGGTTCACATCTGTAGGTTTTGCATATTTCTAGACTATGATTAGGCATTCACCTCTTTAACATTTATATTAAATAAAAAATATTTGTAAAATTAAAGCCCTTTTGGGAGGGCTGGGGAGAGAGCTCAGTAGAATAAGTACTTGCCTGGCAAGCTCAGCGTCCTGAGTTCAGTACCCTGCACAGTAAAAATAAAGAAAGAAAGAAGAAGGCCTCTTAAGTGCAGAAATAAATGCAACCGAATTACATTTTCTGCACACTGCATCTTTGCACTTTCAGTAACATATCAAAAAGATGATTTTTAATGCCTTTAATTTTAATTTTAGTTTTTCTTATTGATGGGTAAGTTCTTTTACCCATCAATATGTATGATTTTTCAAATGTCTTCTGTGGAAAGAAAGACTGCATTGTTTCACCTTAACATGCAGATGGTTATAACAGATAGCACCAAGCCAGTCTCCGGTTCGCCTTGCCGGATTTGTGACAGTGCCTTAATAAAGGAATTCAGGGAGCAGAATCTAAATTAATTGGCAATTTGAACTCTGAGTGATCATTGCTTTGTGCCTGTTTGGGAAACATGATTGCTGGATCTAGAGACGGATAAAGACAAACTACTCTGCTCTGACAATCCATTCTTCTGAGAAAATTGAACTGTTCTTTTTCCAGCGGGGTAATGATACCTAATCCATCGAGATGTAAAAACTCTATAAAAAGGCCTTTTGCAGAGTGCTCCGGTCAGCCAGTTAAAGAAAGTAAGCAGTATTCTTAATGGAAGATAAACGCTTGCCCTACAGGTTTTTACCTGTCATACTAATCTCAAAAAGCATCTCATATAAAACTCAAGCTAAAAAGACCGTCAAGTCAGCCTACACCACTCGGCAGACTAATACCTAGGGCTTAGCATCTCTGTCCCGCATGGGGGAAATGTTTAAAATACTTGGAAGAAAGCCTTTCCCTCCGCATTAGACTAGGCAGACTCAGTGAACCTGATGTGAGATAATCCACAACAATTCAGGTTCAACAAAGGTTGGGAAAATATTGTAGCAGACATGGAACTTTGATGGAGAGCTTCTTTGATCTAAAGATTATAAAATACACAGTTTCTAATCTGACAAATTTTGAGCTGCAAAGCACAATATCTAAACATTCTTCTTTTGTCATAACAGTTTAATCCCTTAAGAATGTGATTTAAACCACTGGGGAGCAAAGGTCGCCTGGAGATTTGTATGGAAAAGGAAAACTGCCCCTAGCACCTCCAAGGAAGCATGTGGGGGCAGGGTGCCGTGAGGCTGTATCACAAGGCACTGCTGCTCTGGGCTTGGAAGGTCGCTGGAAGTTCAGCATATGTCAGAGGCCCCTCTTTTCAATGTAACTGGATAGAAGATGAAACGAGCCCTGCACTCTCTCCTTGCCTCTTATCTTTGCCATTACCCTTCCATTTCTTTGTTCTTTAAGCTGAAGATCAAATTCCCCTTGTGATATAGAACTCAGGCCCATACATTATCCAATTGATACAACTCTACACTTAGTAAAAATACCACCAAGTTGTTATCATTTTCTAGCCCTACTGATTTTATAAAGATGCACGTGTAGTGTTTCACCCAGTAATGCTCAGCGTTAGCTCCTCCCATGGCTGTCAGTCCTGGCATATCCAACCCATCTGCTATCTTGTGAGTCAAATGAAATCAAGTGAGTGCCTGGTGGGACCTCACACAGGCATCCCTGTTCACTCTGATGGAATTGTTAAGAAAGTGAATGGACAAAGGCAGAGCTGTGTGAAGCCTCAATTTTTTCAATGAACTAAGATAGAACAGTGACCCAAGGATGCTGTCCTTAATCATTGGACCCTAGGGCACAACATGACTGATTCATCTCTGGTTAAACATCCCTCTTTGGGATATGGATGGGAATGGATTATCAGTGATGCCCTCTCTGGCAATGCAGCCATGGAGAGGTGGTGTTTGGCATGCACTGTGACAGAGGTCTCTGCTCAGGAAGAGGAAGGTTGGCTTCAGCAGAGATTTACAGCTTCATCCAGTAAATGTGGATCTCCCACCCCCTCAACTCCAGATGGTCTGAAAGCCTAAAAAGCATGCATTCTATTTCCCCAGACATATAGAACTAGGAAGAAGCTTGCAACATTATCTGCTCCAAGTAGCCAGATTTATGTATATAAATGTCTATATGCTTCAGGAAACAGATACTCTTTCCTTAAATATTTTATAAGCAAATTAATCCATAAACTGAGCCTGCCAGATGACAGGTTCAACATCTATTTTTCGGAAGTAGGTACCAAAAGACACAGTCCCATAAAGTGAAATCCAAGTTTCCTGCCCTCAGGCTCATGTCACTCTTCCACATTCAAGCCCTGTGAAATTACCTGCAAATACCCAGGGCTGGCTGGAGGCCCCAGCCCTTCCTGAGGTTGGTCTGACAGGTTAATGGAAACCTAGATGAATTCTTTGCTGAGTCACATGCCCACAGCAAGGGCACACATGGAACTGGTTTCCAAATGAGTTTCCAATCGCATTCTAATAGGTGTGGGAAGGAAGCTGCAGCCCTCAGGAAATGAGGTCAGACCACATGGTCACCAGGCTGACTCGAGTGAAGGGGCCTCCATTCATCCCACACTACCAAGCATCCCTGCGTCTGCCCTCACTGCCAAGCGTCCCTGCCTCTGCCCTCATAGAGCTCCCAGCCACTCTCCTTGCCCTGAGCATCCGTTTCAGCTCTGATGAGTAAAGAGGGCTTTGACCAAGAGTGGACTTCCCTAGGGCCATGTGAGTTTCCAATTTGGCCAAAAGTCCTGGTAAAAAGGACAAGTGCTGTTCCTTCGTGTGTGTGTGTGTGTGTGTGTGTGTGCAAGTGTGTGTGTGTGTGTGTCTTTTTAGGCATCCATTGTGAGGTAGAATGCAAAGGTAACACAGTTATTTGAATATAGTGTTTTGCTTATAGAAGAATAAAAAGCAATTGCATCTTACGGAGACTTTCCACCAAACCTGGTCGATGTTCTTCTATCAGGACCAGATGGAATCCTATAATTAAGTGGCTATCTTTATCTTGTTAATTAGGCCAGCTTTCTGCCACCTTCCACTTAAAAAACCTCTAAAAGTACATTTATTCAAACTTACAGGACTAACAACTTCATGTGTCAGACCACACTGAGGATTTGGCTGAAATATTCGTAAGACCACTGCCTATTATTTTTAAGAACTCACGGAGGGCTCTTGGTCCAATGTCAAAGGGCTTGAAAAGGGCAAACATGGATTCTCCATGTAACAATGGGATGAACAATGACCCTGGAACTATAGGAATCAGCTTATTTCCCTTACCTCAAAAAAACTGGAACAAATCATCCAAAAATCAATTTGCAAGCACAGAGGAGAACGTGTATAGCTAGATAATAACTCACTGACCACTGGGAAGCAAACGCTGTCAGAGTTTTATAATTTCTTCCTACGATGGTCATAGCCTGATAAATTAGAAGGCAGAAATAGTATCGTATTTCTCCACTAATAAAGTTTACTGTCTCTTGTAACATTCTCCTGTAATCTGGGTGAGTATAGACTAGAGTTGGAGGTCATCCTGAAGTTACAGGGCACAGAGAAGACTGGGATGTTGCTTCCAAATAGTAATCAGTTTATAATCTTGTCTCAATTTTATATCTTAATAAAGCTGGATTTTGAAGAGGTCCGTTAAGGATCTAATATCACGTTGTATACTCAGCATTATATGAAGTAGAGAACCAAGAATAATCTAAGGGATACAATCCTTTTCATCAACAGTATTAGAATGCAAAATAACACTAAAATAATGAGCAAGAATGGAGTTTAGCAGCCCAGAAAGAGGTGCAAGGTTTTCCTTAATTGAACAATATGGCAAGAAATTCATAAAGCAAGAACAGGGAGAATTTCCAAATATACATTTTCATTTTTATTTTTAATCATTTATTTATGTATTTGGTACAGAGTCTCATTATGCAGCTTGGACTCTTAGCAATCCTCCTGTCTCAGCCTCCCCAGAACTGGGATTACAGGCACGCACCATCATGCCCAGTTTCGGTGGCCGGTTCAGGGTACCTGAGCTGGCATGGCATGTGGTACTGGGGACTGAACCTGGGTCCTTGGGTTTACCAGGCAGGCTCTTGGACCTCCAAGCTGTCTCCACAGCACCAAATACACATTTTTAAAAGAGGGTGAAAGACCCACAGCTCTAATGTGAATGCACGTCACTAGTTATTCAACAACAAATCACTGCAGAACAAGAAGGTTGGAGATGACACAGTACTTTCAAACTATCAAATTCATTATTTTGCATTGAAAAATAATCATTTACCAAAAGGAGGCATCCAACAAAATTAGATAAAGATAGAACTGGCTGGCTATGTGCAATTCCCTGGAAGTTCAGCATCACCCTGTGAGGGGCAGGGGAGGAGGAGGGGCAGCTTACTACGGAAGCCCCGCCCGGGAAGGCAGAGAGGGCATATGAGGCCGGGGCAGATGGGCTCCTGGATTCAGGAGTTAATCGATACGGATGTGTTACTTAGGGCTGGAACCAAGGTGACCTTCCACAGCAGATGCGTCAGAAGTGGAGAGTAAGTTCCCGAAATGCTCGGGAGAGCTGAACAGAGCAACTCGGCTGTCAGCTCAGTCACACAGAAGTGGGTCCTCTTGCCCTGAGCCCTTCTCCTTTCACGCCCACATTGCTCTTCAGTGTCCTGCGACAGGCTGGGAATTTTATGACCCAGCTTCTCACCTCAGACCCTTGGAGGGGGAAATGGGTGTTCCTCACGTGGGTGAAACTGCTCTCTTGCATGTTAACACCGTTCCATTTATTTAAGACCATTTCCAGAAAAAAAAAAAAAAAATGACTAGTGTTTCAGAAAGCACCAAACAGACGCAGAGTTACGACGATGGCTCACGTGAAGAAGTAAGAGCAGCCGACACAGTATAAATCCATTGCCAGGAAATTACCTTTATAAATCCCTTGCTGCTTCAAGGTCTCATTTTCCTAATTCCTCGGGGCCACTTTACAGCTTGAGCCTGTCTCTGAGACCGCTTGCAGCAAGCGGATCTGTTTTAGTGTCAGTGGTCATAAAATGCAGTTTCCCATTTTAATAGGTTATTTATTAAACTCTTAGCAGTTTGCATTCTTTACTTCTAAGAAGGAGCACATTCTTTGCTAGGTGTGCTCTCTGATCAACAGCCCTAAGTCCACACGACTCTCTATGCATTACACCTTCTCTCTCTCTTCCTATCCCTCCATCCAGGACTCAGCTGAAGTGGCCTGACAGTGGAGCTGGAGTGGTCCTTGTCGCCCTCATTACTGCAGACGCCATGACGGACACCCCTTTATCTCTCAATGGGCCACTTTTCATCAAAAGACCCATCTTCAACACATCGCTTGACAGTAATCCATAATGGCAGGTGTTCCACACACTGGAGATAATAAAGGAGGCTGTAGAGGGCAGAAAAGCCTGCAGGCTAATACCCTAATGGGTGAAAGCTCACCTCATCTTTCTCATGCACCATGTGTAGAATGGGCAGCCCCCTGTCAGGGAAGTGCGGGGACGACGCATTAATGGAGGTGGTCCCAGTGACACGCTCTGAAATACACACAGTCCGACCGAACTGAACCATGCGCAAGCCCAGCCGTGGAGAGTAAATCCTGTTCACCTCAGTGTTTCCCAGACTCCGAGGGGCCTGCTTCCTTCCCTGCCCTGAGCCTGAGCTTCTCGGGGACCACAGAGCAGGAAATGAGCTGCTGCCAGCCACAGAGCAGGGCAGTCTGGGCCCCCTTGGGTCTGGGCTCCGTCAGGGAGAGGCCGCCCCTGAGGACCACCCAGCCTGCAAGGTGTATTCCGGGCTGCAGGACCGCCCTCTCCCTCCTGTGGTGGTCTGGACAGCGTAAGTGTGCTGGGCATGCCCAGGTGTCTGCCTATGTGCCAGTTATGGTTACATCTAGACGTACCCATGGGCGGCCTTGGGGGAGGATGCTAGACTGCAGGGGCATCCAGCTGACTTGCTCTTAGAACCTGGGGCCTGGTGGGAGATGAGGTCACCGAGGACAAGGCCTTGGAGGGGTCATCCCCCCAGTTCCTTCATGCTCTGTCTGCCTCCCGTGCGCCCCGGCATGGGCAGCTCTCCTCTGCAGGCCCCTCTGCCCAGCCTCCCTGCCTTGGGTCCAGAGGCCTGAAATCTCTGTAACCTGTGAGTGAAAATAAACCTTCCCTCTTAATTTGTCAGTGCACGCGCTACGTCCCAGCAGCCAGGCAAGTCACCAGAACAGCGCCTCTCCTGTGCTTCTGGCCACGACCAGTCTTCCTCTCCCCACACGTGGCCTCTACAAGGACTTGGCCACATCATGGCTCCCGGGGAAGCTTCCCAGATGGGTCCAGGCCAGGCCCGGAGTCTCTCTTACAACCTCCTGTCTGCACTTTTCCACAGCACTTCCTCTTCCTGGCATCCCTCTTGACCTCTGCAGTCATAAGAACGTGGTACTCTATGTCTCAGCATCCAGGGGCAGCATAGAGCCCTTTAATCTCTGTAGCAGTCTCCTGTGGTCACTTGAGGTGACCTCTGACTCCTTCTCAATACTTTCACCACTTCCCACAGCCAGAGTTTGAAAACTTACTGTCATCCAATAGTGTTCATCTCCACCAAGCCGCCAACACTGTTGCCTCAGTGTCTGATTAGCGGCCTCCTCCCCTCACAGTGCCGTCCGTTGTCACCATGCAATGTGTTCCCGATCCTGCATGCCCTTTAATTGCCATTGTCTTGTTGCCTACTAGACACTGTCAGCACCACTCCTCCCCAACCTACTCAGGTTGTGCATGTTAGTCTGCATTCTGCCGCCATCACAAAATGCCCAAGGATGGGCAATATATAAAGAAAAGAGATTAATTCACCTGGTGGGTGTGGAGATTGAAAGTGCAATCTTTCGTGGCCCCATTGTTTCAGCCTCTGATAAGGGAGGCTGATCCCATGGCACTGTGAAGGACAGGGCAATGGCAGGGCATGTGCTAAAATACGAGGGCATGCCATGATGCAGGGAGCCAGGCACTGTGAGGCCAGGCCAGCTCCTCCCACCACTAAGTACTCTGGTGAGGCCCGAGGAGAATCATGTGGGAGCAACATTAGTCCCTCCCAGGGCTGGCACTGCCAAGGACCTAACCACGCTCAAGGGGCCTCTGCCATGGACACTTCCCACCACTGCTCAACATGGCCACACTGAGAACCAAGATCCCAGGGCACAAGGCTCCATGGGGGCAGCTGTCCCTGTGAATACTGCAGCACCCCTCTCACTGCGTCCACGTGTCCAGCTCAGTCTCAACCCTCACTTCTGTCCAGAATCCTGAAGCAAAGATCAGAAAGCCAACTATTCTTCATGATTTGAGAAACAGATATAAGAAGATTTGACTACAGCAGCTTCAAGGATCTAGCCAATGCACATGAATGCCCCGCCCCGCAGAGATGCGGGGACAGCTCCGGGTGACAGAGAGGGAGGCGAGAGTCACGCCTCTGTAGGCCAAGGGACCCGCGGGGCTCCAGGCATCTCTGGAAGCTGCAAAGAGCCAAGGATACTTCCTTCTTCTGTGTCCACAGAAGGAACCAACTCCACCAGCACCACGACTTGGAATTTCAGCCTCCAGAACTATAAGAAAAATAGAACTTATTTTTAATATGACCAGCTTATAGATCTTTGTTCCTGCTGCTCTATGAAGCTGACACCAAACCCACCTTCTTAAGAAAGGTCTCTTTTCCGCCGTCCACTGGACACCCCCTTCCCACTCACACTGAAGGATTCTCGCAAGTCTTAAACCATGTCAATGTGGGCTTGGGTGCTTGTGGCTCCTGGACTCACATTCAGGAAGCAAAGACAGACCCAGGGATCGAACCTTTCCATACCCATTTTGAAACACGTGTGCATAATTATGGGACAACTGCAAGTGGAATTCTATTCCTCGCATTGGTCCAGGTGAAGTCAGCAGAGTCTGTCCTGACTGTTGATCAGCTTCCCCTCCATGGTCAGTAAAGTAACTGAAGGGAACCTCGAGTAGTTCATGTCAAGGGACAGTTGCTTTGGAAAGTGGTTCTGATGGCAAGCAGGTAACAGAGAGCAGGAGTTAACCGTCCCAACACTAATTGTTTTAGACTTTGCTCACTTAGACCAAAAGAAGGTAATTGGAATCAATATAACTCATATGCCTATAGGAGTAAATCATATGCCTATTGTAAATCATGAAAAGGACAAACAATCTAGGAAAAAAGTGAATGAAAAATCTTAATAATCTTCCATTCACAGAAAAAGAAGACTGCCAAATAAGCATATAAAGATACTCCTGCAATCTCATTAGGACTCAGAAAAATGCAAGATAAACCAGTGTTGAAATTCCTTTCAACTCCCCTACCTGAAAAAATTATTAATCACTCAATGTCTGTGACAACAAAGGAAAAATATCTCTTCTCCTGCCACCGGCGGCTTGACACACCCACCTGCAGAGGGAGGCCGCAAAGCAGAGTGGCCTGGAGGTGGGCAGGCCCTCGGCGCGGGGTGCCCTCAGAGGTCTCTGCCCTCCCCTGCCATCCTTCTGTGTCTCCCTCTAGACTACAAAGTCTCCCAGGTGTGAGCCAGCGGCGTGCGTTGCAGCAGTCTTTGTAGCGTGTAAATGAGAGAAATGAAGCAAAACTACATCCTGAAGTTAAAATTCGTGCATGCGTGTGTGTGTGTGTGTGTGTGTGTGTGTGTGTGTGTATGTGTGTGTGTGTTCTAGGGAAGGGTCTACAGGGTGTTCAGGATCTCACTACTAGATCAGACTCGTAGTGATCCGCCCGTTTACAGCCTCCCAAGAGCTGAGATTACAGGCACGAGCCACCATGCTCAGTCTCAATCGCCATCTCAGTGCACCCCAGGGGCTTCGCCAGCATGGCAGGCCTGGGGATCGAATCCCCAGCCCGTGCACCTGCTTGCAGGTGCTTTAATCTGCTGAGCTATTTGGCCAGCCTCTGATGTTAAAATTCTATAAAAGGACTAAATAAATGAGTTTGGTGTGTATCATTGAATGCTGCCTGTGAAAAGCAGGGTCCAAAAGGAAAAATATGGTGTGGTACAATTGGGGTCAAAATTCAGCAGAATAACCGCACAGATTGTTTATGAATGTAAATATTCAACTAAGCACAAATTTAAGTGCAAAAGTGATACCAAGCTTCACCCTCAAGGGAGAAAAGGAAGAGATAGGAAAGAAGGCCCAGTTTTAGCTGTTTCACCCTTTTTTCTTTCTTCATAACATAAAAGAGAACTCCGGGGGCAATACAGAAAAATGTTAACATCTGTTAAATTTGGAGGTCTGTAACACTATTTTCATTGCTTTCTGTGTGTCTGAAATAGTTCATATAAAAATAAAAATGATTAATGTCAATATTTCTGTCTTTATTTGTTCAGCTAAAGGACATTTACTGATATTTACAAATGTCTGACTTCACATCATGTTTTTAAAATATTTTAATGGGCATTGCATTAAAAATATTAAGTATTTGCTTCACTTTTATGCATGTTTGTGTCAAAATCAGTCCACGTCTGTGAGGGTGTGGAAAGTCAGTGGACAGAAGGGGGAGAACTAGGGCACAGGACGAACATCCTGTTAGTGTGGCCCTCCAGGATGTAAAGTCCCAGGGAAGGCGACATTAGGGTAGGGGGAAGGGCAGCCTTTCCAGATGAAGAAGACAGTGAGTCTAGGGTTGGCAACGCGAGGCTTCGCCATACTTATTGGAAAGCCCAGAGTGCCTTCCTACGTGGCCAGATGCCTCCACGATGATGTGGACTTTAGGCTGAGTGTGGGCAGGTCACACACTGTCTCAGGCCTAAAGCAGGAGACCGACCAAGACAGAGCCCAGAGACCCCAGCAGGCCCCCTCGGGGGGTGTGGCCCCGCTCTGAAATCCATTCGCTTCCTTTCCAGCTCTTCGCAGTCTGCTTTTATTGTCTAGAGCAGTGGCTGCTGCTTGCGCTAAGATCAGCTGCTCCTCCACATCACTGAATGCATATGTCATAAATATTGGCTATTTCCCACCAGTGCAAGAACTTTAATTTTCAAGTGGATCATGCCATGCACGTGGCTTACCGGCAAACGCCCTCGGAGCAGTGTTCCGTCACGTTTGCACCGCCTGCGCAGCGCGCAGAGGACTCACTCGGTCTCTCTTCTGGGCTTTGTTGCTTCCTGAACTCACGACACTCCCTACGGGTCTCCACGCTCCGGAAAAATGCCAGGCGAGCTCTGTGCTGGGAAAGCAGACCGCGGTTTAGCAGAGACGACAGCCCGCCCCTGCGCGCCATCGCAAGCTGCGCGGGACGGATGCCACAAGGGGTAGCTAGCAGAGCACGCCCCTCGCGCAGCCACCCTCCAGCGGTGGACTGGAAATCTCTAGGATCCCCGGGAGATGCCAGGCAGGCGGCGGGAACGAGGAAGGCTTCCTCCCAACCTCCCGGCGTCCAGGTGGGGCAGTCTGATGTTGGCTGTGGTTCTGTGGAAGGGCGCGACGCTTTAGCCTTCCGTTTATTTCTGTCATCCTTTTGCTTGTTGGTTGGTTCCCGAGATGGACTCTTGGTTGATGCACCGTGCAGTCACCTGACAGTAGCGTGGCCACCCAACGACCCTCAGGGAAGTTCCTGGATCCAAATGGAGACACACTGGCTTGCTTTTCAGCTACCGTGACAGGCCCTGCTGTCCCCTAGCAGGGTCGTCTCTCCCCCCATCCATGCAGTCCTGCAGCCTGGCCACACCGCGCAGGCACACTCTCCACCAGGAGCCTCCTGGGCCTCGCAGAGGCGAGAGCCATGACTTCCAGAACCGCATCTCTGGATTACTTCCAGACTTTCTGTTCTTTAGAAATATCCAGACACCCAAGAGATTGTCACCTCTGCACATGCTAAAGGGGGCTTGGGGCTCTCTCGGCCCCCATGGCTTCGCTAGTCCCTGCCTTAATGTAGGATCCTGGTTTTTTAAATGTATTTATTTGACACAAGGTCTCATTATGCAGTTTGGATAGTGATCCTCCTGTTTCAGCCTCCCTTAGTGCTGGATTACAGGTGTGTGCCACCATGCCCGGTCACCTTAATGTAGGATTAAGAAAAGGAATAGAGGAGCATTGTTTTGTCCTAGAATTATTTATTCAGTAGATTAGTCCAGGGTAAAAATCTAGGGATGAGGGTACAGCAATAAAGTCTAAAGGCCACAGCCTGATAAAGTCACTGTGGTTTTCAGTAAGATACAAAAGCGTCACGCTGGGCAAAACATTACCCTGAAGCACAAAAAGTGGACAAGAAAGCAGGAGAGTTTGCAGTCTTCAGCAAAGATTGCTGGGAAATGCCAAGGCCTGTGGGAAACCTGTACGTGGCAGGGATCTGTGAGATGAGCAGAGGTCCTAGCGCAGCTGCGAGCGGCGTAGCGAGCGCAAAGGCCGTGGCGCAAGAGCAAGGGGCTGGGAAGACCTGGAATCCCGAGGAAACCCCGCCCTCGGCGCCCAAGCTCTGGTCCACCCGCTCTCGGCTGCCGGGAGCAGCCCTGAGGTCCTCTTTCCTGAGCGCGCTGTCCTGGCTGCCTCCCAGGGCTGAACGCAGCAGGATGCTATTCATTTCTGATCATTTGCACTGTGGGGAGGAGCCGGGAGTCGCACTGTCCAGCGAATAAGGTGGGTGAGGATGCGCCAGCATGTCTTTATGTGACAGAAATTGCTATAAAGACTTGATCAATGAAGTGTGATCAATTAATATGGTATATATATAATATGTATATATATAATTTGTATGGTAAAAGCCACATGGCCATGAATCGCCCCAAATACTCAAGGGTCTCCCTCTCACTTCAAGCACACTTTTCTCATCACTAGTTTCATTATATATTTATAAATGCATTCATTTTCCATGAGCCCATCTTCGCAGTCCACCACGATTCCTTTCCTTGGGGGCAGCAGGGTGCAATCGGTGCATGTCCCCATGCTTTGTCCGCTGCTGGCTTCCCATTCTGTGGCCCTCCCTCCACTCATGATCCCCTTCCCACTGGCAAGATCTGTGGCCCTGTTTTTTGTCGCCTGTCTTCTATTTTGCTCTTTAAGTGATTTATTTGGGTGACTCAAGCGTGTCCTTCCTGGTAGCAGAGCAGCGCTCCACTGAGCACAGAGCCCTCATCTCCTTATGGGCTCGTCGGCTTGCCGGCACACAGGCGCTGCCGAGGTTTAGCTCCTGAGCTGCGCTGCTATAGACACGGGCGTGCGTGGTCACTGTAATGGGAAGTCCTTAGCTGTTTGGGGGAGATGCCTGGCAGAGACATGGCTGGATCCAGTGAAGAATCAGGGCCCTGCCCGTCTGAGTCCAGAGTAGCTGCCCCGAGGCTCTGGGGCTGTCTCTGGTTCTACCCCAGGAGACCTCAGGCTGTCTGAGCATCTGTCCCCAGAACAAAGGGAGAGAGAGCCCCGAGACCACTGCTGGGAGACCCTTCCCAAGGCAGAAAGTACTCAGCATCACCCTAATTAGAGCTGTTTCTCCACCATAAACAAGTTCAATTTCTGTTCTATATGACCTCTTCCTATTGGGACCACGAAACAATACTTCTTAAAATGCATCAGATTGCTTCACCCAGTAGAACAGTTTCAAGTACCTGAGCCTAGAACACAGAAGTGAAAGCAAGTCTGGAGAGCAAAATCTTCCTCAGGGTCAAATAAAATGAAGAACAGAAACATCCTGCTTTGGGGGCAGATACTGAGCTTTGTTCTCCAAATGTTACCCAAAAATGGTTCACACCAAGATTCTGCCTTCTTCACTCCCTGCATGTGCTTGAGCTTGACCTTGGGTCTTGGTCCCTCAGGAAGCTCTAGGTGTCCCTGTCCCTGCCCACGCTGAGCACCTCCGTGGCCTACATGAGATGGAATAGTAGCTCACGCTGAAGAGCTATGCTCTAGGCAGGGGAATTCTGGATTCCAGTTTCCTCCTCTCCCTTTCATGTCTACTTTTCTCTGAATGGAAGTAGAATAGAGCAAGATAAAGGCTGCCTGTCAGGACCCTTGTCAAGAAATCCCACCAGAGCTGCAATACAGGGAGGACTAGAGCTGCTGGTGACCATCATGTGGGTGCTGTGTGCTGGAGGCAGGGTGCAGGAAGGGACACTTCCTTGAGCTCAGGATGCAGTGGCAGAGAGACGACCTGCAGAGAAGGTGTCCTGCTCAGAGCTCCTTCATAAAAAGTGCAGCATGCCTTAGGGAATTTCAAACACACCTTCCAGAAATCTGGAAAGTCCACTGCAGACAGGATTCCTGACCTGAGGCTCCTGGGTATCCAGGAGCTCGGTGGAGAGGGGCGTTCAGGCCAACGGAGGAGGGGACACAGAAAGGCAAGTGAATTGAACCTTCCTAAGGAGAGCCGTGGCCTTGCAGGGACTGGTGGGGGTGGGTGAGAGGTGGGGAGACCAGATGGATGTCTAGGTCCGGGACAAAGGGCTCTGCGGGTGCAGCTGAGCACCTGAGCCCAGCCCTCTGCCACAGGAGTGCAGGAGGAACTCCTGTCTGTCTGTCTGTCTGTCTGTCTGTCTTTCTGTCTCTTTCCTTCTTTCTTTCCTTTCCCCCTCCTCTCTTTTCTTGCAGTATTAGGAGTTTGTACCGAGCTGCATCCCTGGCTCTCTTTTTTACTATTGTTAATTTTACTTTGAGCCAAAATCCCACCAAGTCACTAAGTTGCCCAGGGCGGGTTCCCACTAGTGATCCTCACTTCTCCCTCAGCTTCCCGAAGCAGGAATTTGAAGCCAAGTAGTATGACAAGGTC
>NW_004524615.1:4838205-4839337 GCF_000260255.1 Octodon degus
CGCACCGGAGAGGTTGAGGCAGGAGTACTGCAACCAGTTCTAGGCAGGCCCAGGGCGCGTGGTGAGAGCTGTCCTACAAGAAAAGAAAAAAGGAGCCTCCATTCCTTCGCTTGTGCTCAGCTTTCCCCTCCATCCCCTCCCTGGCTTCCTGCGAGGACCACGTCCTGCGCAGTCGGCCCAGCCTACAGCTCTCCTCGGTGCTGTGTCCCTAGCTCTCCCCATTACTTTTTTATTATTTCTCCCTGCACAGCTCAGCCTAAACAGCCTCCCTCCTTCACGTCGGGCGGATCAGCCCTGGGGACTCCAGTGTTCCCAAAATCCAGCCCAAATTTTAATTCTTTCTACACTCTGTGGACTTCCTGGATCAACACATCACTAAAAGAAGACTCCAGAGCCCCTTTTTAAGAGGCAACAGAATGACTTAGGATATTATAGTAAACTGATGGTTGGTGTGCTAACGTTGTTTGTCTCCAGCTCAACCCCTCCAGGGAGGGTGAGGAGGGTCTTGGAAGCAGGAGCTTCTGCGGGGAGGGGTGGGCGCGGGTCCCCTGCAGCCCCCCGGGATGTGCTCACTTCCATCCGCAAACAGGACAGAAGCTCGGCCAGCTGAGGGTGGTGTCCTGCTTCAAGACTGCGCGATGGCCAACTAAGGACAGTGCGGAGTAAAGAGCTTGGAAGAACTCAGCGCAGACGAGGAGGAGCAGCCGCCTGAATCACTCTAGAGCGTCTTCGCTCATGCTGAGAAGGGGCGTTCCGCCAACCTCGGCCTGCGCCTTGCGGAGAAAAGCTGTCTCTCTTGTTCAGTGTCAGCATGTACAGTGAGGAGGGAAGAGTCTTGGAACCATTAAAACAAAGATGCAGAGCGCTTCCAAAACGAATCGAAGGCGAGTTAGTACCGAATGGCCCTGGCGACCGGCTCCTCGTCGTCTTTGTGGAGAGCAGCGCTCGCTCGGGAGGTGCACGGACAGACGCATCTTTTCAGTGGCGGGACGCCAAGAAGTTGCCATCAAAGTCCTGAAATTTTAATATTTTAAATAGAGCTAGGGGACAATAAACTATCTGGGAGTCCCGTGTACTCATACTTCAGGCAGACTGCTTTAAGAATGATATATAAATTATTGAGATTAAGAAC
>NW_004524615.1:4840547-4843596 GCF_000260255.1 Octodon degus
AAGGGGGAAATGCAGCTAGAGTTGCAGTCAGTGCACTTCCTCTGACGACTCTTGTCGGTGGATAGCCCGCAGCCCAGATTCCCTCTTTGAATTCGTAGCTCGGCTCCCATTACTCATCTCATGTGGTTAATATCCCGACAATATTTCAAGGACTCTTCAGCCCCTCGATCCCTTCCCAGAAAGAAAGGAAATCATGGTTTAAAAAACAGAGAGAATTCCTTTGAGGAAATTCATCAGTTAGTGAAGAGATTTCAAAGCATATTTAAAGACTGAGAAAGTAATGAAGAAAAACTCTTCAAGAACAGGCCTTGCATCTGTAATGTTGTCTTAAGGTGCTGAAATGGAGTTAAGGAAACGGATTAATCAGTAAAGTACATTACACAGAACCAGCTAACATGACTTCTAGTCCAAGGATGATTTTATTTTAAATCTACAAGGCCAATCTTTATTTGTTTGGCAAGTTCCAAAGCAAGGAGAGACAACTGTAAAAATACCTGCAGCCAGCTGGAGCTGCATTCCCATCCTCACAGGGCGCCTGAGGTTCTTCCACCTGTCTCTTCCAGGAGCCCAGACAGAGATGAGCCTCGGCATTAGCCTTGGTTGGCTCAAAAGTGAAGGGCAGAGCTGTTCCTTACGGTGCAAGGCACACAGTGAGCACTCTTGTGCTGGAATTGAAGGCTGGCCCCCCCTCCCTGGAAGTAGGCGTGGTGCACGGCCCACCCACATGCCCCGCTGGGGCCAGCCAGCTGGTGCTGCCCAACCTGAAGCTCCTGGACTGTGTGCAAGATGATGCTTTTTCTAGAGAAGAAGCCCTGGCCTTTTGTGTGGAAGTGAAGCTTCTAGAACAAAGCTAGGTAGCATCTTCTTAATGAAAACTCAACAATGTTCTGTCCAGTGAGATAAGTTAGCCCATCAGCCAGAAAGAGTGGTACATCCCTGTAATCCCAAATATTCTGGGAGGCTAAGGGAGGGAAATCGCAGCCTGAGCTGTGGAGCCCAACTTGAGCTATTTAGAGACTTCCAGAGACACAAACATAACACTGAAAAGGGGCTGGGATGTAACTCAGAGCCAAAGCCCTGAGATCAGCCTCCAGCACTGAAAAACAAAAAAGATAAAGAAAGAAGGGGAAACAAGAGAAAAATTTAGCCTCACCATAATGTAAAATTTACCAATTTTTTTTTTCCTGCTAGAAAATGATTACTCCTTCCTCACTGGTCTCTTCTGCCCCTTCTGTCTCCCGTGATGTTTTCTTAGTTACAATTTTAGTTCTCATGCAGTGTTCAGGTCTTTCATAATTTGCTACTCTGCATAATAGTTTCCCTTTGAGATTCTCTGCCTAATAAAAGGTCTCCTTCAAAATATGTTCCCTGGAAGAGAGAGAGAGAGCCTCTTTAGCAAAAGGTGGTGAAGAAACTGGGTCTCCATGTGCCAAAAACTAAAGCCAGACCCAGGTCTGCCACCATGCACTAAACTAAAGTCAAAATGGATTGAAGATGTAAACATTAAAACAAAAACACTAAATCTCCTGAAAGAAAAAAATAGGTGGAAATCTTGAAGATACAGAGTTAGGCAGACACTTCATAAACAGAAACCAAACTCCATGGGAAATACTATAAAGAATCAACAACTGGGATCTCCTCTTATTGAGAATTTTCTCCATGTTAAAAGAAATCACCAACAGAGTGAGAAGACAACCCACAAATTGGGAAAATATCATAACTAACAATCACTCAGGGCCGGCCAAATAGCTCAGTGGATTAAAGCCTCTGCAAGCAGGCACAGGGTCTGGGGGTTCAATCCTCGGGCCTGCTATGCTGGCCGCACCCTCAGAGCACGCTGAGACAGCAATTGAGACTGGGTGTGGTGGCTCATACCTATAATCCCAGCACTTGGGAAGCTGTAAGCAGGTGGATCACTACAAGTTCAATCTAGTAGTGAGACCCTGAACACACTGTAAACCCTTCCCTAAAATACAAAACAAAACAAAAAAATCACTCAGACGAAGGACTTTTATCTAAATTATATGAAGAACTAAAACAATTCAGCCCAAAAAATTTAAAGGAAAAAATACAAGTGGCAAATAAATACATGAAAAAGTGTTCCACAGCACTGGCCATTCGAGAAATGTAAATTAAAATGAAACTGAGATACCATCTCACCCCAGAAAGAGTGGCTATCATAAAGAAACCAACCAATAACAAATGCTGGAAGGGCTGTGGGGAAAAAGGAACCCTTTTCTACTGTTGGTGAGAATGTAGACCAGTGCAACCACTATGGAAATCAATGTGGAGACTCCAAAAACAACTGGGACTAGAAAACTCATTCAATCCAGCTGTTCCCCATCTGGGTATTTTCCCAGAAGAACCGAAAGCATCATATCATAGTGATATATGTGCCTCCATGTTTATAGCAGCACAATTTGTCAGAGCCAAATCTTGGAAACAACCAAATGTCCATCACTTGAGGAATGCATGACAAAGGTGTGGCATTTCTATATAATGGAATACTACTCAACTATAAAAAAGGACAAACTCGAATCCTTTATGGGTATGTGGATGCAACTAGAGGCTACTCATAAGTGAAATAAATCAGACCCACATGTGTAAATATCACATTGTCTCCCTAGTGTAAGAACCTAAAAGAATAAATAAAACCAGAAAGTTCTAACAGATATAGTAAAACAGAAAGAAACTGAGCTTAATGATTAAACAATAAAGATAAAAGAAAAGATAGAGAAAAAAGGAAAGGGGGAAAATCATACAAGTATATATCCTGGATGGATGAGATGCATATGCTCATAATTTCCATCAGTTTTTTGAAACTAGCAATTAATGTTTCAAATTTTCACCCTGACTAACTCTGTATGCTGATATCTCTGATCTGAGCAACTACATTAAGAACATAAATATACAATACAAAACCTGCAGTTGAATGCCCCTCCTGTTGGTCTTCTAAGTGTATACTGTTTCTGATTTCTTATTATTATGCTGTCCTTAAAATAATTTTTTAAAGACAAGGGAAAAAAATTCCTTAAAAGCAAGCATTAAT
>NW_004524615.1:4844196-4851041 GCF_000260255.1 Octodon degus
TCCCTTTGCACGCTGCTGGGAAGCCGCTCCTTCTGCAGATGCATACTTTGGAACACACTGTCTACCCTACTATTGCTCTCACCCTCGTGCTTTCTACAGGGAGAACCAGATCTCAAAGTCTCCTACCACTGGTAGACCTTTCCGAGCTTGCGTCTTGCTGGCGACAGAACCCAACTCTTTATGTACCCACTTACATTTAAAACAATTACATGGAGGGAGGAAGCGCTATAGGCGAGAGTGGAAATGCTATCAGCGAGTGTTTCGTAGCAGTTTGGAAGATAAACCAGATGTCTGCAGGAAAGCAGGTCAGTCAGCTCAGGCTTCTCCTTTGCCTGCAGAGCTACCTGTCTTCTCCAAAGCACAGTGACAAATAAAATAGTACTAGTGGTAAAGATTCGTAAGCTTGCCACTCATGATCAGAACCAAATTAAAAGCACAAAGGCCTTTTGCTTTAAACAGCCACATAATTTTCATGGGACCAAGGCTGGACAGAGAAACATGGCTAGCCAGGGTGAGCCCTGGAGTGCTGCCCACGAGGTGTAGGCCCAGTGGGGCTGGGGGCCACAGCAGGCAGGCCGTGGAAGGGCTGCGGGTGCAGGCACGAGGAAACTTCTCGATGAATTGGGAAGAGTTCCCCCAAACCGGATCCTGCACAGCCTGAAGCACTCCTCAGAGGACTGCGACAGCAAGCACGTCACAGGCAGTGAGAGCCTTACTTCACGTTGGATAAAGTTTTAATTTATTCAGTTTTAATTTATCTTCCCTTCGGCCTCCTGTTCCCAAGTGAGAGCCATCCCATTCCCATGTATGAACTTCAAGCACAACGCTGATTATTTGTTGTTTCTCAGTATGCATCATAACCTTGGAATGAAAAAAGGATGCCTTTGAGGGGAAGCCCGTGCTGCGCTCTGAGCCCTGGCTAGAGGGCTGACGTGACTGCCCGCTGTCCTTAGCCCTACTCTGAATGTGGAGTGGTGAGAGCAAGACCTCAGGCTCTGGGGGTGGCACGAGTGAGTCAGGAGCCCGAACACATGGGTGAAACCGACAGCTGGCCACGACGTGAGAGCGTGAGGGGCGGCTGGAGTGAGACCGGCTGCCACCCGGAGCAGAAACCAGGCCAGCTCAGTCTCCTGCAGTTGGACGGGCAGACGCCTAGGCTTCACCTGTGGCTTACATGTTCTGCCCCTCCCAGTACTCGGCCATTTTCCAAATAAAAAACAAGCACCTTATAGGACAAGCACTATATAGCACTTGAATAAAGACGTAGACTTGAGCCTCCCTGATCCCAGTGTTTTTTTGGTTTTTATTCACTGAACAGCCATGCTGCTGATCTTTAGAGTTCACTATAGTTTGGGTTCAATCAAGAAATCTAAACTTTTGCTTTAAACATTGTTATAGCAGCCACACAAAATTGAGATCCATATGTGTTTTCCATGGTTATATTTCTAATTTGTTGAGATAAAATACATGAAATATAGATACATGAACCTTTGCAGGATATTCTTTGATATATGAATTTTACTAAGCGTCATGAGAAGTTGACGCTTTTGTGAAGGGCTACAAGTACAAAAGTAAATGCAAGTTGGTCTTGGCTGTTGAAGGTTGTACGATACACTAGAAGAGGACAATTTCTAAAAACCTAATCACAAGCTGGGGAGATAGCTCAGCAGCATAAGTGCCTGCCTGGCAAACACAAGGTCCCGAGTTCAAACCCTGATACTGCAAAAGTAAAAGAAAAATAATAATAATTTCCATTGATGGGAAAGGACCTTACAGGAGAGCTAAACACAAAGAGAGACAAACGACCAGGGGGGAAAGCAAGGCGGAAAGCTGGGAAGTGGAAGGCAGATGTGCCAGGACCAAGCCCTCACAGATGCTCAGGAGTCCTGAGAGAAGAGATGGCGTTCAGATGAAAGTTACAACAGGAGCTTGCCCTTGGAAAAATAGAGGAGGACAGGTAAGGAGACAAGAGCTGTAAAGATTAAAATTTTAAAAAACAGTGGAGCAAAGACATGCAGCAGTACAATAATCAATATTAATGATCACGAGGATGGATGGAATTTGATCTCTGACTCTGAACTGGCCTTGTTCAAGGTGCTTTAAAATATAGCCTTAGCTAATCCTGCGCACAGCCTGACAAGGGCAGTACTTTCCTGCTGCCACACAGGCGGCAGCGCCTGGTGACATGTTGGGTAACACTAATCCGAGCTCATGAACCGCAGACCTGTTGAGCGAGACCCGGGCCCAAGCTGACGTCCTGCATGTGCTCGGCCTCCTCCACAAGGAGCCCGGGCTTCACCCAAGTGGAGCTGGTGGAGCGCTAGTGCAGGACTCGAAAGCAAGGGAATTAGAGTGTGATTTCTAAAAGCTGTCTCAGCAACACATAAATCACTGGGTCAAGCATGAGTGAGATGTTAGAGTGCTACTGCAAGGCAAAGTCAGGAAGACCCAGGGGTGGTATATTTGCTGAGGAAACACGCGCCCAGCCATCTCTAAGAAAAGCAGGTAATGTTTCCCAAAGCAGGGGATGAGGGGTCCTGCAGACACAGCTTGGTGCAGAGCTCCAGACCTGATAAACAAACTGGAGGACAGCCGGGCTCAAAGGAGGACCCAGGTCCCCAGGACTGACCCTGTCCATCCAGGACCTCCTTGCACCACACTGGAGCTGGGGCCCCCACCTGTCCCAGAGGTGGCCCCAGCTGACTCAGAAAGGTGTAGGCCCTCATAGCCACACCTAGGAGGTCCCAGCAGCAAATCTGGTGACACCTGTATGTCACCCTCTCTGCTGACTCAGTTCCTGACCCTGTGGCTCCCAGTTACCACTGCGTGGGAGTTAAAGAATGGGGCCCACTAACGTCTTGGTGGATGACTTCTTGACAGTACTTTGAATTTTAGAATTTAGATGTGATCCTGAAATTTGGGGCACTGTTGAGATGTAATAAACATTCTGAATGTGAGGAGGATGCAGGTGGAAGGACAGGGCTGCGTATTACGGACTAAACGTGTATTGTCGCACACTCATGCTTGAAACTCTGAGCTACCATGACAATGGGGCGCGGGACCAGTGCATGGAGACTCCACTCTTAAGAATGGATTAGGGGCTGGGGAAAGAGTTCAGGGGCATAAGTGCTCGCCTAGCAAGCACAAGATCCCAAGTCTGATCCCCAGTACTAGAAAAAAAATAGATTAGAGGATCCCTTATAAAAAGATACTCCACAGAGCGACTGGTCCTGTCAGTGAACTGGAAAGCGGCCTCTTCAGAGGTATACTCGGCTGTGACCTCAGAGCTTCCAGAACTAATGAATTCCTAGGACTGCTGACTCCTCAGGATCTTGTTAGAGCAGTCCAATCTCTCTCTCTGTCTTTGTCTCTGTCTCTCTGTCTCTCTCTCTGGCTCTCCCCTCCTTCCCTCCCTCCTTCCTTGGCTCTCTGTTTCTCTGTCTCTATCTTTCTGTGTCTCTGTTTCTTTTTCTCTGTCTCTATCTCTCTTGTCTCTGTCTCTCTGTCCCTGTCTCTTTCTATCTCTCGTTCTGTGTATGTCTCTGTCTGTCTCTGTGTGTGTGTGTGTGTGTGTGTGTGTGTGTGTGTCTATTTCTATTCTCCTCAGCTCCTACACATCCTCACTTCTTTCCTAAAATAAACAAAAGCCACTCTGATTCTGTCCCCTTTTCCGTCTTCCACCTTCTTGGCTCTCTCCTCAGCAGACCTCTTCAAAGTGATCACAGTTATCAGCCTCCCCCTCCCCATATGCTTTTCCACCAACTTCCATCTCTTTCTGCCTCCAGAACTCCACAGAAATTTCTCTGGCAAAGGACCCAACGTTGTCTTTATGATCAGAGCCTGCGGGCACTTTGCAGCTTTTATCTTCCCAGACCTCTCTAATTGCTTTGTGCTCTAAATCACCCCAGGCAAGTATCGAGGGAGAGGCCCTTTTCCTTTCTGTGGGCCCAGTATATTAATTAGCTTGTCCTTCTCTTCAGGCAGTGACAGGTGGATCCTGAAGTTCCAAAGAACTCACTCATCAGAAGACTGTTTATTTGTTTGCTTTTAGCAATGCCACTTATGTCCTGGTCAAGATAAAACACAGTTTTCTCTTCTTTTTGTTGGTGGCATCCTTGGCATTGAAATGTTTCATAATTTAGGTAGAGCAAAAGCTATCTGAGAAAAGAAATTCTTCCAAAGCTGGTCTCTGGAGACCTAGGCTCCTAGGTGCCCTAGGAGATGACCCGCACCCTGCCCATTTCACTTTGGAGATGATTCACCATGAGGGGAGAGTGTTACAACCTTTGGTATCACATCCCCATTTCCTGGGGTCTGGGAGCTCAGTCTCCTCCACTCTAGCAAAACTTTCATGGAGAAATGAGCTTCTTGTGCAAAAGCTTCTCAAAGCCCGGGGTGATAAGGAAAGAGAGAAGCCATTCCTATGTCCGAAGCTCCTTTCCACTGTGTAGCTCAGAAAATGTGATCACGCAAGCCTGATCCTCACATTCCTCCAGAGTTCCTCAACCACTAAGGTGGTTTCCAGGTAAAATCACCCTATTCTCTGACAGATGAGCTCCTGAGTCCAGGTTTTACAAGGACCCACTGAACAATCTCTAGGACATTCCCTTCGGATTCCTTTACTACATTCATGTTTTCCATTGGATTTCGAAGTGCCCTCCCTTCTACCCTTAAAGTTAGTGTTCCTGGCTTCTCCCTTGGTCCACTAGTATCCTTTCTGTCACTTGCCCCTGGGCAAGCTCAAACTTAAGCTTTTGACACCAATGCATTAGATAGTCACACCCTTCCCAATTCCTCTCGCCTCCTGTGTTAGAGCAGAGGCCTCTGGGAGATTTCCTCATGTGCCTGTTTCAATAGCTTGTGACCTTAAGCTTCCCAACCACAAGCAGTACTGCTTAAGATTTTCCCAACAATGGGCTTTAATAATAACAAGAAGACAGTCAGCTGTGTGTGACACTTGCAGGTACTCCTAGATGTCTGCCCAACGTGAGCACAAGCTTAGCAGGGTACGTGTACCCATCAGCTCATCTCCAGAGCTCTTCCTGCCTTACAGATCTAAACCCCTGGTCCTCTCTGGACTAACCTTTAATTCCAAACTCAGAGAACAGGAGTCTCCATCCTACACCCTCCTTCAGGAGAACACTCATCATTTCCTAAAGACCCTCCAAGACTAAAAATAAAAAAATCCTCGAACACAATATCTTTGTAGCCTTGTGTCTGAAATCTTTCAATGATTACATGATCAAAATAAAAATTGGGAACAAAAATGTTGAGCTTCATGTCACATGACGGACTGACATTGGCTAAGGCCTACAAGAGAGTAAACCACAGTTCAAGAGGAGCACAGGGATAAATACGACACCAAGATCCCCCCCTTCAGGGTGAGTACCAAAAGCCCGAGGTGACAGAATGGCATGCCTCCTCCACGGTCCACCTGCCTCTGCCATTTGCCAGGTCAAATCTTCAAACTTCCACATTGGTCACGCCACAGAGGTGGAAGGAGTCAGCTTCCTCCACAATCCGTGCGCTGAGCTCTGTGTCACCTTGAGCAACATTCCGTCTAGGCCATTTCCCACTGTCTGTGGAGGAAAAATTAAACATCCTCTCCACATACCCACTTTGACTTACCATATGAGTTCACCAAGGGAGAACCCTGCTGCTCCCAAAGAAGGAGAAGAGCCCGCCTGAATGTGACTGAAGTTAGTGAAGTCCTCCCCACGGTCGAGGAGACTTGTGTAAGTCCACACATAAAGCCGGGACTTTCTTTTTCAAAATTAGTAAAACAGAAGTGCATTTGATCATAACTTGTATCTGAAAACCTGTTTGTGAGTTGGACAATTCACATGCAGCTAAGTTATTGACAGAAACTTAAACTCCGTGCGTGCCCCCATTGCTGACCCAAAGAAGTAAGGTTTAGCTTCAACTGATCCAAATCTTTAATTCTCGCGTGCTATTGACACACTGATCATTCTGTTTCCACAGGGAGAAATGACCCAAAGCCAAGTTATGATCCTGAAACAGAAACAAATTGGCTCTTCATAGGCTCCGCGGTTCTGGTAACGGTGACTACTGTTCCCTGGGCAAAGGTACCATAAAGTTTATGTCTTTCTTCATGGAGCCTCGGAAATCTTCTGCCCTTAAAAGGAGCAGGAGGAGAACAAAAAAGAGGAGGAGAAGGGAGGAGAAGGGAAGAGGAAGAAGAAGAAAAGCTAAGAGCATCCTAGGAGGCCTTGCAGGCTGGTGTCTCCCTGGGACTGGCACCAGGACTAGGCCTGCCATTGGAGCTGACCTCATCTGCCCACTGCTTCCTGCGGGTCGCCCCCTAACTGATAACTAGATGGGGTGGGGGACACACCCACATAATTTCAGCGTGCAAATTATAACCTTTTCCAGATACTTGCACCTGAGTTTTGAAATAATGTCCCCTACTACCTTCTGGAGTTATTTCTTTTAATAATGAACTAGTCCTAAGAAGGCAAGTCTATAGTTAAAAAGAAGAATTTTGACTTTGCTGGGTCATAGGCAAGCAAATTAATGGTGAGAGTGGCTTCCTATCTCAGATATAAAATACTTACCTGTGTTATCTCAGTGTGTTGAGTTTAAATTATTTCAAGCTGAGAGCTGAGTAGAGGGCAGGCAGGTAGATGTGACATTTGCTTCCAAAGATTTAGCAAAACTCAAACAAAGTAACATAAATGTTTACTTCAGAGAAGAAGAGTAATGGGCTGGGAAGATAGCTCGGTGGTCTAAGCGCCTGCCTGGCAAGCGCAGGGACCCAAGTTTAGTCTCTGATACCGCATTCCTTACTGGCCCCGGAACGTGCCATGCCAGCCCCAAAGCCAGGC
>NW_004524615.1:4851181-4855082 GCF_000260255.1 Octodon degus
ATATATTCATACATACATTAATTTTAAAAAAGAAGAGTGAGCCTGGGCCTGTACATACAATCACACGTGGCCACTGGCAGGTGGAGTGACCAGCAAGACCAGTAACGTGGCAAGGCCTGAAGCAGCAGCAAGGGACCAGCAGCCAGCCCTGGAGCACTCCAGAATGGAGGTCAGTCTAGCCCCCACCTCGGAGGCCACAGTCGGCTCTACCCCCAGAGCAGTTCCCGTGTCATACTGGGATCTGACAGGGACACAGTGACCGATGGGGTGAGCACCACAGGTACTTCCCTATTTTTATTCTCCCTTGTGCATCTGATTGGCTCTGCTTTTCCTATCTGGTTGTATTTCCTTTTGTTTTGTATTTTGTGTTTTTTTCTATTTTGAGGGCTTTTTCTTCTTTATTTTCTTCTTTCATTTTCCTCTTTCATCCTTCTGTTTTTCACTGTTTATGCTTCTTAGCTTTCCTTTCTTTCTTTCTTTCAGTCTTTATTTTTTTTTGGGGGGGGGGGTTTGTCCTGGGCATGGAACTCAGGACCGTGTACTTGCCCAGCAGGTGCTGTGCCACTGGGCTTCTCCCCAGCCTCTTCTGTTCATTTTCTTCTGCTGATCCTCTTTCTCTTTTCCTCAACTACTTTTTGAATTTAATCTTTGAACTGAGTAGAAATTGTCTCTTCCTTTTCAGATTACCCCATCACATTATATTTCATTCTTTTCCTCCTGTGTCTGCCAGTTTCCCAAAACCCAGGTGACCACCCTTTGGCCTCCAGCCTTGAATCTATTATAATGGGCCTTGCTTTACCCTGTCCCCTGCCCATCTTGAATCTCCCCCTGCCTTCCACAGAAGGGTAAAATTGTCCCTTTAAGGGGAAAGAAATCACTGTATACAAGAACATGGTGTGTGTTTGCTGTTGTTACATAACTTGACTTTGCACTATGGTCAGCGGTAGCAGGTTGAAGGCTAGCATAGCTTATCAGTAGTTAAGTTGTATTTAAAACTATTGCTGCGACTAGGTGCGCTACTTTATCCAGGGTGTCATACACATTTCATCAGCTGTTGTCCTTCGTGAGATCACACTGCGGTTGGGTGAGGAATAGCATCACCACAGCCCAGTCCCAAAGGACCAGGCACTGAGCCAAACAGTCACATTTCATCTTTTTTACAAATTGGAAAAATAGGCTCTTGGGATAGCTACAAAGAACCACCTAAATCTAGAAGACATCACTAAAAAAAAAAAAAGACATCTCATAGGGAAGCTTCAATGCTAAGGACAAAACTATCCATCGAAAGGAATCAGCAAGCATAAACATAAAAATCAAAATAAAAAGAGTAAATAGAAAATTACAAGATGCTGAAACAAAATGCAACTCCAACCCACCCAGGACAAGGCTACAGTACAATAAGACCGAGAAATTGGAAACCTAGTACAGGAACTTTCTGAACAATAACAACATAGGTGGAAAAATTCAAGTGGAAAAGGCTATGTGGAAAATAATCTCTCAGGTACAAAAAGAAATGATGCTTAAAATCAAAGTTATTATGGAAGACATAATAAAATAACCAGTGAGTTTAGGAAAATGATGGAAATAAAATATGTTCATCATAGTAAATAAATGGAATCCAAGAAACAGATCCAAATAGAAATCCAAGAGATTGATACCTCCAATGAAAGTATATGCAACAGATTTAAAAAAGGAGAGAATAAAATATATTTTGAAAATGGAATTGCAGCTAGTGATCATGAAAACAATCTTAAAAATACCCAGAGACAATGGAAAGTTAACAACTACAAGATGAAGAAAGAAGAATAATGAAAGATTTATTGGGGTCAATGAGAAAGATAGACACAGCACAAATGTTATAAAAAACAAACCTTTTCACAGAAGCAATGGCTGTAAACTTCCCAAGTATGGGTAAAGAAGCTGAAGCATATAGAACTCCAAATATCCATAGCCAAAATAAAACTACACCAAGATATACAATAATCAACATTACAGAAATTCAGCATAAGAAAAGAATACTAAATGATGTTAGAGAAAAGAAACAGATCACCTATAAAGGAAAGCCCATCAGAATCATGGCAGAATTCTCAATAAAAATCCTAAGTCCAAGAAGAGTTTGGAGGGAAGTATTTCAAGTCCTGAAAGAAAACGATTTGCAACCCAGATTTATGTATCCTGAAAAACTACCTTTCAAAATTAATGGAGAAATGAAATAATTCCATGACAAAGAACAACTGAAGAAATTCATGACCACCAAACCAACCTTACAAAGAGTACCAAAGATGTTCTAAAAGGGGTAAAAATGACCACAATTTCAAGAACAACAACAGAAAGAAACCACCAGACAAAGCAATTAAAAGGGGGGAAAATCAGGGAACCAACAAAAGGAAAATAACATGGCAAAGATATGCCAATGCATATCAGTTATAACCATTGTTGAAAATGACCTTAATTCATCAGTCAAAAGAAACAGAGTGGCAGACAGGATGAAGACACAAGATCCAACAACATGCTATATACAAGAAGCACATTTAACTCAAACAGAAATTCATAGACTGAAAGTCAAAGGGTGGAAAACAATGCTCTCTGAAATGGGAACCTATAAAAAGCAGGGGTAGCTATTCTGTTAGCAGACAGTGTGAGCATCAACCAAGTGTGCTCAAAAGAAATAAAGAAAGTCACTGCATACTTGTTAGGGAAAAATTTCAAGAGCATGAGATAACAATCCTAAGTATTTGTGCACTAAATATGGGAGCGGCTAACTATGTAAGACCAGTATAAGTAGACATAAACAATAAAATGACCAATAACACAACTGTAGTAGGAAAATTTGATATCCCATTGTTACAGTAAAACAGCAACTAGACAAAAAATCAGCAAAGAAATATCAGAACTGAACCAAACCTATAAAGATAGAGACTTAATAGATGTTTTTAAAGTATCCCACCCAAAGTCATCAAAATACATATTTTCTTCAGCTGCACATGGGACATTCTCTAAAATAGACCATATACTAGTCCACAGAACATGCTTAAGGAAGTGTAAATCAACTGAAATTATGCCATGCATATTGTATAATCATAATGCAATGAAATTGGAGATTAATGGCAAAAGAAACCACAAAAACTCCATAAATACATGGAAATCAAATAGCATACTCCTGAACACCAATGAATCACAGATAAAATTTAAGAAGAAATTAGTATCTACAGCTAAACAAAAATGTAGATACAATATACCAGAACTTATGGAATGCAACAAAAATAGCCCTAAGAGGGGAATTTATAGCAGTGAATTATCATATTGGGAAAACAGAAGGAGCACAAATAAACAACCCAATGTTGCATCTCAAACTTCTAACAAAGAACACCAAATCCCATATAAGAGAGAAAATATAAAGATCAGAGCAGAAATTAATGAAATGGATACTAAAAAAATACAAAGAATTAATGAATCAAAGAGTTGTTTTTCTGAAAGAATAAATAAAATTGATAAATCCTTAGCTAACCTTATCAAAAAAAGGAAATAAAACATTCAAATTCGTACACTGATGAGTGAAAAAGATAGAATCACCTTTTTCATGTATACTGTGGAAATTCAGAAGATCATCTGTATCTATTTTGAAAATCCTTACTCTCATAGCATAGAAAAATATAGAAGAAATAGGTCAATTCTTAGATATGTATGAATTACCAAAACTGAATCAAGAAGATAAAAAAATTCTGAATAACCCAATATCAGTTGGTGAGATTGAAAATGTAGTTTAAAACTTATGAACAAAGAGAATCCCAGGACCTCATGGATTCACTGCTGATATTCTACAAGAAATTTAGAGAAGATTTTATGACAATATTCTTTTTTTTCCCAAAATTTTATTGATAAACAGCAATGAGACAGTTTC
>NW_004524615.1:4857866-4865639 GCF_000260255.1 Octodon degus
ATATTTTTTAATTTTAATTTTTAATAGACTGAAAAGTAGAAATAAATTATTTACAAACATAAATGAATATAACAATAAAAATTGTCCAAAATAAAAATGAAGAAAGAATTTACAGATCAGTCATAATAGTTCACTGTGTCAAAACCAAGAAACTTACATAATTAGATCTTCAAACTCTTTAATGAAATTGAAAGGGAAACAATACTCTCTAACATATTCCTAGAGGTAAGTATTACCCAGATACAAAATCAAAGAAAGACCAAGTCAAACAAGGAGAACTACAGGCCAATCTCCCTAATGACCATAGATGCAAAAATCCTCAGTAAGATACTGGCATACAGAATGCAGCAAATCATCAAGAAGATTATACAGCATGACCAAGTAAGATTCATCCCAGGAATCAGAAGATGGCTTAATATATGTATAGCAATAAATATAACCCCATATTAACAGAGCCAAATACAAAAATCACATGATCATCTCAGTAGATGCAGAAAAGTTTTTAACAAAGCCCAACACTTATTTGTGATAAAAACCCTACAGACAATCAGAATAGATGGTCTTTACCGCCATCTGATAAAAGGCATCTATGACAAACTAACAGTCAACATCATACTGAATGAGCAAAAACTGAAAACTTTCACTTTAAAATCATGATCAAGACAAGGATATCCACTATTACCACACCTAGTCAATAGAGTTCTGGAAACATAAACGAGAGCAATTAGACAAGAGAAAGAAATAAAAGAAGCAAGAATAGGGAGTAGGGAAAGAAATTAAATTATCATTATTCACAGATGGCATAATACTTTAAAGGACCCAAAAAATTCCACCAAAAGACTTCTTCTAGATTTAATAATCAAATTCAGTAGCATAGCTGGATACAAATTAAACATGCAAAAATCAAGAGCATTCTTGTATATGAACAACAAATGAACTAAAACAGAAATTAGGGAAACAATACCTTCTATAACAGCACTCCCCAAAAAAGTGAAATACAGAGGAATTAATCTAACAAAGAAAGTAAAAGATCTATATATAGAAAATTATAATATTCTGAAAAAAAAGGAGATTGAAGAAAGTATCAGAAAATGGAAAGGTACTCCTTGCCCATGGATAGGAAGAACCAACATAGTGAAGAGTGGCCATATTCCCAAAATTGATATACAAATTCAATGCAATCTAGATCAAAATATCATTAGCATACCTCACAGAACAAGAGAAAACATTCTTAAAATTCATTTGGAACCAGAAGAGGCCTAGAATAGCAAAAGCAATTCTGGGCAGTAAAGGCAAGGCAGGAGTCATCACAATCCCTGAATTGAAATTATAGTACAAAGTGACTGTGATAAAACCAGCATGATTCTGGCCAAAACAAAACAAAACAGACCTGAGGATCAGTGCAACAGATTAGAGGACACAAACACAACTACAAACAGACTCAGTCACCTTGTCCTTGACAGAGAGGCCAGACATGTTCATTGGAAAAAAAATAGCCTCTTTAACAAAGGTGCTTGTCTCAGTTATTCTTCTCTCATTGTAGGGACAAATACCTGACACACAAAATGAATAAAAGAAAGGTTTCTTTAACTCACAGTAATTGGAGGTTTGAGACCATATTCAGCTGGCTCCAAGGCAGACTGGCACATGGCAGAGGGCTGCAGTTCATAGTGGTGGAAAATATCAAAACAGCAAGAGCAAAAGGGAGAAATAATAGCAACAGAGAGGAAGTCTGTCTCCCGTAAATTGCATTCAGGCTATAAGCCCCAGGCTGGGTGCAGTAGTCACACCCCTAATCCCAGCAGCACTCGCACCCATAATCCCTGTGGATCATGAGTTAATCACAAACTCTAGAAGTCCACCCATGACTGCATGTGGCTTTGGGGGGACAACTAGACACAAACCATAACAGTTCTTGGAAAAACTAAAGTCAAAATATATCAAAGATCTAAATATTAAAACAGAAACACTAAATGTACTGAAAGAAAAAATAGGTAGAAATCTTAAAGACGTAAGTGTAGGCATAAAACAAAACCCAAGCTTCACTGAAAATACTTCAATGAATAAAAAAATGCATCTCACGAGAAATCACTGACAGAGTGAAAAAGCAACCCACAGGGTAGAAAAAAATTCACCCAACTGTTCCTCAGACAAAGAACTTTCGTTTATCACATCTAAAGAATTGAAGAATATCAGATACCTCAGATTCAAAGACCCATTCCAAAACTGGTTATCTTGATGAATATGCCTTTATCAGATAAAGAAATACAAAGAGCAACTCAATACATATTAAAATGTCTATCATTATACATTAGACAGATGTAAGTTAGAGGAGCGCTGAGATTCCATCTCACTGCAGAAGGAACGGTGATTATCAGGAAGCCAATCAGAAACAAGCGCTGGCGGGGCTGTGGGGTAAGAGGAGCCCTTCTCCACCATTGGTGGGAATGTAGACTGGTGCAGCCCCTGTGGAAATCATTGGGGAGACGCCCCAGGAAAGTGGGAATTAGAGGTCCCATTCAACCTAGTTATTATCCTTCTAGGTATTTTTCCAGAAGAATCAACAACATCATACCATGGAAATATATGTGTGTCCATGTTTATAGCAGCACAACTGTAATAACTAAATCTTGGAAATACCCCAAATGCCAGTCAACTAAGGAATCAATAAAAACGATGTGGTATTTTTATACAGTACAGTATTACTCAGCTATAAGGAAAGATACACCTGAGTCTTTTGCAGGTAAGTGGACATGACTAGAGACCGTACTCACAAGTGATATAAATCAGACTGACCGGTGTAAACACTGAATTA
The DNA here is from genome assembly GCF_000260255.1 of Octodon degus. Lineage (NCBI taxonomy): Eukaryota > Metazoa > Chordata > Mammalia > Rodentia > Octodontidae > Octodon > Octodon degus. The sequence goes on from NW_004524615.1 coordinate 4,860,682, forward strand.
TCTCCAGTGTAAGAAGCCGAAAGAGTAAATAAGATCCAACAGGCCAATGGACATTTTGAAGTGGGAAGACACTGTCCAAGTGGAGAGAGAAATGGGGTGGAGGAGAAGAGAAAAAAAGAAAGGGAGCAGTAAAATAAGTAAATAAATAAATATTTATACAGGATAGCTATACTGCTAATTTCTATTGATTCATAGTTATACTACTAATTTCTATTGATTCATTGGGGCTGGGGAGATGGCTCAGCAGAATAAGCGCTTACCTGGCAAGCACAAGGGCCTGAGTTCAATCCCCAGTCCCCCCCCCCCCAAAAAAAAAAAGATCTATTGGTTCATTGAAAAGGAATGTTCGTACTTATATTGTTTGATCATTTTTTTTTGCCTGTACCTTGTAATCTGATTAACTATTCTGAAGAAAATCTGCAATGTATTAACCATTGTTACTCTCCAGCTATCTTGTTTTGAAATTTTTATCATTCTTTTCATTTTTGTTTTCTTTAACATAAAAAAGAAGAAAAAGAACCTTTCGAGCAAGCCTCTGGAGGTGCTTGGGGTTTCATGCAGTCCCCACACAAGGTCGTGGATCATGTGTGGTGATGAGGCGTTTTATTAATAAATAATTCAGCAGCCAGCATGTAAACCCACCATCTGCATTGTCGCTGAGTGTTTTGTTGTCTAATTACCAGTCCCTGGCAGGCCCTATGCTTCAGGGCTCTGTGATTTCACTGTTCTGTGGCTCCCCATTGTCGCCTTGAAAAGAACATTCCCACCGAGTGGGCCCTAAGGACAATAAACATCGTGTGTAAAAAGAAATGACATAGCCCTGCTGATAAGGAGGGTTCCCAGGCTGGGCTGGCTGGCAGGAAGTGTCCACCGGTCACTCCGGCCGCTCACAAAGGGCCCCGGGTGGGCAGGGCCCTCCCACCTCCCAGAATCAATCTCAGGAAGTCTGATGCCATAGGGCTGCTTCCTGCCCCGTGTGGGAAATTGAAGCGCGCATACAGGGCCCCGGCAATGGGACAATATATTATAATAAACAGGAAAAATAGCGCTGGTCACAGACATCAATGACTGGAGTTCATGAAGCCTTCACACGATTGACAAGTGAATAAATTAAAACCCCCAAAGGTTAGGACCTTGAAGGGGAAGTTAATTTTAGGTCTGCCCGGGAGCTCGTCCTCTTCTGACTCAAATGAAGACTGTGTGTAACAAAATGAACATAGTCTTATATGCATGAAAAAAAAGGCTTCCTTAAGACTTACATCATCAGAAAACCAGAGTCTTTCATGGACCTGCCCACACTTGGGTAGACGCTGCTCTCAGCCCGCTACCAGCCCCCTCAGCTGTGTAACCAAAGACTTACTTAAACCAGTGCAGTGCTGTAAATAAACCTGCTCTCAGCAGCAACTGTTCATCCAGGAAGTGGAAGGGACGGACACCCAGGCCACAGTGGACGCCTACCCAAGCAGGACCAAGGAAGACCTGTGCTGCGCAGCTACTAAGAGAACCCCAGGAACGCCACGTGAGGCGCCCCAATCCCCCAGATAATCATAACCGAGGGGAGAACATCACCAGCTCTAGAGCAGACTGCAGCTCCGTAAACAGCCATCAACCCGCTCCGTAGAAGCTGAGCTTCTGAAATGCTTTAAAATTTGGGTTCTTTAAAAGAATTGTAATAACCTTAATTAGAATTCACTGCTGAATGTCGGCTTTACAGAAAAGCATTTGACCCATCAAATGCTTTCTCCTAATTACTAATAAAGGCAACACATTGTTCAGTAGATGGAGCAGTAGGCTGAGGATTTTGAGACAATTAATTCTAATCTGGGCTCTACAACTAACTTTCACTTGAGCACAGTTCCTCTGACAATTAGGCGTGAATCTACTGTAGCTGCTAAGCACAGGTCGGAAGCTGTTAGCTACAGGAAAGGACCAGGTGCGCTAGCAAACAGCCTAATGGCATTCCATACCGAGAAGTTAGACCTCAAGGCGTCCTGCAAAATTGCGTTCGGGATTCCTACGTATTAAGTGCTTGCTTCTTTGGTTTTAGACTAAAATGCTTTCTTTGCAAAATAAGAAGTGCCGATAGAATCTAATATTTTAGATAGCCAAATAATTTGATCTTTAATGTAGGCCTGTTAAGCCAAAAAACTATTCCATGTTTAGGAATATAAGGGTCTTAAAAGAGTGAAGCAGAAGCACCAGAAAGCCAAACTGTGGTTTTAATCTGAAATAAAATTTCTATTATATTGGGGTGAGAGGGGCCTTTAAAGGTTGAGGAACAGCATTCTTCCATCTGTTTGTTATGTTAAATTTGGTAACTCTACATTGTGGGGGGGAGCTCTGATTTGCCAAGAAAGAAGTGGGAAAAGCCAAGTTTCTAGTAATCCAGTCTCCTTAACGTCCGTTTCTGAGGCGACGCAGTCGAGAAGCAGCCAGCAGGGGGCAGTAGAAAACAGTAAAAGCGTCTGCTCACTTAAATCCTGTTCTGTCCGAAGAGAGAGCTGGAGAGAGAGGGAATGGGGCATGAAGCCCTGTTTGGCCAAGGAGCCCAGCGCGCTGCCCTGGGAGCGCAGGGAGAAGCCGCCCAGCCCCGTGCTGCTGGACGGTGCCCTGCGCCGGCGACCCCTGGGGCGATGCCCTGCGCCGGCGACCCCTGGGGCGATGCCCTGCCTTCGCCGCCCGCCTTGCTGGACTAGCCGCCGGCCCCAAGCAGCAGGCCCGCCCTCGTCCTGCGGGGCTGCCACGCGTGCCACGGAGCGCCCAGAGCCCGGAGCCGGCCGGGCGGAGGCCCCGCTGCGCTGCCCCTCACCTCCGCCTGTCCCCCGCTTCCGGCCTCAGGTGCCCCATCTTCCCCTGCATCCCTGAATCAGCAGACCATCCCGAGAGCGTGCTCATACGTGAGGGAAACCCTGACCCTGACCGAAATAAAGCTGCGTCCACGCTGGCCCGCAGGTCTCCTGTGTCCTGGAGGAGGTCACTGGGGTGAAAGGGACACGTTTCTATTAGAGCTTCGGCTTCCGCGCTCCTGCCTCCCCTGCAAGGGTTCAAGCTGGATCCAGCTGTTCCCTCGGGGCCCCACGGGAGGTCCCCGCTCCCCACCCAGCAAGCCCCTGGTGGCCCTCAAGTGGAGCCAACCCAATCGTCTCGTGGCCACTGTCCCTGCCTCCCCGCCCCCGCACTTCCTCTGGCATTGGTTCTCTTGTCTAGTTTCTTATTGCCCACCTTTTCTGCTTTTATTTTGTTTTCCTTTTCCGTAGGAAAGCCAAGCAAAGGACAAAGGACAAAGGCAAAAGCTGACTCTTAAAATAATACCAGCAAGAACGATGCATGAACCGAATGCCTTATGTAATTTCCAGAACTCCAGTCAATCAACTTCACTTTGGTGAGTAGGACTTTGGTAATTTGAGTAATGAGTGGGCTTGCTTTTTAAAATTCATTGTATTATGAAAAGAAAAGAAAAGAAAAACGAGTTTCTAAGTAGCTACATCTCCCACTGAAACTGACTTGAACTGTAAAGGTTTAACTCAAAGACATTTTCCTTCTGTCTTGGAAAAGAAGCTTGCTGTCTTCCTTGACTCGGGAATGTGAGTCTCTCTGTGGCTAGCTGGCTCCCACCGAAAGATGACACAGAGCCAGTGTTTTCAGAAACTCCAAATCAGAAAAGAATGAGATTAAGAATTTATGTTTTTAAAAGAAATGCTATACTATCCATCCATCTATCCTTGTTTAATTTTTTTTTAAAAATGACATTTTTAAAAGCTAAGCAAGGGTCACATGATTTTGAAGCACCACGCCCTCCTGCCCCCTTTTCCCCTGTCCTCTCTCCCCTCAACTTGGTCTCTCAGAAAGGCCTCACTCTGGAGAAGGGACTTTCCGTTTGCTCCTGAACAATGCTGACTTGGAAAGAAAATCATAGGTGAAGGGATAGTCTCCTCTTTCTCTCAAAAACAAAGACCCTACATTGGTTTTCAGCTGTTTCCCAGAAGATTTCAAAAATCATTACATCACCATCCACATTTTCTCTGCTGGTCGGAACCTTCAGGGTTTCTTTTGGTTTGCTTGTTTTGCTTCTAAATTTCAACACTGTAATTGTTTTCATTGATCTCGGGAAAACATGATGGTCTCCAGTGCTGAGACAAAGGTCTACTGGCAAAGGCTTAGCCGGCGTCTGGCGTGGCTCGCAGGCTTGACCTTCCAGCCAACCTCTGCAGAACACTTTGCCCAGAGCCGTAGGCGAGCCTGCATCCTGCACTATCTGGGCACACCCAGCGGCGGCTGGGCACTGCCTCCTTGTATGAAGGCAGCCTTGCTCATGACGTGCTTTCATTGGTCATAATTTTAACAGCTGGACACACGTCCAAATGTTCTTCTGCAAGTGTATTTGAAGAAAGCAATCCTGTCATCCTGAAAACTCTGCAGGCTCCAGGACACTGGCTGCTCCTGGGACCGTGTGTGTGACATCACTACAACCACGTCTGCCACGCTGGCCCGGTGGTTCTGATGTGAATCTGTAGCTCCCACACTGGAGCCTGAGCGGCATCTGCTCTCTGTGGCCAGGACAGTGGCGTCCCATGGAGACGCCTCCTTTGCTTTATCAGCGATTCTCCAGCTTCTCAGCACACTCACATCACTGCAAGGGCCTTGTGAAGAAGACATTTCTAGGCCTTTTCCATAGAAAGTGATATCTTTATGCTCAGGAAGCTACATTTTAAGGACTTCCAGGAAGATGGCAGTGCAGTACATTTTAATGATAGTGTTAGCATTCAGCAAATATGCCTTATTTTGAAGATCATTGTTTTATGGGCTCTTTTGTTTCAATGTGGCCTCCAATCTTCTTTTTACTTTTGTTATTGTTGTTATTGCTGTTTCTTCTTCTTCTTCTTCTTCTTCTTCTTCTTCTTCTTCTTCTTCTTCTTCTTCTTCTTCTTCTTCTTCCTCTTCCTCTTCCTCTTCCTCTT
>NW_004524615.1:4866044-4895001 GCF_000260255.1 Octodon degus
CTCCTCCTCCTTCTCCTCTTCCTCCTCCTCCTCCTTCTGCTCTTCCTCCTCCCCCTCCTCCTTCTCCCTTCTCCAACCCTCTTCCTCTTTCCCTTCTCCTCCTTTTCCTCCTTTTTCTTCTCTGGATGTCACAGTCAACTTAAATACATCTCACATGAACACCTAGCACATATCCTACTGATCGTAGCATAGCTGAGTTTTAAGACTGAAATGCAAAATAATGCATTCATCCTCATGTAGTATTGACAGATAAAATACTCTGAAGGAACCAGTTAAATTTGAATTTCAGATAAGCAACAAATAATTTTAGTGGTACATGCTTATGCTAAAGTCAAGCATGTATTTTTGTTTGTGGAATCCAATAATTTTATCTTTATGGAATTACTACAATTAAACTTGAGTTTTCTCCTCATGACAATCGTAATCACTGTGGACGTTAAGACTGTTCTCAAAAGCTTTGGGTTATTACAAGTACCGGTTCTGTACTGCCAAGGTACCATGGCTTTATGCAAACCCCCAAAGCCAAGACTGCAGGTACTGTTGTTCAACTCTTAATGTAAACCCAAATACTGTGTGCTGCATCTCACACAAGTGATTGCATGCAAATTTTCTGTCCTTCCCGACACTATCCACCTTCCCTAAGACCCATGGTAGCTAGTTTGGTTTCCTTTCCTTTCGTTTCGGTTCAGTTTCAGTTTCAGTTTCAGTCTTGGCTTAGCTTCGCTTGGTTTAATTTCATTTCGTTTTGTTGTTTCGTTCTCACCTGTCCCACAAAAGCACAAGCTGAGAATTAGAAGACTTGGGTTCCCTTCTTTACTTGTATCATGAGGTTACTTAGGGTCATTATGAGATGTTCCACCACACAGATGAAAATGTCAAGTCTTTTGCTTAATAATTAAAAAGCCCTCCTAAAATAATTGTTGTCCATGAATATTTACACTGGCTACAAGAGCTTCCAGTTCAAATTTGCTTGTGGAAGGAAGCACAGAGGTGGCTTTCCTGAAGTCTGCCTGAAGGATAAGAAGACAGAAACCCGCACAGTAAAGACAGGAAGAAGGACGCCCCCGGAGCCCTGACTTTCTGGGGAATTCCTGAAGGCAGGAAGGCAGGCCTGGACCACAGGCATTGGCAGCAGGGGCAGGGAGCAGAGGCCCAGGACGGAGGACGGGACTCCAAGAGGCGGAGCGGCAGGAGGCTGCAACCCCACAGGAGTGGGGCTTCTGCAGACTAGAAGAACTGGTGTGGCTAAGAACAGGTCGAGCACCCAACACATAAGTTCACTGGAAGTCTTAGAGCATAATTAACCAGGGATTCATTTCAAGAGAAATAAAAACAACATGAAAACCAGCAAGGGTACTGGCAGTTGGGCATATAGCACTTCTAGCTGACATGGTGCCTTTTGTTTTATTTTTTGTTGTTGTTTTGTATTGCTTATTTAGTCATTGTATTTATTGGTTGATTGATTTTTGACAGTACTAGGGTTGAGCCCAAATCTTTGCACTGAGTTGGACCCCCAAACCTATTTTTTTCCTAATTTTGATATAGGGTCTTGATAAGTCATTAAGTTGCCCAAGTTGTGCTCGAACTCCTCCTACCTCTGTCTCCTGGAGCGCTGGGACTACTGGCTTGCATCACCACATCTGCTAGGACATTGCCTTTGGCTGAGGGGGAGGTGCCACTCCGATGGGGTTCTCTGTCCACCCTGAAGCCAGCGAGGGCACCCATGGCACCCCCATTTCAAGGGCTCCGGCACAGCAGCCACATGACAAGGAGGAGGCAGGAGGAGGAGAGGAGGTGGTGGCAGCCAAGTGCTGAAGTGGGAAGGGCCGGCCTGGCCCCAAGGAGCAAGCAGTGTAGCTGAATGCAGGCAGGACAGGAGTCCTTCCACAGGAAAGTGCAAGACCAAGAAGAACAAAAGGAAAAACTGGAGCAGAACAACACTAAGCCATTTGGGGAATAAAGACATTCTGAAAAATAATGGAAAGAAAGCCTGTGTCCGATAGCATCAGAGGGACCTGAGAAAGCGTTGTACATACGAATCAGAAAGAATGAATGTAACGTAGGTCCACTCTCCCCCAGTGCAGGAAGACTGATGGTTAGACGTGGACCGCACAGTGTGCAGAGTGGGACACACAGGCCATGGAAGAGAGACAGAGCGGAGAGCAGACGGTAGAAGGAGAGCTGCTGTGGGGAAGATCAGGGCAGAAAACATGTGGCCCAGTGCCACTGCTGGCTCGGTGGCCCTGGCGTGCTCACCGCTAGGAGGCCTACAAAGCCCTCCAGGGTCATCCTAGAAACAGCCAGACAGGGGCTCTACGAAGAGTGGCGACAGGCGCTTGGGGTGGCCGTGCTTTGGGAACGTGGGTGCTTTGGTGAGGAGCAGAGTTTTCCAGGAGCTGGAGGCCAGGGGACTTTTCTGAAGTGTGATGAGAAGAGGATTACATAATATTTTGAAATGAGGCTCCTTGGTTGCAGGGATCAGTACCTAGGTGATGTCAGCCCACGCCTAAACAGATGGCCACTTGCAGACACCCTTGCAGAAGTGCCACTGCCTTTCCCAAGGTCACAGTGACCTTTGTACAAGGTTGTGTTTCTAATAGAGTCGCTTGTGAATAGCCCTGACTGGCTGACACATGTTCCTGTCTGTCATAGCCTCCAGCTGTACCTATCCCTAGAGAGAAGGCATGAGCCGTCTGCTCAGGGCTGACAGATTGGTTCCGGCAGTGCCAGCAGGGTCTGAAGAAGGTGTGCTGCGGTGCGCTGGGGGCCACAGAGATGGAGAAGCCAAGGTGGGCGGGTCCCAAGGCACAGAAGGATCCAAGCTTCAGAGAGCCTGGGGCAGAGGTGAGGAAAATGTGGTTGCGTACAGATCCATGCTGTTGCATTGGTCTGCAGGTCAGTGATAGTGAGGGGCAGGAGAGGTGGTGCTTAGTATGTACTTAGTATGTACTTAGTATGAGGTTGAGCTTCAAACAGCCAGGGTTGGTGGTTGTGGCTCCACTGGCCTTTTATAGATGGCATGGGGACAAAGCGAGGTCAGAAAGGAGAAGTGGGGACCCGCAAGACACCACTGCCACACGCTCTCCCCCACACCTAACTGTGATCCAGTGACAGGCATGAGAAGAGCCTGGCTTGGCCACACAGGGCCAGGTGTGAAGCAACGCTCTGCGAGGCTCTTGGAAGGGCAGGAGGCCAGGAAGTGACCCCTGCTAGTGGCCGAGGACACAGTGTGAAGAGACCATCAGGTTTCCCCAGTGCCAACGGAGGACAGGGGAGAGGCGTGTGGCAGGCTTTGGTCCCATGCACTCCGACAGGAGCAGATGCCAGGCTTTGTCTGTCTTTCAGATGTAGGCCAAGGGTCAAGGGTCTTCTTCTCTCTCCAGTACTCTGGATTAGTGTAACTCCCAAATCTGTGGAGTGTTAATTGTCAGATGTTCTTATAATCCCAGGCAAAATGAAGACAAGCACAAAAGATGGGAGGAAAGGAACTAAGGAAAGGCTCAAATGGAAAGTCAGGGACTGAGGACAACAGTGACTCAAACTGTGTGCATAAAAGAAAAGGGTACCCTGAAAGCATTGGCACCAGAGCGAGGAGCAGCCTGTCAGATGTGCGCTAGAACTCTGAATGATGCAGGCAGCCGGTGAGAATCTGCAGCCAAGGGCCACGTACCAGGGCACAGCTTTGATGCAAAACCACGCCAGGTGACGACACAGGCCCTGTGATGGTTTTTACTTGAAGTTTCATCAAACAGTGGCAGTGATTTGAATTTAAAACTGTGGCAGAAAGATCATCGTAAAAATGATGATTTGTTACAAATATATTTTACAAGGATTCTCAAAGTCAAAGGTGATTCCAATCTTAGGATGTCTGGAGAAAGAAAGAAAGAAAGAACAAGACCTAAGAAACCACGCAGGATGAAGGAGTGCGTCCGACATCTCTGCGGAGAGGACTTCTCCGTAATAGCACAATTTAGTAGCATTATGCTTAGGAAAATTAACCAGCATCCAAACATTAGCATCAGAAAAACAATCAGGCTGAGCAGCAGAAGCCACTGTGGTATTTACAAAGATCTATAAATATCCCCAAGAGCCATTAGGATGACAGTGTAGGTGATGCGTGTGGGTTATTCTGACGAATAGACGCATATTCCAGACACGCAGCGTTGGCTCCAGAATATATCATCAGGGGACAGCGGTGACATTGCAGATGTGGAACCTCAACACAATATAGAGAAAATCACAAGAAAGATGGAGTGTAATTACAGCCCGTGGTCAAAGGTGTCGGAGGGCGCAGAAAAGACCAGCAGGACCGAGCGAGGAGCACAATGACGGCATGGCTTTCGGGGGGCGCGAAGGTCGCTGCAGACAAAGAAAGGACACGACGCAGGCCGAGGCTCACATTATGAAGCATGATAAATCAACTGTGAGTTATTCAATAATGGAGATAAACTGCTTGAAACAAGATTTATAATTATCAGAGAGCTTAACAACAAGCAACTGTCAGGACTTAAACTTCACGGAAACAAGAATTTATAAATACATATTAAACCAAGCCAGAAAAAAGTCTGGTCACATTATTTCAATAAACTGTTGCTGATGGCAACTGCGTGTCAGGAAAAGGACTCGGAAATGGCACCAGGGCAGACAGGAGACCCCAAGAAGCTTCCACACAGACAGGGCGAGGGAGGCCGGAAGCACCTCCTCGGTCCACAGCTCACACACACGGGCTGCACTTCCTTGGCCTTGAAAGAGGCCCAGCCAGGGAGATTTGCCATGAATGCTTGGCTTTGAAGGAAAAGTTTACAGGTAGAGCATGCCACAGAAGAAAGGCACGTGCCAAGGAAGAGGCCCTGCACAGTAGTGGGGCTGGTGGGGAGACGGTTCCAAAGTCTTCGGGGATTGAATGCGAGAACCAGTCCCTGTCCTCAGCAGTGGCCTGTCCAGAACAAGGAGCAGGTGAGGATCTACTCTTCCCCTGGCTGCAGGTGGACATCCTGGGGGCTGCACCGGAAGCTGGGCCGGGGCTGCACCGGAAGCTGCACCGGAAGCTGGGCCAGCGCTGCACCGGAAGCTGGGTCGGGGCTGCAGCAGATCCCAGGAGGTGGCCTGTCCCCAGTGCAGAGTATGATAAGAAGTGAGATGGTCCCCTGGGGTCCACCCAGATGTGATGACTCCAGTTGCTACGAGTCAGGTCACGTCTCGCTGCACCACTGCCCACGCACAGCCCACCCAACCCACACAGTGGTCCAAGGAGCCGGGTCTGATGCTGTCCCTGCTGCAGACAAGGCCTCTGTCTGAAGCACTAGAAAGGCCGCCTGCTGGGCCTCTCCCCTATGTGGACTACAGCCAAGATGTCCGTGGTTCCGAACATCACCATCTTTGCACATACGTCACTTGAGAGATTTATTTTCCCCTGAAAACTGGGGAACTGTAGCTCAGACTTCAAATCCGTACATGAATTTCTTTTGGAGAGGAAAGCAGTCGGGACCTTGCCGCAGGGCCTCCCTGCCCAGGGTCGCAAGTCAGCGTCCCTAACTCTGGGGGAGGGGGAGGCCCCACACCACAAGCTAGCTCTCCTGGAGTGACCCAGGGAGCATCCACTCATGCCTGGAGCACAGCCCCAAGCAGTGGGTGGGAAAGTGCCAGCCGGCTCAGGTCCTTGCCCCTTGTCCTCAGTGAGAGCAGAGGCAGGTGAAGGCACTCTGGGGCACACACAGGCCAGTGCTCATGGGGGATCTCCGTTCTTGGTTCTCTCAGCACTCCGACCCTGAAGACTTCGCTCAGTGAAATTGTGCCTCTTTGTCCTGCTGCTTCTTGGAAAGCAGCTTTCTCAGCTCTGGTGAGTTGGGACTTGGGGTTCAAGGCAACACTGGGCCTCAGCTGGGAGACAGTAGACCAGCCCATCCCTTTGGGCCACCGAGGTTTGGCAGCCTGCAGCATGTCTTGGGTCCACATGGTGCTAATTAAGGAGCTGTCTCTCTGTGCCTCCTTATCCCCAGGAAGGCCCCTCCCTGCCCTCTGCACTCTCTGCTGGGTACCCACAAAGGCAAGAGGCAGTTACTGTCACCCGAAAGCAGCTGCTTGCCTCAGTCCCAGCCCCACGGCCTGGGTGTGTTTCACCCCCCTCCCCTGCTGCTTTCAGCCTGTCTCTTACTTAGAGGCAACTCCCTGCAGGTTTCACTGTCACCCCAGATGAAATCTTGGTTTACAGACAGTGGCTTTTTTTGTTCCCCACCTTACTGCCCTCGTGTCCTCCAGTGCCTGCGAAGTCAACTCCATCATCTTTCACAGAACAGGCTTTTCCAAGCCACACTGAAAAAATCTAAAGCACATATGTGCAATGACTGTGACCCCTAATCTTGGGCCTTGTCTTGGGCATTTCTAGGCACACTGATCTTGGTCTTTAATTTTTATTTCTCTTAGCAAATATTTGCAGTACGTAATGCTCGCATTCCCATGGGCAGCTGGGCATGGTCACCCTTCCTTCTCCCCCCCCCTCCGTGAAAGGCCCGTGTCCCTGTCTCCTGTTATCCATCTGTCCCTTGGCTGTTTGCTTTATTTATACTTCGGACTCTCTGATGAGAGAAGGCAGCGCTGCTTCAGCGTGGCTGTCTGACAGATTCCCTCAGCACCATGATCTCAGGTGCGTCCACGGTCCTACAGTGACACAGATTTTCACTACTTTTCATGTCTCAGTAGTGCTCCACTCTGTAAGTGGCACGGTGACTTTATCCACTCATCTGTTTCTCCCAAGACTTAACTGCTGTACATGTGGGTGTGCAGGTGTGGCAATCAGGGTCACAGCTGGGGAGAAAGGCTGCTGTGCCTGGAGACGCGGATCCTGGTCCTCCAGAGCGCCACCCTCCTTGCTAGACGTAGCAAGGCCATAGCCATGCCCTTTTCTCCTTCTACCCTCCCCTCCACTTATGAAATAGATGCCAGAAAGCAAAGGTGGGGTCAAGGATGATCCAGGGCAATAAGGATGATCCGGGCCCTCTGTGGGGCGTTGGCCTCCTGGCTCACTGCCCAGAGGGCAGAATGGTGGGTGACAACCTGTCGAAACAGGCTCTGGTAGAACCTCAGCACCCTGGGAAGACGGGGCAGGATGCAAGCTCTAGGCCAGGCTGAGCAGCTGAGCAACTTCCCAGGACTGTGCCCCCGGATCAAAAAGGAACAGAGACCTATGGGTGTAGCTCAGCGTGAAGGCTTTGAATTCAAGCCTCAGCCCTCACACACACAAACACACAGGACGAAGGTCATACATGCAGGAGCCCTGGAGTACCCCTGGACCGCCTGTGGCCATGCTGTGACCCTCTCTCTGCAAGGCTGGGCACAGTAAGAAGAGTGGCAGGAAGCTACGTCTGCCCCACGTCCAGGCAGGCAGGAGGAGCCAGAGCCATCTGGGGTGCCACGTGGAAGGCTCGCACCCTGGGTCTGTTGCTCCCCCCCATGTGTACGTGAGAACCATCTGGAAAACTCTGCTTGTGAATGACAGCCTCTCCAGAAAGGGTCTAATTCACCTAAGGGGAGCCCTACACCCAGGCACTGTTCGGACGATTCTCTCGTTGTGCGTGCGTTCAGGCCACCGAGAACGCATGGGCGGGTAGCCCATGCCCATGCTCATGTGCGTGCACATGCCCACAGCACCCCGGGAGATGGGGACAAGCACTTGATTTCTTTCAGACTCCAGTTTTTCATTTGTAAAATGTGGGCTATAATTTCTGACCAGGTACTTAGGAAGATTAAATACAATATGTGTGCAAAAGCACTTGGTGAAGTATACCTCAGCCATTAAATGATAAGCATTTTAAAAATAACAGTTACTCAAAATACATGTTACAGCATAATTTGGTGGGTTAGCGCCTGTCTAATAATTCCTTATTCTATTGCTATTGTCCTCATTATCCCAACAAACAGTAAAAACTTTGACTCCTACTCTCTCTGTGTCTGGGGTGTGTGTGTGTGTGTGTGTGTGTGTGTTCTGAGGAAAGGGGGAGGCAAGAAGAGAGAAGACAACACAGAAGAATCTAAGAATGCGGAAGCCTAATCCCCTAGGCTCCTTGGGAAAGCCTAGCTCCCAGGGAGGGTTAGGGATTATGTTAGGACTCCCTAGAGCACAGCTTTGGAGCCAAAGGCCTAGGTTCAAGAAGGGAGAGGATTTGTGGGAAAGCAATTTGGAGAAGCAGTCCCGCACCTCTCCCGGGAACCCAGCCCTGAGAATGAGTCTCGGTGCTGGCCTGAGAGACCCCTAACTGTGATTTCAGAATTCAGGTTTTTATTAGCTGGAAGAGCTCTCGGCTCAGGTGAGATACATTGAGTGAGATACATTAAGCCTTGCTCTGATATTATAGAAAAACTCCCGAGCTAGTCCTCATCCATTAACCAGCGCTTCAGCCAGACCTGCTGTGAAGCGTGCAGTTGCTTTCACAGTGCAGGGCTTCATTTCTCAGTCTGCAAAGCAGGCTAGGAATAGCAACGCCACGGCGCGGCATAATGCTAATAAATCTGTCCTCCCTATCAAGGAGAAAAAGCCTCACACGAGCTCAGATACAAAGTGTGATCAAATTATCCTGTGACTATTTAAATTTTTTAAAATTATTACAATAAAAGACACATGGCCGTAAATCCCCCCAAACCCGCGCCTCTCTCCAGCCCCACGCTTCCCGCCGTTCTTGCACTGCAGCTCTGGAGTCCTCTCCTGAGTGATTTTAGTTGTGCTGTCCTGATTCCCCCCAAGTCCTGAATGGATTCAAAACACTCCCCTTTCGTGGCCATTTTGTCCTGGAGAGAAGCCAGAACATGCAGAGTGCCGGGTCAGGTGACGCGGGTGGGCGAGGACAGGGCGCCGCTTTTACTGGCTGCCTTTTTGTTGGCTGGCGCTCGGCGGCAGCAGCCACCGGTTTTTTACCACACTTGATGCAGACTCTCAGGAAAGAGGACTCCAGGGCTGCTCAGAAAGGTGCCAGGGCAGGGCCAGGGAGATAGCTCAGCGGTATAAGCGCCTGCCTGGCAAGCGTAAGGACCCAAGTTTGATCCCCGGTACTGCATGCTGTGCAGGCCCCCCAAGCTCCAAGCGCTCCATGCCAACCCCACACATAGCATGGTGGGGCATGCTTATAATCCCAGCACCGGGGAGGCTAAGAGAGGAGGATCACTATGAATCTGAACTGTGTAGCAAGACGCTGTATAAAATAAATAAACAAATAATTTTTTTAAAAAATTGCAAGGACAAATGGTGAGGGTATTTGAAGCGGGGGGGGGGGGGCTGTTGTAAGGGAAATTCATGATAGTGTGCATTTAATGTAATAATTGTTTTAAAAAATTGAACATACCCTTTATTTGTTGGTCACACTTCATGTAATGAAAATCTACGCTGCCATCAGAATGAAAGTAGAGTCCAACGTGGCCAAGACATAAGTGTAAGCATCGGGCAGAATCTCACTGAATAAGTTCAAAGTAGCTACAAAACTGAAGAAAATCCAGCAAGAAAAGTGAAAACAACATCAAATGCCTTAGCTGACTTCTAAGGAAAGGCCAACAGTCTCGGAAGTGGGAGCGGCAGGCCCTTACAGGAGCTAGGGGGCTGCAGGCTCACAGCAAAGGGCCGTCATCCCCCTGGCAGAGTCAGAGCTCAGAGGGACCGTGAGACTATAAAAGAAATCTTAGTCCTCATAGATTTGAGAAAAAATTCCTTGGATATCCACCACTCTAGATCTCATACCTGGCCAAAACCTCCAAGTGCACAAACTGAATCCATTAATAATGTAACCCAACTTAGGGATAGGAAATTGCTTCCATAAAGGATAAATTGGTGACTATAAATAACCCAGGAAGGTTTAGAATTAACTATATTGATGACATAAATCAAACTCGGAGTATGAAGCCTTCGTACTAAGTATGGGAATAATCATCCGCTTGTGGAGCATCTCGAGTAATTGTAATATTGGCATCCAAAGTAACTGATACTCAGGGGGACTTGGTCACCTAAAGAAACCAAGGATGAGCCTTGGGATTGCAATTTTTAAAGTGTAATTGAGGAACTGACACAGAGCTGATCATTGTAGAAGTGTAATTTTATAATACCTTGAAACCTTTCATAGAATTACTACTGACTTTGTCCATTTGTATTATATTACATTCTGTATCTCTGCTGCAGAAGGGCTGGAAATTATCAAGTGGGAAGAGCCCTCCCCTCCCCCGTCTCCACAGACTTCCAGCTGCTCTCGGCACATCTGATCTTTTCTCAGGTGTTAGCCACAAAGGTTGAGGCAATGTCACCGAGAACAATTCTCTGATGGTAGGAAGGAGGAAGCAGACACTGAAAAGTGAAAAAATTGCTTGAACCACAGAGAGGTTGGGGCAGTTCCAGCTGGGATGTCCTGATATCCTCCCTGAACCTGTGTTTGTTTGTCAATGGCTTAGGGACACCACCTTGCCCAGGAACGTGTGACATCTTCTAAATGTACTATCTGGGCTCTGATTTTTCCAGCCCAACACAAGGTGTTTAGGTTATGAGCATCGTAAAAACTGTGAACTATTTCATAGTCTTCCTCTTGTAGACTATGAAATCTTTCCTGTGTGTGGAATAGACAGCCAGCTCTCCTGACTGAAGGCCCTCACTGCTTTCCCGAAGCCACTCTAGAGACCCCAGGGACCTTAGCCGATGATTGTTCCAGCCATGGCTTAGCCAGCCGGCAACAATACCCACTTGCTTGGCGTCTGGCATTCTGCATTCAATTCCATAGCTCTAATGAAAAGTGCATTCCATGTAAGACGTACCAAAGAGCTTAAAACATGCCATGATGCCCCAGGAGTTACTAGCGGGTGTCTCAGGCCCCTGAGTGATGATCATTCCCGCCGAGAGCACGGGCCCAGGTCTGCTCTGAAGTGCTCTTCCTTCAGCAGGGGCGGACGGAGAGCAGCATGCACCAGAGGAGGAATCCGAGTCCCATCTACACCCACACAAAGCACTCTCTGGGCTGCGAAAAGCAAAGAAAGTATTACACACAAGCATCCTGAGGGTAGCAGTAGGCATAATTGTATTAAATATTAATACCCATGCAGCTTGGGGCTCAGTGCTTAAAGCACTGTAAGTGAATGGAGATGCCTCGAAGGGCTGGAAACTCCATCTGCTCCCACCTGTTGTACCAGGCAAGGCACGAGCTGCACACGACTGTGCTGGCTGAAAGTTGCTGTCCACCCTTCTTGAGTCTTGCAGCTGAAAAGTGAAACAAATAAGATTGGCAACTTTCTTCAAATTGGCCCTGAAAATAAGACTTGGAATTCAGTATATTTGACTTCCAGATGTGATTTCTCCCCCGTCCCCACCTCGTCTTTTTCTTAATCTTTTTTTTAATGTTGTGACTTGGTCACGCTCAGAAGCGGCCCTCGATTTGCCCATCGTAATGGCTGGTACTGCTGAGGAGGGGTTTTGCCAGTGGGATTAGAGATCAGGTGACATCCAGAGAGTGAAAGAGAGCCTCCCGATGGCCTCGAGGGTTCTGAGAGGCTGCTAACCGTGTAAGAAGCAAAGAATTGTGCTCATTTCTTGCAGCGGCCCCATTTCAACGCATCATGTTGGCCTGATTGCCATGCACGCTGCTTGCCCTACCCGCCTCACCAGTGGGTCGTCCAGAGGCGCACACAGGATGACAGAACATCCACACTCTAAAAGAGAAAAGACTCATCTCATTCTGCCACCACTTTAAAAGAAAACACCATAGAAAAGACTCAACAGAGGGTCAAATGCTGTTCAAGTTTTTAGAGTTTTGAGGGATTTCCACACTGATTTCCATAGTGGTTATACTGGTGTACGTTCCCACCAGCAGTGTGTAAATGCTTTTGTTCTTACATACACTAATAAACAGTTTTGAAAACTCATGAGGTACCATGTTTCACTTGCTGGCTTGTCATAAAAGTGTTTGGGAGCAGATATCCAGCCCCATGGAGAATCATTCAGACCTGGAGGGAAAAGAAACACCTCCTTCCTTCCCCAAAGCCAATGAAAGGTTTCCTTGCCCTTGACTGATGACAATTTGATAATATACATCAGCTTAGATGATAAAAATACTAGCATTTCACAATCACATGCATATTGGCTTTTTTATTAATTTTCTTGAGAATTAAATAACAATGAGACAGTTTCAAAACTGATTAGTAGGATAGTTTCAATAATTAATACATTGCATATTATTGTCCTTGTAGTGGTTATTCATAGTACAAGATGCAGACGTGATATCCTGTCCAAACACTATTAGTACAAATCTTTCTTCTCATTGAATTAAGAGAAAGTAGCAGTATATCTATCCTAACTATTTAGTATATACAGATACAAAATAGTCCTTTATTTGTATCCCCCCCTTTTTTTTGTTGTTGTTTAGTTTTGTCAGAGATGGGCATTCCATTGCCATTTAAATATTGTAGGTGTGTGAATTCAGCAAATCATCCAGT
The DNA here is from genome assembly GCF_000260255.1 of Octodon degus. Classification (NCBI taxonomy): domain Eukaryota; kingdom Metazoa; phylum Chordata; class Mammalia; order Rodentia; family Octodontidae; genus Octodon; species Octodon degus. Next base: position 4,878,495 of record NW_004524615.1, read on the forward strand.
ATAGTCCAGTAGTCCGTAATTGTAGTGGGTTATCAGGATGACTGGCAATGTCAGAAGATGTTGACTTGAGCCCTTTACAGCTCAGCATATTAATATGGCTTTATTTTTCATACCTCATTATTATACTTTTCTGCTGGATGGTTAGGACCAAAATAAAGCAAGACCTATATAACAAGAAATGTAACTTTTGTATCTGACAAGGTCAGTCCAATCTCATCAGGATTTAGCCTGAAACCCTGTACTGCAGTTTGTAGATCCTTTGTCAGTGTCAGCCATGTGGATGAGTCACGGCCATTGCTCGACCAATTTGCTGTCTGTGAAAGCCTGAGAGAATGTTTTCTCTGCATGTGACTCTCCCTAGGTGTATTCTACATCATCAATCACTTTCCTCTTGGCCCCATAATCTCCTTGATCAGAAAATTTGGGACATCACTGAGTTACAGGATGGTACAGTACAGGCTCTCCTATTTCCTGAGTCCTCACTGACCTTGAAAGGCTAGGGCCAAAATGTTGGCTGTTCTTGCAGCCCTTCTTTTTCTCTAATTTTTGGCCTGCAAATTTAAGTTGTTAACCCTCCAGAAGAGAAGCTTAATGATATGATTACCCTATAGCAGGCAGCTGAGCTGAACCTCACTGTCTGTCTGAATATCAAGCATCTTAGACATAGCATCACATGCATGTTGAATATGGCTTATTATTCAGCATTAACATATAAAAAACAAATTAGTGAAAAGTATTTTAATAACAGGGAAGAACAGATTGTATTATAAATGTGTTGCTACCATCAATTTACAAAATGGATGTGACATTGGAGGACTGTGCTCCATGCCCTCTGGCACCTGTGGGTGCAAGGGAAGGAGGCAAAGCTCCCTCCCCAGCCTAGGAAGAGAGACGCGGTTGCTTCCCGAGGAGTCTGTCACTGCTGTGTTTTCGGGGAAGAATCTAAGGCCTGGATTGCAGCTCCTCAAGTTGAAAACTTCCCAGAGAAAAAGCAGCTCACTGCAAACGTCAAGCAGACACGAGCCCTCGGCGCAGGAGCAGAGCAAAGCCGTGAGTACACGCTGTCAGCGCTGAGGGTAACAGTGAAGCCAGACTGCCCACGCAGTCACACTCCAGGCCTGCCCGTCCTCAGAGGTGCTTTAGGACCAAATGCTCTCAGAAGTTGTCTAGGTTCTTGGAAACAGATCTCAGGTCATGACAGATGGATTTTTAGTTCACTGTTATTTACTGATTGGGTAAAAGGCAAAAGATAGACACTATAACAGTGGATGAGAAAGTGGAGGCTATCCTTTTTTTTTTTTTTTTTTTTTGTAGTGATGGAGACAGGGATTGAACTAGGACCTTCATACTGAGCTATATCTTCTGGGTTTTTAATTGTTTTTTTTTAATTTTTATTTATTTATTTTTTTTAAGAACCAGGGATTGAACTCAGGCCCTTGCACTTGCCAAGGAAGCGCTTATTCTACTGAGCCATCTCCCCAGCCCCGTTTTTTTTTGTTTGTTTGTTTGTTTGTTTGTTTTGTTTTTTTGGCAGAACCAGGGATTGAACTCAGGTCCTTGCGCTTGCCAGGGAAGCGCTTATTCCACTGAGCCATCTCCCCGGCCCCTGTTTTTTTTTTTTTTTAATTTTGAGACAGGATCTCTGTTATTAAGTTGCTCAGTCTAGGTTTAAACTTGAGATTCTCCTGACTCAACCTCCCAGAGTGCCATGGATGGTAATCGAAGTCATTGTCATTCAGTTTCAATTTCTCAGGTGAATTCTACTAACTATTCAAAGGCATTGTTTCTATCTTTAAAATATCATTCCTAAAAATTGGCTTAAAAATAATATTCCCCAACTCAAAATTAAGCTTATTGTATTAGCTGGTGTAGAATTGATAACACACAGGATTGAAAAGGACAATGTAAGAAAAGTGTGCTAAGTCTCTTATAGCAATGATTACTGAAGTAAATAGAAGACTTAATAAAACAGTTTCAGCAACCAAATCACTGTGAGCCAGGAACAGAAAGAAACTCTAGAACCTAACAAAGACTATCTCCCCAAACCAATATCTAAGAAAGGACCCAGTGGAAACACCCTAAATCCTCCCTCTACAGGGAGACTTAAGAGTCTTTACCGTGACCTCTAATGTGCAAGGCGGTTGAGGCAAGACACCAGCAAAGAAATGAGGCTGGTCGGAGGAGTAGGAAGCATGTTGATAGAAAGGCAAAGTTATCATGGACCCCAGAATATAGTTTTCTACGGAGAAAAACTGAAAAGAAAAATCAAATGGCCGAATCCTGCTCATATACCCAATATAAATTACAACAGAGTTGTTATCAAGCTTCTATGAGCTTGACTTTAATTTAAATTTAATTTTAGTTCTTAAATTGAAACCAAGAAACTAGAAGAGGAGCAAAGCGTGTGGTTTCAGAGTATTGTACAGTAGCAACAAATAAACGTCACGTTGATACAAAGTGTAGAACAGAAACAAGTAGAAAGAAGAGGTGAGAAGCTGAGGAGACAGCCAGTTCTGAAAGCAGAGGAGAAGCCCACGAGATGAGGCCTGATCAGAGAACATCATGTGGGCTGGGGAGATGGCTTAGTAGAATAAGTGCTTGCCTGGGAAGCGCAAGATCCTGAGTTCAATCCCTGGTACTGAGGGGGGAAAAAAAGAAAGGCATTGCGGACAATGGCGGGGAGTCCGCTGTTTGCTCCTCAGTGCTGATTTTTGACTCAACAGTAAGTTTCATGTCTACCAGGTACTGTGGAAGGATCTAACTAGGAAACAAGACAACATGCAAGGAGCCAGGAAAAACCCTGGGATCGCAGGTGGGGTGGGTTCCTCATAATGACTCAGCAGCACTATGGGAGGCTGCTGAGAACAGAGCCCAGCCTCAGAGGACAGAGTCCACGCGCCAACAACACAAAGAGTGAAGCTATAGCGGGAAGGCAGGCAAGAGACAGGAACGGATTGCTCAGGGAGGAAATTGTCACCTCGGTAAAGACCAGAAGCAGCATGGGACACAGTGCTCGTAAGAGAGGGGCCACCCCGAATCCCCACATGCCCTTGGTGTAACAGATTTTGCAGCCTCTGTGGCAGGTGAAAGCTGAGGTGTGGCATGCATAGTTGCTAAAATAAAATAAAACAAAAATATAAAATAAATTAAAACTATCAATCTTGTCCTGGATCCATGTCTCAGAGTGAGTGTCACCCTCATCTATAAACAGACACTAACAGCGCCTGTGCCCTGGGAGAGAGATGTAGGCCCTTGAAGAGATGGAGCTGTCCCGCACTGGGGCGATGATAAGCACACTGAGACACACACTGTTCCGGAACCCCTTGCAAGAGCTGTGTAGAACCAAAGACCGCAGAGTGGACGAGCAAAAACAGCACTGGGCTACAGCAGCCTCCTTCGTGCGCCGTGAGAGCCTTGCACGGCCGCCGGTGGGCATCACCTCCAAGCGTCTGCTGAACATCTGGCACAGGGAGATGCGAAAGCCCACTTAGGGTGAGGGGAGCGAAGCCGAACAGGGGGTAGAGGCCTGTGGGACAGAGAAGGCAGCAGAATTAAAGCGCAGGAATGCCTCAAGCTTCTGGGCCGGGGATCCAAACAGGAAACAAAGGCACCAATGAAACAGATGAAAGTAAAAATCAAGTGAAATGTGAAGACCTGGAAGGGACATTTAGGTGTAAGGTATCCTGCAGTGTCCTTCAATATGTTTGTTTTTTAGACTAGCTCCTTTCACATAAACTAGGGGCAATGAAACAGCCTCGGAACGTGCCCCCGGCAGACATCCACGCTTCAGACATGGCCATGAACATGGATCTCTTCACCCTGCACAAGCTGCCTGCAGATTCAAGGGTTAGTAGAGAGCCTCACAGAACGCGCTGAAAGCGCTCACACGCAGGAACCTCTGCTACAGGCAGACAGAAGCGCAGACTGACCAGAGGCAGAGCCCAGCACCTCTGTGTGACAATGAGCCGTGGAGTGCTCGAGACCCACATGCTGAGGGCTGTCAGGGCTCAGTGACACAACACCACAGGGTGCACCTCATCCTGCTTGGACTCTAGTGTCTCCAAAGTCTGGAACTCATATACATAGCTCAAAACCTTTACCCTGATTCGCACTGTTAAATGCCTGTGGCCAGAGGACAGACAAGCAAGGTGGTCCTATCAGGAAGGACATGCTAGCAGCCAACAGTCCTCCAGGAAGCTGTGAGTGAAGACCTGGCCTCTGCTCAGTTAGGGTTAATTCTACACTGCACCCGAGTTGAGTTTTGGCGCATCACACCGAGAACCTGTGTCTCCTGCCATTTCATCAGTCCAGTTCTGATCTTCCGGGGGGTGGGGAGGGCTCTGAATTGCACATGAAAACTCTCAGTCCCAAGGAGTGAAATGACATGGCTCTGTGGAGCAATCACTCAGGAAGCACTAGAAGATACAGGGCTAGACCTCAGGGTCTCAGCTACACTATGTGGGCTCTGCAGTCCTGCATGATGCCCAGTCCGCTCTGGCAGGCACCTCTGCAGCCTTTCTACAACCTTACTGTCATGTTGTCACAGGAGACAAACTACACATCCATGAGAAAGCACTGTGGATCTCCTGTGCCCATGTACTTCAGAGCCTAGTAAAAGGCATCTTAGTAGAAAAGGCCAGAAGTGGTGAGCCGGTCATTACCTCTTACCTATTACACCAACAACCCTTCACCCTGCCTGTGCCACTCCCTGCCATCAGCCTGAAACTTAGCAGCGGTCCTGGGATATCCATTGTCTATGGAATGAAACAAAAGGGAAAAACTATCCTGTGATCTAACTCCTTTTTAATAATTTATTCTTCAACATCATCTCTGCTTAAATTGTACAGGAATTTTATCTTGTGTATTATTTGCATGGCAGAAAGATCACAATCCCTGCAAAACTAAAATATGGCTTATTTTTCCTCTGTCAGGTGAAGCATCTCCTGGTAGCATTCAGTGGAATCAAAGTAAGCAAAATCTATCCCTTACTGTAAGATATTCTTATTATAAAGACTTATTCTGTGAAATGGAACCCGTGCTTCTCGCAACTGATTATTAATTGCTGAAATTTCTGTGATTGCTGATAGGGAACTAATAATTTGGTATATCTGATATAGAAATAAATGGTACAAGAAAGTAGGCAAGAGCAGTTTAAATTATGCTCCACTGATAAAGAAGTATTTGGTTAGCAGGAGTGAATATCATTTCAGGCTTCTTGAGTTGAGCCCATGGCCCCTCGCCCCAAGTGGATGGCGACCTGGGGTTATCCATGATCGCTGGCTCTCAGTTTATGTGCTGGCTCAAAGCTCCTGCTGTCACACATTCTGAACAGCTCCATCTGTCTCCTCTGGTCACCAAGGACAAAGCTCCACAAACAGGGTTTCTGGGCACTCCTTTGGGCCACACTGGCTTCTGGGTTTTGGTCAGCATTTAGTGTTTGAGTCTCTTTGTTGTGGTGCTGGGGACTGAACTCAGGGTTTTCCCATTGAGCTACATTCCAGCCATTTTTAGTTCTTATTTTGAGTCTGGGGCTAAGTCCCTCAGGCTGGGCTTGAACTCGTAATCCTCCTGCCTCAAACTCCTAGAGCTAGGATGTCAGGCCTATCCCACGATGCCCTGCGAGTCACCCTGTTGGGTCTGCTTTCTCCAAGTCTCCATTCCCCCACTTCCTACAGGGACACAGTGGTCCAGAGGCTTGCCCTTCCTGTCCTGTGAGTCTCCCATCTCTGTTGTCTCTGGTTCCTCCTCCTGGTCCAAGTTAATGTCCCTTCCCTTCCTGTCTGGTGCAAACAAACCTCATCTTCTCTGGAATCCTAGAATCATGGGTGTGATGGCTTATGCCTAGTCGGCCCCCAAAGTCTTGCGCAGTCATTGGGGCAGCTTCTAGAGTTTGTGACTAAGTCATGATCCAAGGCTGGAATTATGGGTGTGAATGCTACACCCGCCATGGGGTGGGCAATCTGTATATAATGTAAGGGAGGGAGACAGGCATGCCAGCTGCTGCAGCCGCTACTCCTTCCTTTGCTCTTTGCTATTTTCCATTGTCATGAATGGCTGCCCTCTGCCATGTGCCAGGCTGCCTTGGAGCCAGCTGAGTATGGACTGAAACCTCCACTAACTGTGAACTAAATAAACTTTTCCTTCCTTAATCTGGGATATTGGGTATTTTGTTACAAAAGAAAAAATAACCAAGACAATGGGTCTAGAATATAAGGCTGGGGTTAGTGAGTCCCCAGACGACTCTTATGTCAGGGTCCCCTTTAGAAATGCCAGGAATGATTTCTCACTGAAGATGAGACAAATGATCGTCTCATTATGTGATCCTGTTGCACCTAATCTACAAAAGTACATAATTTGCTCTAATTCTTGGAAGTTCAAGGAGCAGAAGAATTCGGAAGGAAAATGATGACACCTCGTGGTGCTCAATGCAGCCCCTCTACTTCACTTCAACCCCTCCAAGAAGGTCAGCACACTCTGTTGTCTGCCAGAGGCAAAACCAAGATCTGGCCCTGTGGCCATTTACTTAATTTACTTAACGTTTGGGTTGAGAAAAATAATCATGTTCACTCACAATGGCAGTAAGAGGACACACAAATTATTAGGTGCAGTTGTTCACTTTTTGGTAAACATAGCACGGCTGGACAGAGCTAACACATCCCCATTGAAGTACCAGAAAGTGCTCACTGTCTTTATTTTGCTTGGCGCAGGGGATCTAACTCAGGGCCTTGCACTTGCCAGGCAGACGCTGATCCTGCTGAGCTACACCCCCAGCTCCGGTGACTGTCTTTGGTCAGCACAGATGTTTTTAGCTGCCTGTCGCATACAGCCTTTGCCCTTAACTCCATTCCGTGGGTCTCTGGACTCACTGAGGGTCAGCAAACTACAGCACGCACACCAGTTGTGGTTACCAAAGCAAAGCGTGAGTTCTGTGGAGGAGTGCCAGGAAGGAAGAGCATTTGTCTTCAGTTTGGCCAAATCTGGCCCTGAGTCCGGAAATTGCTAAGTGCAGAGTGGTTAGGATTTTCTCTACCCCTCAGGTGGCTTCAAGCAATGCAGTGGGTCCCAGAGGTGCTCATGTGGAATCCTTAAAGCAAGGCCACGGGTCGCTGATGCCTCACCCGTAGCTAGCTAGCGTGGGAGCTAGGCCAACTGACCCCACGCTGCAGCTGAGAGCTGGAACGGAGAGAGGGCCTGAAGCCTTCCTTGGGCACTGAAGCCCGGCAGCACCGCTAATCTCCGCCCCCGAACACAGGCTACTTCCCCAGCGTGCTGTGCACAGCACGCCCACTGCGCAGCTCTCGGCAAGTGCAGGGGCGCTGCCAGCCCTGCCCAGCCCAGTGTCTCATCCACTGCCGACCGTCTCACCGCCATTCACCCTCAAGCCGCCCCTCTCCTCACAAATTAATAAAAGCCTAGCTGGACTCGGCACCCCCTGGGCTCCCACAGCCGCGGGTAGGTGTTCGTTTCTTCATTCTCGCTGTGGGCTGCGCTGGAAGCAGTAGATTGGATTGATCTTGCTAGAACCCGGTGACTTTTCCTGGGATCACAACTGTGGGTTTTTCCACATCATGACAAGGCTGGCGGAGGAGGTTCCCCACAGGGTTTTACATTTCTAAATTGTTTTCTTAAAAAATAAAAAGAATATTTCGAGGCGTGTGGCTCTTGGCGCTATTCACATTCCCCAGCGCAAGAGGAAAGTTTTACAGGAACGCACGGAGCACAGCCATGCAGGCGGCATCCGCAGCTGCTTTGCCTACCGGGACAGAACGGCAGGCTCCACTTTGTTGAAAGTGTCGTCCCCAGAGCCTAATCCTAGTCCTTTAGGAAAGTGACTGCCTGCCAGGCTTGCTTATAAAGCAGCTATGCTGGGGTTGTTTTAAAATGCACGTCCCTTCCTCAGTCTACCCAGGACTTCAGAATTTCACAGGCCAGTATATATCGGGACTCCACTTGCGCTAAGCAGCTCAGGAGTGGGGTGGTTGTACCAGGCATTGAACCCAGGGCCTTTGCACTGGCCTACATCCCCAGCCCTTATAAAACTTGTTTTTATTTTGATGCAAGATCTTGCTAAGTCAAAAAGATGCCTAGGCTGAGCTCAAAGTTGCAACCCTGTTGCCACAGCCTCCCAGGATACATGGACCACAAGCACGAGTCACCATACCCACTTCAGGTGAAATCAAATCAAAAATCTTGATGTAAAGTCAGCAAGATAGTTCAGGGGCCTAAGCACCTGCTTAGGCAAGCACAGGGACCAGGGTTTGATTCCTGATGCCACATGCTGCACCAGCCCTGCTCCCAGTCGCACTGAGCTGGTGACTGAGTCCAGGTGTGAGGGCACATTCCTATAATCCCAGCACTGGGGAGGCTGAAAATAGGAGGATCACTGTGAGTCTGACCTGCATAGTGAGACCCTATACAAAAAAAAACACTTGATGTGATTATGTGTGTGTGTGTGTGTGTGTGTGTGTGTGTGTGTGTGTGTGTGTGTTTTCTACCTGTAGATATTTCTTTTTTGGTACATAAATATTCCTTATCTCTGTAGGATATTCAGAGGAATAAGTAAACTTAAATAATAAACTACAAGTATTTGAAGTATTTGAATATTCTTGTTTGCTAAGAGTAGGAGGTACCTTTTCACCCTTTTTAAAAAATAAATTGACTTCCTACACACTTGGGCAAAAAAAAAAAAATTGCTCTTTCCAAATAATATTTGTCAGAAATAATGCTCCTCTCCTTCTCTACTCTAGCTCAAATTTAAATGTTTGAATAAAACAAGAAGAACTAAGAATAAGCCGTAGAAAAGAGCAGCATTTCCATAACAACGTGCAAAGCCCATCTCCCAGGAGGCTGGGATGGCAGGAAGGGGCCTGAAATGCACAGACTTCGGTTTCAGGTCCCTTTTTATTTATTTATTTATTTATTTATTTATTTATTTATTTATTTTTCTGAGGCAGAGTCTCCTGGTGTAGTTCAGACTTGAACTCACTGTGTAGTTAAGGATGACATGGGGCTCACTGGGATCCTCCCGCCTCAGCCTCCCAAGGGCTGGGGTACCTGCCTTGCACCACTGCACCCAACCTCAGGTCTCAGAGCGAAGGCACTGGGCAGTTGTTATATCTTCTCTTCAGGAATCAAATTTCCGAGATGGTGCTCAGGAGCGTTGGGTGAGGTGTCACCAGGAATAGGAATGGCCCTTGTCACTCTTTGTAGATCATATGCATATGTAGCCATCAAGGAAAGGAAAAAGGACTGGAAACACCAGGCTTAAAACATTCCGAGTCAGCCCTCAGGTAAGCTCCGTGTGCTCATGAGATCCTAGACAAACTTGAACTCAGTAAATACTAGGAACATCAAGGATACTGCAAATTGTGATTCGGCCAGTGGTGTTCTGTTCTGAGGACACCAATGTGGATTATTACAGATTCTGGTCCTGCCCAGGTCCTTGCAGAAGCCAGTGCTTTCTAAGAAGAGGGTCTAGAAAACAGGAACTGACAGCCAAGTGAAGACGTCTTTATGAGGTGACCAAAACTGCAGTGAATCCTGCTGTGCAGAGCCATCGAAGGAAAGGCAGCTCATGACACGTGACTGCATCCTCCTCCACCTTCTCCAGACCTGCCACCGTGTGACTTCTGGCTTTCCTCAAATACAAAATGACCATGAAAGGGAAATATTTTTGTATCAGTTCAGGACACTGCGGCAGCCAGATCAGCCTAGCTAAAGACACTCAGGAAAGAGGACTCCAGAGCTGCTGCAGGAAGTGGCCAGAGCTAAGGGACTAGTGCGTTCAAAGCAAGGGATGGAATTTCGGGGGAACTCATGGCAGTGTGCCTTCCACACCAAAGTTTTCTCTCTTAAATTTAAACACACACCATCAGCCCACATGGGGGCAGGGCCCACAGGTCAAACTCTCACAGAGCCATCTGGATTTGGTGTTGCCAGGACCCCTTGGGAGGTGGTCTTAGTCAATTCCAAGCAATGCCTGCCCCAGGTCCTTCAGACCTCTTGATTTTCTCAGCAGCATGTGGGTAGACAGAAAGAGAAGCTGGAGATCCATGACCTGCTGATAAGGCTAAGTTAGGTCCTGGGGGATGGCGGCCTTGCTCTTCTCTCTTCTCCAGAGTGATGTCTTGCCTCTGCCTGGACTCCCTGGCTCAGCAATAGGCCTGATCCCTCCAATCCCTGGAGTCAGCACCTCTCCTGGTGCCCAGTCCTGTTTTGGCTCTTGGGTATTCTGGAAGGCTCGTCCCCAACACGTCTTGTTCAGGGAGGGCTCCCTGCACCTCTGATGTCCTCGGCAGAGCTCAGCTACCTTCTACATCCTCCACTGAGAAAACTCAGGGCTTTTATAACAGTTCTGCCACACAGAAACCAACGCTGGTACAGCACAGTGCAGTTCCACAGGTAGAATTGCATTCCCCACATCAGACATACTGAAGTCTGGGCCCTCGGCAGCTGTGAATCTGGATTTGTTTGGAATCGAGATCTTTGCAGATAAGGTCAGGATGAATGTTCGAGGGTATCCAAATCTGAAACAACTGTTTCCTCACAAGAAAAGAACACTATGACAACTGAGGCAGGCAGGTGCACTTGTGAGCCAGGGACGAAGGATTCAGGTGCCAGACAGACCACGAGGGCTTCCCACCGGGTGTTGGGAGCCCTGGCCTGTGACACCTTGGTGCCAGGCTTCCACCCGCCAGAGCCAGCATGGCAAATTTCTTAAGTTAAACTGCCCTGTGTGTGGCTGCCGTAGGACCATTAATAGTAGTAGTTTGATTGCTAAACTAATATAGAACCTTTAAACACACCAATCCTTCAAAAGCTTTCAGATTTGTGATCTAAACTGGAAGCCAAGAAATACTGTAGACCTCTTCCTACATCTTCCTTATAATAAGCTACTGAGAGACACAGTGGTCCACATGGCTGCCAGTGTCTTTACCGGTGGTTAGCATTCCCAAATGTGTGCATTTCCGGTTCCCTCGTGTGGCTCTCCTTTGTTTCTTCCCAGCTACTCCAACCCACCGCCTGCCAAGGAACACATGTAAGCAGAATTCTCGAACATTCCAAAATTGTTCAGTTCTCCACCCACACAGAAGTTCCACTGTGAATTTGGCTCTGCTTTTCTCCCCAAATCGGGGCTAGTGTATAAGGCCACACATAGAGGTTCATTACCCATAAACGTATGAGCAGACACTTGAGGAACGCTGGATCTTTCCATGTCTAAGTATGAGGAAGATTTAAGAAAAAATATCTGTCATATTTCTTGGCCTCCAACTTCCATTGAAAGTGAGACTGACAGACCTGAGAGAACTAAAGCCACGGGGGCAAAGGAGTGCCAGGTGACTGATTCTGACTGGAAATGCTCTGGAGTTGAGAGGACAGCAGCCGGAAGCTGGAGGAGGGCACCTGGCAAGGAAGCGAGGCAGAGCAGCGGTGGCACAGGAGCGTGCCCTGGGGCCTGGCAGAGAGAAAATCAGAGCCCCGTGACCCTCAGTGGCAGTATCAAAAATGAAGGAGTCAGGGAACATTGGAGGTCTGGAAGGAGCAGGGAAGGTGACCTGCAGACAGACCAGGGAAGGCCTACACCGCCATGCCCTGCGGTGGGTTTGCCTTTGTGCTGTGGCTTGGTACGTGAAGTCCGCTGGGGTTGTGGAACACGCACAGGGAGCTGGAACCCGGCCTTCTCCTAATCCTGGGGATGGGCTCCTTCACCTGCTCCCCACCTGCTCTCCACAGGGCCTGTGCTCCTTCCTGCCTGGCCAGACCCTGGGTTGTGCTGAGGTGGGGCCTGCTGGACTGCTGTCTGCCTGCTCTCAGAGGGTGAGGGTGTGGGGTGGGGACACTGGGGTCAGCTGGAGCCTGAGGAGTCTCAGGGAGGGAGAGGTACGCGGCCCTGTCCTGGCTGGCAGCAGCATGGCAATGTCAGCAGGGCTCTGAAGAGGTTCCTTAGCCCATCTTCTTCTGTGCTGAGTGCCACCAGGGGCAGGCGTGTCCTCGGGGGTGGCCAGGGTGGTGATTAGGGTTCTTGAAAGGAACAGAATTGATAGGAAAAAGTCTATCTACCTACCTATCTATCATCTGATTGTGCAAGAGGATTCCATGTGAATGAGAAGCAGGATGACAAGCAGGCCAGCCCACAGTGGCCCTCTGTGTGCCAGAGAGTGGCAGGAGCCAGTCATTCTAAGCCTACTACGCCGGAGACTGCAGAATAAGGGACCAAGGATGCAGTGTCAGGCTAGGACTGAAGGCCCCAAAACTCCCTGAACGTCCCGGTGAGTGCAGAGTCCAGACTGAAGGGGCCGGAGCTGAGGTCCGCAGGCAATGGCAATGAAAGGCGCCCCTGAGCCAGCAGAACAGAGCGTTGCAAATGCGGGCCGAAATGAGGCACCCACAGGAAGAGTGGCTTTCCCTCCTCATTCGCTGGCCCACCTGCCAATCATCTTTAGAACCACCTCACAGCTCCACACAGCACAATGCCACGCTCACCTGCTAGGTGTCTGCCAGGCAGCCAAGCTGACAACTGTGGTGAAGGCCCACAGCAGGCACGGGCTCAGGGAGGGCACTGGCTTTGCCACCGCCCCAGTGTGCCCCCGAGGGTGGAGCTGGCCCTGTGTAGAGTGCAGGTGAAGCTGATTTTGTTCATTCTCTGCTTCCACAGGTCGCTTGAGGTAGACTTGGAGGCTGATGTCGTCCTGAGGACCCGTGCAGCAGGACCGATACCAGTGACCTCTAGCCTTTGTTCAATGTATTCACTTTTTAATTTTTTTTAATTGATATTTATGTATTTGTTACAGGGTCTCACTATGCAGCTTTGACTCATCATAGGGATTCTCCTGTCTCAACCTTCGCGGCTCTGGGATTATGGGCAAGCGCCACCACGCCGGGTTTCGGCAGGCCTGCACAACAGCACTCACTCCTGGGCTTGCGGCAGCACAGCGCGCAGCACTGGGAACCGAACCCGGGTGCCCGCGCCTGCCAAGCTACCTCTCCAGCCCAAGCGTATTCACTTTCCTAGTCTTCTAAAAAATAAGAATTTTCATATTTTATGACTTCAAAACCTATAAATTATGTCAGAAATGGCAAAAATGAAACTTACATGCCAATTCATGAACATGTATGTAATTTATTGTTATTTTAAATTTAATTTTATTTTTTAAATGTCTTTTAGTACAGGGTCTTTTTTTTTAAATTTTATTTATTTATTTATTTATTAGAGAGAGAGAGAGAGAGAGAGAGAGAGAGTGGTGTGTGTGTGGCCAGCTCAGCCCACCAGGGGGCGGGGCTGGCTGGCATGTGGTGCTGGGGGATCGAACAGTGGTCCCTGATGCTTTGCTAAGCTTGTTCTAAGTAGGTGCTCTAGACCACTGAGCCATCTCTCCAGCCCATTACAGGGTCTTATAGGGTCTCACTACACAGATTAGACTCGTAGTGATCTTCCTGTTTTCAGTCTCCCACTCTCCCAAATTCTGGGATTACAGGCACATACCACCATGCCCAGTCTGTTTTTATTTTAAAGAGGAAAAAATAAAAAACAATTCACAAAGACAAAGACAAAAACAAAGCAACAACATAAAATAAAAATAGTATGGTATTTCAAAACAAGAATAGAAAATTAGCAATTGTTTGTGTCCTACACATTTATATCATCAAATGTGTTACTCAGATTACCAGATATAGGCAAGCAAGGCCAATCAAGCAATTAAACATTAAATATTGTTATTTTTTAGGCAAGTAAATATTTATGAAGTGAAAAGACAACACAAAAAACTAAATTGTCTAATTTAGAGAGAATAATGTTCAATCTTTGATATGCATTTATGTGTACAAAAGGGAACAAGTGATTCTATATACAGGAAACTAAATCAGTTCTTATCCTTTCTGCTGGCATAATCTCTTATCTAGCCTTTATTTGATTTTATTGTCTAAAGTAATCGCTATTCATTTTAACTTATGACTGATGACATAAATCACCTGCTACATATTGACCTGTGCAAAAAAACAAAATTATGTGCATAGCTGTCTTTGGGCACCTGAGATTCTCAATCTCAACTGCAGTGAAACAGAAGGACCAGAAAGGCCGCTTGGTGCAGTAGCACATGTGTAATCCCAGTACTCTGGGAGGCTGAGGCAAATCCAAGCCCATCATCCTGAGCAAGTGAAAAGCTTAGTGAGAACTTGTCTCAAAACTAGGGAGGAGGGCCAGCTAGATAGCTTAGCGGATTAAAGGGCCTGCTTAGGCAGGCACAGGGACCTGAGTTTGATCCCCAACCCCCAGGGCATGCTGAGACAGCATTTGAGACTGAGCATGGTGGCACATGCCCGTAATTCGAGCACTTGGGAGGCTGAAAACAGGAGGAGCACTGAGTCTGATCTGTGTGGTGAGACCCTGTACTAAATACATTTCTAAAAATATCTACAAAGGGGGTGGCAGTAGTATCAGGGATTTAGGTCAGTACCAAAGCCCTGGGTTCAATCCCTAAAACAATATCATAAAAGACAGGATTCTCCTGGCTGCACCTTCCCGCTGCCTGCCTGTCTACAGAGTGTTGCTGCTGCCTTGGAAATCAGAGTGAAAACATAAGCCCCGCCCTGCCTCTGGGTCCTAACTCGGGAGATCTTGTCCTTGGGAGATGTACTTTAAAAATTGTTTACTGGGACTGACGTGGACAACGACCACACGTGCTTGGCTTTCTAAAACATACAACACTTCTGTCAAGTATAAAGCCAGAGCGCACTCTGCTCCACTGTCACCTTAGTAGAACGGCGCGTCCCCAACTAAACCGTTTCACTCCAGTGAGTTTCCAGGGCTGGTGGCGCTGAAGTCTGCGAGCCGCAGCTGCGCGCCCGGGGAGAAGGTCTGGGCCTCTGGGGAGCAGACACCGACCACCGCACCCGCTCGCTTCCCGGCGCGTGGGGAGCTTTCTGGGGCTGTGCTGTGCCCGAGTGTGTCGCCCTGGTTGCCCACGTCTTTCTCAAAGATGACTTAGAATGGGTTGCGTGCCTGCTGCGCGCTGCGCCCCGAGACCCGCCACGCATTTATCTTCCCTAACAGGTCCCAGGTCGTGCTGAACCGACTCCCAGAGCCACAAGCAGGCGGCGAAAGGCGGGGGTCAGGCGGGAGCGCGCCCCCGAGGTGCGCGGACGCTGAGCAGACCTGAGCAGGGTCGGTGCAGCTGGGCGCCGCCCGGGTTGCCACAGCGCTTCGGAGCAGCAGCAAGAGGGAGTGACAGACGTCCTACTCGGCGTTCCAAATTCTTTCTATAGTAAATAAATAAATAGGAAAACAAACCAAAAAACTCTTAAGCAAAATGTTCTGTAGTTTCATTGTTCCCAGTCCGACTTCCTTTTCCCCTTTACTTACCTAACCGCTGCTCTGCAGTACAATAGATGATAACAAAGATTTCTTTCTAGGGCGCAGGTAGTAAACACTTATTAATGGGGGAAATACCTTAATGTGGTTACACCGTGGAAAGAACTATAGCATACGGAAGGAATAAAATTAATCACGTGGAAAAATTTTATAAACAAAAATAACAGGTTGAGGGAGCTTGTCTTTCAGTGGCAGTGGTACCTAGTGGTTTTCATAATAAAACCCAGCCGACCCGGCCGGAGGAGCCCTAGTCACAGTAGTCTCCTGCCTCGCCACGCCGGGGGTCCCTGAGCTTCCGGACAGCACTTTAAGTCCATCTCGGTCTTCCTGGTGGTTGTCT
Organism: Octodon degus; assembly: GCF_000260255.1. NCBI lineage: Eukaryota > Metazoa > Chordata > Mammalia > Rodentia > Octodontidae > Octodon > Octodon degus. The sequence goes on from NW_004524615.1 coordinate 4,894,202, forward strand.
TCTCTCCCTAGATAATGCGAACACAGCCTGCTTCCTCTTTAGGTTTAAATCCGACCCGCGATTCCCCCAGAGGGCTGAGCGTTAGCAGCTAAGAAAACAGCCTTCTGGGGGCTGAGGAAAGCCAGGAGGCGGCGGCCTCGGATGGAAGCCGGCTTGGCGATGTCCCTGTCACAGGTGGAGCAGCACAGTCCCCCAGAGGAGTTGGAGTGAGATTTGGAACTGGAGGAAAGGAAACGTCTTCAGTAACCCAGTTATTTGAATTGCTTTACAAAGTAAGAATGTGACCTCTGGCCTCTCCTGATAATGAAGTCCTCCTCAGTTCTTCAAGAAAAGGCATGGAAAGCCCCAGGAATCCTCATGGAAACCCTTGTTCTTTCTGCTTTGTTTTAACTCGTGCCCCTTTGCCTGGCTGACTGGGTAACCTGAGACTTTTCAAATTCCAGGGCATTGTACTCCCCCAGCGCGGCCCAAACACCAAGCTGGCTCCAGGAAGTCCTCTGGAGGAACCGAGTATTTTGTAAACAGACAGCTAGCTTTGGGCCTAAGACCTTGGCCACTGGGTGTGTTGCTAATGCTGTTCAGGACCATTGAGCTAAGACCTGGATTTAACCACAATTAGTACATGCTAACGACAGTCACAGTGAGTCCCTCATTTCCAAAGTGATAAACTTTTTGAAAAGTATGATTTTTTTCTCTTTGTGAGCCCGCTAAAGTGTAGGGCTAGCTGCACGCCATCTTTAAGAGAAAAGAACAGCCGTGGCCCTGGATATCGAAATGCCGCCTGTGGTGATGAGCCTTGT
>NW_004524615.1:4895313-4920627 GCF_000260255.1 Octodon degus
AAGTTCTTTTCTGGTTTTTTCTGGTATTAGGGATTGAACCCAAGGCTCTGTAGCTACAGCCCTCGCTCCCCTTTATTCTTTAGTTTTGAGATAGGGTCTTGCAAAGTCACTAAGGTGTCCTGACTGGGTTCAAAACTTGTAATCCTCTTGCCTCAGCCTCTCAGAGTGTGGCATCTGTATTTTATGCAACTATTTAAGATAAAAAAAACAATGCATGAATGATCTATCTGCACCTATTGAAACCGATGTGGATTGAAAGGCCCAGGCTTTGTGAGATAAACAAATAAGTAAAGCAAATACAAATATATTATAAATATATGGATGTATAAAACACATGGTACCTGCCCAAATTTCTATAAGGAGTGTGATAACAAGCCTGCAGCCCTGCTGCCATCTCTGCGGGTCTGGTGTGCCAGGGCTTGGAAATGACTGGGCTGACAGCCTTCTGCTGTTCTCTTTTATTTTCCTGGCCATGTCTGCAACAAAGTCCGTACTCTCCCAACTCTGCTGCTTATAAATGCCGTTATCATGGAACCAGGAAAAAAAGAGGTTCTTAGCGTCCTGAATGTTGATTTGTTATAAATTTTGTCCCTCAAAGCCAGGACACTAACAAGCCCTTTTTGCCACAGTGTGACCATGCCCACCTTGAGCAGTGGTCTGCCCACACAGCAGACCCAGCCATCCCCGGGGGGGCCAGGACTCAGTGAGGCAAGGAACTGAAAGGCAGAGTCAGCACAGGTCACAGTTCAGGCAGTGCGACTCTCGCAAGCAGAAAAAACTTCTTTTCAATTAGCTACAGGAAAGTCCCCAGAAATCAACATATTATTCTCAATCAGAACCAAGCAGTGGCAGGAAGATGGCACTTGAGTGAGATTAGCTTCCACATCCACTCCAGAGGCTGTGGGTGTGTGAGGGGCGGTGGAGGCGTGGCCTGCGGGCTGCCCTCTGCTCCCGAATCGCTGCCACTCTGGTGCCTTCCCCACCCACTTCCCGGCCACCACGAGCCAGGCTTCTCCATTGCCCTCCTTGGTGGCGCTCCTGCCTTGGAGCCAGCTGACTATGGGCTGCATTCCCAGGCCATGAGCCAGACTAAGCCTCTCTTCCTTTGAATTGTGGGTGCTGGACATCGTATCGCGGCAACAGGACAGCTGGCTAATGTGCAGGGCTTTGACGGAAACGCAGACATTATGGTAGATGTGTTGGCCTTCTCCTCCTGTGATTTTTCAAAGCCTGTTGTGGTGCAGGAGATGTCATTGGTGACCATGATTAGTGCTGCGAGTCGAGCTGTGCGTGCTCCTCGCAGAAGCTACGCATGCAAGGTCTCTGTGCGTGCTATGAACGCACGGTCCATGGCGGCTCAGTGTGCATTGCTCTAACTCCAGCGCCTCATCTCTCTTCCCAAGTCCCTCACCTCCCCTCACCTCTCACCATTTTCCTTTCCTGATGTTCCCGTCCCTGCAGGCTCTGGCTCCCAAGATCTGTCCACCGTTGATCATCAGTGGACCCCTGAGGGCGCTTGTATGGCCCAGGGCTGGCCTCTCCTCCCCATCCTCCAGCTGCCTCTGTGGAGCAGAGCAGGAAGCCCATGCGGTGGCCCTCCTCCCCATGTGGAAGATGGCCCTCCCAGACAGACGTGGCTGCACACACACGCTGAAGGGCCTGGTGCTAGCTAGCTCACCTGGTCCCAACACTACCAGGGTTCCAGAACATGCAGGCAGAACACCAAGGGCCAGCCCCGAGAGCCCGCCTCAGCTGTCTGCAGCAGAAAAACGCACGACCCAGACAGGCTTCTGCAAGTGCCTATCTAGTGCTGCAGACCGACATGGGTACTTCCTGCTGACTCTGAGCATGAAAGTGAGCCATCCTCTACAGCCTTCTCCACCAAAGGTTGCCACGGCAGGGACTGGGAGCTTCGCGCCTGCATTCGCTCCTCGTTGCCTTCATAGGAATGTAGGGGACCACATCCGTCCTCACCCCATAACCCCATGTTCTCTTCCAGGGGCAGCTTTCCAGCCAGGACCAGGTCCTTCCTGTCATCCTGGTCATGCGACCTCCTGTTCTTTGTCCACGTGCTCTCTTGGGAGCCCCTGTATTTCAGTAAAGGATGCCCTGGGAACCCTGTGCTTACCTATTGTCCTTTTGCAAACTCAGGGACAGTGGTGATGTTTGCTGTTTTTATGCACTGTCAAAGCAGAGCATGATCCCCAACATGGATAAAAGATTACATTAATAGCTGGGCGTGGCTGGCTCACACGTGTAACTCCCAGCATGCTGGAGGCTGTGGCAGGGGGATCACAAGCAGGAGTTCAGCTGGAGCCACTTAGCATTTTAGCAAAACCCTCTCTCAGAACAAAAAAATAATAAAAAATAAGTAAGAAAGCAAATTAGCTCAGTGAGAAGGCCCCAGGTTCAACCCCTAGTACTGCAATAATTAATAACTAAGTAATTAGATATTTTAATTAATGTTTTAGTTTAATTAATAATTAAATAATTGCTTTTAGGCAATTAAAATTTAATAATTATTGTAAAATAATATTAGGCAATGAGTCCCCAGGGATAATGAGCCTCCCAGATATATTGTGTTTAATGGGAAAAGCCAAGTTATCTCACCAAACTTTTCCTCGAAAGGCTTTCAGACAGCTGGCTTAGTGTGCCCCATCTCTAACAGAGAGGACAGGACAGCTGGAGGTACTGTCCCTGCCCTGAGCCACACCCTCTTGGTGGCCGACGCCTATCGCTGGGTATGCTATGCAGAGATGACAGGAAACGCACTTCTAAAGCCCTGAAAATAAGTCTCCCCAGCCAGGCAGCGAGCTCAGGGCTTCTTGTCCGTGACACGGGCTCTGGGGTGGAGGACTGACTTCGCTGCTTCCGGGCATCATCTTCAAGGTGTTGCTTTTCGTGAAGAGAGGCAAGTGGCTGCCTTGCACAGTGGTCTCAGCCTGCCTGGCTGCACCTCGCAGCCCGCACCTGCTCCCTCGTGCAGACAGTGGTTTAAAAAACAACCATCTGCGCTGAAAAGAAATTGTTTTTGTGGTTTTGTTTGGAGAGTTTTTTCCCCCTTTTGTCAACACTTGAATTACAATAGCTGCAGCAGTGGGCAGTGACCAAGCTGATAAGAGGGGAAAGCCTTGCAAAAGCACAAACCCTAAGCACAAGAGGAAACAGCCAGACACAGAAGTTTCATTTGCCTAACTTTAAAAAACAGCCCTACATGCAGGTGGCCTAGTTGGTGTGTAAGCGGCGATGAGGGCTGAGTATGCGCAAGGGCAGGAGCCCTCACTCAGCCTGACTTACCCGGGTCCTCTTGGGGTGCTGCCAGCCCGGGGCCCCAGAACCCAGCCACACTTTGCAGTCCGAATGGCACCTCTCCCTGGGCCTCTGAGACAGTCATGGACAAAGTCAGGTGTAAAATCGCATGGATTAAAAAAAGTGAATCAACGCTGCCCTCCATAAGGGCCTTTGGCATTTCTCTAATGAGAGACCGGAGACTGGCTAGCGCTTGTTTTCAGCTGGTGGCATGAGGTCAGAGTCTAGCAGAGTGACGCCGTCCAGTCTGAGGACTGAGCCCTACTTCAAGGACTCCAGGGAGCTGCTGGGTGTGGGGTACCTGAGAAGAGCTCGACACGCCGAGGTGGGCTCCTGGTGGTCCACCCAGGCTCCTGACTCTCTCCTTCTACCTCCTATTTCTTTCTTAGATCAGTTACTTCACCATGAAATCAAGACGTAAGGAAAAACCTAGTTTTGTTCATATCAGTTGACCTGAGTCATTTGGAGAACACAGATGCAATTTCCCCTGTTTTTGTTTTTTCAACTCTCTCCAAACCCAAGTGGCACATCCATGCCAAGGCCATCGGCTGAGCGGCCACAGCAGCACTGCCGTGTTGCAACTGAGGTCATGTACAGCTCAGATGAGCCATGCTCTTATCTTCAGCCACGCAGCCGCTGCTTCACCTTCTTTTGCTCACATCACCAGATGCATGTGGCGCTCAGGCCCCCCAGCACAAGCACTCAGGCCTAGGTGATAACCATGAAGCTGAATTTCTTGCATTGCTTCTCAATTAGAGCTGGAAGCCATACTTTACTGAAATTCCTTCCAAGTGACAACAAACCAAAAGTTGGCTAAACTCACCTGCTTCCCTGAAGACCAGACTTGGCTCCTCCCAGTTCTGTGTTTATCAGAATCCCAAAGACAAAGTGTCTCGGGGGCCAAGTTTCAATGGGCCTTTTTGCTTTTGTTTCTATAATCATGTTGTGCAAATGGGCTTCTTTAAAAGGCATTTAGCTGCACCTTTGTGGGCTGCTCCTCGGTAGACACCAGCAGTCCTGAAGCTAGAATTCTGCAGGTTTTGCCTCATCTGCAATCACGAAGTGTGGCCTTATTAAAGAAGAAGTCTGCATTTTTCGCACAAATAAACTGAGCAGGATTGTGATGCCCATGCCCTGACTGGACTGTGTCTGATTCTAGGTGATAAGATTACTCTCTTATGCCAACATTATTTGCCATCAAATTGCCTGGGCCACATGGGACCAATTCCAGGTTGTGAAAATTTTCTTTCCTGATAGCCAAGTGTTTCGCAAACCAGCTGGCAAAAGGAGCACCGCTCAGCCTCCTGGAGAGACGCCAAAGGTCGCAACTCCAGCTACCTTAGCTGAGCAAGGATGTGATATCTTTCTGATCAGAGGACCCTTTCCCAGAGGAAGGTGGATGGCTGTAACGACGCCATCTCAGCAGTCCCCACTGTTTTGGCAAGTGGCAGGATGACACAGGACAGGAAGCAGAGGCTTTTAAGGGGTCCTAAGAAGGGCTTAAGTTCCTAAGAAGAGCCTCAAAAGTAGCACAAATAGGTTATGTCCTGTGGAGTAATTAGGGTAAACATTCAATTAAAGGATTTCTTGGCAGAAGTTGGAGAGCATTTTTCTCAGTCGCAGGGCAGCACCAAAGCAGGACATGTATCACAAAAACAATCCCAGGAAGAGGCGGGATGTGGTCCTACAAAGGTTACCCAGCACAAGGCCCTGCTCCACAATGGTTTGGTTTAGGAAAAGAAGAACCTTCCATCTCGGCTGTGTTTTGTTTTTTCGAAATACTTACTTTATATCATAAAACATCACCCTGTTAAGGATAAGATTATTGATTCTATACCAAAGGTGAAATTAGCAAATACTTAATTTTCTTACACGGCATTAGGTGGAGCAGCTACTAATTCTAAACCAGTCATTGCTGGTAGTTCACTTCAACTGAAAGTGTTGAGTTGTTTAAACAGGCACAACCAATACGGCAGCTACTGACGTCTTCACCACAGTTCCCGAAGGAGACAAGCATCTTCCAGAGGGTTTGCATTGCACATTCAATCTTGTTGTATTAAAGGATCAAACCACAAGTAGTAAGAAAAGCAAGGCAGAATAAATGTTAAATAGTTTTACTACGAATGAATTTCAGGTTCTCACAATCTCATATTTGTAGGAAAGAACAGGATAGTAAAATGAACCTTGTTTTCATAATGAAATTGTTATCCTTTGAACATGTTATTTCGAAGGCTTAAACAGAAAGTCACATTTTAAATAGACTTTTTAAAGGATCTATAATTACACAAGAGAACAAAGGATTACAACTAGCGTCCTGTCTGAGACAGAAAATGCCTCTCTATCCCTGCATAAAACTTGAGATAATTAATGCTTATGACCTCAGTTTTGTAAAGTATGATTATTTCTATTTTGCCCATAGGGGAGAACTTTGTAAAAACTCATTTATAACCTGGCAAGTGTCTCTGTGTTACCTAAAACTGAGTCGGAAGTGACCCGCCTGCAGTACTTGTAATAACGGTCCAGAGGAGAGAAATGCAGGCGAGGTAGACAATTAATGTGGGAAATTTTTTTTTGGTTGTTTGGATAACAATTATAACAGATTTCAATGTGTACACTGTTCTGTGATTTGTTGAAGATTAGCTTCACACGAACATTCGCTGTCACATCTGCACTGCTCTCCCTTGATTTATTTTTGCTTCATGGTACTGGGGATTGAACCCTGGAGCTTTGCATTGAGCCAGATCCTTCTACCTTTGAGAAAAAAAAAAAGGTATTTTGAGATAGGGTCTTACTAAATCATTCAGTTGCCCAGGCTTGGGTTTAACTTAGGATCTTCTTGCATCAGCCTCCCAGAACGCTGGAATTCACAGGCATGCACCACCAGGTACATTACACTTTTAAAATAAATTCTACTTCCCTTTAGTGATAGTTGTTCGATGTCCTTCTTAAATATTATTTCTTTTGTTCTATTGTAGGTTTATTAAAAATAACTCATAGTATTTCTAATGGTGCAGAACCACTGTGTCTTGTACTAAGTGTCGCAAGACTGTAGTTGTCTGCATCTGATCTAGGGTCTTTAAAATCTGGGCTGCCCAAGCATAACACCCAATAGCTTCTCTTATAGTGGAAACTCAAAGTTTAAATAAATTACAGAGCAAAAAAAAGACATAATAGGAACCAGGGAGATTAATCTTTTGCAAATGGGAAAGGAAGCTGGAGAAAGAGCTGAGAGAAAGGCGGGAGACGCGGAGAGGAGCCGTGTCCTGCACCCATGCCGACCCGGATGACTGTACACATGACACACTGGAAATGTACTCTAATACAGATAAAAGAGAGAGAAAGAAAACCTGGGCTCTATGATGTTAGGGGAAGGCTGACTGCAACACGCTGCTGTTGGAAAGCCTTCCTCAAATCGTCCCTGCTTGTGGAACACTCTGCTGGCAGATCTCCCTCGGCGCTCAGCACACCACTGTAGGTTCGATGCATCCACTTTTCTGGAGGGGAGGAAACCAAGGGCGAGAGAATTGAAGCCACTTTTCTGCGGTGGCTCAGCTGATGGGGGGCTTTCGGCCTCCAGCTGGACTTAGGGGACATTGCCTTGGGATCCAGGCCCTCAGCTTGATTCTTTGGGTCTCTAGTACATGGACACATCTCTTGCACTCTTCTGCATTTGACTTTCGTGCTGAACATTATAAAATCGCCCTATAAATTATATGTCTTGTATTAAATCTATTGTCTTGAAGACCCTGACTACAACATCATCCAAACTCATGAACGCTAACAGGCTGAGCTTGTATCTCGGCTCTCTGCACCCCAGACACCTTTCTACTCTGTAACTTCCGCATGGAACGCCTGCCCCTTGCGCCATCTGCCACAAGAACCCCCAGGGCTATAGAGTTCTGACGCCATATGCAAGCCTGCAGAGGGTAGACTGGTTCCTCCAAGGTGGAGCCCTATTCAGCAGATCGCAACTCATGCAGGAGAAGAGGAATACAGCTGCGCCATCCGCGATCCCTGGTTCTTTCCAAGTGCTTCTGAGCTAGGGTGCTGTCACTTCCCCCCAGTGCCCTGTCCACCTCGGCCTGTCACTGTCTCCTGCAGACACAGCAACCTGTGGAGCAAACTTCTTGCAGGCGGCTGAGCCGCAGGCCCGAAGAGCTGCACGGTACCCACAGCCCTTGCCTCCACTCAGCTCCCACCGCCCTCTGGCTGTGCTCAGAAACTACTCAAGGGAGCGCTTGCCTGCTACCATAGATAGCACGGCTCTCCTGACCCCTCACCCCCCGGAGCACCCGAGAGCCGTCTGTGGGGACACCGCCTGTGCCCAGAATATCTGGGGTTCGGACAAGCTGTCTTACTAAGACACAGTTTACCAAAGGAGCACAAACCTTGTCACTGCACGAAGCCAGTGAGTTTCGTGTCACTTCCGCTGGCAGGGCAAAATGAAGACGCAGAAACTTCTTGTGCAGCAGAGTTTAAGTGAAGCATGTGAGTGGGGTAGGACACCTGGTCCCTCACAGCTGTGCCCACAAGAGGTTTCCAAGACGCCTAGGCCACCCACAGCCCTGCTTTCTACAAGACTCTCACTCCCCCCCCCCTCCTCCCCCTCCCCCGTGCTCCCTTTCCCTCCCCTCCCCTCCCTCTCCTCCCTCCTTCCTTCCTCCTTCCCTCTCTCTTTCTTTCTTTCTGTCTCCCACACACACTCCACTTCAAACACTGAAGCCCAAAAAGGGTTCCAGTTCTCATGCACAAACCACTCCAGGAAGCGGCTAATCAGGGTTTTGGTTCTTTATACCCTGTCAGATACATAAAACTCTGGTTGTCTATGTGTCATGTTCATTATTAATTATTTTTTCCTGTATTTTAGGGAAGGGTCTACAGGGTGTTCAGGGTCTCACTACTTGATCGAACTCAGTGATTCTCCTGTTTACATCCTCCAGAGAGCTGGGATTATGGGCGCTAGCCACCAAGCCCAGTGTGCCCCCCCCCCGGGAGGGCGGGGCCGGCACGGCAGGCCCGGGATTGAACCGGCCCCTGTGCCTGCTTGCAGGTGCTTTAATCTGCTGAGCTATTTGGCAGGCCCTGTGTTCCTTATTTTAAAAGTTTTGCCATTTGTCAAATTTTCTCTCTGCCCTCAGGATGCCCATGACGAACTCTTGTTTCTCTTCATCGGAAGAAATGTGCCTGCTTCTAATTCCTGAGTCATTTTCTTAGTTTAATGAAACTGTATTTCCATTTATTTATCTGACTTTCTCAGATACGGAAGTCCCGAGCACACCGGCAGCCTGACGGTGAGCATCTGTCTCAGCCGCTCGGCGTGAACCCGCGTTTCCTCTGCTTGCCGGGCTGCGCCACGCTATCTCATAGTGCTCTCAGGCTTGCCCTGCTACTGTGAGCAAACCCAGGACACAAGCTATTACAGTCTCATGGCCATGAAACATGAGCCACCAAAGTGAGCAGCGGCACTGAGCTAGACTCCACAACCTCTAGCAGGGTGGCGGGTTTCCGGGGGGAAGGGTCAGCTCCCGCACCAGATGGAGAATTTGTTTTTTGTTTTGTTTTATTTCCCAGGACTAAGCCTCAGCCGTGGCTTAAGCACGTTATGGGCTCTCCTGCAGCCCTAGCCACAGGGAACAACAGATACAGAAACGGAAACATCCACACGCACAGGTCTCATAGAGAGAGGCCCCCATTTCTCATTTAACTGTGGGAAAGCGAAAATACTGGAAACGAAAGGATGAGACTACTTGATTTTTTTCCAGATCACACTATCCCTTCCTTATAAATATGAAATCTACCACTCAAGATTGTAGTTCACTCATTAGTAAAAGATGAAACCAGTAAGACACCAAAACAGGTTCAAAAAAGAATTTAAAGTATATACAAGGTGTAATGAGACTGTACAGTGAATGTTTACATAAAAACACTTATTACAGTAGAAGACATACAGCCATTAATTCCCCTCAAAATATTTCCCTTCTCCTCGAACACACCCGTTCCGTTATCCTTGCCACTTTCTAAGGCAGGCCTGTGTCTTGACAAGGCAGGATCAGAAATGCCGAGTGCTCCCACCAAGTGCTACATAAGAAGAGTAGGCTGTATAAGCATTCCGAGTTGTTCTAAGAGGTTTATTCTGAGAATTGTGCATCACAAGACGGCCGTCTCTTCCTCAGAGTCAAAATGACCATGAAAGGTAAACATTTTGCATCAGCTGAGCGCACTGAGGCAGCTTCTCTAGAGACAGCTTCCAGAACGGTTTAATACAGTGGCGAAACAATGGGAGAAGTGGGCTTGAGCTGAGGGATGAGGGGTGGACTTCTAGGACTATTTGTGGCAATGTATTCTTGTACGGTTAACACATTTGTAAAATTTAAACACTCATCGTAATTTTAGGTCATACCTCTTACAAGAAGGCGATCCATAATGCTAAGGTAAATTTGAAAGCAGATATAAAACATTAATATCCAGCAGGGAAGTGAAAGGCAATTTTCAGCTGGGTGTGGCCGCACATACTTGTATTTCCAGCCACTCTGGAGGCAGGAGGACCACAAGTTTGAGGCCAGCTTAGACTACTTAATGAGACCCTGTCCCAAAACATAAAATAAAAGAAAGCACAGTTATCTTGGGTCATCCTGTTAATGAGAAAAAAGCCAGTTACATTTCAGTTATAAAAAATGCATTTGCTTGGCATTTGCATTAGTCACTCAAACTCCACCCCTAAAGAGTTGTAAAATAAGCCCAGTTAGCAGAAAGGCTATTCAAGTTTCAAATGAATCCTCACAGTCAGTCCTAAGCCTATGCTAGTCAAGACTTTTGTTACAAGCTACACAGGGCTATTGAAATTAAATTAATTATAGTGAACTAACAGTACTGAGGCACACAGAAATACCAGAGCGTTGAAAGGGCGGAAGTCCCCTCCACTCACACACTGACCACCCACAGTGACGTCACTCTACTCACTGGTTCTGACTCAGAAGAACCAAGGGGCTACAATAATTCAGCCTATGACAAGGTAATGTTCAACCTCACGTACAGTGCAAGTAAGAAGCAGAAGGCGAAGACGCCAAAGAGCCCGATCCACTCAGACAAGCATAAGCATTGCTCCTACTAGAACTCACTACAGCACCCAGCTGTTGCAGGAGACAGCTGTGTCCAAGGACACTGTCCCTCCAGCTCCAGATACACTGTGCCCAGCCGCAGCATGGCCCTTAGAAGGCCGTGGTGTGTTCGTCAGTTCTCTCCCTCTGGACCTTCAGTGACTCCAAGGTTGAATTTGATGAGAAACATGTTGGCTTCCACAACACTGCCCGACACCTCACCAGCCATGTTCATGGGCGGGACCCAGCACATGTCATTCTGAGCCATGGCACCAGGGCACAGTGGGTATGTAGCACGCAGGACAACTGGGAAAGCCACCAAAGCAGAAAGACCTCTGAGCTTCTCCCACACCACCTCCTGAGGGACACAAACCACAGCTGAGCCGGAACCGAGTTACCCCAAAATGGAAGATTTCAAACTACGTGACCCTAAGTCCACAGTTTGTCACCAGCAAAGTCACGCCTTGTGTGCTCCAGTCACGCTTCTGCACAACTGTTCATAAAAGCTTGCACCTCTGCCTTTGTGTCTTTATGTTGTTTCACAGAAAACATTCCATAAGTGTGTCTGCTTATCTCGAGGTAGTCTTTTGTTAGAGATGATGGATCTTGCAGTGAACGAGACGTCTTCTCTGCTACATTTACTAACAAGATGATTAATGCCTTTCACCACTTCTGTACCCCTTCCCTTGATCCCTATATTCTCTCAATTTACTTACATCCATTATTTTTTCCCCATTCCTGGAAATTGAATCCAGAGCCTTTTCAGCAAGCTGTCAGCCCAGCTTTTTATTTTTATTTATTTATTTATTTATTTACACAGCATCTCATTTAGTGACAAAGTTCCAGCCTGGACAGTAACTTGTGATCCTCCTGCCTCAGCCGTGCAGTGCTGGACTTACAATCCTGAATGGATTTCTAAAAGTCACAAGTGAAGGATGTGGAAGTTGAATAAAATACTTCCTTCCCACTGCTAGGTTCAGGACAGATGCTTCCAGAACAAAATCAAATTGACAAGAGCAAAGTGCACACATTTACCTGAGTCTTGTATAACACAAAAGTCCTGGTAAGGAAAGGAAACAGGCACACTGTGCGTGTTTGTGCAGGGACTGGAGAGGAGAGGGCGTTGTGAAGGACACCCCTTGGACGAGGAGGCGGCATCTCATGGTCCCGCAGAGCGGTCCACATACACGATGCTCTGTCTTCCCCTATCTTCAGCTATGAAGGTGACCTTTCCCTACAGGAGGCTGGCAGGCTGCTCTAAAGGCAGGCCTAAGGCCTGCTTCCAGGGAGAAGGCGAGGAAGGGTGACACATCTTTCTGCTTCTGCTGTTTTCTCAAAAGTGCCATATTGTGGGGTGACACATCTGCGCCCGTCATTGGACAAGGCTGAGGAGCTTGCTGAAGCTGAGATAAGGAATGTAACCCACCCACCAGAGACTGCAGATTCGCTCACTCCTGCTGCAGAGAAAAGAATTTCACGACAGGCTGGGTAAGAGGTGCAAGGGGTTGGTTATCAGGCAAAAACTCAAAAGTGTGCACTCAGAAATAGAGCGCAGGCCCTCAGGACAGAGGGGAGGCTCAGCGCTTCCCAGAGGGGGGCCACTTATGCTCTCTTGAAGGAGTGGAAACCCCAAAAGAGGTACCCTGAAGGGTACTGGTCCATGTCACAGGGGAAAGCCAGGAAATGCAATCTTTCCGTGAATTCTCTCAACCCGTCCCTTTACCCTAGGACCGATTATTTCCTTTTATTTTCAAGGTACCTATCTATAGACTTTGAGTATTCCTGAGGAATTCTAGGCATGGAGAGAGGTCTGGAAGGCAAGAGGCCTGCGTCTACCCCAGGGAACACTGATTGGCCATGTCAGATGACCTCATCTGGGTCCGAAAAGGGTCTGTCTCCTGAAAGTATGCTTTGGAGTTCCAACTGCCTTGTCTCGCTCCTATTACCTCTCATTTCTTCTGTCCTGCTTCACCACGCAGCCCTGCCAGAGGCCCAGCCACTGCTTCTCGGGCTGAACTTCTGCAACTTCGATGCAGTGTGGATCCATTAATGAGGGAGGGGCACCGCAGAGACCATTCTAGAACCCGGTGGCTCCAGGGCTGGGGGACACTGTGGCAGTTCTTTCTGCCTTGATTTCTCCCTGTAAAATAGGGATAATAACCAAGCCTGCCCCATAAAGCTGACCGAGCAACTCAGTGACAAGGTGGGGAGTTTAATCCTGCATCTGGATGGACCCAAGAACTGGTACATGTTATAGTTATTCAGAGTCAACTCATGTATATTGCTAAGATTTTCAATATTTGTGTTACATATCACTTCCTATTTTCAAGGGCTGCAGGGAATAGCAATAAAATATGAGGCCGATGGCCAGCGACGTTACTGTCGTGACCCTGTACCTTCATATGTTTTCAATATAAATATGCAGCTATGAAACCATTTCAGCCTGGGCAGCGGGTACAAGAGCAGCTTGGATGGTTATGAAATGCTAGAAGCAACATGGGTGAATAAGCATTCTGCTGAGAAACGAGCAGGTGATTTCCTGGCTTAGACGTGTCCGACTCTGCACATTTCTATGCATTTTTTAATGGAGGACAACATGGAGACACATGTTCCCTGCTTTACCCAGAAGGGAAAGGCCTTTTTCTCTTTCTCCTTCTCCCTAGTTGTCAGGGTGCCATTTCTCAGCTTGCAAGGAAGAGAGGAAAGGAGGCTGTAGATGGAAGGCGAAGGACATCAAATCAACAGCAGGGCTTCAGGAAACTGCTGGAGAAATGGAGCAGAGCAGTGGAAAGGAGAGGATGAGTTCCTGGGGGATCTAACAAGAGAAGGGCACAGCAAGGTCTGGCAGGGTACTGCAGCAGCCTGTGTACAATGCCTGGCATGTATACGCTCGCACGTGCACGCACACACACACACACACACACACACACACACCATGGGCTGAGGATGTCCAGGGTCTCTTCTAAAATGAGCTGCTCTGCGGAAGCACAGACCTCCTGGCACTTGAAATTGGAGCCGTCTCTCAGGCTGCATCCAGCAGTGAAATCCTAGCGTGCTGCGGGCTGTACAATCTCACCCTTCACAGATTCTGTGTTTGCTAAACACCTTACTGCTGTGTATACAGCTCGGAAGGGGAAGTCCTTCTGACTTCCAGAGTGCCACAGCTAATGTTCTGTTTCAGATGGCACTGCCACCGTGGGCCTGACATCCTCCTGTCAAATCCACACCAGTCCTTGCCCCGTATACATCACAGGTGGGCAGGTTGAAATCAGCTTGCCCAGGATTTGCAGAAGGTGCCATGCTGGGGAGGCTGGTCTGCTCAGCAAGGTCCTATTGTAGTCACTGATTTGCAGAGCCGTTCATGACATGTCCTCCACACACCCCAAATCCCGTGCACCCTGAAGCGCAGGAGGAGACTGCACATAGATTTGTGCATACAAGCAGGCATGCGGAGCTGTCTGGTGCTTTTCATTCTGAGGAGCCAGCTAGGTACTGCGAGGACTGTTACTAAGAAACACAGTTGAGTTCTTTCTCTCTCCTCAAATGCCTCAGATAATTGTCTTCTAAAGGAAAGAAGGTACTTGAGACCGAATCTCCCTGCCTTCATGTCCTTCGGGTGTCTGCGAGGGTTAGGATAATGAAACCCTCAAACATTTGCATTCCTTTCCTGGTTATTTATGCAAACACATGGAGTTTCTCCACCTGAAAAGATTCTGGGATGAAGGAATCCTCCCCTTCTTGAGCAAAGGCTTCAGCCCTGGCTGCCCAGCAATCAGCAGAGTGACGTTTGTTCAGGTGATTATGAACTGCTTTGGAGCTCCACCACAATGAGCTTTGAAAAATAAATAACTACGTTCTTGTGACTTAGAACTGAGCTGTTAATCACCTTTCCACTTAGAGAAACAAAGTTTAATCTAGAATTGCAAAAATCATTATTAGATGAACCTAATCTACTAGGTGATTATGAAAATCAAAAGTCCTTAGTGGATTTTTCCTAAATCTATCTCCAACGAAAATGCAAAACAAAGGCCTCCCCTTGTCTTTTCATGAAATGTTAACAGGAGAAAGCCTGAGATGAGTAATTCTGTCTGCCTGTCTGTCTGCCTTTCTTCTTTCCTTCGTTCTTTCTTTCTTTGTCCCTCTCGTTTTTCTAAAAAGTTTACTAGTATAATTTCCTATTAGAAATTCACAGTTGCATAATGGCTGGAGGTGCTGTGCACATGCACACAGCGTGTTTACCCGCCACCATGCCCCCAATCCAGGTGAAGTTCTCACTGCAGGGAGGGCAAAGCCTGCAGGGACACAGCGCACGGAACACAGGCTCGGGGTGACCTCCCCGGTGCTCCAGAACCCAGCGAGGAAGTAGTGAACTGCATGATGATGCTGGCTTGTTCTCAACTGTGCAAGAAATGTGCTTTCTAATTTGATGAAGTGTCAGAAGCAGATATATGATCATTTAAAGATCGAATTGTTTCAGACCATTTCACTCATCGATGCAATAATCATTTAAATATGTATGAATAATGGCAAAAGAACTTCACTTCTGCTTTCATGTTAATAGATGGCTCCAGGTACATCTAGGGAAAGGCTTCCTTGATTGTTCTAGAAAAAATTCTTTTATTTTGCAATTTGAAAATGCCCCAATGGTTTGGCAGTTATTTAAATTCATGTTGGCTTTGCAAAAATAATCAATTTATCACTAAATTCTTAAAGGAAAACAAAAAAGTGGTATTATATTTATCTCATGTAAAAATATGTTCATAGGAATTACTTACCAATCAAACATGCAGGTTTTTATGGATATATATATATATATATATATATTACAAAAAATGTATTTTTGTCAAATTTAAAGTTTGCCTTCTAAGTTTTACTGTCATTAATTTTTATAGAGACTAACTTTCTATATAGCAACATCATTTGTCTTCTCCAGTTTAATTCTGATTTCAGTCTTGCTCGCAATGCCTCAAAATATAAAAAATATATATTTTGGTTTGGAAAATATGGCTCTTGGTTCTGGTATGCATCACAAGCCCCCTGTGCACGAAGGGGCCCGCCCCGCGACTGAGGCCAGCCTGAATGCACCCAGTGCACCCAAACCAGAAGCAGGCGCGGAGACAAAGCAGGCCCTTCCATCTTCCAAATATGTAAATTTGACAAGTTGTTTCCCTGAATTTCAATTCTCTCCTATGAAAGGCTGGACTTGTAAAGCCTGGTCTAATGACAGTTAAATGAGATAATCAATCAGTAAGGCAATCAGTCAATCAGGGGTTATTGACAGTTGGCTTCCATGTCATGGCTAAAGCTTAGCTCCCCAAAGGCAAAGATAGGTGCAGGTTCCTCTCTCCAAGATTCTGATGGAAGAATTTGTTCCACAATTCTGGAATTAGGTCCACAAAGTGAGGCACCACTGCATTAGAGAAATACATCAGCATTCAACCATCTACTTTGGATTAGTCTGTGTGACCCCCTACCTTGAGCCACTGACCTGGCCAGAAGATATACAGATTTCATTAATTTGGAGCAATTATCTCCCCTTCAACCACTAGAGGAGAAATAGGATAGGATTTTTTTAACAGATGAAAACAATGAGGTTAAAAAATTCAAGAACCCTTTACACAGCAATTATAGAGTCTAAGGACAGGAATACAAATTATGATCACCATTATAGAAAAAGGTTAATTTATGTGGACTTTGCCACCTACAGATTGGCGCATAGGGACAGTGTGCCGGTCCTGACAGCAGATAGTTACACAAAAGAACGAGACTTGACTGCAGAGGTCCTTCAGCAATATTCCTGTATCTATATAGCTTCTCGGTGAACTGTCAGTGTCAATGGATGATTCCACCGACAGTGCACAAGAGCACAGACTGATCCGTCAGCGTCAGGCAGTACGGAATTGTCAGCAATGCCAGGGCTGAAACTGTTAGCCTCAGTATTATTCTAATTATTATTTGCCTTTCCATGCATTAATGTGCATTTTATGTTTCTTCTTCAATATATTCTTCTGTATGTTCCTTGAATTCTTTTTCTATAGTGTAGGCAATTATTTTTCTTAAAAAAATATGCTTATAGGAGTTACTTACCAATTAAACATGCAGGTTTTATGGGTATATATATTTACATGTATTTTTGCCAAATTTAAAGTTTGTCTTCTAAGTTTTTACTGTGTCATTAATTTTTACAGAGCCTTTAACTTTCCACATAGCAACGTAATTTGTCTTCTCCAGTATAATTCTGATTTCAATCTTGCTTGCAATTCTGCATGATAATATCTCAATTTCTGTTATTCTTGTAGCTCCGTAATTAATTTTGCTTAGGATGTTTAGTTGCTTCCTCTAGCAGACATGCGAGTCTCTCTACCCTGAAGGGCCAATGGCTGTGTCTGCGTGGGTGAGAGGGGCCCTGACGCCGGCGAGCAGCCGGGCCTGTGCCAAGCCCCCCGCTGAAGTGGACTCTGCTTCTTCGCCTTGTATCTGGGCTGATCTTGCTCAGACCGCAGAGCTGCTGAGCTTTGCGCACTTCACAGGCCACGAGTGTCATCATCCTGCATCAGGCAGTGAGGACATGAGAAGCCACGGGAGGAGAAGCTTACGGTCACTGGCCTAGCTCATCTTGGACCAGGTAGAACTGGCCTGTTTCAGCCACACAAGAGCTCAGCCAAGACCAGAATGACCCAACTGGCTTGAGCATCTTTAAATAATAATAAAGGCTTATTATTCAAACCACAGAGGCTTTGTCCGACAGCAGTGTCTAACTAACAAACACACTCAATCTTCACCCACGCCGGCAGTTCACCTGGATTGCCTCTGGCCTATCAACATACCGCGTTCCTGCTTATGGCGTATTTGCATAGTACCGTTTGCCTGGGCGTTTGGAGCTGAATCCTTAGGTAGTTTCAGCATGAGAGATCCTGAGTAGCAATCCTTACTCCTCCATGCTTCTAGAGAATGCTTTCTACTTCTTGCAGTGAATATCATTTCAATACTGTCTACACAACAAGCTAAGATATGCAGGAGCTGCGAAATGAACACAAACCCGCACTCGGTCCACAGAGGCAGTCACTGGGCATCCAAGAATAGATGATTTTGTACCAAAGAAAACATAAGAAATGTATACATCCTTCTTTCCTAAGGAAAAGCAAAAATCAATCAATCAATCAATCAATTGATAACCTGAAAACAATGAACACTGTCTGGCTCAAGAAAATATGATTAGGAGTAAAGACAGGAGAAGAGAAGGAGAAAGAAAAGGAAAAGAAAAGTCTAATTTTCAATCAGATATGTCTGGTAATTTTTATTTTTTATTTTATTTTATTTTATAAAGGTGAAAACTGAATATCTCTGTATAGTTTATGTTTTCCCAAAATTTTCTAGGAAATAGAAATAAATGTCCACTGAGCGGGGTGTTGGCCACAGGACTTCCTATTCCCAAATTCAAGTTTATACTGTTAGCCCCTTTTCCACTGAAGGCGATGAGGCCAGATTGCCAAATGTACTGCATCACATTTTATGTATTAATAAGCTTGCATCATGGTGTGAGGTTTAATTAGATAATAAAGCACTTTAAACCCCTTCTTGATAGGTCTGTGTAAGTGAAGAATATTCCTAATTTAGTAACTATCATATATGCTCAAAATTTTCTCTTAAAATGTGCACATGCACTCGCCAAACCTGTCAGCTTTCAGTGCAGCAAGAATAAGGCTGGTGAGGATCCTCCCATCGGGCCAAACTCTGTCCTGCTCACTCAGTTTTAAGTTTCTATTCATAGCCCCTCTTCATTTAAGCATTTAATTAGAAAGAAACACTTCCATGCATTGTAATTAAATGCAAGCACTGAAGCTTCATCACAAAAAAAGCCATTTTCCATTCAGTTTATACACAGTTTTGTTTTGTCCCTGAATGAATCAATATGAAAATTGAGCTGGTTGTCTGAAAACCTTAAAAAGAAGAATAGCTTTCATAACATAAGGAAGATTAAAATGAATGAAAAATCTCAAGGCATGTCCTTTTGGAATGATTGCATGCTGTGTCCTTGCAGGGCTGACATGTATCCTTCTCAGAGAAAAGAAAACTGAAAATGGGAGGCCTTTCATTGCAGTTTATCTGCCGGAGAAGCTGGAACCTTTTCACTGTCAAAGCATGACTTTTCACTTTAACTGGTTGACTCATAGAGGGAAGATTTCAGGACAAGAAGAAAACCTTGTTCTGATCAGCAATCGGCTTGGAGATAGCAAACAGCTTAGATGATCTCTAGTTTACACACTTCTTGGAAGCCCTTTCCAAACATGCTAAGCCCTGCAGAGCTGCAGAATTTGACCAGCAGCGTTGTACTCAAGAATGTGCTGATTACAGGAAATTCTTGTTTGATCTCTTCAGTCCTCACACTGTTCTTGCAGGTTCCAAGGTTCATGATGTGTGTGTGTGTGTGTGTGTGTGTGTGTGTGTGTGTGCATGCGCACATGTGCATCTGAGCAAAGAGAGTGAAAAGGCTCCTCAAATTCCTCTTCTGTGAATTCCTCTTCTGTATTAAATATACTAGGACTTTTGTCTCAGCGTTGACTTGAGACCCAAACCTGGAAGACGGCGAGATGTGGAGGGCTTTGTCCTTGCACTCCGGCTCCCCTCAAGCTCCTCCCTCTCCTGCCAGGGCTTCTGTGCTGGAGACTCCAGCATTAGAAAACCCATTTCCTTCACCTGGCAATGGGCAGTGGGTCCAAGAGCAAACTGATCTGGACACAGGACAAGTCCTGTTTTACCAAGAAGTTTTGTTCATCTGGGACATTGGTGTTTAGTTTTGGCATGGATGTGTCTAATCCACTGTCTTTGTTCAAAGAAGAACAGATAATTTGGGGGTCATCTGTGTGCAAACTGCATTCTATTTAAACAGAGACAGCTGGTGTCTTAATTACTGTGTTGTCCAGAAGCTAATGTCAGTGGATCTGTCCACTGGCATCTAATTGGGGTGGTTTTTACTTACTTAATCACAGGGTGAGAAAACAATGGAAATCACCAAACCATTGGAAAAGGAGCCACAGAGGCCCCCTGAACTGATGCCAGAGCGCTTTGTCTTCCAGCACACTCAGGCTTGCAGTGGAGCCCTGCACTGGGCAATGCTGAAAATCAATTCATGACCACACAGATGCCCTGCGCATTCTCTTTTCCTTGACAATCCACGAACCACTTTGTTGTCCCAAAGGCTCACAGCCTTGTCCTGCACAAGGAGATGAGGAGAATTTTTCAACCCTTCACTCAAGATTCATCAGGGACTTCAGAGCTCCTGTCTGCACCTCAAGAACCAAGCACAGGTGTGCGGAGCGGTGGACTGCCACCCTTCCCACATGCCCTCCCCAAGTAAGCAAGGATAGAATCCTCCTGTTTATGCTGGATGCTCACGCCAAGTGGACAAGGGGCTCCTCTTGCTTCCACCTGCAACCAGCAAAGCTCTTCCGTTGGCTGTTTGGGAGTGTGGGCAGCTCAGGGAGGATTTCCAAGGCCCAGAACGCTGGAAGGCATTTCTAAGCCCCTCCTTGGCACAGTGACCTCCTGATCTTGGGGCACACAGGGACAGGTGAGAGGATGTTCGCTCCCGCACACCCAGGAGCAGCCACCTAGCTGGCCCTTCTTGGTCCTGGTTCTCTCTTGCTGCTCTTCTCTGATCCTTTATGTAGAACAAGAGTGAGAAATCTCTCTCCTACTTGGAATTACACATTTCAAAGATCAATTTTTTAAAAGTCAGCTTTCTTTTATCACTAAGGTACACACATCAACTGGTTTTTGGGTTGTGAAATATCTGTTTCAGCTATTTAGAAAGCAAATAAAATATTGGTAATAATATTAAAATCAATGATGACAGTATTGATGCAAAGATAAAGTATATGCATTTTCTCAAGCAAAATACTCCACACAAAATACTATTGAACACCAAGGCAGCAATGGTGCCTTCACGGTTGGGAAACGTGTTCCTGACCAGGAGCACTGCTTGGTGAAGGGTGCTTGCCGTCGCCAGCTCTGAACTGCCAAGATGGCAGCCACAGGCTTCCAAAATTAGTAAAAAGCTAGCAGTTGGCTCTTGGGAAGGCCTTACCTTCCCAGTGAACCATGACTGCAGCTTCCAGGGCATCCTACTAAAAACAGGGAGACAGAAAGACAGACAGACACACACAGAGAGACAGAGACACAGAGAGAGAGAGACAGAGACACACAGACAGACAGACAGACAGACACACACACACACACACACACACACACACACACACACACACAGACCAAGAGAGACAGAGAGAGCACAAATAGCAGGCTAAGCGTTTGAGGCATTTCTCCTCCAAATCCACACCCCAGCAAGAGGAGCAGAAGGTGTGGAAGGTAGCTCCCCAGAACTTCTCGAGGCGGTAGGTGCATGGGATCCAACGCACGGCACAGCCATGCCTGCGGAAGACTGAGTCACTCATAGTGCTTTGGACATCTGACTTTATGCCTCCCCATGAGCTGTCCATGATTACACAGAAAGCCACGTGTGCACACCACGTGCACAGGACACAGGGCGAGGGACCCAAGAGGAGCATCTCCCCATGTGCTGGCCTAGGGCTCCGGAGGGAAGGAAGCTGCCCAGAGAGCTGCAGGGAGAGGAGGGTGAGGAGGAGAGGGCAAGCGAGAAGCTCTGAAGCATGCGCCAGCTGCCCAGGCGAACATCATCTTTGGCACTGAAACATGGGCTAATGAAAAAGGAAGAAGCTGCAAGATTTAAAAAACTGTCTAAATATGTAACTCATACTGAAATGAAAATGACTCCATGAAGAAAATACATGGACAGACGTTGGAAGATAATACAAATTTCATATTGTTTATTTTTGAATCTTGGGCCCTGCAGAGCACCCCAGTGCCAGCCTCCTGGGAAAGGGAGAAGGGAGAAGCGCCTGGGGCTGCTGAGCTGGGCGGAAGACCAGGCTGCCACCTTCACCCATCCACACTCAGCTCCAGCTCCACATGTCACACACACGTAACTTACACACATTTCCTTCCTCACTTTTTCTCTTCCCAAGATTACACTCATATATTCAGAAACATTCAATGTCCACCACCTGCTAGGCATTTTTTCTAAAGATTCGGTAATTTTTAAATGTTTATTTTAAAGCAAAAAAAATAGTAATAATAACAATGAAAGTTTCCAAATAGGCTAATGGGAGAGTAACAATAATAGATACACTGCGCGCCGTTACCTTCACAGTTGTTGCTCAGAGTACAAGGTGCAGGCAGGCATATTGTCCAAACAACATCAGCACAAACCTTGCTTCTTAGTGAGCTAAGAGGAGCTGGCTGTGTAACTCTCCTAACCATCGAGACTGTGTCTGCTCCTTCCTTTCCCCTTCTTCCCTTTCCCTTTCCCCAGCAGTTTCTCTTTTCTTATGAACAGTTTCTTTCCAATTCACACTGTCTGTTGTATGCTTGGATCTTATCTACTCCTTCAGATTTTCACACTACAGAAACAGTGAGATGTCCACGCATGTGGGTCTGACTTATGTCACTTAGGAGTGTGATCTTGAGTGAAAGACCTGCACACTGAAAATGACGGAGCTCTGAAGGCACAGCACTGACAAGGCTCCCGTGCTGCTGTTCAAACAGGAATTCCTTCCAGTGGTGCCAAGTGTTTTGGAGTTTGGATGATGTAAGACTGTAAGGAATGAGCTGTCCTGCCTGATAGCCCCAGAAGAGGCTTCATAGCGAAAGGTCTCCAAGAGAGAGACCCAATGCATGCCCAGCAGTGACCGTGTGGTGCCCTTGGGGAGGATGGGGCACAGCACTGGAGCCATGCCCTCAAGGGCCTGAGCAGAGCGGACCACAGGGCACAGTGCCAGGGTGCCGGGTGCTTGGGAACCCAGAAGCGAGGAGCCTGGCTACCTCGTAAAGACTTGCAGACCCTGCTCTGGCTTTATGCTGTAGTGCAAGATTGTAGGAAACCATTAAAGGGTGAAGCAGGGTATGACATAATCCTATCTGCAATTAAAGTAAAGGCAGAAATTGCTCAGCTTAGGCCATAAACCCTCCAACTCTGTGCTGTGGAGCAGTTGAGCCAGTTCACACCGAGAGCACATGACAGGAGCAGTTTGGCGGGCAGTTAACTACTTCTAGTAGAGGCCCTGACAAGCACAGTACTAACATACTTTCTGAAAAGCCAACTACTATTTTAAGTACTAAATGGAAGCTTATATTTCCCAACTGAAATCCTGTAACACTGCTCTAATCAGATTTCTATGTGTTTATTTATTAACTGTGTGTTTTATTTTAAAGAAGAGTTGAGATTTATAAGGCTATTAACCCATCCTAATGGAAAGAGATAAATTGAGTTAATTCCTTTTGAACATATAAAGTCTACCATTCTGGAATGAACCCATGTCCCCACCAATAGCACTTTCCAGTTTCTATTATATATGGACCACTGGTTTCTGCTTACCACAGTGAGCTGAACCTCTGGGAACCCCCAGTCCTTTCCCCAAATCCCATGGCCATGGCAGAAGGTGCAGAATAAGAAAAATCAAAATATGCAACTCCCTGGAAAACAGAGTAGCGCCCCATCCATGGGTCCAAGTATCGAAAGAACTGCCAAGAGATACAAGGGACCTGGGGTTTTAGAAAGGGGGCCTTTGTGGGGTGCCTAATCCTGATCCCTTCATGAGTCAAAATAAGTCAAGGGAAGCTGGGTCTGAAAGTTTAGCTGCATGTTTTCATCAATAGAGTTTCAGAAAATGCCCTTTAAAATCTGTGGGGAGGAGGGTCCTATAATTTGTATGCAAAGTGCCTATCTGTGACTTTACAAAAAAAAAGAGCTTGGGCTGGGGAGATAGCTCAGTGGAATAAGTGCTTGCCTGGCAAGTGCAAGGACCTGAGTTCAATCCTCAGTTCAAAAAAAAAAAAAAAAGCAAAGCTATGTGCAACAAAAGTAAAAGGATTAAAACGGTAAAAAAATATTAAACAAATCAGAAATGCTGCTGTATCCTAGAAGATAAATAAATACTAAACACATTTGCTATATTAAAAAAGTCCTTGAAACCATGAAGAAAAACTGAAACATCACAACAGAATAATGACCAAGAACCAACTGATAAGTTGTAAAGGAATACCAATGGCTGTAAATCTCATTTATTTTCTTTAAATGCTCAACTTGCAATAATAATCATAATCATAATCATAATTTAAAATAAAACAATGAAACTTTTTTTTAAAGCAGAACAACCCAGCACCCAGCAGTATCCAGGAAGAACAAGCATGTTGTGGAAAAAAAAAAAAAAAAAAAAGCAAAAAATCCCCACTGCCTTTTGGTAACGTAACAGGAGAAAAACCTGGAAATAATCGTCATAAACCTTCAAAATAATAGACACTTCATGAATCTCTATTCAGGAACCAATCGGAGAAGTTTGTGTCTCATCTGTTCCTTGGAGTTATTCTTAGGATATTGACATTAGGTTGAAGTTTCCACTAGAGGCGTGGCCCTCTTAGAGCCCTGCAAGCAGGGGGTCCATTTAGAAACAATCTCACTGAGATGCAATTACTCTGGAAGAGTCACTCTGCTGTAGAGTTGGCCCTTAGTCCAGTATGACCGCTGTCTTCAAGAAGAGCTGAGAGACACAGAGACAGGGGCATAGGAGGGCAAGGCCACAGGAAGACAGGCAGAGAGATAAGGCAACATGTGCAAGAGCCGGGGAGTGCTGAGAGCGCCTATACCCACCTAGAGGGAGGAACAAGGGCCAACCATTCGCCGGGACTTCATAGGCAGCTTGCCCTCACCAACACCTAGAGAGCCCCTGGGTACCCTCAGTTTTGATACCTTGTTATGGCAGCCCTAGGAAACTGGCATCATGCTACACCCTGAAACAATTGCAGTGCCAGCCATGGAGACTGGCTAAAGAATCACAGTGGAGCGCAAGGGTTGTGATGTGAGTAGAAAATGTGCCTTGGTGGCAGATGTGGGCAGCAAAGGCTGTACACAAGGTGGAAGCACCTGTGCATGAAGTTGAAGTGCCTGTACACAAGTTAGAAATGCCTGTACACAAGGTGAAAGCACCTGTACACAAGGTGGAAGTGCCTGTACACAAGGTAGAAATGCCTGTACACAAGGTGGAAGCACCTGTACACAAGGTGGAAGCGCCTGTACACAAGGTAGAAATGCCTGTACACAAGGTGGAACCGCCTGTACACAAGATAGAAATGCCAGTACACAAGGTAGAAATGCCTGTGCACAAGGTGAAGGCACCTGTACACAAGGTGGAAGCGCCTGTACAAAAGGTGGAAGTGCCTATACACAAGGTAGAAATACCTGTACACAAGGTGGAAGCACCTGTACACAAGGTAGAAATGCCTGTACACAAGGTGGAAGCACCAGTACACAAGGTAGAAATGCCTCTACACAAAATGCCTGTTCACAAGGTAGAAGCACCTGTACACAAGGTAGAAATGCCAGTACACAGGGTGCAAGCACCTGTACACAAGGTAGAAATGCCTGTACACAAGGTGGAAGCACCTGTACACAAGGTAGAAATGCCTGTACACAAGGTGGAAGGACCTGCACACAAGGTGGAAGCGCCTGTACACAAGGTAGAAGCGCCTGTACAAAAGGTAGAAATGTCTGTACACAAGGTAGAAATGCCTGTGCACAAGGTGAAGGCACCTGTACACAAGGTGGAAGCGCCTGTACAAAAGGTGGAAGTGCCTGTACACAAGGTAGAAATACCTGTACACAAGGTAGAAGCACCTGTACACAAGGTAGAAATGCCTGTACACAAGGTGGAAGCACCAGTTCACAAGGTAGAAATGCCTGCACACAAAATGCCTGTTCACAAGGTAGAAGCACCTGTACACAAGGTAGAAATGCCAGTACACAGGGTGGAAGCACCTCTACACAAGGTAGAAATGC
>NW_004524615.1:4921592-4924086 GCF_000260255.1 Octodon degus
GTACACAAGGTAGAAATGCCTGTACACAAGGTGGAAGCACCTGTACACAAGGTAGAAATGCCTGTACACAAGGTGGAAGCACCTTTTCACAAGGTAGAAATGCCTGTACACAAGGTGGAAGCACCTGTACACAAGGTAGAAATGCCTGTACACAAGGTGGAAGCACCTGTACACAAGGTAGAAATGCCTGTACACAAGGTGGAAACACCTGTACACAAGGTAGAAATGCCTGTACACAAGGTGGAAGCATCTGTACACAAGGTAGAAATGCCTGTACAAAAAATGCCTGTACACAAGGTAGAAGCACCTGCACACAAGGTGGAAGTGCCTGTACAAGGTGGAAGCGCCTGTACACAAGGTGGAAGTGCCTGTACAAGGTCGAAGCGCCTGTACACAAGGTGGAAGCACCTGTATACAACGTGGAAGTGCCTCTACATGAGTAGAAGTGGCTTACGTAGGTGGAAGTGCCTATCTCTGCACCAGCAAATATGAAACTAACTTATTGTTCGGATAAAGACTTTATGAAATCATAAAGTCTCTGATTGAGTAACTTGGTGAGAGCTTGTCTCCAAAAATACTTAAGAAAGTGCCAAGGATGTGCCCAGTGGTAGGACTCCAGGGCTTGCAGCTGCAGTGTCACCAAATGAAGGAGGCAGGCAAGACTGCCTAGGAAATGTGTCCCTGCCAAGGTGGCATCATCAGTGTCACCCTCTGGACCAGCCACCTTTCGTGCTCACAATATATTATTTGTTGATATAACTTTCATCTAAGTTTGAACCAAAGCAAAGCAATCAGTGGAAGCTTTCTCTTAGTATCGATGTTGCTGGAAGGAAAGCCTAGAGATAAAAATCAGATGCAACAGAGAATCTTCCTGCTGCAATGTTTCCACTTGGAGTTTCTGTCTGCCAGCCTCCCATCAGAGATTGCACTGTGACGCTGACTCGCCTCTTCTGGAGCACAGTGTGGCCCCTTGTGTCCCTGTCCCACACACTGTGTCTCTCAGTGGTTTTCTCACCACTGGGCCAATAACCCGACACCTGCAGATGAAAGGAGAACAGATTTATTTTGGCTCATGGTGTCTGCTCAGGATCTGCAGACTCCAAGGCAGGATGGCAGAGCAGTTGTGGAGTAAGGAAGAGTGCTCACCTGTGATAGGAAGCAAAGAGAAGCAGAAGAAAAGGAAGAGGCGGGCTCGAAAACACACCCTTCAGGGCATGACCCCATGACCACCGCCAACCAGGCCCGCCTCCTGAGCACATTCAGCCATCAACCCACCTGTGGGGGAGTCCGCTGGCGGCTACAGCAGCACCCCAGGATCCAATCACCTTCCATACACAGGAGGATTCTTGGGGGCACCTTAGACCTAAACTGTGGTAAGTCTGAAAAGGATGTTATGAAAGGAGAAAACATATCTCTCATCAGAGAGATATGCCCAAGTCAAGCACACATTCAATAGACTGAGAACAGCTCAGCAGTGCTCATTTTCTGAGTGATTGCCTTCCTTTGTAGGTACTTTGCAGCTTTCTAATTTTAGGTTCATAAGTAATATCTGCAAACTATGAGCTAAGTAAACCTTTCCTTCTTTCATTTCGGGTGTTGGGTATTTTTTCCCAGCAATGAGTAAAAAGTAACCAAGACAGAATTTGGTACCATGAGTGGGGTTATTGCTGTGGCTAAACCTGACCATGTGGATTACAAGCTTTTGGGAATGGCTTATGAGAAGAGATAGGAAAGGTTTAGCGATGTTGTCTATAAGTACAGCACTAAAACAGCTTCAGCTGTTCTGTTTGGGAGATTGTGGTCAGAGCTCAGAAAAACAGAAGGCTGATAGAAAGCCTGCCTGTAAAGAACAGGCTGGGTAAGTTTCTGCTGGAAAGAAGGACTGTATTGGTTGTTGGATTCCAGACGATTTGTGTTATGGCTTGGCAAATGTTTGTCTGCATTTTGCTCCTATACAGAGACTTTGCCTGAGACTGAAATTAGGCACTGTGGACTATTTAATCTTGCAAAATAAATCTCAAGGCAGTCAAATATTGAGGCAGTGGCATGGCTGTAGTTGAGGGGTTTTAGCCAGATTAATGTTGAGAATCAAAAGCAAAGAGCCCAGCAGGATGGTTTAAAATGTTAGTTTGACCAGAAGGGAAGCACCAATGAAGCTGTGGAATGCAAAGACAGAGCTGAGAGGCTCTCCACTGCTGAGAAGGAACTGAAGAGCAGCACAGATGTCCTGAGGGCACCACAGGGGTGGCAGGTTCTTGCCCTTTGAAGCCTCGGAGTCACAAGGGTGAGAGACTTTGCTTTGAGGAGAAAGCTTCAGAGCGCCATGTCCCAGAATGGAGGCGGCAGCCACAACTGGTTCAAGAATGGCAGCAGCATAGAGAATTTGTCCTTCATAATCAGGATCAGAGTGCTCAGAAATCCAGGCACTCAACCCCTACAGCCAAGAGAGAAAAAAGCCTGGCTACTGCTCCAGCTGGCAGCAGCCCTTGGCATC
>NW_004524615.1:4924421-4973741 GCF_000260255.1 Octodon degus
TTCACGTTTGCGCTTCTGGATTTTGGACTTGTTTTTGTTCCAGTTATTTGTATCCTGCTATGTATACCTGTTGGAATGGTAATGTTTATCTTGTGCCTTTGAATGTTGGAAGTATTTAACTTTTCATTTGTACAGGGGCTCACAGCTAAGAGTTTGCCTTGGATCTTGGAGGAGACTAGGGACTTGGACTTTTCAGCAATGATGAAACTGCTGCTGGATCAGCAGTAATTCCCCATCAAGACTACTTTGGCAACTCTTAGAGATAGACTAAAATGCCTTTTGCATAAAGGGAAGTGCATGGGTCTTTAGGGGGCTGCCCAGAGGCAAATGTCATGGTTCTAATGCAATACAATGGTCAAGTTGTAAAATGTTCATAAGCATGTTTATGTACCTGGAAACTGGTTTAAGGAAATGTCTTGTCAATTTGACAAGGGGTGGACTGTAGTGGTTGAGACATTGTGTCAACTTGAGGAGTTTAGAAGTTTAATGAGGCAGAGAGCCAGTGTTCTCAGTTGTAAACCTTCTCCACCTGGCCAAGAGAAGGGCGTGGACATTGTGTAACTTCTACACCCACACCCTAGGGCAGCTTGTTTATAATAAAAGGAGGAAGAGAGGCTGACTAGAAGCTGCAGCTGCTGCCCTTCCCTTTGCTTTTCACTGTTTTCTGCTGCCATGAACAGCTGCCCTCTGCCATGTGCCACTCCGCCTGGGTGCCAGCCAAGTATAGACTGAAACTTCCACAAACTGTGAGCTAAATAAACCTTTCCTTCCTTCATTTTGGCTGTTGTGTATTTTGTATAGGCAACAAGTAAAAAGTAACTGAGACAAATACATTTTTTTAAACTTTTGGTTATTAAAAGTAATGATGCTGAGAAGCAGCTGGATCAGCAGCAATTCCCCATCAAACATTGTGCAGTCTGTGTCTTCCAGGATTTTGTCTACCTTTTCACACCATTCCTAACCAAAGCCTTGGGTGTGGTGCTGGCTCTGTCCCGCTGCTGGTCCCAATGAGCAGTTGGAGCATTTTTTTCTGCAAAGAGCTCATTCCCTCTACTGTGCTCCTGAATTTCACGTGCAATTCCTAGCTCGATCCTTCAGAGGAGTCTGTAGAGCAGGCGTGGCCCCCTTCCCAAAAGATGAAGAAGACAGTGAGAGCCAGAGGCACAGGGAAGCGCCCAGCCCTGCAGCCGGCAGTGGGGCAGCCAGCCTGAGGTCCAGCCCCAGCATCCCACCCGTGAGCACGCTGCTGACCCCCACTTTGCCATGAAGCTGCATCACAAGCCTGTCTCCCTGCGTCACTGAGCGCATGTTTTCTCTCTGCTTTGCATAACCTCCATCCTCTGCTTCATGACTGGAAACAGAGAAAGCCCAGGGCAGTTGTAGGAGCTCATGCCATGGCTAAACTTCAACTGGGAAGTCAAATGTAAAAGCAAATAGGAAATAAAACTGCAACAGCCTGTCATGAACAAAATCGTGTAAACTGTGAGCCCGAGTAAGCAAAACAGCATGGAATCTACACTGCATCTTTTGGACAGAAGATCATGCTGCCTGGACTATCTAAAGCACAAGAGAAATACAAAGTGTATTTTCAACAACTATCTTTCTATGTGAATGTCCAAATATGGGCATTTTAATGTTGTAAAGATCAAATTAATATGCAATTTCTCTTCAATCTTTTATTAGTGTGTTATGTTTATTACAGGACTGTGCAGAGTTCAGAGTGCATCAAATCCTCGGTCTCCTACTGGGCAGTGGCACGTGTAAAAGCTACTTATTTGGCCTTTTGTTTGTTGCTAGACTCCTCACACCTGAATCTCCCTGCACACTCGGAAGCAGAAGCAAATGTCCCAAGTTTGCTAAGGTCTCTTTACCCAGAACTCCTCTGCATTCAGGCTGCAGATAAGAAACCTGCAAAGAAAGATGGGGAGAATCCTCTGAGGGTGGGGGACCTCTCTGCCCTGTGGCTGACCAAGGACCCTGCTGTCAATGAGCTAGCAGCCAGGGGACCCTCTGCTTTGATTCTATTAGGCTTTCCTTTCTCAAGATGAGCTCTTTGAAAGGAATGTCACATCTTCCTCACATCTGCCTTGTTCTCCGTGCCCGCCCAGGTCTCTATCTACGATGGAATGAATGAATGAGTGAGTGAGTGAAACTGCAAGGTTGGGCAGAAAACCATGGTGAATGTTTAGGTAAAACAACTACAGTAAAAGACAACAACCATGAATCCTCCTCAAAATACTTCCCCTCACTTTGAACCCATTTATCCCACCATTTTGCCACTTTCTGGAAAGGGCCTGGAGCCCCCTTTTCTCAGTGTTCTTATGAGATATGATAAAAAGCACAGTGACTCCTGCAGCTGACCGCCACCCAGCAGAAAGTCAAGCTTGGAAAACATGGTGTCCTCGTGCACCTCACTTCCTGCACGTGGCACTGCGTGACTTCTGACCTTCCCTCAAAGTCAGTGACAGTGGACAGTAAGCAGTTCGAGCTGATTCAGGTCAAGGCAGCCATGACAGCATGACTTTCCTTGGGAAGGAGGACCTCTAAAAGTGCTTCAGCAAGTGCAAGGACAATGCAGTAAGTACTGGGGGGATTAATGTCACTGTGTCGTTTACTGTCATAATGTTTGTAAATTTTAAATCCTCACCAGATATCTTGATCACCCCTTGTACATGACTTCTGCCAAGCACAAGAGACTTGGAATTAGAGGCGAACATGGGGCTTCAAAGCTTCTGTAATTATTCTGAGTTCACCACTGGGCCAAAGAATATTCAGTATAAAATAGTGAATAAAATCCCCCACAGCTTTGAGTTCCAGAGATGTGAGATGCAGTGGGATGGGACATCAGGAGCTGAGAGGCAGTCGGGGATGACGCGGGAGAGCGGTTGATACATGTCCACTCCAGCACTCCATCTCCGCTGACCCCAGCTTGCATGTGAACACCACCGTCAAGGAATGAGACTTCATTCAATCTTTCTGATTAAATGCATTTCCAGATAATACAGTGATGACGGGACAGTGACTCATCCATAGAGCGACACAGCGGAGGGAGTTGGCACTGTATTAATTAAGTACTGGAGGGAATCAGTCCATTGGAACCTGGAGAAAATAAATCTGCCTGGTGCAGTGGCTCGGAAGCCGGGGCTCCTGAGCTGCCCGGGGAACGAGGATCACTCTGGCATCAGGAGCCGGCCACTAGCGTTGACGCTGCTCAGAACGCAACAGGGCTTATGCCCTACCATCTTTCAAGAAGATCAAATGTGTTAGCCCAAATTTTTCTTTGTAGTCAGTAAACTTTTTCCACTCCTTGAGGATGACATTGCCAGCAGTCACAGATCTGTATATGGCACAACTTGTATTTGCTATTTATGATTTATAGTAGCATTTTTTTCTTATTATCCCAAAATTGATGGTTTCTTTGGGTGTCTGGCTTTCATGGGAACCAAAGTATCTGTGCACAGACTGTGGCTACAAGACCAGAAACACAGAAAGGACGGCCGTCTCACTAGGCATGCTCACTTCGAGTGCGGACCAATTTTTTTTTTTCCTGTATTTTTTAGGGAAGGGAATACAGGGTGTTCAGGGTCTCACTATAGATCAGACTCGTAGTGATCTGCCTGTTTACAGCCTCCCAAGAGCTGGGATTACAGGCAGGAGCCACCACGCCCAGTCTCAATTGCCATCTCAGCATGCCCCGGGGGCGGGGCTGGCATGGCAGGCCAGGCAGGCCCAGGGATCAAACCTCTGGCCCCTGCGCCTGCCTGCAGGCTCTTTAATCCACTGAGCTATTTGGCCGGGCCTAGTGCAGGCCAATTTAAAAGCAGGCACCAGCACCTCAGGTCTCAGAGGAGACGGGAGATCACGTGACCCCAAACCTCTACCCTGCCACCGGATGAGTTCCTGGTATCCAAGGAGAAATGGGACACACAAATTTATAGGTTGTGGCCGTGACACGTCAGCATCGCGGCACCCTCAGTGTAGCCCACTAACGGTTTTCACTCATTTCTGCTGGCACGAGTGAAATATGGCAGCAATTATAAAACTCAAGACGCTGGCTAGGAGAGCGGTAGAAATGGTTGCAGCAAATTGCATTCATTTTTCAGTTCATAGGGAGAAGAAAGGCAGCAACAGAGAGGCAGAGAAGCAAGCCGGGAGCGCGCCGAGCGCGGGCTGTCCGCTCTGTCTATGCACATATATAAATATATTAAGCTCCTCTCCTGCGCCTGAGAGAGAAAAGAGCAGCAATCAGCAGTTCAGGGACAATCAAACAGATTAAAGCAAGCATGGCAAACGTCTCCGAGGAGCCAGCAATAACATCTTTATTCTTGCTCAGCTACCTTTGGCTCTTCCTAGTGTGAGGGAATATATTTTATTAAAAACATTTCTTTTACCTGGAGGTCTTGTCAACTAACTACCAGAACAAAAAGGAAAGAAACAGAGTTCTTTGTGGGCCAGAAAAATAAGCTAGTTAAGATATCATTTTTTCAATAGAAGAAAGAGGGGGGAATGGTTTAGATGTTTCTTTTTGTAATGGCCAATGGCAAGCGTGCTTCTAGAAGTTTGCTCATCAGAAATACACACTGCCCTAAAAATAAGCAGCACCTTTCAAATCCTTTTTCAAAGATACACAGAGCATCTTATTTGAAAACTTCTTATCACTGTAACATTGTTCTTTCCCTTCCAAGGTATCACATATTTTGGAATGTCTTTCATTGATGAAAAAGAGATTGCAATTTAATGTAATTTCACGCATATTCTGTTTTTTGGACTACAGCTGTCAAATTTTAAATGTTTACTGGGCTTTCTGGAAAACCATTAAAGCTTTGAAAATAAATACATATATAACAAAAAGTTAATATGATTCTGTCTTACAGGTGAGTTCTGTTTCTTATCAATAAGAACTAAGTAAGGAAAAGGCCTGATTTATCCTTTTAGAGCTTTCTTTCAATTTCTGATGTTAGAGTTAGATAGTATATTATACTGATACATTTTATTATTTTTTACTTACCTTCACTGCTTTAAGTATGATGTTGTGGTTTGGGGTTTTTGAATGGGAACAATATAACACAGGTCACATTTTATAATATTATGTTGCAAGGAATCACTCAGGGGTCACATACCACAAGTGCAGGAAGGGTCAGTGGTGGAAGCTAGGAAGTCTGTGACCGCAGGAAGAAGGACCTGTGCCACAGGCTCAGGGATCCACACTGGAGCCGGAAAGCAACCCTCAAGGTAAGCACCAGAGCTCGCTCAAAAGTACCGCAGCCAAACTCAGCAGCAGTGAGGTCCCGAGCTCCTCCAGCACTGAGGAAAGCCGAGGCCCCGTCAGGAAAGCCAGGGTGACAGACTCCTCCATGAGGCCGAGCAGGGCACCATCTTCTCCTCGGAGCCAGGAAGCGATGCTCAGGGTGAGGACCAGAGCTCCTCCAAAGGTCATCGGGAAAGCCAGCATGACAAGGCCCTCCAGCCGAACATCCCAAGAGAACCAGCAGCCTCCAACGGCTCCCACAGCTGCTCCAAGCAGCATCGCTAACAGCGTTCCGGCAGCTCCTCCTGTTGGGCCTCTAGCGCTGCTGGCAACAGTCCTCAGGTGGGCCTCCTGCACCTAGCACCGTGCTAGTTCGATTCAGCTGGGTGTCAGCAGTTGCCCACCCATTAGCGGATCCACCACACCTGAACATCGAACCCCATTTTCTAAGTAGTACACCCTCTAAGAGAATGTTAGTTTATGAAATTAAAAATGCCTGACATTTCCTCTTCACCTATTTTTCACCCTCTTCACTTAGAGCTTCTCTCCCTCGGCAGTCGTCGGCCTGAGGCTGTGTGCTTCCTTGTGCTCACAGTGGGTGTGTACTACTAGAGCCCCTCTCACCACACTTACAGACGACCTCTCGCCATCTGCCCCAGGATTTTACAACAACAGCTTCCTGATCTACTTCCTCACACTCACAGCACAGGGAAGATACAGGAGCAGCAGGTCCGAACATTCTGGCCTCCCTCAGGGTGAGCGCCTGTCGTGAGCTGAACTGAACCATCAGTCAGTGAGCAATGTGCCCTGAGACAGGGGTGTCGGCTCTGTGCCCCAAGATGCCTGCCCACGGGGAGGGTGAGGCAGGAAGGTGACCTCAATCCTGCGCTCCCTGCTTCTGGCTCTGGGCCTCTCTGGACCCCGAAGCCCATGAGATGCTGCGGCCTCAGCCTCACCCTGGAGTGCAGCTCCCCTGAGCTCGCCTGGTGCCTCCCGCTCTACACTCAGGTCTTCTCCGTTAGGTCCCAGCCACCTGGGGATCGGTCTTCAGTTTCCTGCAAGGTGACTTTCAGGGCTCTTTGTTCTTCCTCTGAGATGGGGCCTCCCCTCCCCGCAGTTCTATTTCAGTGACTTTCCCTCCACACTCCCTGCACGTGCAGATGGAATGCATGGCCCAGGCCTGAGGAGGGCTTGCTACTGTCTCTGGCTGGCCGAACCCAGGCCCCAGAAGCCAGAGCCACGTCTTCCCAGAATTGCTTTCCCCACTGCACGTCATTGCAGATGTGCCGGACAGCACAATCTCCAGACATCATCGGGGCACGCTCTGTGCTCGGAAGATGGGTCCAGCATCCTGATGCCGTGCAGATGGTGCACTCAGTGGTCCCATCTGGGTGCTTGTCTTGTTCAAAGAACTGGACAAAACCCATAAAAAATCACAAAGTTTTACATTTATAGAAAGTATTAAAAGTACTACAGGAAAGAAAAGCAGGGAGCGGAAGTGCTCTGAACAGCGATGCTCTGCAGCGTGGGAATGGCCCAGGCAGGTGGGAAAGCCTGCCCAGCAGAGGGCAGAGCTCAGCGCAGAGGCTGCTGGGAAGACTCCCGGTGGCCCCGAACTAAGGGAGCACAGACTCCACTGTGAACAGGATACACACACACAGGGGACCCAGGCTGGCTC
Organism: Octodon degus; assembly: GCF_000260255.1. Taxonomy (NCBI): domain Eukaryota; kingdom Metazoa; phylum Chordata; class Mammalia; order Rodentia; family Octodontidae; genus Octodon; species Octodon degus. The sequence goes on from NW_004524615.1 coordinate 4,931,348, forward strand.
CTTCGCGTGAGAACCTAAGAAAGGAATAAGAGAAGTAGAGTGCACCATACAAGAAAGGCACATGCTGGGTCCAAACCCACTCTCCTACCACCAGTCCAAGAAAAGCTTGTCTCGCACAAAACCTGATCCTGGTGCCAAAGGGTGGGGGACCACTGCTCTGAGAAGTAGTTTCCATATCTGCCTCCTGACTTCCAGAGGCCCCAGGGACTCGGCTTTCCTTGTCCTGTGGGTGCGTCACCTCAGCCGGTGCCTCTGTCTTCACCTTGTTTTCCCCCCAGCCCTGTGTCCGCTGCTTCCATAAGAGCACTCACAACTGGATCTAGACCCACCCTGCATCCAGAATAATCCTCTCTGCTAATCTAACACTCAAGCATACGTGCAGCGACCCTGTTTTTGCGTAAGATTAAGCTCTGAACCTCCGAGTGGACAGGAGACATGGGGTAATAGTCAGCCCAGTGACTGCATGCACACATGCCCTGATTGCCTGGCCTCTGGCAAGAGGCCAACTCAAAAATAAAAACATTTGAAAAAACCTTAAACATTACATTTTACCAAGTGTGATCTTATGTAATGTTACTTTATTCTTTGCTCCACTGTTTTCAGAATCTTACTTGGAATGAATGAAGTCATACTAGCATAAAAGTTAAAGAATAAGTGAGTGCCCCTGCTCATTGATTAGAATATAAAGTAGTTACTAATAAAAAGCTAATGCATATCAATTTGAAAAATATATCATTATTTGAAGCATGTACAAATTTGAGAATCACTCTATAAGTAACATAATTTGCTACTGACCTTTTACTAATAAGAATTTTCCACCAGATATAGGTTCTGCCAGCCAATATACATATATCCCATGAGTTACTGATAATCCATGTTTTGGAAACAGCTTTAGAAAAATGACTCAATTTTGCAGTCCAAGGGACATTTAGCAATATCTGAAAACATTTTTTGGTTGTCACAAGCCCAGTGAAAAGGGTATTTGTGGTGGGCACTGGCATGTAGGGGTCAGAGGCCAGAGCTGCTGCCCACACACATGATGCAGAAGGCAGCTCCACCCAGGACTCAAGGGACCAAGATGTCAACAGCTCCAGGGAGAGGAGGCCCAGCCCAGGGCCCTGGAGGACTTGCACATGCCTTTTCTCTTCATTTCTTTTGTGATCAGCGGTTCCCCCAGTTGAATCACTTGCTGTAAACAGACTATGCGCTTCTGCAATGGCTGCACTTAAAATGTAAGCTTCATTTCCACCAAGACTTTGATTTTTATTCAAGACCAACACTCCAACACACTCGACGGATACCCCTTACTGTTATTCAGTGATCAGACCATTTGACATGCATTAGCGCCGACCCTTTGTCTTGGCCATTAACAAGCATTTTACAGGAATTCATGCTAAGGTAAATCGCATTATAGATAGTACGTGCCCACATGTCAAAGAGACCGCTACACCTCATGCCTAGGAAGTCCATCTTCTTTGTCTCTGTGCCACTGGAGGTTTGTATTTGGTCTTTATACCAATTTCCTGGCCCATAGCTTCTAAAGCCTGTGAAATATCCGATGTGCTAAGTGTCTTTTCATACACTAATGAGTGGACCAGTGGCTAGCAGCCCCCAGAGAGCTCTGGATGGGGTCCAGTCACAGAAACACCAGAGAGGGGCTAGAGGCATGGGACTTTTCAAGCCATTGCCTGAGCACCAGGAACGGAATAGAGCTTGCCAATGGAGTCGGTCACCAATGCTCAGTGACTCACTTTGTCATGCCTAGGTAATGAAGCTTCTAGAAAATCCCCAAGGAATCCATTAAAGAAAGCTTCAGAGAGCTGACCCTGGAGGGCCCTGGAGGACTGTTCCAGAAGACATGGAGGCTCCAACCCCTCCCCGTCACACCTTGTCCAAAGCTTCTTTTCCTGATGTCATGGTCACATCCTTCATAATAAACCAGTAGATGCGGATGCTTCCTGAGTTTGGTGAGCCGGCTAGCAAACTGGTCCAAGCCAAGTGCAGTATGCGGTCTTGGCATCTTCACCTTACAGCTGACCAACCACAAATATGGCTGACAGCCTACTACTCATGAGTGGTGTCTGGTACGAGGCAGGGCCCTCCTGCAGGACTGAGCCTTCAGCCTGTAGATCGGACTTAATTTCCAGAATGGACAGTGCTAGAATTAAAGTGCATGAAAGCTACTCACACAAGGTCCAGCTCAACACTGAAGAACAGGCTTCTGGGGAGGGTGAGAAGGACCTTCACAGACCTCTTGGTAGCCAGAGGTCCCACAAGTCTTCTGTGCTGATTACTGAATGGGAAAACAGAAAGAACACATGAGCACTAGTCTCCCCTCACTAGCAGGCCTTTCCTCCCTCACCGTGTGGTTTAAAATGGTATAGTCCGCCTGCAATCTGGAGTCCCATAGTCTAAGTAGACACAGGATCCACTTCTCTCAACCTGCTTGTCCTGTGGTAAGTGACATCATTTGACATAAAGACATTAGTGACATCATTTAAATGATGAGGGTAGTAATGCTGACATTAAGTATTACAACTTACTATGTTTATTTTCATTTGGATCAACTGTAGTGTACATGCTGCTCTTTATGGATTCTAATTGCATGTGTATAATTAGATTTGATGCCTGGCAACAACCTTGTAAAGCCAGCAAGCGAACAATTGAGACTTGCATCTGTCAGAAAGAACACCTGGGCTGTAGCACTAAAGTGACCTGTCTCCAACTGCCTGGGCAGTCCAGAGATCTGCCGACTCCTGGCACAGGTCGTACTTTTGCCCCAGGACTTCCAAGGCATTGCTGGGCCAGACTCAAAATAGTCTATGAACTTTGCGGAGGTGGTGATTTGTTCAAGGCCTGCCCGAGGGCCTGTGCATGGCCAGCGAGTGCAGAGGTACAGCGCAAGTGACATCATCCCCACCCGGACATTGTTCACCCAGCTGAGCCAAAAGCTTAAAAACACCGATAGAGCATCTTCTGTAACCTAAGCACTGTCTGTTCTGCACTTCGTGGTGCAGGTAAATGAGGAGGACCTCAGGCTCCCCTCTGATCACTGGTTCTTTGCTTTCCACCCTGTATCCAACCTGCCTAAGGGACAACTATCACTAATTGCATATTGTTTTGTACTTTTAAGTCTCGTTCCACTGCCTCTGCTAGGTTTTCAGATCCCTGCTGGTTATATTGTGAAGTATTTAACCATTCCTTTGTAGCAATCTGTTTAACCCAGCTTCATGCGCAGATAGGAATTGAAGTCGACCACATCGCCTGCTACAGCCTTGTCAGCATCTCTGCACTCTGAACTGTTTGTTGACTCGGTGACAGTAGTTAGATTTTCCCACACAGCCTGTCTGGCACTTGCAAGTCCAGTCTGCGCCAGCTTCTATTGTATTAGACAAATAACTGCACTTCACTGAAATTCCACTCATTGTTAACTCTAAAGCTACAGAGCTTTCTCCAGTTCACCAACAGCCAAGCCTATTGTTATCAGAAAACCCTCTCCAGATGAAAACTGAAAAGAATCATATGACCCAGAACAAAGATGAGCCTTCAGGAAGTCTTTGGGTCTTGTCATTTTTGTCAAGAGGAGTAGAAAATAATAAAGCAAAACTTATTTCTAGAATGAAGCTCCATTTCAAAATAATCCATGAACTTTCAAATTTGTAAGACAGGACTCCCCCCAAGAGAGATGCAGAGTGGCTCTGACAAGCCCGGGAGACCAGGAGCACTTCAAAACAAGGGATTTGGTAACTATTAATTGCCTCCTTTGCTATTCAAAAGGGAGTGTAGGCACAGATATTAAGCTATGGCTCAATTGCACATCCCAATCAGCTAGTTGGCTGTGACACGCGAATCCTCGGAGATTCATCATCACCCAGGGTTTCTGTCATTTCAGACATGTTTTCCACCTCATGGGGAGCAGCGAGCTGCACATCCTGATTGTCCCTTTTCCTGCGCTTCCATCTGGGGAGACCGATCCAAATGATAGCGTTCTAAAGAGGCCTGGACAGGAAACAAACTCAGCATCTTTTGTATTTGAAAAGGTATGGTGTAAAAAGCTGACTCTTCTGCATGACATTTGTGTGCTGGAAGGGCACACAAAGCTTTCACTATCCAAGGTTGGAACTTAAGCAAAACCATGAAACCTGACATAAAGTCTTAGAAAATAGACCCAGGAAACTAGCTGTGATGTCAAACGCTCCAAGTAGAGATTTTTCCTGAAACAGGGACATGTGGGTGGCCTGTGGGACACAACACCATCGGATATATCATAGAGAAGTGAGGCAGACAGCTTCATGCAGAATCCCTAGAAACAGACAAACTATTCCATATTGATCTGCTATATACTGGTTACACATCACTGCATAATAAATTACCCTAAACTTGGCATTATAAAACAATAGCAACTGTTTATCTTCTCATTTTGATAGCCAGCTTCCAAGAAGGCCCACAGAGACCTCCACCTCCTGGTTTTTATTCCTCTCAATGATCTACTCCTCTACTGGACGCAGTCGACCTGGGTCACCAGTAGGGTACTTTAGAAAAGATGATGAGCAATACCCAAAGTTAGGTCTTAAAAAAAGATGACAGCTTCCACGTCGCCCCTTCTCTTGATTCACTTGTACTACAGGAAGCCAGCTGCTTTTCTGTAAGTGCACTTTGAATGTGAAGGGTGGAGGGCATTGAGCTTTCCTGGCAACAGTCAGAGGCGAGCTAGGGTCCCCTAAAAGCCATGTGACACGGCCCTCTGGAAGCAGAGTGGCCCATCCCACCCCAGAGGTGGCCCTCAGAGGAGTACAGCTCTGGCCAGGACCTTAACTAAATGAGACCTCACGAAAGGCCTCAAGCCAGTAACACCCAGGTTATCACGAACTTGAGAACAGCATCTTATTTCTTTAAGCTGCTGCCCTTTGAGATGACTTGCTATGCATTCACAAAGAGCCACTGTAGTAAGCCACAAATCTGAATGTGCTTCTCCAACTTGCTTTGACCCAGGGTTTCTCATAAGAGTGTCATTAAACTGTTGGCCAAGGCTGCAGTCAGGAAAGATGGGACCGTCTGCTGGATTTGGCTCAGGGTGGGGCGCTAGCACCAATGGCCCATGGGTGTGGTGCTGACGGGCCTGGGATCTCCTGTTTCTCCCCCTGTGTCTCTCCACAGGCTGCCCAGTGACCTCACAGCATGGCGGTTTCTTCCCCCAGGGCAGGCAAAGGCCAGGAGGTCAAGCCCCTTCATGAATGAGGTGCTTGAGGTTAGCATCAACCTGAGTATAGCAAGGGAGCCAGCAGAGCGGGTGAAGTACTGCTGCGCCTGTCTTACACCTGAGAAGGTGTTTGCGGAAGAGGAGAACGCGGAGTCAGCGCACTGAGGGCCGCAGACCGCCCTCTCCACCCTGGGGCCAAGAGGCTCAGCCAATCCAGTGGCCCAAGCGCAGCTGAAAAGCACTGGAAGCTTAAATGTATGCTTCCCGCTGGAGCTCAGGCTGCCACGCCTCCTGTGCATGGAGTGGACACCAGTGTGCCTGGCTGTCAAGCCTTTGGCATTTGACGCGGGGGCACTCCTGGCTCTCCTGGCTCTCTAGCTTCAGAGAGCAAAGCATGAGGCTTCATGACCTCATACCTGTGAGACAATTCCACTCTCCTTCGCTCTCTACCTCTGTATAATATAGTGATACGTAAGTAGATAGATACATACAAGTCTCTCTGTATCTCCTCACTGAAACCTATCTGTCTATCAATCTATGTCCAGTACATTCGCCAGGTAGTTCCAGTGGCAGCCTGCACAGTCAGGAGTGGAGGTGAGCAAGGCGCTGGCTGTGTGCTGGAGACCGGAAGGATGCGGTCGAAAGTCAAAGGCCTGGAGCTCAAGGCGGCGTCCGCGCGACAGCACGCCAGTAAGCTTCAGGCAGACGTGTAAAGGTGATGGCAAACGCCGGAGCGACTCGCAGAAGCAGAAGCGAGCCTCCTTCCTCTCCCTCTTTATCCCATCCAGCCCAGGGGTGGCGCCGCCCACGCCCAGGGTGGGGCTTCCATCTTCCGTGGGTCCATCACCCCCATGCAGAGCTTTGCTAAGCCAGCCCTCTGGGTGCGGCGTACTCAAGCTGACACCAGAGATAAGTATCGCGATATCCACATGCATGTGGTGCACACAGTCGTTTGCGCGGATATGCACCCAGATTGGCATTTGTAAGCCTATGTGGCAGGAGCGGCCTGTTGCCTATCAGCAAAGAACTGGAGACACAGGCTGCTCCAAGACACACTCGCCTCACTGCCCTGATTTCCTTCCATTGGGCACCACCATTCAAAGATCCCACCATCACCTGGGAGTGCAACAGGCTAGGAGTCAAGACTTCAACACGGGGGGCCCTGGGGGACCCTCAGGGAGCCACGGCTGTGCTTCTCTGGAGAACCCTGACCCAAGTGTAAGTGCCGAGAGTGGTTCTCAAGGAATAGAATTTAATGAATGAGTTTTCTGGGTGGGTTTTAGGGTTTCTAGTTTGCTCTCTAACCTAAGTAGGTTTTGAGATGCCGCGACTCTAAGAGAGCCTGACAGTCCTGGGAACGAGCTGCACGTAGACACACGCAGCATGCCAGCATCAGACAGCGCTGGTCAGTCACCGTGAGGGAGGTGGAGTGCACTGACTGTGCACTGCGAGTTTTAGAGGGCATCCACTGAGCGAGGCCGAGCAGCACCCTCACCACGAGGCTGGAGATGGCAGGAGCGGTCATGTCTCTTCTCTTTCAGCTTAGTGCAAGTAGAAGCCACAAGATCTCTTCAGCATGGCTCACCTGAAAGCCTATCGCTGGACCCTCTAGTCTAGGAAGTGCGTTTTGTTTATTGGCAGGTACTTCCGTCAGCTGACTGATTGGAACAGGTACCTCGTGCTGGATAAACCAAAGGAGCTCGTGCACCTGCCGTGGGCTGGGATCTCAGCTCCAGCGAAGCATGGACACCTGCAGAAGAAGGAAAAGCACACAGACAAGCTCATGAAGGAAATCGTCTCCATGGGGAAGAAAGAGGGAGGAGGAGGCATGCTACTGCAGTCGGTACTTGCTTAAAGTCCTCTGTGGAATGCAGCGTAGTGTAAGTACTGTGCTCACAATTTCCATTACGCAAAGACTGAGTTATCATGCAGTGTCTCCTTTAATTAATATTCTATTTTTAAAAAGTAAGTATGAACATTGCAAAACATTTAAAACAGAAAAATATGCATATATATCTATTCAATTCAGTGTGTTACATTTTTAGGGCTTTCCTCATAATCTGAAATCTCACAGCAAAGGTGTGTGCAGGCTGGTCCCATGAAGAATAAAGATTCATCATGTTCGTAGAAAGGATAGAATACAGTGCTTTGATAGCCTAGAGAAAGAAATAGTTCTTTCTCTTTCTTTCCTTCCTTTCTTTCCTTCCTGTCTTCCTTCCTTCCTTCCTTTCTTCCTTCCTTCCTTCCTTCTTGCTTTCTCTCTCAGAGTATTGGGGGTTGAACCCAGGGCCTTCCCCCAAAGTACATCCCCAGCCCTCCCACATTTTCTGTTTTGGGGCAATGCCTTGCTTGGTTCCCCAGGACAGGCCCTAACCTGGGATCCTCCTGCCTCTACCTCCCAGAGTCCCAGGATTATGGATTGCACTGCTATGCCTGGCTGCGGGCATGGAGATTGGGGAGTTCTCAGGGGCCTCAAACTATGATGAAGCATAAAACCCTCTTTCAGCAGGAGAAGGGAAAAAGCTAGGAAAAGGCACAGATTGAACGAGAGATCTGGAGGGCGCAAGGAAGGCCACGCTGGGCCAAAGATGCAAGACCCCCAGGGCTGGAATGTAAAATGCATGAGACCAGCAGAGGACATGGGAAGGTTAGAGTTCGGAGACAGCTGGAGCCCAGCTTGGGGTTCTGAGGCAGGGAGGGAGACTCCTGCATTCCGTAAAACTACAGTGGATTTTGTGAGACAGAAGGCGGCTGGGGCAGATTGCTGAGCTGGAAGGTTGTGCAGGCAGAATGGTGTTTCACAAACAACTTTTGTAAGAACTCCCCCCCCCATTTCTATACGGGCCTTTATTGATTTGGAAGCAAATTAACTGTGAGAAGTCATCCTACTAACATGTGCAAGTGACACATACGACAGAGTATGATGTTGGCTTCAGTCAAAAAATAATGGCACGGGCTGGGGAGGTAGCTCGGCAGTCTAAGCACCTGCCTGACAAGTGCAAGGACCTGGGTTCAATCCCTAATACTGCATGCTGTGCTAGTCCTGGAACCCCAGGCATGCCAGGCCAGCCACGGAAACTGGGTATTATGGTGCGGGCCTGTAATCCAGCGCTGGGGAGGCTGAGACAGGAGGATCACTAAGGGTCCAAGCTTTGCAGCGAGACCCTGTACCAAATAAATAATTTTTAAAAGGACATTTATTAAAAATAATGACACATATTTAACACTACTTGCTAGTGTTTTTTAAATTTTTCAGTCAATTACAATGACAAGAACTATAGGGAACTTTTATGACACAAAATATTCAGACATGTTACATTCTAGTTAGTGTTATGCATACTTCAGTTTCGGGGAAACTGTGTTGGTGTGCACAAGTGTACTCGGAGACGCACCCAGAACTGACCACAGTTGTCTGCTGGATGCAGAGGTGGAAAAGTGGGTGCACGCAACAAGGACATCAGAGGAAAGCATTAAGGCGAGAGCCAATGATGAGTACATGGGCCGCACCTAGTAAGTCTTCCTGCTTGGCTGTTTCTGAGAAGTTTTATAATAACATGTTGGGGGAAAAAAGAATAGCAGAGACCTGGAAAAGATAGTATTAGGTAATTATCATGCAAAATGATTTCACATTTATAATTTTTCATGAAAGAAAACCCAAGCAAGTTTCCTCTCTTGTCCGAGACGCCCCGTTATTTATTACTGACAGATTTACCCTCCACAAGCGCTGACCGTATTTTTCTTCATTGACTATTTTTATAGAACAGAAGTTAAATGAGCCCAGCCTTCTGCAGTTAATTTTTATAGCATCATTGATTAGATTTCCCCAATAATTTACTTCTCACTTCGTACCCTAGAAGGTAATTGCATTAACTACCCTACTATAACATTTTAAACGAGACCACCTCAGCATCCCACTGAAAGATTTACATGGGCCTAAAATACGAGATATTTCTGCCCAATGGTCTGTATGTAAAAGCAACAGAAATATAGGAGGCAGGCATAATCAATGTGCTATCTCTCCCAAGAGTTGTCTAAGTAATCAAAGATTTCCTGGGGTGGGTACTTAGGCATTGCACCAACTGCAGTTAACTAAACACTTCAAATATATGTTGCGCTTGGATTTAACATTACCTCTGCACAGCTGGGGCAGTAAACCATTTTGTGTGGCCCATTCAAATATATAGCCTAATTACCAAATTCAGTCAGTAAATAAAGCATTTGTTTGCAGCTTACCCGGCACCAGCCACACTTTAGGAAGTTATAGGAGACTCGCAGACAGCCCTTAACCTTGGAGGCCTTCCATCAAGGACTCTCAGAGACGCAGCGTGGGAATGAAGAGGAAGACCCTAATCAAGGGACTTTCTACCTGGCTGCAGCATAATGCACAAACTCAGAGGAAAACTGAGTACTGTGTCATAAGGAAACACCATGCAAATGAAGATAAAGGGCTCCGAGGTAGTCCCCCTTTGGGGTGCTAGTGATAAATTACAAATATAATTTTTGATTGTCGTGAATACTTTGCAGAGCAATCTTTTCGGGGTGATAGTTTAACATCGGATTTAGAGGGGAAAAAAGCAATCAAATATTTTTATATTTCACCCTCAGGAAAGGCTAACATTGCCTGAACATTTTTGCAGGCACTTTGTTTAAGAGTTTTCTATCGCCAGTAGTTAAATTCTCGTCATAATTTGTGTGGCCAATATTATTTTCTCCATGTTTTATCAATAAGAAAGTTGCCTACTGCAGTGAATGTGAGATATTTGCTGAACTCTGGATGAGCAGAAAGACAGAGACTGGAATCAGTAGATGTCAGATTCCACAGAACACACTAGGATGATGCGAGGTGTGGCAGAAACCAGCCAGGAGCAGGTTCCACAGAGAAGTTGTGTAAGGATTTCTCTAGATATCATTATGTATTCACAAAGAATATAAAATTCTCAGAAAAAGATTTTAGGTCCCCTGATCCCATCACAAAAAAGGAAAAGCAGAAATATTTTTGAGAATTTTTAAAAAGTACACCAAATATTCTCAAGTAAACTATTCCAGTTTAATCTAGGAATGGGAGGAGGAGAGGAGGTGTCCTCACAGTCATCCAGTGTCCTCCTGTCTACGAATAAGTGGCTGCCACATCGTGAGTGCTTCCTGGGTCCCGTGCTTCCAGTGATGTTCTAAGGAGGTGTAGGGCCAGGTAACCCTCCTCACTGGGCAGATGCGGAAACGAGGTAAACAGAGGCAGAGAACTAGCCCAGGGTGATCCTGTTGGGGAAGCTGGGATCACATCTGGATACTAAGTGTCCTGAGGCCACCTGTGAGTTGACTCCTATGCACTTCCTGGTCCCCAAATGCACGACACGCGCCTCTTAGACTCGGCCATCCCTTTGTGGTGGCCAGAATTTTCTTAAGCAGTGCTGTTTAAGACAGAGCCTACTCATCGGCTGTGATTTTGCTTCTTGTTCTTAAATCTTTGGGGGAAGAATGTGGCTTGCTCTAGACCTGCGTTTGTGACCCTCTCCTGCTTTTCTTGAGATTAGGGATGAAGTGGGAGAAAACTATGGATATATATTTTATCATAGTTTTTTTCTTCCATGATGGAAGATTAGACTGAGAGAAACTGGTATCTTAGTTATAAATATCAAAAGGGACAGATTTTTGAGATGGAACAAGTTATAGAATGTCACAGCCTTTTGGAGAGCAGTTTGGTGACAACCAATATCTCCTTGCAACTCTATATATTTCTATACACTCATACATATCGACACGTACTTCTGTATAACATACTCTATATAATACATATTATATAACATGTATAATATATAAAATGTATAATACATTACGCATACATACTTGAGTGGCATATCTATGTCAATATGCCAATTACTTTTATGCACTTATATGAGCAAAGATAAATGATAGAGACATAAGCTTTTATAGGGTGTATGAGAGGCTCACTTTTTATGATGAACTCTTTTTCTTCCAAATTAATTAACTTTTATCTTAGCCAGTTGCTGTGTAAATAAACGTGTGTTCATTGCTTCTTTGGTTTGGGTGGTTTCAAACTTCCTTTCCTGCTTATTTTTAAAAAGGTAAAAGTTGCATGAATTACTTTGCTCAGCTACCTGTCCAGTTCACTGGGAAGGGTGCCCCCTGTGGGTGTGCTGGAGCAGACATGTAATCCAAGCACACCAGAGGCTAAGGCCAACCTGGGCTACACAGTGAGCTCAAGGTCAACCTTGACAGTCTCAGAACAGGTCAGCAAGACCCTGTCTCAAAAGGAACAAAACAAACAAAGAAGTGTCCCCTAGTGAGAGCCCAGGAACTGGGTGGCCCTGGGTGACTTTGGACCCACCACTTAAAGGCCCTTCAGACTAGTTTCTTTACATTATGAGAACTGGGTTGTGATTTCATTTAATCCAACTCAAAGCCCTTTATCTAGTGTCCATAAAGTATTTATACTTACTAAATAAATACTTTTAAATATTGTCCTAGAACATTCTCTGTGTAACTAAGTCATAACATTCTATATTTAATAACTTAATAAAAATATCTAAATATTTCCTTAAAATATTCTCTCTGAATAAAGAGACACAAAGCAAACCTATCTCTTCCATCTTTGGAAAGGAATCACGAACAAGTAATTGTAATCTCTAACATAGAGCTTCATTTTCCACAAAGGTAATAAATTAAATGTTCCCCTGTGAGTTTTCCTTATTATAGAACACAAGACTCTGATTAGGTCAAACTGTTCTATCATCTTTTGACATACTGGCCGGCGAGATTACCATTTCCAAAGGGAATCAGAAAACATGCTGCATTGGAAGAATTGGGGTACAGTGTGAGTGTGCTGTCTCCTCTCCTGTGAACTTTTTTTTTTTTCCTATGAAGCAATAGGAAGGATGTCTTAGTTACTTTTTTACTCATTGCTAGGACAAAGGCCCAACACTCAAAATGAAAAAAGAAAAGGTTTATTTAGCTCACAGTTTCAGGAGGGTTCAGTCCATATTCCGCTGGCTCCAAGGCAAACGACAGCAGTTCATTGGCAGAAAACAATGAAGAGCAGGGAGGAGCAGCCGCTGCAGCGTCCAGCAAGCCCCTCTCTTCCTTCTGTGCACACTGCCAAGACCGGCGCTCCACAGCGCAGATCGGAACTCCTCCAAAGAGGCGTGGCTGCGAAGATGAAGCTCCTCAGAAGACTGGGACTTCTCCACAGAAGCGGGGCGAGCCTGGGCCCCCACGCCTGGAGCTGCCGGAGCTGATTCAGCCCAGTTGACACAAGGTATCAGCTAACACAGAGGTGAAGGAAGGGACAATGCTCAGTGTATCCCCAGCAGTCTTTTTATTTTCTATTTAGTAGTAGCAGCAGCAGCAGCAGCAGCATTGTAATGTATTTAGTACAGGGCCTACAGGGTCTCACTACACAGATCGAACTTGTACTAACCCTTCCTGTTTTTCAGCTTCCCAAGGGCTGGGATTACAGGCACGCCCCACCACGCCCAATCTCAGTCGCCATCTCAGCATGTTCTGTTGCCATCCAAAGCCCATTTTAAAACACATTTCCAAGGTATATTGCTTAAACCAGTTTTCTTCTCTTTTAATACAAAAGAAATCCTACAATTAGATCCTAGGAAACCAGTTCCCTTCAGAGTCCCAGGCCGTTGAAAGCACTGGTTGAGCAACACCCACGTTCCTTAAATCTAGCGTGGCATCCGCCCATTTCCCCAGAGGTGGCCGCCACAGGAAATGAATTGCTTCTGCGTGGCTTCGTGGGCAACCCTGCCCGCTCCACCCCTCCTGTCGCAGCTTCCCCAGTGCCCGGGCAGCTCCCCCGCACACATGAACATTAGGCCGTGACCACGAGAGCAGACGTGGTCCCCACCATCCGCCCCCTCGCTGCCCCAGCGGCGCACGCGCCGTCCACACACATGCACGCGTGACCTGCTCGATTTCCAAGGCAGGAGAGTGAAAATGTGGTCGCCCGCGGGGCTGAATGGGCGTCGGGGCTCGAGCTGGTGGCGCAGCACCCTCCCACTGCGCCCTCCTTCTGCCTCCCGTGACACTGCAGATGCCCAAGTGGACGCCTGGTCCCCTGCGGTAGGTAGGACAGTGGCTTTCAGCAGTGGACGTTTCCCACGCATCAGTCTTTCAAGAAGTCCTAAAACTTTAGACGGTAATTGAAGAAAAGACACATGATGCCTTCAAGGAGGCAGGGAAGAATGCCTGCGTCAAGGTCATACCAGGGACAAGACAGCGAGGCCCGCGGCTTCAGCAGCGCCTCGGTGCGCGCGTGCTTCTGTTCGTGAGCAATTCTTTCCCCAGACAAAAGCGTCCCGGGCAATTGTGCTTCCATCCGCGGGCTCCGCCTCGGGGGACGCTGCCCCTTACAGAAAGGGCGACCACATTTGATTTGGTTTGCGACCAATTCAGTTCACAACTAGAACTGAGAAACAAATTAAGTTTGTGAGCTGAGCTATTACTGTACTTTAAACGCCTTTGCTTCTCTCTTTCCTTTAATTTAAATGAACATGAGAAAGATCAACTTACATGCATTTATATATTCATAGAGTTTTTTCACACTACTTTATTATCTTTAATTTAGGTTTAATTAAAGTTTGGTAGACATTGCAGGTAGGCAATTTGATTAATGCTTAATTATATCTTTAATTATATTTTATTGACTTGACCTTGAGTATGCTTGGCTTAATTTCTCTATTTTACACTGGACTTTTGTGTCAAAATAAACCCCCAAATTCAATTGACTACTGTGTCTTTGTTATATCTTTCATACTTTTTAGAAGACATATTTTTATAATCAAAACCCAAATGCGTAACACAAATTTTTAAGTTCACATTCAAACTTTTAAAAATAATATTAGATTGAAAGGGCTGGTGAGATAGCTCAGCAGACTAAGTGCCTACTTTGGCAAGCACAGGGACCAGGGTTTGATCCTTCGTCCTGCATGCCGTGCTGTCCCTGCCCCCCTGGGCATGCTGAGCCAGTAACCAAGTCCAGGTGTAGTGGCACATGCCTGTTAATCCCAGTGCTGGGGAGGCTGGAAACAGAAGGATCATTAAGAGTCTGAGTTGTGTAGTAAGACCCTGTACCGAATACATCAATGAAAATAATAATAATAGTTTTAGAAACTCAGTGGTTTAAGTTTTTCTGGAAATGTAGCTATCCTGATAATAACGTTAATTTTAAAAATAAAAACAGAATTTGTATCTTTCGTGTACTATCCATTAATGACTTGGGAAAGGCAACCAGCCAGGACCGCGGGATGAGTGTGCGCAGGTGGGGCGCAATTTCGAGAGAGAGTGTGGCGAAGGCTCTTTTACAGTAGCACATTTTTAAACATTCAAACGTCTGCTATATATTTGATTGCACCAAGATTAGCTGTCTATGGGAGATTAATGAAGCCCCCACGCTTCTCTGGCTGCAGCTCTCCAGCAGGGGACATGTGTCGAGCCCGAGTCTGCAGCCCAGTGCCCAGGTCCCCTGCAGAGTGAGGCCTGGCTCACCTGGGATGGCGGCGACCAGGTTCTCTTCTCTGGATGTGCTCCAGGGCCAGTGCTTCTCTCTCCCAGGAGCCCCAGCAGAGGGCTCCCTGGAAATCAAGGCAAGAAGCGGACCTTCCACCACCCAAGGCAAATCCCGCTGGATAATACTAACATTTGGCCAGGACAGAGCCAGCTTCCTATAAAGGCCTGACCTGGCTTGGCACAAAGGACCTCATTTTTAGGATGCTGAGTAGGGAGTGATTCTGTGATTTGGCCATCTGGAAATTAATAATAATAAAAAAGAATTAGTCTCAAAACTTATGTTGGATCTGGTCCTGGCCCCAGATCCTAAAAAGCTTTTAAATTTTTTTCTTTCTTTTTTTTTTTTTTTTTTTTTCCTTTCTGTTGTTAGTACTACACATTTACAGTGCATAAGGTTTCCATTGCTCAGGGGATCTGGCACAGTCTGGTCACACGCCTTCGTCCCTTTTGCCCTTCCTTCCCCTCCTCCCATATCTTTCCACCTCTTGATCCCCTGCACATTGCAGAAAGATCTGTCTCCCACTTCCTACGTTCTTCATTTTATATTTTTATTCATATGCTGAGCATCTCCTGAAAGAGAAGCCATGTGATAGTTAGCTTTGCATGTTTGATTTATTTCACTTACGGTCTCCGGGTACATCCATTTTCTTACAAAAGACTCAAAGTTATCTTCTTCTTGGTAGAATAGTGCTCCAGTGTGTCACATCCCGCAACATCCACTCAGCTGTTGATACACTCTGGGGCTTAATATTCTTTTCAGTAAAAGTGGCAAAGTCAGAATTCATAGGCAAATTCATTTTGTACACGAGGGGAAGAATATAGAAGTATCTCTTCTGTTATGCTCATGTCTAGATGCCCCTTCAAAGCCGCATGCAGTTATCGGTGGGGATTTCTCAGATGTGGCTGAGTCACAGTGTATGGCTGATCCACCGTGCAGTGCTAGGATTCGGGGAGCTAGGATGAAGGGGGTGAATAGAATTTCCTAATACTGGAAAATCATGACAACCTATTATCTCACAGTGCCAGTTTTGTAGCTTCACTTTCGCATGACAAGATGACTGATCTTCGAAGGGCTCTAACTATATGTCAGGATGAAATCCACATTTAAGATAAAGACCAAGGATAGTGGGATAAGACCAGGGAGGTTGTCTGGGATCTAAACCAGTCATTGATGGGCTGTGAGCCTGCTAGGAAATCACATTTGACATCATCGAGTGCTCCAGGACCGATTCTTTGTCACGCCACATCTAAGAAAAATAAGATCTCTCTTGTCCTTCTTCAGAATTTAGTTCATGGTCTTTCCAGTCAGTGCCATACTTCCTGTAGGGCAAGGTCAGAAGCAGCTGCCTCGAGTAAAACAGTAACTAAAGATCAGAATGAAATGATTTGCAGCCACAGTCAACATTAAGCTGTGTTTACTTTGTCTCTTTCAATCTATTATCCTGCCAACAAATGTATGTTAAATGCACCTAAGATTGCAATCTGCTTTAAAGATGTGGTATGAAGTGAAAAAAGAGAAGTGTTTTAGGAGGGGCCAGGTCTCGAGCAGCACTCAGGCCGCGTTGCACATGCTTTGAATTCACCATGTTAAAGCAATACAGCTCTTGGATGCCAGGACCCTTCCCCATTCATCCACAACAAAATGGGTCAGCAGATCCTCAGTTCAGTCCCAGAACTGTCATCTCTGGCCCTCAGCTTCATGCAGCTAACGAGAATTCCCCGGCATTTGCTCGCAGCCCTGCTTGACACTTAAATTAATGATTTCCATTGACAAGGTTATTAGATTCAAAACAACTGTTTACACTGCAAAGGGAAGCATGTGTCAGGGAAGCCCCAGCGGATCCCCAAGCTGGAGGAGCTCCTTGTGGCCTATAGGCTGCACTGTTTATCCCCACTAATGAAAAGCAAAGACAATGGGCGGCATGGGGACAGACCCAGGAAGGGACAATAGGAGGATTCCTAAGGGTTAATCCAAGCACAACAGAGCTAATCTGGGAGAGCCAGGGAGGTTTCAACCCACAGACTTTAACAAAAACTTGTTACTTTTTGATCCAGTTGTACCCAATGAATGACTCTATTTGCAAAGAAGATTTGGGGTTTTCAAGCCAGTGGGACACAAGGTGGATCTTTGATTTTCCTGTTAAGCACACTTGGGTACTTGTTTCCACACTAAATGATGACATGGATTTTCATTTTCTCCTCAAACAACAAAATGAAAGAATGCAACAATACAGATACTTAAGAAGGCACAGAACTGACCGATGGCCGGGTCCCCAAGCCAGGCTGCATAACCAACACGTGCCCCAATAGGTTCCCCACAATAAGGAGGAAGCAATGCCGTTTTGTTCTAATCTCTCCAAGTTGAAAAGATAAAGAGAAATACACAGCTGGGCTCTTGCACTTACACGCCCTGTGCTCCATAGGCTTGCTCATCTTCTTGCATATGCTGCAGTATTCTATACGACCTATAAATCACATCAAAGGAGTTTTGTCTGAAAGAGTTGAATTGGAATGCTTGGCTCTACGTCACCGCTCTCTGCAATTTCTCTACCTCCCCAAACTAGATGTACAAACCTTCAACAGAGAAGTAATCACATTCACGCGGATTTTCCCAAGGTAGGAAATCAACTGTACCTCAGGGTCCAGGAGGGACATTAAAATCAAATTAATATTTCTGAGAACTAACCACGATCTTGTAATTTGATAGCCCATCTTCAAATGCATCACATAACAGACACTTACATGAAAATTCCCTTGGATTAGATTGGAGCCTAAACTCTAAATTACACAACACCTTCCATCTGAGTGGGAAAATCTAAAGCAAAGTGACTAAAGCCAGATAAAAGTAATGTCACAGCCCCTTGGGAAGTGGTCTGCTAGCAACTCGAGAGCGTGGTACTTCCACAAGGCTCAATCAGAATTGCCCCGAACCTAACAAAATGCTTTTATGTTATTTTCTGGAAGATGAAGATTTGGTTTTAAAGGAACTTTTTTATTTCCCTCTCCTAACTTGAAATGTTAATGTGGAAATATATTGCACAAAATAAAAAAGTCTTCTTACAAAAGATTGTTAAATTCATCTGACTTTTAAAAAGTATCTCTTGACCTAAAGAGAGAATATAAAAATCATGATAAAGCTTAACTGCTATTTGAAAACGTATCTGTCATTGTTACTTCTACTGTTTAACAGAATGAGTTTGAAGGTAAATAAGGCACTTTCATTGCCAAAGCATACATCATCTTTACTTATTTATTAATGTGTTAGAAAAGTAGATAAGTTCATGAGAAACTCCCATTAAATCTCATGACTGAGATCATATTTCATCTGATTATTTAACTACTTTCAATTACTTTAGCATCATCTTTGTATTGATTAAGTTGAAATAAATTCGACTTATATAGCAATAATAAAAACATGGGTTTCTTATGTATATGATCTGCTCTCCTCTGGCTCTAGTTTCTGCTTTAAAACAATGTGCACCATCATAGTTGCTGATAAAGACGAAGCCAAAAAGACACGGAGCGAACAGACAGGCACTGGGGGCCAGAAGCCACTGCGCTTTGGGCAAGGGAAGGAAAGTTCTTGAATTTTTTTCCCCTGTGATATTCAGTAGAATAATGCTCCTCTTGGGGAGACTGTCCTCATTTCCCCAATCTAAATGGGGGCCCACAGCGTGGTCCCCAGTTCTGTGGCCCTTTCTCTCTTGCCACTCTCACCTGTGGGCTGTGGCTTTCTGACCACCTCTGCTTCCAGCAGAAGTAAGACCATTTGCGGGACGGTGTTTCCTGAGCAGGAGCTGACACTGCTGGATACTCACTGGCTTCGGCAGAGGCTTCTCTTGGGTCAGCCCCTAGATGCCTGAGCATCCTGGCTGAGACTGTGGGCTTCACAGCCACAGTGCCTGGCCTCTAACCCTGACTGTGCTGAGGCTGCTAGCTACTCCACCTTCAGCCAGGGAAATGCCTTTCTGCCCCTATTTTCTCCTCCCTAAAAGGGGTACAAAGCAGTGCTTACTCTGCAGCGTCCTGAGAAGCACTAAATAACTTACTACTTGTGCAGCACGAGGTTTGGAGCAGGCCAGGCAGAGAGTGGGTGAGAAGTAAATATTAATTCGGGCTATCCACATCTTGCTGATGGAAAAAGAGACCCAGGAGATAGATGGCTCAGGTGGTGAGTGGGAAAGGTATCTTAAACACAATCTGTACGGGCACTGAGGTAGAACATGAAACACAATAATGTCTTCTTCCTCGTGGGAAAATCACCCTACGAGCTGTGCTGCCTGAGGCCGTGGGTGCGAAGGTGCCTCTTCCTCACACCCCCATCTAGGCCACCTGGGTAGTGCAACCAAACACTACTTTGGAGACCAGCAATGTGGCTGCCTCAGGACCCAGAGATGCCGTTTGGCCTTCCCTACCCAGGTCGGGAAGAATCCACTATTCCAAATCTTGGGTCCTCCTTCCCTAAGAAGTCCTAACTATTGCACACCTGTGACCTGCAGCTCCAGTTCCCTAAGGAACTCTTACCGCAGCAGATACATTCTCTGTAAGATGAGGCAGGCAGGGTGGGCAGGGCTGAGGGCACCAGGGATGAGGACGGGGTTGAGAAGTGTTCCTTCACTCAGATGCTTAACTGAGACTGCTACAGGTCAGACACCTGAGGGGCCAAGCACTTGAGATGTCAGCTTGGGGAGAGGCAAGCTGCTCCCTGGCATCGAAGTCTTCAGTGACCAGGGCTGGGGAGATGAATCCATCATTCTAGGGTAGAAAGTATACCTAGAGCCCCACCTCACCCCATACGTTAACACTGACCCCTGATGAGTCATAAACGTGAACAAAACCCACAGGTATTTATCTAATTTGTTGCTAGAGAAGCCCCTTTCTACACTAAGGGTGGATCTCGGGTAGATGCCAGAGATTGCAAGCACACCGAGGGGTTTAGGAAGCTGGGCTTCCGAGAGAGCAATTTTCTGCCGTCCCACCCAGAAGGACGTGACTAAGCTGGGGAGAGAGCTCAGCGGTCTAAGTGTCTGCCTTGCCAGCACAGGAACCCAGGTGCAGTCCCTGGTACCGCAGGCCATGTGGGGCCTGGAACACTGGGTGGTGGTGCACACCTGCAATCCAGCACTGGGGAGGCTGAGACAGAGGATTACTATGAGTCTGAACTGTGTAGTGAACCCTTGTGTCAAATGAATAAATAGATAGCCCAC
Organism: Octodon degus; assembly: GCF_000260255.1. Taxonomy (NCBI): domain Eukaryota; kingdom Metazoa; phylum Chordata; class Mammalia; order Rodentia; family Octodontidae; genus Octodon; species Octodon degus. Next base: position 4,951,289 of record NW_004524615.1, read on the forward strand.
GACCATAGCCATAGCATTTGAATCTTTTTAAATTACCACTGGTGTTATGAAGCTTCTTTTCATAACATGATATTTCTTAATTATTGCATAATGAGATAAAGTTACTGTTTCAAAAGTTGTACCTCCCTCTAGAAGGTATGTTATGGAAGAGAAAGAAAATAACGATTTGTCTCCTCTTGGTTACATTATGTTCAAGTCTGAAGTTCCTGTCAAATCAGCAGCGTGGGAGGCTAATTGAAGCGGAGACAGGATACAACCCTGCCCTTCTAATGTGGCTCACAGTCCCATTAAGATTCTAAATGCTGGAGGGAATGAACAAGAGGTCCTGCAACCCCGGAGGCCAAAGATTGGGCTCCGCACTGCTGCCACTTCCATCAGATGCTGTTTGTTTGCACCTCAAGGTCAGGTTACTAATGGAGAGGCTTGCAGCCGGCAAGATTTCATGTCATTTTGCATATTTGTCAATGAATTAGAAGACAAATAGCGTTGCCCGAGGCTTGGACTGGGGTATTTTGTTCTGCTCGAGGGTTTGCAGTCTGCTTTGAAGGGCAGGATGGAGGGGGGATTTTTTTTTAAACATATTATTGAAACCCTGGTCTAACCAGGGGGAACACAGGAGACAAATTCCAAACATCTTTCTCATTATAAATGTATGGTCCTAAATAACGGTAGAGATTTTTTGGTCATATTTTAAGAGTAATGACTGGTCATTGGAATAAAGTAAGAAGAAGGCATAAAAGAGAAAATGAAAATTCCGTGAACACACAAGTCAGAAACATCTGTGGGTGGGAGGTTACGTGGCCAGTGGCACCCCTGACTGCCCTTCATCTTAAAGTATACATAATAATGTAATTGCTATGTATTTATAATTTACAATAGCTTCATGGTACTTCCTTATGTGATAGCCCATCTTAGTTGACATAAATTATTTTCAGGATTGAAATTCTTTACCATATTAATAATAGCCTTCCTAACTCTTTGTGGTAACAACGTGTGCAATTATTTGCTGTATAAAAGGCTAAAATCATTTCCTGAGCAAATAACCTATAAATAGGATGGAAGTTTTTCCTTTATCTTTTTCACTGCTGGGTCTTGCAGTGGCTGCTGGCTGCTGGTCCACTTGCCCCACTCTTTGGCTGAACTGAACCAGCGTGGTGCTGGGTGTGGGGGGTCCACCCGAGGGCTGCTGCCAGCAGCACTCGAGGCAGAGCTGGAGAAGCTGCTGGGAGGCTGCTGGGGCGCTCTCCAGAGCTGTAGGAGCTGCTGGTTCTCTTGGGCTGCTCTACGGGAGGATCCATTGTGCTGGTCTTCCTGGAGAACTTGGCTGTTCTTGTCGAGGAGGCGCACAGACCCGACCATTGCAGAGGATGACTGAGCTCCCCCTCAGGGCAGCTCTGGGGCTCACTTTGAGCATTGCTTTCTGACTCCAGTGCAGACCCCTCAGCCTGCTGCACAGGTCCTTCATCCTGCGGGCTCAGACTTCCTAGCTTCCACCACTGACCTGTGGGCCTTCCCAGCACAGATCCGTGAAGTGAGCCTGCATGAGACACTGTTGTGGGCTCTCGGCCTCCAGCCGGACTTCCGGAAGCATTGCTATGGGCTCTAGGTCTTCAGCTGGACTCATGCAGGACACTAGGATCCAGGCCTTCAGCTGAATTATTTGGTCTTTAGTGAGTGGACAGATTTGCTATAATCTTTGTATTTTACTTTTTGCTTAACAATAAAATAATCTTACAAAATATTATAAGTATCCTCCATTGTATTGTTTCCCTTGTAAAAATCCCAAGTTACAGCATGGTGAAAGCCAGAGCCTTCGCACTGAGCTCCGCTCCCAGTCCCTTTTTCAAATCTTTCATTTTGAGACAAGGGCTGACCAAGATGCCCAGCCGGGCATGAACTTGTGAGCCTCCTGCCTCTGCCCCCTGGATAGCTGGGGCTTCACACAGCAGGACTCCTGGGTCAAAAGCTATGATCAACTTCCAAATGTGTATAAGTACTGCCAAGTTACCCCGCAGAATTCTTGCAATATTGTGCTCTGATAAATTGAGTTCGCCTTTCTGAGTTCCCCTCATTAGTCAAATAAGCCTCTCCTCAGACACTCCCAAAGAAACCTTTCTATGCACCGTGTTCGTATCAGAAAAAAAAGATAAATTCCCAAAGAATTTTCAAAACAAATTCTTATATCTTTACACGTTAGCATTCTGCACTAAAAAACATGAGTTTGTTCTCCGAATTGCTCAGTTATGAACTATGAATCAGTATTGTTAGACAAAACATGCTAAACAATGAAGGAAGGAAAGCCCAGGCTCCCTGCAGCTGTTCCACATCCCATAACAATGCACTTCTCTTCAGATCAGTTTTTAATGGTGCATCTTGATAAATTGGTAGATTGAAAATTGATCAGTGGAACTCACAGTATTTCACGTGAAACAGTGAATCTGACTTCAACCTCAAAGGTGGTCTCAACAAGACATTGGCTTCTCAGCAGCAGGAGGGAGCAGGACTGTGGGTTTTCCTGGGCACCTATGTGGTGCTCCTTGGTGACCCATTGAAGTCACCTGGATCTGAAGGTAATACTCGAACAAAGCCTCAGCAGGGAGCTGCACAAGTGGCTAAAGTGTGCTGGAGAAGAACGCAGAGGCTTCCTCCCTGTAGGAATTACACTTATTGTGAAAAAATTAATAAAACTAATATACAACAAAAAAGGAGTTACACCCTGTGGAATACTACTCAGCCATAAAAAAGGAAGCACTTCAGTCATTGCAGGAATGTGGACCCACCTTGAGACCACAGTGGTAAGGGAAATAAATCAGACACCCAGCTTAAATATCTCATGGTGTAAAGAGGAAAATCAGAGATGAATAGCCGCAAATAAGCAGATGGATCTTCTGCAAAGAGAAGGGTGCAGGAGACAGAGGGAAGGGGAGAAAAAGGGAGGGAAGGTAACATAAAAAGAACTGAGGCATGTCCTGCATGCGTGCCAGCTCCCCATGGGAGTGTAATCATTATCACTGCAAATATGAGTGTTTTTTTGATTTTTGATTTTTGGTTTTTTTTGTTTGTTTGTTTGTTTTTTGGGTTTTTTGGTGTTTTTTTGTTTGTTTGTTTTGGTTTTTTTTGGCGGAACCGGGGATTGAACTCAGGCCCTTGAGCTTGCCAACGAAGCGCTTATTCCACTGAGCCATCTCCCCGGCTCCTTTATTACTGCAAATATGAACTAAAATTAAAAATGAAACACACACACACACACACACACACACACACACAGCCAAACGGGAGCGGACCTTCGCCCTTCGGCAGCTCGCGTTCAAAGCTACCTGCACCGCGTCCCTCCGAGGATGAGGACGCGGTGACTGCGCATGGAGAGGGGGCGCTGCGCGTCCCCCACACTTCCGACCCAAGGACTCAGGGGCGGAGGCCTCTGTTTCCAGTGGCCTTCTGCGTGGAAGGCCTGCGTTTCTCGCCTCCGCTCACGCCCTGGCGCCTCCAGCCCCTGCAGGAGTCAGCACTCAGCAGCCCTCTCAGGTGCGCCGCACGCTGTGCTTACACGTCGGCTTGTGCTCACGGCCAGCTTCTGTCACAGTGCTGCACACGCGCGAGCGCCCCCTCAGGAGGGGGGCGGGCCTCAGCCCGTGCACAGGTGACTCTGCGTAAGGACCCAGCTTTGTCTTTCAAAAGAAAGAGAAGCTGCCCGAAGCTGTGTACCAAGCGGCGCCTCCTTGAATTTCAGCATGGGGAAAGAAAAAATGCTGTTCCCCAAATTGCCGTGCAGTGGTCCTAGAAGCAGACCGCAGACGCAGGCGCAGAGAGCCGCGTCAGCTCAGGCTTGCCGTCTGGGGTAACGCGGAGCCCCAGGCGGTGACGGTGCAAGCCAGCGCGGGCAGCCCGGCTCACACAGCACCCCACTTGCCTGCCTCGGGCTTCCCTAGGGGGCGTCTCTCCCCTGATCAGACTCGCTCATGTACTCGGGTGAAGTGGATTCAGATTGCCTGGGGCTTGTTTTAATCTCTCGCAAGACTAGAGACTTTCACCGTGGGGACATAATCGCACACACCTTCGGTATTAAGGACTCACAGCGTACTATACAGACAGGTGGATGCGTACAAAAGTGTCTTTAACCCGCTTCCAGAGTCAGCTCTACTCAAGTTCCTTTGCTATTTGTAACACTTTCTTCCGCGTGATCCAGTCAGTCCAGTCGGAGAAAACCTGCCCGCCCGCTTCCGCCCTCCTCTCCTGCTCCAATTTCCTGTTGGAACCCAGCACTCTGCCAGCAGACACCTGAGCAAGCTCCTAGCAGCTACAAAGCTGGCAAACGAATCTGTGTCCCTTTGAGGAACTTTGTAATGAGAATGCGGAATCCTCTATTAAATATTTTGTTCTGAAGCCATGCACAGGACAATTGGGAGAGCTACTAGGGTAATTTGCTACAGCAGAAATGCCTGCGATTGTGGGAATGACCCGTCTACACTCGGTGAAGATAATTTAAACACGGCTTATTACCCTGAAACATTTGGGATAGTTACCCTTTTCTTTCTTGCAGAAACTGCCATGATCGGGAACACTTCTAAACTTTTCAAATAGAAATTGAATTCATTTTCATTTTTTAAAGTGTCAAGCGATCACTCATAAAGCGGGGATCACGCCCCGCCCAGAAGCTGCAGCAGGCCGTGGTGGGTGCTGGCACGCCAGGCCCCAGCCTCGCAGATGTGTCCTCCCAGCTTGGCACTTTTCCCCCTTTTTGCTAGGTGAATGAGCAAACCTAAGGAGTCAACGGGCAGATAAAAGCTGAGATAGAGAGGAGAGCAGCGCTAAGGCAGTTAAAAGCTCCCTGGATTCCCAGCCGCCTTCCTGGCCTGCCTCTCCCCTTCTGAACTTTGTGTGTTTCATTCATTTCGCTGCAATTGGAAATGGAGAGGCCACGAAAGGCCACCGCCCGCTTCGCAGGCTCGAGCTACCCTGTAAGCGAGTTTAATGGGTTAGAAGTTAATACCAGTGACAGTCCTAAGAAAAGTGACCAAGCGTTTCCAGGGCGGAGGGGACTCCCTGTGGCTCTGACTGCTTTAGGTCTCCTTCCCCTCTCCTCTCCTCTCAGCTGTGGAAGCTGCGACAAAGGGGCATTAAGGCCTGAAAACAAAGCTGCTCACTGGGGCAAAGTGAGTGCAGCCCCCTCAACACCCTAATTACCACAGCCTGAAAGGGCCGCTGGTGTGACCCTGGGCTCCTGAGGAGAAGGCAAATTTCCTGTAGATGGGCAAGCCCTTGTTTCCTCTCTTCTGCCCCGAGGGGCTCCTTCTCTGGGGCTGCCCTCTCAGTGACATTCACTTTCTCCGCATGGATTCTATTTTGACTACTTTGTTAACGTTTTTCTGCATGGTGGTTTCTGGAAAAACCCTTGGGTGGCACAGAAAGAAGCCACAGAAGAGCGCAGTTCTTGCCACCAGGGAGCGCAGTGTCGGGCTTCTCCCCCACGTCCTCTGGGCCTGCTCCTCGTGCTGCATGGAGCTGTGCCTTTGGGTAGAGGATCGAGCACAGCTCTCAGCGCGGCGCTCGCCCTCTCCTCATGAGCTCTGTGCGGCCTGCGTGCCCTCAGATGCAAGTCACAAGGTGACATCCAGGTTACTTTCCTCTGGCTCTGGAACGCAGTTTCACAAATGAGAGGGCTGAAACCGCACAATGCAATGCCCCAATCCCAAAGTCTGATCTAAGGGGTCTCCAGATTTTCTCCTTCTGCAGGGCCTGAGGAAGAGCCTGTGCTGGCTCTGTGAGCAGGTGACAGTCCCAGCATTAAGAAGCACGATGGTCTGATTGTGGCTGGGCCTGGGGTGTGCTCACCGCTCCTCTCGGGGTCTGTATCTCGCGCTGCCCTGCACCTGAGATCCTGGAGTTGGCCCACTGGCAGGCCGGAAGGTCTCAGGAACCAGAGACTACTTCTTTGTTCTCATGCATCCGACTTCGGTTGGAGCCTCAGGAGCGCCTGCAGGCTGGGGCACCATGCTGGGCATCCCTTGTGGGTTTCCCGCCCAGCCCAGGGCAGGGCCATAGCTCTGCTCCACTTCCACGGCCACCATCCCAACCCCATCTCAGCCTCCATCCTCCTCCTTCTAAGAAGACTGTTTTCTCCCCACATAGCTCGGTACTAGGAAGCCAGCCTACTTGGACGCCTTTGAGTGGATCACTTGTTCTGATTCAGTTTCCTCTTCTGCAAGCAGTGGTTAAGAAAAATAGCCACATTTTATTTTATTTATTTGTATTTAGGACAGGTTCTACAAGGTCTCACTACATTGATCAGACATGCAGTGATTCTTCTGTTTACGGCCTCCCAAGTGCTGGGATTACAGGTGCGCACCACCACACCCAGCCTCAGAACACCCTGGGGATGGGGCCGGCACAGCAAGCCCAAGGATCGCACTCCTGGCCTGTGTCTGCCTAAGCAGGCTCTCTAATCCAGTGAGCTAGTTGGCTGGTTCCTCATTTTGAAATTAAAAAAAAAAAAAAAAGAAATGTTGGCAGTATTAAAACATGAATCCAGGCCCTTCACACTAAGCTACACATGCAGCCTATCTATCTATCTATCTATCTATCTATCTATCTATCTATCTATCATCTATCTATCTATCTATCTATCATCTATCTATCTATCTATCATCTATCTATCTATCTATCTATCTATCTATCTATCATCTATCTATCTATCACTGAGATAGATTCTCATTGAGTTTCCCAGGCTCTCCTTGAATTTATGATTCTCCTACCGCAGACTTCCAGAGTGCTAGGGATACAGACATGTGTCGCCGTTGTTTGTTTGGGTCGGGTCGGGTCGGGCCGGGTCGGGCTGGGAGAGAAAAGCACCGAGCACTGTGCCAGCACTCACAGAGGTTCAGTAGCTTCAATTATTACTAGTGTAGTCACCAGGAATTTCAGGGACCACATAAAGGGAAAGAAGCAAAACATGCCATTGACAAACATGGCAGGTCACTCTTTCCTAAGCTGGCAGAAGCCTTCTAAATCCAGTAACGGGGAAAGAACCAGGACCCCACGTGTGGGACCCTGCACCCACATCCTGGGCAGGGGCTGTGTCATGACGTGCATGCACCACTGGCAAGCCAGCCATGACCAGCTCATTCTGGCCAGCTTAGCACCCCACGAAGATAATGCAGAGGTGGCTGTTTCATTTGAAAGCACGAAGGACAAACCACAGCCTCTGGAGAAGCTGTGCTGCACTTTTACGGGGTCACAGACTCAGCCGGGACGGAGGAGCCGGGGCTGTCCCCTCAGCAAGGAGCCAGGCCGGCTGAGCAGACACAGGGAAGTGGCTGTGCAACAGCTCTTTCATCTCCGCGCTTTCCGTGGTGTCAAATGTGCCCCAAGGAAGACTTCAGCGGCAGCTAAGTGACACCAGCTTCACGCCCTTTCAGGTCGCTTTCTCCTTTCTCAGTAAAGGGTCTGCTTAGAGAGCTGTCCGCACAGCAGGCGACAGTAAACGTTAGCGTCAAGTGGCCTCAGCTGCGGTGTGGGCACCTGTGCCCTGGCAGCATGCCCGCTGGAGGTCCGGTCTGCATCCTCTGTCACTTGGGAGGTGGTTTTGAAAGCAGGACTTGGCAAGCAGCTGCTCTTCCTCTGTGTTAAGGTGAACAGGAGGGGTGGGGTGGGAGCCAGGATGGAGCAGGAAGGGCTTAAGTTCCCCAGAGGTCAAGTACACTCATGCAGTGGGAGTTATTAAACGCAGGCAGGATCCGGCCGAGGCAACTGCTGAGACTTCTTCATAGATATTAAAAAGTCCGAGACAAAGGTGCTCACAAGCACTCACACTTCAGCTTGAGATGCGTGAGGAACGACCAAGATATGCAGTGGCTTAAAGGAAAGAATATTAAATACAATGGAAGACACACTGCCATGAACCCCCGCCAAGCCATTTCCTGTCCTTGAGCAACTGCTCTTGCCACTTTCTGAGGCAGTTCTGGAAGTCTGCTTTCCAGAGTCTCTGTAGGAGGCATGATCAAAAACTCAGTGAACGCCCCTGCGGCGTCCTCATCCGCCTCCTCCACCAGTTCTGGCACGGGCGACATCTGGTTCCTCCCCAAATCCAAAGGCCTTGGAGGGTGGATGCCTTGGACAGATTCAGGACACTGAGGCAGCCCAGGCAGCCAGCACTCACAGAGGACATTGCACACAAAGACTTCCAGAAGTACATCACTTCTTGGGATCCGCATATTTGAAGCAAGGGGGTTATTTTGTGAGAGATTAATGGCGAAGTAGCCTTTACTATAATAATCTTACAGTTAAATTTGAGTACGTACTGTATAGGACGGACCTCGTCTGTCTCAGCACTGCAGATTCCATAGAGACAAATACCGGGAAGTCATGTAGCTCTTGCATTCATTTAAAAAAATTCTTCACGTCTAGGAACTTGATTGGAGTTCTGATTATTACAACTACTGACTGTGTAAGAGTTCACCGCTATAAAATAATTTGGCGGCTATTGCAGAGATGATTGTACAAAGAAGCATTTCAAAAGGCTAAAATGATCTCTGTTTAGTGCATGCCTTCTAGTACAGGTCACGTACCCCCAGAAACTGTCTCTGCAGTCAGTAGCATGCAAGAAAGCGCCACTGCATTGCCTTTGCTTTTCATAAAGTAATGTTTATTAAAATGTTGTCTGACAGGACCTGCCAAATAGCTCAGCAGATTAAAGCACCTGCAAGCAGGCTCAGGGCCCGGGGGTTCGATTCCCAGGCCTGCCGCATGGGCCCAGCTCCCCGGGGCGCGCTGAGATGGCAATTGAGACTGGGTGTGGTGGCGCGGGCCTGTAATCCCAGCTCTTGGGAGGCTATAGACAGGCGGATCACTACAAGTCCAATCTGTTAGTGAGACCCTGAACACGCTGTAGAACCTTCCCTAAAAAATACAAAAAAATAGTCTGGTAGAGCCAGTAATTCAATTTCATGTGGAATAATCTTTAGTGGGTTGAGAGCATGTCTATACTGTACAGTGCTAGCTTTAAGAAAGCAGATATATAATAACATGTTATCACTTTTAAAAGACTTTTTTATAAACAGAGTAACAAAACAATGGAAGAAAAAGTAAAACCATGGCAGAGGGCACAGTGATGTTTAGCTATAATTTAGACAGCTGGTCAGAGGTGGTTTGTTTTCTTTGCCTTTCTTGCGTTTTGTGAACTTTTTACAATGATTGTTACAAGAAAAGAGCTGTTACAAAAAATAACATTGCACTTTCAATTTTTAGTACTGGGTTACATGTCCAGTCCTTGTTTTATTTTGAGACTAACTCTTATTAAATTGCCAACGTCACCCAGGCTAGGCTTGAACTTGCAATTTTACTGCCTCAGCCTCCTGAGTGCTGGGATTATAGGTGTGGACCACCATGTCCAGCTAGGACATTGTATTTGTATGGTGGGAAATAAATGAATACCTGGACATTTCACCAGGTGACACTCACAATGACTGCACTTTGCGGAATTATCCTCCCCTAACTGTCTCCTCAAGCCTAACTAGAGGCCAAATATATTCAGTGAGATCAGGGGAGAGGTGAGAACATCTACCATATTTAAAAATAACTAGGTTAGCCCAGTGTTTTAGAAATAGCCTGGCATTTCAGAGTGATAGGTGACTTAGTAGAAACTTCTGAGGGCCAGCCAAAAAGCTCAGCAGATTAAAGCACCTGCAAGCAGGTGCAGGGGCTAAGGGTTTGATCCCCAGGTCAGCTGCGCCAGCCCTGCCCCTGGGGCACACTGAGATGGCAATTGAGACTGGGCGTGGTGGTGCTCATCTGTAATCCCAGCTCTTGGGAGGCTGTAAACAGGCGGATCACTACAAGTCCATCTAGTAGTGAGACCCTGAACATGCTGTAGACCCTTGCCTAACGTACAAAAATAAAAATAAAAAAATAAAATAAAAAGAAACTTCTAGCTCAGGCCTTTAAGTGGCTGCTTCCACAAAGCTATCAGCCTCAAGTTGCTGGAGTTCGAACCTCACACCTCTCCAGCTGGCCAAAAGTGCTCTGAAGGCATTCAAGGAACAAAAAATTAAAAAAAAAAAAAAAAAAAGAAACTTCTGGCAAGGTAGTACTTCCTTTGGGCTTAGATGCATCCACTGCGACTCCTAAGGCAGCTTAACTCTACTGATGTGGACCCCAACTATATGGTTTTCGTTAAAGTTTGGAGCAGAAATAAGCCAAGTTCTGACCTTAGCAAAGTATTTCTCCATAATACAGATAAAGGACAGTACTAATGTTTAAAATTCATGAAAATCTTTTCAAACAGCATCACTTTTATATTTATTAAAGTTCCTTATGGAACACTTTATGCGCTCAAATTATACATCCATAAGCTGCAACTGATTGTGTTTTCCATTCAGATATCACATTGTTGTTTTACAGACATAACATGTTCACATCAAAACGAAAGAATGACCATCTCCGGAGATGCAGGACCTGCTACCTGGTCGAGCTACTTAAAGATCGCTGGCAAAGACAGCACAGACTCTGTATTTCATAGATGGAAATTAACTGTCACTGTTTACTTAATAGAAACTTATTGAGAATTGAAGATGGGAGATAGGTGCGGAAAACTGCCTGGCCGTGGAAGAGCCCGCCCCAAGGCTCACTAGGGTGGGTCACCCCGGGAGGACAGAGACTCCGAGGGAGAGGCCTTGGACACTGCCCTGGGGCTGAACTTGTGATATGTCACTCCCCACGCTGCAGTCTGGGGGCTCCCGGTTTCCCAGACGCCTCCCAGACCAAGGCTCGTGTTTGCAAGCAGCAGCTTTCCTGAACTCGTCTCCACAGTATCGCCGGCCCCGTGAAATGCCGGTCCCTAGGCCCACCAGCCAGCTGATCAGACCTCAGGTCATTCTCAGAGTCTATATTTCATCAAGCTTCCTGTTTAAGGCCAGGAAAGGTGTTGCGTAAGACAGCGGCAGGGGTCCTCGTGCCTTAGTACTCTGCACAGGCCTCCGCTGCTCTGGGCTGCAGTGGCTTGTGGTACCTTGGTGTGGCAGTTAGGCCGGGCCACATGATTTGCTTCAACCAAGAAAATGGAAGTGAAAATGACATATTTCACTTTCAAGACGGCAGCCACTCTATCTGCTGGGCCCCAGAGTGGCACAGGCAGAACAAGGCCCCAGATGACCTTTCAGGGACAGTTACTGAGCATGGGTAAATTATCACCCGCAGGCCACTGACCTGTAGTCGTCAGTCATCGCAACATAACCATGCCTGCCAGGTGGTGCTCATCTCAGATGTAGACCCAAAGAACAGAAGGGCATTCCTGGGACCCTCAAGGATGAAGGGGCTGGCGCAATGGGAGAAAACAGGGGCTGGGAAAGGATCGGCTGCTGTTCAAAGAGGATAACAAGAAGGTGAGGCTCTCTCGGCACGGGTTGCCCTGGCGCCGCAGGTAACAGCAGCCGATCCAAACGTGGAGCTCGAGTACCAGGAAGCACAGGCCCCGCGCAGAAGAAAACAAGAGCCTGCCCTCAGCGCTGTCCTGAGGCAGTGAGCACTGGAGAGCGCTCCCCGCAGGACGCAATGCGTGGGTCAAAGTTGAGGGACAGAGCGAGCCACACTGCACCCACCTTACCTGGAATCCGACTTTTTGTTGTTCTTGTCCACTGTGGAAACACAATTAAGGTCCAAGATCATGTTACGGAGAAATGTAGAAAGCTACATCTGGTTTGTGGCTATAATTTTTTTAAATCTAGTTAAGGAAACAAAACCCAAGTACGTGTATATAATAAGAGGTGATTAAGGAGAAAGTAAGAAGGTAACGAGATCTACAGGGCTGGGGCGTGGAGCAGCCCTAGGACGTCTGGTCCTAGGCCTCCCCGGGAGCTGACACTTCCACTCTGCTTGGAGTTAAGCCCCACATGACGGGAAGCGGGAAAGCTCCCATGGGGTCTGGAAGAGTGCGATCCGGGTTGGAAAGGAGGAGCCCAGAGGCCAGGGCAAGGGTCATGCTCCTCTGTGTCATCCAGAGCGTGTTCTCTTTAGGGATTCCCAATAGACTGAGGCCTAATGCAAGCAACTGGTGACTACCCGCAGTTCTCTGAAGTCTGGTTCCACTCCACAGGCACCGGAGACGGCACTGTGTACAGTGCATGCCTTACACCTCCATCCTCCCAAAGCCCCAGCTGAGAAGGACCAGGTTTAGGAGGAGCTGGAAGGATTTCAGAAGTCAGCCCGGGAGGCCGGGGCCCAGGAGGGACCTCAAGCTTCGTCCCGTGGAAGGTGGTGAGCACAGGAAGGTCTTCAGCAGCGTTCCGAGGACGCCACTGTAGGGGTGTAAGAGATCACAGGCTGCTCTTTGCAAAATGACCTGGAAGAGATTAGAGGACAGGAAGCTCACGTGGCTCCCCTGTTGCTACAGATGACACGAAGAAGCTAGGGGTGGGCTGCAGAGAGGCAAAAGGAGCAAAGTGGAATACAGTTTGAAGGTAGAACTGGACTTAATTTTGGATTCGATACAGGGCCAGGTGAGAGGTGAAAAAAGTCATAAATCAAATATGAGTCCTGAGCAATTCATGATTGGCAACACCACTAAAGAGTGCGGGCAGGACTGGGGGAACACCACACTAAGGGGGGAGAACCGTAAGGAGGTGCCGGTGGACAGCTGAACACAGCATTTGGGACTCGAGAGGCACATCCTCGATGTGTAAACAAAGAAGGCACTTGCTTATAAAAGACAGGAACCATGCAGCTGGCGGGATCACCCAGGTGTCAGGCTCTCTTTGAAAATCCTCAAATCCATCCTTTCCTCTTCCTACTGCCATTAATCAAAAGAACCACTGCAGTCCCCTGTCCCCCAGATGCGGCCTCTGCTCAGCAACCCTCCTTGTACACAGCACGCCATTCATCTTCCTGTTGAGCAAATTGGATCATTCCCTTCTTCAATAAAAACTGAACAGTTCTTATGTGCAAATCTCACTGTTTCATGCTTTGGGTGGTACAGGATGAATGAGAAATAGAGTCTAACACTGGAAGCTCACAGTTTACAGAAATAATGTGATTGTAAAAAATTACATTTCAGGGTAGAAAGTGATAAAGGATTTAGGGAGGGAAAGGAAGAAATAAATCACATGAGTATTTTAAGAGTGACATAGACGACTTTGGCTTTGCACTCCTCTGCTCAGAAGGCTGCTTCCGTGGAACCTGATGTCCGTGGTCCATGTGACCCTGAGACGCAGGTCATGGGCCCCCATGGGCTCTGTCTCTCTGGGCTCCTCCCCTGGCTCTGCTGCTGCTTGCTGACTTTATGAACTGGAGATTCTGGAACTCAGAGTCTTGGTGCAGCGTTCACCCCCAACAGGACTGTGCACTGAAGCTGAGTCCATGTGGCTGCCCACCACTCCCAGTGCAGTGTCTGTAAGGTACAGCTTGATCCTGGCAGCACCTGCCAGAAGCCTGTTCACTCTGTCCCTTTGGGGTCCAACATTCAAGGGCTCCCTCGCACATCCCTGCTCTCTTCACTCTTGGAACTGTCACCCTCGCTTATCCAGCTGGACACCTCCCTTTATCCCCATGGACACCAGACAGTCACCTCGCCGTGCCACCCCCAAGGCTCACAAGGCCTCTTGGTTTCCACCTTGCTCCTCAGCCTGTGAATTCCCACTGAGTCCCAGCCTGGTTGTCAGCCTCAGAAAGCCAACCGGGATCCTGCAAGACCTGACGTCACATGGATTCTCACTCTGCTTTGTGACTATCTTTCAGTGAACTTCGGAAGTACATTAAGTCATGCATTTGTGCAGACATTTCCGTGTCATATCTCTGTCCCAAAATCTATGCGTTACCCCAGCCTTGGGCCGGAGTACCGTGGGGTCAGTGCGGAGAGGTGTGGGGTACGGCAAGTGCAAGGTTCCTTGCCCTCCACCGGGAGGCCTGGCACTTCTGTGTCACTTCGTCCTGGTCTGTAAGCCCAGTCCTACACACGGCCTGCCTCTGCCCTACCCCGGGGCAGTTCCTTCAGCTCACTCCCCCTCCACAGTCACTTGGCAGAGCCACTCTTTCCTTTCCAGGCCACCGAATCCTTGCCACAGGTTCCTGGGTGTCGTGGTCTCTGCCCCCTAAACCTGGGCTGATTCTCAGAGCTGCTCCAAGTTGTGCAGTTCAGATCCGCAAAGCTCGGTGTGGCTTGCACACATGCACTGCCCCTGACCTTCAGATGGGTAACCTCTTGAAGGGGGGGCCCCGCACCTGCAGTCAGTGGGCTCCGGCTCTATGCCCTGGCACAATCACCATAAGGGCTTAGAGTGGAGAGGAGCTCAAGGGATACCTGCAAAATGCCTGGGTTCCCACAAAGCGCTGGGCACCTAAGGGTGAATGGTATGTAGAACTTCAGGGCCTCTGTGGTCCCTGACTCTCTGGGAAGGAAGGCATCATTCCTGTATGTGGCCCATGATTTCCAAAGAGCTAAGAAGGATATTTCCTGACTCTGATTTTACTTCATATAAATAATTGTCCCTAATTCACTTGTCATCAGGTTAGTGGAATTTTGCTGGAGTGATAAGACTTCAGGTGACCTTGTAGGGCTTGACAATGAATTTCACCATGGAGTTAAGGCATGTCCTGGAAGAACCATGTGGGCATATGTGGCTATTTAACTGATAAGGGAATAAATATTTTTTTAAATTGGAGCAGGCCTCAGACCATCCACAAATATTTAAAGGAATCACTATAGAAAGAGAATTAGATTTACTCCTAATGCCCTGAGAAGCCTTTCTAGAAGCAGTGGACGGGCACTGCAGGGAGAGGGGTATTCACTTAGGATCAAGGAGACCGAGAGCTCTGCAAAGAGAGAACGGATCACCTCCGTTTCCATGGGGCATTCAAGAAGTGACATAAATACTTACCAGGATGATGATAGGAGATTTCAAGCCTGGCATGGTTGGACTGAGCGTCCTGCCCCCTCTGGGATAATTTTACTCCACTATAATAACAGCTAAGATGTGCAGGGATTAATCGCAGGTCGGGTCCTGTTCTAAGCATTTTATGTGTGTGACCTCACTCCATTGTCACAATAACTATTATTACACCTGTGACTAAAGAGGAAGACCCCGGAGGAGGCGGCACAGAGACGCTAAACAGTTTGCTTTCATTCCCACAGTTAGCGATCGCTTGATAGCAGGAAATCTCCTTCCAGAGCCTGGCCTTTTATTTTACCTTTCATAACCACAAGACAGATCTCAGTCCAAGCTGGCAGAGTCTTGGACAGCAGAGGTGAGCTCCTCCAGGTGAGGGCAGGGGGGCCCTGCGGGCTGGGACCAGACACCGCCGTCTGGGAACCCAGGGGTGAGGAGGTGGGCGAAGGAGGGCTTTCGAAGCTGGCCTGTGATGCTTGCGGGCGGGCAGGTGGCAGGACGACTAAAGCACACTCTTCCGTAGCAGAGCCCTTGCTACATTTTGAGACTGTCCACACAGCAGATGTGCATTTGCCTATAAACTGTGCATGTCACCCGTCCTTGAGGCCAAGCACTAAAGGCAAGCGCATGTCTGCGGTAGGAAAGAGCCAGGGCGTGGGGAGGAGGAACTTCCAGGGACAGAAGAAGGAGAGGCTTTTAGGAAACAGGGAAGAAGCAGAGGGGGAAGATGCCCCATGCAGGGGCCTCACAGCCTACTGCAAGGAGCGGGGGGGGGTGGGGGTACAAACGTCCCAGGCATCACTGAGAAAGACAGCGACAGGAAAGTGTCTCGTGCTCCTTCCTACTTGGGTCTCTGGGGGAGACCAACCTATACGAGATCCTGCCTTAGCACGAGAGGAAAAGCGAGATCTGCTCTCGGGACCTAGAAATTACTGAGCATTCCTGGAGGAGGAAGGTAACCAGTGAGGAGCCAGGAGGGCCTAGCACACACACACAGACGTCTTCCTGCAAGGTGCACGGCCCTAAATCCAAAGGGTGGGGCGTGCAAGCAGTGAGAACACTGGGAGGCTCGGCTGAGTCCCACAGGTGCTAGGCAACAGCTGGATCCGGAGCACGCGAGAGAAGGCTCCTAGAAGCCCTGGTCGGATCAGTCACAAGGGAAACAAGTAGCCTTTTGCAGCAGGTCCCCGGAGGCCCATGACCACCAGGGACTGCAGGGTCATCGCACACAGCACAGATCATTCCTGCAGGAAATGGGACCGACTTGGAGCCTGGGCTTGGGGCTCGTGTGGCAACTGTAGGACAAGTTCCCCTCCCTGTTCTCCTTAGCCAAGCGCTACTTTGGGGAAAAGGCTTATGTAGATACAGTGACATAATGACAACGACAACAACAACGATGATGATGCTTTTATTAAAATGTTTTGAAAGTGAGCAGTTAGAAATAAGAGACTCGGTGAACTAAGGAGTGAATTCAAAGCAAAGACATCACCTACTTGGATGATTTAAAGTATTTTCCCTTTGTCATACAAAATGGACAAGGAAACAGGTAAATTAAAAAGTGTTTACGTGCTGTTATATATTTATAATCTCAATTTGCTGAGACTGAAATTATTCTTTCTAAATAGTCAATGAATGTATTTTTGCACAGGGTTTTAATTTGAAAAAAATGTAACTGGTTTAGGACGCATTTATCATAATTCTACTGCAGCAAACTGGGTGGACCAGGGCTCAGAAGTCCCAAACCGCCACAGTGTCTGGCGATGTCCCTGCGATGAGCATCCCTGACTACCACTGATTTACCCTACTGCCAGCTCCCGGGGACCAGCATCCAAGGTAGACTCCAGTGCCTGGTGCTGTCTGACTTCTGACGTTTGCCAGATGCCTTCTCCTCCGAAGCCTGCAGGGTTGCCCAGCAATTTCATTTAGGATCCATCACTAACTGTCTTTGAGCTGGCAGCTGGTATCAGCGACATGCAGTTGCCGTGAAGATACCGTTGCTTTAATCCTGTAACTGGTGCTCATAGGTTGCTGCCTCGTTTCAAATTAGTGCATTTGCTAGAGAATTTTGTGTATAAAAAAACACTGGAAAAAATGTTTGAAATGGAAATGCATTAAATATACATTTTAAATATATAAAATTTTATTTTTATGTCACAAATAAATGCTGCTGTAATTTATATAGCTCAGAAAATTTTTAGTGATAGTGAATACAATGTGAAGTGATAAGTAAAACATGAATTAAATCCACATAGTAAGCCAAGGTTCTGAAAACATTTAATTTAATGCAACCTAAGTAAAAATGCAGCACGCTGGTCCCAAAAATCTTGGATCTGCTTAGGAGAAGCATTCGCCTATGCTACTTCAGCAATCAGCTTAGGTCTACATTCTTATGTTGATTAATATTAACATATAAAATTATTAATTAAAACATGACCAAATGAAGGAATATTGTACAAAGAAAGTTAGAGACAATCTGGAAAAAACTTTATTGGTGATATTTTGGCTAAAAAATAGAAATAATGCAACGAATCTAGACTTTGTCTATGAAATATGAAGGAGAAAGATAATTATCTCAAACCTCGGGCCCGGGGAGATAGCTCAGTATAAACGCTTGCCTGGCAAGTGCAGGGTCCTGGGTTCAATCCCCAGTACCGCAAAAAATAAATAAATAAATAAATAAATAAATAAATACATAAATAAAATCTGTTTGTGAAATCTCGAAAAGAACAGCTTTGTGATGTAAAAGTAGAACCAATATTCAAGACAAACTCAAAACTTCAAAGAGACGAAGGCCCGGAACCTTATATCCTGAGGTTCCACGTGAGCATATGTACTGAGAAGGTCTTCCTGATTGACTTCAGTCTGAACTGTTCAGTTTAAATCCAAACTACCTTCGAAATCTTTGAGGAAATGTGGATACTAGAGGAAGAAGAGAGAGACGATGAGCCCTATAAGCCACAGAGCTGAGTTAAATATCAAACCTCAGATTATTAAAAATTGTATGTACAATTGCAGAAAAAATTAGTTTCTTAGTTAAATAATGTCTTATCCTCTTTCTAGAAAAGTCTGTCAATGAAATGCAATACATAACTGTTGCCAGAAATTCCAAATGGATTGGTTAGAGTATAATGCGACCAGCAGGAAGGTATAAAGCCTCAGCCAGAGGAGTCAGGGTTCCTTCGCTACGAGGAAAAGCTGGCTGCTCTCCCACTACCTTGCTGGACACAGTGATGGGCAGAAGCACCATTTTTGTCCCTGTCCAGTGAGTATGTTTGCGCCTTGTTGATCATTGTTCTGATTTGTTCTAATTGTTTTGATGGTGTTTGAGATTGGACTCGGCTTGCCATGCCTGGCACTGCATAGCCACCAGGCGACATCCTGAGCCCTTGTCCAATTTTATTTTTGAGCTAAGCCTTGCTAAGTTTGCTAGACTGGCCTCGAATTTGTGGCTCTCCTGTCCAAAGTACCTGAGATTATGGGAATGCGCTGCCTCAGCTAGATTATTTGTTTTTAAAGGAAAAATTAAGGATCTTTTGACAAATACACTCGATGATAAAATTTAACAAAAGCAACTTAGAAAATATTTAGTCCAATTTCTTTGCATTGTACATTTTAGAAATTCAATCTAATAGAACATAAATGAGAATGTATCTTTGCCTCAAGTAAATCTGAAAGTATATTGGCATAAGACTAGCTCATGGATTCTATTTGTATTATAGAATTTCATTTCTCTCTTTATCTTTCAGCTTTGCCTTTCTTCTGGTGGACTGAGAGCCAAAGCCTATGACTGGCTGCTGATGTAGGTTAGCAGCGCCTCTATTGTCTATCAGAAAATGAACCGTGTTTCCCTTGATTCTTCCACAAAAAGCCTGTGGAAAGCGCTGACTGCTCTTATTAGGGCCACATCCTATCCTCTGGCTGAGGTGCGAGGGGTGTGCCGTTGCGTGCGACCCAGCTGGGAGCTGGGAGACACATGCACCGAGCTGGGAGCTGGGAGACGCATGCACCGAGCTGGGAGCTGGGAGACGCATGCACCGAGCTGGGAGCTGGGAGACGGAAACTCAAGGGCAGGAAGAGTGAGATCAGGTCCAGCAAAGCCACATGGATGCGTGCACTCAGGAAGGAGCGTTTCGTTGACAATGGAACGCAGAAAACAGACAGAGAGACAGATTTCTAAGTAACATAGCTGCCTCTTTGAACTTCACCACCTGGACTGCAAACTCAACGTGCAATCCTACATAGGATCCAAAATAAAAAAGTTTAAAAATAAGAAAATGAAAGAAGTATGGATTTGTGGTTGAACACACAAGAAAGATTTTAGTGACTGTAAGCTGAACCAAGGGAGTCTGCAGCATTCTGAAGCTGCAAAGAGCAAGAGAAAGAGCAGGCGATGACTGCACTCGCGAGGAAAATACGGAGGCACCGAGCAGGGCACAGGAAGTGCCACGTTCTCCCTCCTCAGTCTCTTGCAAATGCTGGCTGTGGCCGAGCGATCCATAAGAGGAGACTGAAACTCACTAGAACTTACGCAGAGACGCTCAGCCGGGATGGCAAGAGGATTGAAAGCCACTTCCTGAGAGAAAGCAGCCAGCGGACTGTCAGCTCCTCAGCCGCTGGAGACCGTGAGCTCGGGCTTGCATTAAGGAGTACGCAGCTTAACCCATCCGAGGTGGGGAGGGTTCACTCCAAGCGCTATGGCAGGAAGAGGGAACAAGAGAACTCGGACACTCACAAGGCCTGGCAAGAGTACTTTCCCTTGTGTTTGCCACATGGAGAGATAGCAGAAAAAAAGGGGGGGGGACCGAAAGAAAAGAGGCAAAAGTTTGCCACATCAGATCCAGGTCAAATTTCTGGAACGAAAAAGTGGGAGCCAGAGGGAGAGACAATCCAAGTGATTGTTGTTTGATTTGAAGTCTCCAAATATGTGGTCATTTTGAGGGACACACGGCCAGAGATGGATGACGGAAATGAGCAGCACAACCACCATGTATTATATTAGCAAACCGCACCCCTTCTCTGTCCATTAACTAATGAGAAATACAAGCCCAGAAAGAAATGAAGAAAGGATTTGTTGGAATCAGATGAATCAAGGAACTAGGATTTTAGGGTTGGAAGTGAACACTTCTTGGTGCTTAACTCACAGGACAACGAAAAGACTCAACACAGAAAGCGCTGAGTCAGAAGTTACAGTCCCCAGTGATTTGAGGGTCACAGACAGTGAGAAGCTGCCTGAGGGCACAACCTGGGGCAGGAGCATCTGAGGAGCAGGAGAGCCTGGATTGGGAACTCTGCATGAGTCTGTGAGTCCCAAAGATGGATGGCTACCCCAGGGCAACTGTCACAGACACTGCCAAGTTTGTGGCTGAACTCAACAATGATTTACCCCGTCACAGGTCCCAAGGCCAAGGTTTGAAGTGAGTCTATGGGACAAGAACAGTGAAGTAGATACAGCCAAGCTGCGTCCTCAGGAAGGTTCATATGCTGGTCTCTTCCGATGCCTGGAGGCTTCTGTCATCCCTTGTGTCATCCCCTCAGTCTTCTCTTCTGCTCACAGGCATCATCGGGGTCCCACCCAAAGGGGTGGTTAACATGGTGCAGGTGGGGTTTCAACTTGATCCGCTTGAGGTCCACGCTGGGTTTGGTGGCACTCACTTTCAGTGTCTGAGGGGTCTTGGAGGCATGGCCTCGGGTACTAGGTAGGTCCCTCCCCAGCCCTCTCTGGCACATGCCCTGCTCTGCTTCATGGCCTCCGAGGACTGAGCAGCTTTGCTCTGCCACCCCTTTTGACCCTGATAGCTCTGCCATGGAGCCAGCTGACGATGGACCGAATGCCCAGAAACCGTTACAAAATTAAACGTCTCCTCCTCTAAGTTGTGGGCATTGGTATTATATCTCCGCAATGAAAAAACTGGCCGAGACAAGCAGGGAAGTGGAAAGCTCACACATGCAGAGCAGGAGGAGGGGCCCACGTCAGCAGAGGCAGCAAGTGCAGGTGGCCAAAGCATCAGAGTCACCAAGGCTTCATTTGTCTGTCCTGCAGCTTCATTTCTCCAGAAGACTGAAAGAGGAACTATGAAGTTGACAGAACCAACCTGGACAGTACTGTGTGTCATTTCCTCGTCCTGGGTGACCCAGTTATCTCTCTATGTTGTTGCTACCTTCCTCTGGTCTTTTTATAACTCCGTCTCTGTGTCTGTCACTGCCACCAACACTGTGTTAAAGGCTGTCTCACACCACCATCTCTACCCCGCTGAAATTTCCCTTTGGGTTTGTTGTTCATTGTGCCAGCAAAGGCGACCCCAGGACAGTGACACTTTCCCTGTGCCCTGAAGTGCAGCTGACCTGCTGCCAGTGATCCTCACACTTCTCTAGGTGGCTTTCTAGAGGGCCTGGATTTCCAACCCAGGAGTGTCTCTCCAATATGTCCTCAGGCATCCATAATTGGACTTCGCAGGCTGAGCAGTCTTGCCTTCCCCCTCTCTGACTTCAGCGCTGAGCCAACACCAGTCCTCCCGTGCTCGCCTCTGTCTGTAGCACTTCTTACCCCATCTCTGGATGTGAAGGCTGTTGCGTCTCATTTTCAAGATTATTTTATTTCTTCTCTTTTTTTTTTTTTTTTTTCTTACAGCTCTGAAGACTGAACTGAAGGCTTTCACCCTGAGTTACATCCCAGGCCCTTTTTAATTATTTAGATTGAGACAATGTTCCACTAAGTCATCAGTTTCCCCCGGCTGGGCTGGACCTTGTGGTCCTCTTGCCTTAGACTCGCAGAACACTGGTCTTACAGGCATGCACCACCAACCCAGCTGACCACTTCATTTTCTCAGTCCAGGAAACCTTTGAAAACAGTTCCGTAAAAGTGAGTCTATTTTACTGTCGATCCCACTTAGAGGTGCTATCCCAGCCTCCTGACCTAAAAATCACCAGGCGGCATACTCTGGGAAGACTCGCGAAGGCAAGCAGCTACTGCCCCCAACACCCCGCACCTCATATGGGTGCAGCTGTCAGCAGTGTGTGTGAGGAGGGGACCCAGCGTCCTCTGCGGTGGGGAGAAATGGGTCCCCACAGGGCATGTCAGGGCGAGGCTTTTCAGGTGGGAAGGAGGGAGAGCGCCGCCGACTCCCGCCCCCTCCCGGTCCTCCCAGCTTTCATGTGCCCCAGAGGTCCCAGGGACAGATATACTAAGGGTGTGCCGGTCCCTCTGACAGAGCCAGCCGAGGCCCAGAAAGGCCCCTGCATGGGAGCTGGGCGTCCTCGCCTGGGCTCTTCGGAGAGCAGTGACAGCCACGTCGTCGCGGACTCTAACCAGCTGCTGCTAAGGACCAGCTGCTGAGAAGTGCATTTTTTCTGTGACATCTGGAGCAACAAAAGTCGAGAGAGCAGGAAACCAAAAACAGTTTTTCTAAGGTCTGTCTTTGAAATTCATCCTCCTTTCCTAGTAGGGAGCTGTCAATCAAACTCCTGAACCAAGGAACCGGTCATCTTAGTAAAAACCAACAGGGGAAGGCTGTGAGCGCCCAGCTGCTGCTTCCCCGGGCTGAAGGAGGGCGAGGGCGCTCTGCTGCGCTTTGGGGCTGCTTCCC
>NW_004524615.1:4974257-4979170 GCF_000260255.1 Octodon degus
GCTTCCCAGGGCTGAAGGAGGGCGAGGGCGCTCTGCTCTGCTTTGGGGCTGCTTCCCAGAAGGCCAGTAATGCAGCGCTCACAGCGCCAGTCTGCGAGAAGTCTGCTCACCCGGTGCCCTCCGGGACGTCAACCATGACCGCAGCAGAGGGCCAGTCGCACGGGCAAAGCACGCTTGGGGCACGACCGGGGTGTACCCAGAGATGACTGGCGGGTGGATAAGCAAACGAAGAGCACAGACCCACGCTGACTGTGGGGGACAACAACGCGGGCCTGGTGGAATCCAGGGGAAGAAGGAGGAGTTGCTCTTGCCCGCCCGCCTGCGCCGGCCTGGCCTGCTGCTCAGGTGCGTCTTCTGCTGTGTCCCTCCTGTCGCCAGCTTTTTCAGATTCCACGCAGACCACTCCAGCCCTCTGCGGGAGCCTGCAGGCCTCCTGTCTCGCCCTAGTCTGCGTGTCTTGGCTTCTGGCCGAGCAGCTACCCGCCCTGCAGGCCTCTGGCAGCCGCGGGCACTGCGTGCACTGCGGACCGTGCATGTGGCTCTGTGAGGGAGCTGACGCCTGCTCCCAGGCAGCCCTGTGCGACCTGCCCTCCTCTGACAACCCGCGCTGCTCCCTGGCTCTGCCCCTCAGAGCTCCCTCTCGGCGCAGCAGCAGCAGCAGCCTCCTCGCTGCTCCTCCGCATTTCCTTGGTGCCTGCCCGAGCGCCCTGGTCTGCTTTCGCTTTTCTGGGGGAGCTGGAGAGTTGGACAAAAGCGCTCTGTTAGAGGATCTTGGCGCCGTAACGTCCGGTGGACACGATGCTAGGCATCCCGGGCTCGACCTCCCACAGACAAGAAGCCTGGGCTCGGCTCCCGGGAGCTCAGCCAGAGTTCCACTCCGCCTGGAAAGCCGGGAGCAGCACGCGGGTGTCCTATCTGCAGCAGGGCTTCCCCAGGAGCTCTTGAGAAAAGTGCTGGCAGCAGGTTTCCTGGAGGAATCTAAGCCGGCTGTAATCATCTTCCCCGGTGATACCTAGCACTAGGCCTGGTTTGAGACACACTCCAGGACAGCACGCCGTTTTTTCCTTTCCCTCCAAGGGACTCTGTGTCCACCTGCAGTGGACACTGCCGGTAGGAGAACAGGAACACAGGTGGGAGGCAGCTTCGATGTCCGGCTCTCCTGCAGCCTTTCCAGGCTAAAGAAGATGTGAGGAGAGTCCCTTCTTCCGAGGCTGCTGCAGCCCCTTGAGACTGTTTCTGGGTACGAATCCCACCCTTTTATTTGTCTCCTCAGGCAGTGCCCACCTGTTGCCAACTGGCAGGATTGTGATCTATTCCTGGGTGCACTTGTTGACATAAAGAAGAGAAAGAATGTCCCATGATCCTTACCTATGTCTTAACATACAACACTACACGTTGCTCATTAGTGGATTCAAACTCCACTTTCACTTCCAGTGAAATAAGACAGAGGCCAGGCGAGTGTGTGTTTCTTTTGTCACAATTCCCAAAAGTGACTGGGAGAGTTTTAAAAAATAAACACATATTGCATTTATACAGAAAGCAGTGACATCTGGAAAATCAATCGTATATGAGGAAAGACTGCCAAATAGGAAGAGCTCACAGGCGCGCAACCGCGGAGAGGCGATTCCTGCGCTGCTGCTCTCAGACTTGGTCCGGAGGACACCGTTTCTGTCCCATGTCGCCCCCACTCCTGCAGGGCACGCAGGGCTGGGGGCGGGGTCATCCCAGAGAGGAGGCTGAGCGAGGTCAGCTGCACACGCCTTGTTTCTAGGTGCGGTCTGCAGGCAGCAAGGTAGAAGCAAGGCCCAGAGCCTGGCTGTCAGCCTGTGCCACAGAGACCACGCCGAGGTGGCATCCTGGGCTGCTGGGATGGAGATCTAAGGAGGGGGCCTGCTAGCTCGAACCTGCTGCATCCAGAGAAGAGGAGGAAGAGGGGAGAGGAGAGGGGGGACCAGGGAAAGGACGAGGGGGAAATGCAGAGGCAGGGACAAGGAGCAAAGGAACATCAGAAAACAATGGCTCGGCAGACTAAATAGCCACACGCAGGTTTTTTATACCAATCTTATCATGAAATTGTTTCTATAAAACAAAAGGCCCATTTAATAATACAAAAGTGCAGGAGGATACGTCAGGAAAACAGGAAAAACTGAAACCTGAGCTAGCAGAGATAGGAAATAGGTGCCAGATTTAAAAAATAATGTCTCCGTCAAATTGGTCAAGCAATGGCCGTGACTCATCCACATGGCTGACACCGACGAAGGATCTACAAACTGCAGCACAGGGTTTCAGGGTAAATCCTGAGGGGACTTGACTGACCTTCTCAGATACAAAAGTTACGTTTCTTGTTATATAGGTCTTGCTTTATCTTGGTCTTAACCATCCAGCAGAAAAATATAAAAACGAGGTATAAAAAGCAAAGCCATATTAATATGCTGAGCTGTAAAAGGCTCAAGTCAACAACATCTGACACTGCCAGTGCTACGGATAACCCACTACTATTATGGACTACTGGACTATATTGGATTTTTTGCTGAATTCACGCACCTACAATATTTAAATGGCAATGGAATACCCATCTCTGACAAAACTAAACAAAAAAGGGGATATAAATGAAGGACCATTCTGAATCTGTATATACAAAATAGTTAGGATAGATATATAGCTACTTTCTCTTAATTCAATGGGAAGAAAGATTTGTACCAATAATGTTTGAACAGGATATCATGTCTGTATCTTTTACTATGAATAACCACTACAAAGACAACAATATGCAATGTATTAATTATTGAAACTGCCCTACTAATTGATTTTGAAACTGTCCCATTGCTATTTGTTTCTCAATAAAATGAATTAAAAAACAAAAAAATTATAAAAAATAAAAGCAAAGACAAAATAAAAATGTCTCTGAGATGAAGGCCATCTCTGAGGTAACAAAACAAAAATAAACACTACCTACGAACCCAATAAAGACCATGAAAGATGTAACTTGAACTGTAAGGAAAATGAAATAAAATGAAGAACTAAAAAGGATACAAGAGAAAACATACTGGAAAACAGGCAAAGATAATTCAACATATAAATAATAAAATTAATAAAAAATAAAAACGCTCCAAAGGCAGGCTCCGTAAACTTCCTATAAATCAAAAGACCTGATGAAATTGAATGCTGGCTCCTAGAAAAGCAGAAATGAAAAGAAGAAGGACTGCCAAGAACAGGTCGTGTCTTGCCAACATTGCTAGATTATAAAAACCAACATAGGAAGGGGATTAAATGGCAAAATAAGAAATTTAAGAATGCAGAATGGGGACTTAAATTATTGTAAGTTCAATGAAGCGCAATATTTGTTTCATGGCATGCACTACCAAAAATTAATAAAGAATTACAAAACTTGCCACATCCTGAACTAAGGGACTGTTAAATGACCATGAAGTGCTCGCTCACCCCTGGCCCATGGAAGATAAAAATGCCAGCTCACTCTTGCTGAGCATGAGTGGGGGAGGACCAGGGACAGCTGCAGCCCCAAGCTTTGAATTTGAGAGACTTCTCTTAAACAACTACAGATAACACAGTACAGGATGTGAGTAAATGCACAGCGAATGTTTAATTTACGAAACTGCATTACACCAAAAGACACTTGCTGTGACTCCCCCACGGAATCCTCCCCACTGCTGCCACACACGGAACCCCACGTCCTTGCCACTTCCTGCAGCAGCTCTGTGGTCCTCTTTCATGAATGTCCTTAGTTGTGCCATCCTGGCAGCCTCACTGTCCTAAACTCATTCAAAACATTGCCGTTTGTGGTCATTTAGACCTTGTGGCAGAGCCAGAAGTCATGGAGTGCAAGGCCAGGGGCACTGCTGGTTAGAAGATGGCTCAGCTAAAGACAGGAAGGAGGGACGACCTCTGCAGAAAGTGGCAAGGGTGGCCGGGTCCGTGCGTCCAGCGCAGGGGAGGATTCGGAGAGGAGGCGGCGCCATGTGTCTTTGACTGTGATACAGTCTTTTAATTAAACATTATTTCTTCTGGTTTTTTATTTTAAAGAGGAAAAAACAAAAAACAAAGCAACGTAGAACAATAAAGATGGTACCAAGTGTCAAAAACCAGAATAGAAAATTAACAATGGCTGTTATATTACATATTGTTGTCGTCAACTTTGTTCCTCAGATTACCAGATATAGGCATGCAGGATCGATCAAACAATTATACATTAACGCTTCTTTTCAATAAACCTTAATTACTTTCCTTGTCCCTTTTACTTTTTTTCAATTTATTTTAAAGGTGGTATACTAACAATAGATGAGACATTAGAGACAGCACACATTTAAAAGAAGGAGCGGAAGGTATTCAGCCGTGGTGTCTTTGGCGAAGCTGCTCTTATTGCAGACATTAGCATATAAAGTTGGTCAAAGTAAGAATTTTAAACACTAACTGCTATCTTTGAAACACCACCAGTAATCAGCAGTACAGTCATCCCTGCTATCCTGTGTGCATCCTTACATGGGTTTCCCCTTCTTTTAAATTAAACATTATTTTAAATTACATATTGTGGGCCGGGAAGATGGCTCAGTGGAATAAGCACTTCCCTGGCAAGTGCAAGGGCCTGAGTTCAATCCCCGGTTCCATCAAAAAAAAAAAAAAATACATATTGTGTATTTAAAAATATAGGCTTTTGGAAACAATGATTATGGATATACTTGCATAGCTAAAATATTCTATCAGTAAAGGCTCTGCCGTATATTTGTATTAGCTACATATAAGGAATAAAAATAACTGGGACAAGTGCCTAACGAGTTAGGAAAGGGGAAAAAATCCAAAGGATTCAAGAAAGTTAATGTCCTGGTTGAACTTGTGTTTCCCTGTAACAGTTTTATTTCTATGTCCCCTTGAAATGCTGCTGCCATGGGCTGGGGAGA
>NW_004524615.1:4980455-4981443 GCF_000260255.1 Octodon degus
AGGATTTCAACAATGATTGCCATATTGCACATTGTCATCTTCACTGTAGCTGCTCTGATTACCAGATATAGGCATGCAAAGTTGGCCAAAATAAAAGTCTCAAGCATTAGCTGCCCTTTTCAAAAACCAAGAGAAATCAATGGTGCAATCATCTTAGCTATCCTGTGTATATACATACATGACTTTCACCTTCCTTTTCTTTTCTTTTTTTTTTCTTTTTTGCCCTTTCCCTCATCCAAGTGCTCCTTTTGAGCAGATTCCTTCCCCTTTTGCGGTAGCCGTTGTACCTTTCAGACTTTGTTTCCTCTCACTATGGAGACAAGACAATGTCTACACAAGCGGGTCTGACTCATTTCTCTTAGGAGTGTGGTCTCTAGTTGCACTCACTTACCTACAAAGGCCTCAGGTAGAGTTCCTGATAAGAACTGGGCCTTGCGATTTTTCATCTGCAAAACCAGGAGAGGAGGGCCTTCTCCCCCCGAGTTGTGTGACTCCCACGAGACAGGCAGTGCTTCCGGAGCAGTGTGAGAGCCAACAGGGACACACTGCTCCTTCCATCCCCCCCTTCCTTGGCACCTCAGCCAACACTCTGCCTTTGACTTCCCCAGACCCCGGGAGTGGTTTGCCCAGCTGGGAAGCCAGCCATGCCGAAGAAGAAAGAGACGTAACAGCCAAGATCAGTGTTGCAAAGGTAAATCCTTCCACTCAATATGAGGGTTCTATTTATTATGATGGTTCTATTTATTATGAAGTGGTTATAGTGGAAACAGAGTATCAAAGCAAAGGAGAAATATATAAGATTTTTGATCAGCTAGTGACCAGATCAGCCTTGGCTAGGGAATATAATTTAGGCATAAGGACGAAAAGCGTATAACCATCAGTGACAGCAACAGAACTGCAGATTTTCTTTTTCTTTTTCTAATTAAAAAAATTGTATTTACTTAGAAGCATTCAGAATGTCAACAAAACAGTTGCAACTTTTTTTGCA
>NW_004524615.1:4982518-4993869 GCF_000260255.1 Octodon degus
TACAGAGTCGCCCAGTGCCCATCCGGCTCTCACTTGCCCCGGCGCTATCTCTATGGAGCTCAATGTACTGCAATGGCTGTGAGAGCGGGAGCCAGACGCCAGAATTGCAGATTTTCTATTCCATCTGAACTAAAGTCTCTATTGTATGAGTGATCCAGAAAATAGACACTGACAGATGACTTTGTCAAGTTACTACTTAATTATGAACAAATACTTCTGTGTTCCTGACGTCAGGTTCCAATTCCTCATCTGAAATCAATATTTCCAAAGAACTCCACAGTTTGGGCCACCTTGCTAAAGACCGTCTTGTCCAGCATGTGTCCCTGCACTCACCACCCACCACACAGTTTGGCTCACACTTCCCCTGAGAACCTGTTTCCTCCACGTCCGGGCTGCCTCACTCCAAGTCACTTCCTGGCTGCCTCTTTCATTCCTAACAGCCCACTCACATCCCTGACACCTCCCCAAATACCCAAGTTGCGCCCTCATTGCCCCTTGTGGGGCAAAGCTCACTTGTGTCAAACTGATTGGCTTTGGGCTCCACCCAGTGGGTTGGCAGCCTACACTTCTGAATGCACCTGGGTGCATCATGGAGGACAGCCTTGGGGTGTGTGCTGGTCCCTCACCCCTTCCTCTTGGGCAGTCTTCCCCACCCCACTTCCTGCCCACCATGAGCTGAGCGGCTTTGCTCCCGTGCCCTCTGCCGTGCTGCTCCTGCCTTGGGGCCAGCTGGCCATGGACTGAATCCCCTGAAACCGTGAGACAAATTACCACTTTCCATACGCTGTGGGTGTTGAGCATTGAGGCACAGTGGTGGGAAAGCTAGTGCAGCCCTCTCTGGGTTTCTTGCAAAGCACCCTTCACATGTGTTACGCTCTATCACTGATTCGGTGTGGCGGATTATCTAATAGTCAGTCTAAGTGGGAACACCAAGCTGAACTCAGTCGCGTGGCTCTGGGCACAGGGGACCTGCCGAGGACTGTTGCCAAAGGCACACAGAGAATAAGAGGGGAAGAGAGCGGACTGCCGCTGGTTTCCCAGAGGAAGCCTTGCGATGGCTGGTTTTCCTGATAAGAATTCAGCCGTTATCACTGGGGGAGGAGCTCACATCCTCCCAGCAGCTGCTGCTGGCTGTGGTACCTTCAGGGGAGTCCTGGGCTTTGCCCTGAGTGTCCCTTTCAGGCTCCAGGGCAGATTCCTCAGCCTGTGGCACAGATCCTTCACCCCACTGGCCCAGACTTTCTAGCCCCCACCTCTGGCAGCTGGGTCTTCCAGGCGCAGATCCTTGCATATAACTTGCATGACAGACTGCCTCAGGCCACAGACCTCCAGCTGGATTTGAATGAGACAGAGCATGGGATTCAGGGATTCTGGGTAGATTCTTCAGGTTTCTGATGCAGACAGATCTCTTGAATTCTTCTTCATTAGGGGTGAATATTATATCCCCCTAATTTTGTATCCCGAATCAAATCTCTTCCCTTGCAAACCACTACCCACTCCTAACACCATACCAGGGTTTTTCTTAGAGCTCAGCAGAGACTACTCCACTGATTAGGGGAAAAGCCTTCATCGAATCTCCACCCCTCTGCCCCAGTGCTTCTCCTGTAGATCTTCCCCACATAGATCAGCGCCACGGGGGCCATTAACTCTCTGCAAGCTGAGTAACTAACTGATCCGCAGGAAGAGGCTGACAGGCTCTAGGGCTGAGGTGACACGGACAGTGTGAGGATTTAGTGCTTGTATCTCAAATCTGTTTCCACATACTCAGGGGATGACTGGGACCACCACCCTCAGCCTTTACATGGAGTCACTCTGTCTCAAGAGATGTTACATTTGAGGATAATAGTTTGAGGGCCAAAGCGTGAATTTTTGAAATTCTCACATCTCTGAGAAAGGGGAGAGAGATCTATCAATAGCTTCCCAGTGGCGACAATGAAGCAGTCCAGGGCCAGGAAGGGCCGGGCCTATGGGGCAATTTCCATGGGAAGTGAAGAGGAGGCTGCAAAGCCAGTGACACAAGAAGCGAAGCTGAGGTGGGCTATGTACCCAAAAGCCATGGCACTGTCTCGGTGTATCCACCACCCTGTCTAGAGGATGCTGCCTCTCCCAAGCCCCTGTGCAGGTCCCCAGCACAACATTGAGCTTCTAGGAAGAGCCTCTCTCATGCCTATCTCTGGCCAAGAGTCCAAATTCTGAAGGTCATCCAAGGGCCAGTCCAACTTTGATCTAGACGTTCATTTAATTCTCTTATTTTCAGAACTTGTCCGATTGACATTATTAGGAAAACAATCGTGATCACAGGATTCTGCAGATAAATACTTTCTACAAGTCTACATATTGATAGGATGAAATGAAAAGCTATTTAGGCTGAATAATTTATATTTCTACTTTGATTGTATATTCTTTAATTTTTGTTCTTTAGTCATATGATTTATTTTCCTATTTTGAGTGACAGGAAAAAATGTATGTCATCCACTGCCTAGGAGTACAAGTTCTGTGTTGTGACACAGGAAGCACCAGGAATTGCTCTGTGGCCTTAAAAGTGATGTCTTTGTACTTCTGTTTCTGCACTTGAAGTGGTGTGATCATAAATTGTGATATCTAAAACAATTAAAATAAAATAAACTGTGATAGCCTAATTTGGGTAAGAGCTGCCTGACAGATTAGAAAATCTCTTGGTATGTCTGTGACTGACTGACAGGCAGGCCAGCAAAAAGACCTGCCCTCAGCGCAGATGGCGGCAAGCAACAGGCGTGTAGTCTGGATGGAATAAAAATGGGAAGACGTTCCCTTCCTCTTCAGAGGAGCTCCAGCTGTCACCATTGGCTCCATTTCTTCAGGCTTCCAACGTCAGCCTTTCCAGGCAAGCCCTCTCTTGAGCCACACTCTGTGGTAAGCTCCAGGCCTTGGCCCTTCAGCGGGATCCACTGGCTTTGCAGAGAGCAGGTGGCCATGTTACGTCCTTGCAGCGCGACTGCGCAGATGGCCGTAGGAGCCCTTCTGCCTCCTGCCCTGTAGGCCTGCCTGCAACCCTGGACAGAGCCATACCCATGTGTTATACTAATCCCGTTCCTCTACTAAGCTCTAATACAAATGAGGATGTGACTATTTCGCTGTTTGGCGAGGATGACTGAGGAAGATAAGACATCTGACCCGGTGCCAGAACACCAGTGGTTGGGAAGGGTTTCATATTTTTATTATAGATTTGTGAAATATTCTATGATTCACCTTGGAGGTCAAAGTCTCATAGAAACAAAGAATATCACATTGAGGAGATAGTCTGAAGTGCTTCAGTATCTCTGCCGACCGGTTTTCCTCTTCTCTGCTATCTTGGTTAGCCCTGCATTACTGAGACAAGCAGGACCCAACACAACTGGCTCTGTATTGCCAACCAGTTGGGATCCAGCTCTGCCTCTTGCTAGCCCTAAAAATTTGAGCAGTGACTGACCTCACCTGAGCCTTGGTACCCATTTCTCATAAATTATCATTATTATTCTCATCATTAGTTAGTTTTAGTTTTCTGAGACTTGTTCTGCTGTGTAGTGCAGGCTGAGCGTTAACTGTCTAGGTAACCCAGGCTGGTCTCAGACTCATAGCAGCCCTCCTGCCTCAGCTCCTAAGTGCTGGGACAACAAGTGTACAGCACTACACCCAGCTTTATGTTTAAAATTAAAATTAATTATCATAGGTAGTGAATGCTTAACAGTTCAGTGGTAACCTGAACCCTACCCTTAAAG
The DNA here is from genome assembly GCF_000260255.1 of Octodon degus. Taxonomy (NCBI): domain Eukaryota; kingdom Metazoa; phylum Chordata; class Mammalia; order Rodentia; family Octodontidae; genus Octodon; species Octodon degus. The sequence goes on from NW_004524615.1 coordinate 4,986,256, forward strand.
ACTGAAATAAACGGGAGCAGGGCAGGAGTTGGGATTTGGGCATCGGGATGGAGGGTAGTGACAGGAAGTCTGTCGTGGTCGAGCCGTGACTTGTACCTGAGTCCTGGTCACATAAATGTGCATATTTAGGAAAACCCACCATGGTGGCGCCTAAACCTTGCCTTCCTTACCACACAGTTGTGATCCTACAACTAAAGAACTCAGAAAAATAAAATATCGGAGCGAATCATAGAGGACATGCATTATTTTAGAAAAATGCTTTCATGGTTTTCTTTCTACTAAATAATGAGCTTTCAAAATATCGGGATGGTAGACACCCTAAAAATACACGAGTAGAGAGTCTATTTGGCTCCCGTCTGTTTAAGTGAATTCATAGAGCCCTGAGCAGACACAGTGAAGGGAGGGCTCGGTGCTGCCGTGAGGGCACGGAGGAAGAGCGCACTCGGCACCCCTCGACCTGGGGAGCTGCGGGCCTGGATCCTGTCACCGCTCCACCCTCCTGACTCCCGGAGAGGCTCAGCTGCTCCGCTCTGGCCTGGCGGTCAGTCCTCACCTGAAAGGGCACTGAGGGCTACGGCTGAGGTGCGTGAACACGCAGTTAAATTCAGCTTCTCGGCTGAGCCGTGGTGCACACCTGCGGTCGCAGCACTCCAGGATGCTGAGGCAGGAGGATCGCAAGTTCCTTCGCAGTCTTACCCACTTAGAGACTTAAAAGAATTTGTCTCAAAAAAAATGTTTTTAAAGAAGGGCCTGGGGGCCTGGGGAGATAGCTTGGCAGTCTAAGCATCCTCCTGGCAACTGCAAGGACCTGGGTTCAATCCCTCGTACTATATGCCTGGCCAGCCCTGGATCCCCGGGCATGCCATGCCAGCCCTGAAACCCAACTGTAATCCCAGTGCTGGGGAGGCTGAGACGAGAGGATCAGTATGAGTCTGACTGCGTAGCGAGACCCTGTATCAAAAATAAAATACCATAAAACAAAATAAAAGGATGTAGATCCATACAGTGACCCGAGGGCTCAATTCCCAGTACCTCTGAAATAAAAAATGGCCATAGACCAAGCAGCACTGCCTGCCGAAGAAGCCTAGCAGTGCCCCTCAGAGCCACCCCAGCAGCCACATGATGCCTGAATGACGGACTCGGAGGAGGCGGAGGATGGGTAACCGCCCCGCCCAAGCTTTGGCGTGGGCCTTCCGCAGTCCGGAACCGTGAGCACACAACGCGTTTCCGCTGTTCCTCTTCTCTGTGAGTGTTTGCTGTCCTTATGCACGGTGGCCACCCTAGGGGACCAGTATGCCAAGAAGCTCTCAGCCTCAGTGCCGGGCTCAGGTAGGATGCTGGTGAGGTCCCCTCGCGAGCCACACCACAGTCGCGGATGTGCGTGGAGTCAATAGGGCTGCTTTCCTGGCCCGTGTCTTGTCCTCTGGGAAATGCCCAGCAGTGTTCATCTTGCATTCCGAGTCCTTTCACAAAACCCTGCGATTGCCAGGAGCCACGTGAGCCTCTGGTCCTGCAGGTAATGACAGTGTCTGCGTCCAGGAAGCTCCAAGAATCACAGACCAAAGAAATGCTGGCAATGCAGTCATGTGTGGTGCAGACAGAGGCGGGCGAAGGGGTCTCCTCTAACAGCAGAGAGGATGGAGCTCCAGGGCTGGGCATGGGAACAAGTGACCCTGGAGGAGAGGCTGGGGACATGAGCCCAGGCAGTGAGGGCTAACAGGGCTGGGGGCCTGCAGTTTTGCCCTGTGAGTGCAGCCCTGAGCACTGGCACAGACGCACATCCGGGCCCTCAGCTGAGGGGATCCGTGCCCCATGCTATGTGTGATGTGGAAGCCCCGTTCTACAGCCTCTGCTGTCCATCACTGCTCAGAATCACACCCAGGAAACTTTCATTTGTTTACAAGAAAAAAGACAATGAGCTGGGCATGGTGGTGCACGCCTATTAATCACAACACCTGGGAGGCTGAGGCAGGTGGATCGGTGTGAGTTAGAGCCCTGCCTGGGCTACATAATGAGTTCAATGCCAGCCTGAGCTATATAGTGAGACTAGGTCTCAATAAATAAATAAGTAAAACAATGACTTTGAACTATTGCTATTAGCAACATATCTATTGTATAAAGAAGCAAATATTTCATTATAAAGCAGGTTTAATTCCATAAATGTCTTTATCAGCACAGCCTGTAGTGCATAGTGATCACATCATTGCAGGGGTTGGCACCTGTACAGAGCACCTCTTAATTCTATGTCCCCTTCTCCCCTCTCCCTCCATCTCAGTCCACTTCCCATTTGCAAGTGATCCAGCTCAGATTACAAACTTTTCTTTCACGGTTAATGCTATAGGTACAGATGAAAATCTCGGTGAACTCACCCTCTGCCATTAACCTCTGAGTCTGCACACACTGGTGTGTGCAGGTAGTGTCTCGTGGGAAGGTTCTTCCCTTTCCCCTGGCACTGATGGTGAGATCTCTTGGTGCCCAAGTACCAAGTGGACAAACACGAGCAGGATCTGGGGGCTCTGGCTTCTAAGCCCTGCGCTCCTGTGTTGGCCACAGCCTGCAGGAGGACCCGACGCTGGCAGAGGTGATTTGAAAGGACCGTGCACAGATCCCCTCCGTTCCAAATGAGCGTCTGGAACAGGCACCGCACTGACAGCCAGCAGCAGCCCCTCAAGGCTCCTCTCACTCCGTTTTTCTTTTTTTAATTTTATTGAGAAACAGCAATGAGACAGTTTCAAAACCGATTAATAGGACAGTTTCAATAATTAATACATTGCATATTGTTATCTTCTTAGTGGTTATAGTACAAGATGCAGACATGATATCCTATCCAAAAACTATCAGTACAAAACTTTCTACTCATTGAATTAAGAGAAAGTAGTCATATATCTATCCTATTTTGTATATACAAAGACAAAAATGGTCCTTCCTTTGTATCCCATTTTGTGTCTAGTTTTCTTAGAGATGGGTATTCTATTGCCTTTTAAATATTGTAGGTGCGTGAATTCAGCAAAAAATCCAATATAACCCAGTAGTACATAATAGTAGTGGGTTATCCACATGACTGGCAATGTCAGAAGTTGTTGAATTGAGCCTTTTACAGCTCAGCATATTAATATGGCTTTACTTTTTATACCTCATTTTTATACTTTTCTGCTGGATGGTTAAGACCAAGATAAAACAAGACCTATATAACAAGAAATGTAACTTTTGTATCTGCCAAGGTCAGTCAAATCCCCTCAGGATTTACCCTGAAACCCTGTTCTGCAGTTTGCAGATCCTTTGTCAGTGTCAGCCATGTGGATGAGTCACGGCCATTGCTTGATCAATTTGCTCTCTGTGAAAGCCTGAGAGAATGTTTTCTCTGCATGGGACTCTCCTTTGGCATACTCTATGTCCCCTAAAGGGTCTGTTTCTTGGAGCGATGGCGGTGAAAGCCTTGGGCCCGGGGCCACCCAGCCCACGGATCCCGAGCGAAGGTGAAACCGCTGCTTCCTTCCAGCACTGCTGCGCGTGGCTCTGCAATCCGGGCGGGCTCCAGGCAGGGCCGCGAGGCTGCTTCTGCGCTGCGGGAACTTCGCCGTCAAAGCCGGATGGCTGAGCTACCACTAAGTGTGCGTTTGGACTGAGATCAGCTGGGGTCGTTCCTTGTTGGTTTCCCCTGATTATGATCATCCAAGTTTACTTTGTTTCATTGAATAAAGTTGGGCTACAAAATTCCGCTTGCCAGTTATCACGGGGCCTTTTACTTTTTCTGCTTCAGAGTGGGGCTGGTAATGGGCTCAGAGCACGTGTGGCGAGTTCCCGCCCCCTGCATGTCGCCGCACCCTTGAGGACCCACTCAGCGCACACACAGGCTCACCTGAGGAGGACACCTTGGCGCCTAAGCCAGGCTAGGATCTCGGGTTTAGGGGATTGTTTTTTTCATTTTCTTTTGTATGCTTTGTTATTTATTAATGAGTTCAGCATAAAAAAAAAAAAAAAAAACAGAAATGGAGGGAAGAGGCTAAGAGTGGCAAATACTTATTTTCTCTTCATCATGAAAGGAGAAGGCACACAAACTTGAAGCCCACCCAGGAGCGTGTTTCGCGGGGCTTGCTGTGGTCTCCAGTCCCACTGATGCAGGGAAAACGGGAAAAACCTACACGGCAGAGGCACAGCCTCTCCGCAGGCTTTGCTAGCACCCTGGAGCCTGATTCTCATTCATTGGTCCTGTGCTCCAGCCGGGAGCACAGTTGTCCTTGGAAGTATGAGGACAAAGGTCCGGTGGCAGCTGTGCAAGGCTCTCAGGGCAGGACGCTTGCACCTGCAGAGGACCCGGGTGTCAGCCCAGCGACCTGTCACCTGCTGTTCCCGACATCAAATGTCTCCCTACTGTTTACAAAAGATACTGTGTAGCAAAACCCAAAACAGGAGGGAACAACAGGAAAGTAAGCCTCCTCAGCCAGGTAAAGACGAAGACCTTCGGGGCGTCCCGGGAGATGCGTGCCGGGGTGATGGGATAGCCCCTGAGTGCTGCTGGTTGGCACCGAGAGCACGAGCACAAGAGCCAGGGTCTGAAGCACCCGCAGCTCCAAGTAGCATCCCCTGGGCCACTGTGGAGGACTTTTTTCACAGTGTTTAAAATCCACAGCCAAGTTAGCAGCTCGATATTAGCTGTAGAAGCATGCCAGGGAGCTGGCTCAGTAGAATAAGTGCTTCCCTGGCTAGCGCAAGGGCCCGAGTTCAATCCCCGGTTCCGGAAAAAAAAAAAAAAAAAAAAAAAAAAAACCTGTAGAAGCACATGGTGGGAGGGAGTTAAGTGATCCATGCGTGACAAGGGACTTGGTGAAGGGGCTGAGGGACAGAAAGCAGGAAAGCAGAGGTGCAAGCCTGTGCTCTCCTCCACAGCTGATGGCCCCAGAGACACGGCTGCGAGGGCTGAGCCCGAGGTGTTAGCACCAAGGCAGCTTCCAGCAAGCAGGCGTGTAGGTAAGGGGAGGTGCCGCTGCTCAGCAGGAAGCCGACACAGTGTGGTGCAGCGCACAAGAGAGCAGTGCACGCACGGAAGAACAAAAGAGAAGGTAGGCGACGAGAGACGGGGCTAGGTCACTCAAAGGGGACCAAGGGACAGAGGGGCAGGGAAGGCAGGGAGCGGACCGGAAGGAAAAGAAATGAAGCTGTGTTAAGGTGCATGCCCCGGCTCTCCAAGAGCAGGTACTTATTTTTTAAAAAAGGATTCTTTATCTTATTTTATTGGTGCTAGGGATCGAACTCAGGACCTTGTGCTTGCTAGGCAGGCACTTAAGCTGCTGAGCTATCTCTCCAGCCCAGAAAAAGTGTTTTTAATCAATGAAGTTTTTTATTTAATTTAATTTAATTTTATTTATTTATTTATTTTTTGTATTTTAGGGAAGGGTCTACAGGGTGTTCAGGGACTCACCACTAGATTGGACTCATAGTGATTCTCCTATTTAAAGCCTACCAAGACCTGGGATTACAGGCACACACCACCACACTCGGTCTCAATTGCCATCTCAGTGCACCCCAGGGACGGAGCCAGCATGGCAGGCCCAGGGATCGAACCCCCAGCCCCTACGCCTGCTTCCAGGTGCTTTAGTCTGCTGAGTTATTTGGCCAGCCCTAATCAATAAAGTTTTTACTGGAAAAAAAGCACTACTTCAACATGCACACACATTCAAAATCCAAACACCCCCTCCCCCAAAAAAATCTACCTTCAGAGTTAGGAAGCTTAAAACTATGCTAAAAACAACAAGCCTGGGAAAATATGTGAATTGTTAGCAGTCTACTAATAAGGATTCATTCTGAAAAGCTGAAGGATTTCTCCCAAACGGAACTTAATCACCTGCAGCACGTTGTTACTGTCCCTTGACTGGTACACAGTGTAAACCTGTGGCACCAGTGACCTGCGTACAACAGGCAGTGCCCTGGGTGCCCCCAGTGCATGTCAGAAGGAGCTCACTGTGCAGGACAAAGCTGCAGAAAGTGAAATGAAATCCTTCACCTGGCCTGGCTCTTAGGAGCCTCACAGCCTAAACTTTGACTCATTTTATTTTAATTCCATGTGCAATACTGGCCACAGATGAGAAAATTCTGTTTCAACACAGAAATTCTTCCATTTCCGGCTTCCCCAGCAATGACTTAGCCAGTCTGTCCCTTCTGCGCCTTCCCTCGATTTCCTCCTAGTTTTCACCATGACACACACACACACGAATGGTTGCTAATATCCTTTCTACAAATGGACTCAGAGGTGCATTTCTCTTGGGTTAATAGCTTGGAGTAAGGCAGGCCTCAGACCATAAAAATATAATCTTTAATCTTAAGGACTTCCTGTCTGGGAAGAAGGCAGTGCAGACCAAATGGCACCAAGCAAACAGCATGACCTGCTGTGGCCCTGTGTGAATAAACACCCCAGTGAGGAGCTGCACTCTGCTGGGGCCCTCTGGGTGCCTGCAGCCGGAACAGCCATCTAGCCCATGTTCCCTGAAATGTCAGCTTGTTTTCCCCAGAATAAAACGAAGCTTATTCACAGGGAGTGTTGGGTTTCTGTACTGGGTTAGAGAAACACAGTCATTCGGTTATGGCCTTTGCCACTTGCACCTAGAAACAAACCACTAAGGGGGTGCAGGAGTGATTTAGACCAGTCGTTACTTTTTCTGCAGCTCCAAGATCCTGAAACTTGGGTTTCATTGCTTCCATCTGTACTACTTACAGTCCTAGCAAATCCCTATTCAAGCTATGGGAGAAGTAGCCTCGACTCAGGGCATGGGTGACCCCCACACTCCTAACCCTCGTGTTGGAAACACTCCCAGTCCAGACACCCCACTCTCTCTCTGCCTCCTCACTCCAGATTCTCTCCTGTGCCCAGGAGAGCAGAGTCTGGGGGAAACAATGAATAATGAACTGAGAGAAGTCAAGAATCAGCCTCAGCTTCTGAAATCGAACTTGAAGTTTCCCACCAGGCTGGGTCTTATGGGCAAACGAGCTCATGGCTTCCTTCCCTGTTAGATCTACCTCACCTTGTTCAGAGGGTTTCACTCCTTGCTGGAAAGAAATAATATAATTCCACAGAGGAATTGTGCAAGGAGGTTATGAGAAATGGGTAAACTTACCATCATTTCTGCTGCCATCTGGCTGAATGTGAGGGGAGAGCTACGTACTCACAAAGAAATACATATGGTTATTCTTCATGTAAACTTCCAGTTGTCTGGGGGGCAGAATGTACTAAATCTATATTTTTACCATTGTGTAGAAAAATATGGTAAAGTATTTAAAAGAAAGCATGATAATATGAAGCAGTCATTCATGAGGAGTAAAGTGGAGGTGTTTTGTTCGTTTTGATTCACTATGAAAAGAAGATTTGGTAGAAGCAAATAACAGGAGAATATTAGAGTGACCATAGAACAGCTATTGCCTAAAAACAGCCCGTAAGGAATTTGCCATCATTGGAAGTCAGAGGCAGGGGAATACTCTTAGATATCTTAGTCTCAAACTTACTTTACTGAGATGGTTACATATCATGATTAGTATATGCTATATCTTTTAGCTCAATATCCCTGTTATGGTTTGTGTCCAGTTGTCCCCCCAAAGCCTCATGCAGTCATGGGCAGACTTCTA
>NW_004524615.1:4994053-4995576 GCF_000260255.1 Octodon degus
TGAGTGCTGCTGGGATTGTGGGTGTGAGTGCTGCTGGGATTATGGGTGTGAGTGCTATACCCAGCCTGGGTGGACAGTCTGAATGCAACTTAAGGGACACAGACTTGCTCTCTGTTGCCATTGTCGCTGTCACTACCTTTGCTTTTGCTCTTTGCCGCCGCCATGAAAGGCTGCCCTCTGCCGTGTGCCGCTCTGCCTTGGAGCCAGCTGAGTACGGACTGAAACCTGCAGTAACTGTGAGCTAAATAAACCTTTCCTTCCCTAATTTTGAGAGTCAGGTATCTGTTCCAGCAACAAGAGAAGCGTAAGACAATCCCTTTCTTTTGTTAAAAGAAATGGTGCAATAATATAATGCTGAAGCCTGTGAACCGCATGACTCTCCCCTTGGTGGGCGCTCCACTTGCTACTGTTCCTTGGCCTTGCAAAGGGTGTCAAATGGAGCACGCTTCTTAGTAGCTCAAAGGAAGATGCCATTTGGATCTTCATTGTGGAGTTTCCTGGACAAAAGGGGCATCACTGACAAGACAGGGTGTCACCAAGCCCAAGGTTTAGGGTATCTAACAGTCTTTATGAAGCACGGGTTCTGGATCCCTTTTTAAAAACCTTGGTAATGACTTTACGGACACTGTAAGCCTATAGTTGAGGAAAAAGATAGTGGGGCTTACTTCTCTGCTGAGTTCTTCTAAAATAAATCTCAGTAATATGAACATGTCCTGGAATAATGCAATAATCTTGCTTAACAAATTACTTTCTATTCTCTGTACTAATTAAAAGGTACTAAATAAAATTTGAGAAACACACAGCAGGAAGAATAGAAAGACCTGAGGGCAGCCGCTGGGAAGGCTGGGACCCCATCCTGACAAGGCCTGGATTCGGACCAGTGACTTTCTGGGCCTCGTTTCACTGGCCCTGAGTCCCTTCTGGTCATAAGAGACGCCTGCAGGACTGAGGACAGCACCCCCAGCAGAGCGCGGGCCCAGCCGCACTTCCTACACTCAGTTCATGCCCCAAAGGCCCCCACTGGCTGCCTCGCTGTGGCTGCGCCACCCTTCTGGGGCTCGAGTTCTTACCTGAAGGAAAGCAGGAGAAGGCGTGGCTGCCCAGGGTTCTGCAGAGAGCTTCTAGAGACCGCGGAGGCTCATGCTGCTAGCCTGACACAAACCAATGTCTCTGTCCTGTTGCCAGGACAGGCACCCAGGCTCACTTTTCTTTTTTCTTTGTTTCTTTCTTTCTTTTTTTTTTTTTTTTTTTTTTTTGTGGAACCAGGGTTTGAACTCAGGTCTTTGCGCTTACCAGGGAAGCGCTTATTCTACTGAGCCATCTCCCTGGCCCCGCAGGCTCAGTTTTTGCAACCGTGTCTCCAGGCCACCAGCGCACTGGGAGAGTCTCTTGGGGCAACCCAGAGTCCATTGTCGCATCCCAGGACAGTGATGATGAGCATGAGGAGGAGGAGGGAAAAGGGGAGCAGAAGGAGGAGGAGGAGGGGGAAGGGGAGGAGGAGGGGGAAGTGGAGAAGGAGGAGG
>NW_004524615.1:4996532-4999358 GCF_000260255.1 Octodon degus
CGTCGTGACCTGCACTCGCGCCAGCTCCTGCCCTGACTGTGACCTTCATGTATCACACACAGGGACTAAAAACAACTTTTAAAATAAAGAAAGAAGCTACAAGGTCTGGATGTTGGAGTTGGTCTGCACTCCGGGAGGCCCCAGAAAAGCCCTCGTCCCTTGGCAGGCTCAGGGTCAGCGCCAAGGCTCCGCCTTCACTGGGCCAGGCAGGCTTCACAGTGCCACTGCACTGCTGGGGCACGGTGAGCACCTCGGGGGCAGCTCCTGCGCACAGCACTCTTGGTTCTTTGCTCGGGCCCCTTATCTCCCCGCCCTTGCCTCTGTCTCCGTCTCGGTCCCCTTCCCCTTTGAGAGAAGGGGCCACCTCCCTATTCCTGCTGTCTTTTATTTTGCTCCTTATTTGTGCTTCGGGTTTCTCCCATCAGACGAACCACCGGATGCTTAAGTTCGTGCGTCTGAGCCAGGTCACTTTCAGGTCTCAGGCGCACCCATTCCCTACCAATGAATCGAGTCTACCTTCCTTGCGGCAGAGCAGCGCCCCTTTGTGTGCCCGCAGCACCTTCTCTGTCTCCACTCGCTGCTGATGCGCACAGGCCGCACTGCAGACCCAGCCGGTGGGAGCCGCGCGGCCCTGAGCACGGCCGTGACCGGGAGAAGCTGCACACTCGGCAGCTGTTGCGCCGGGTGGTGTGTGTGCCCCGCACAGTCGCTGTCCGGAACCTGAACTTCACTTTCCGCCCATGCGTGTTTCTTCACACATTTGGGGATAGCACACACACTCGGCTTATTTTCAAATACCCTTTAAGTAAGTCCTTTTATTTTCTAAGTTTGAGCTATTTCATTTGTGTGCAGCTCTCAGACAATTGGCAGAAATGCGTGGATTCAGGAGTGGTGACGCAGCTGGAACTGCCCTGGCCTACGTGCTCAGCCGTTCCTCTTCCCAAAATCATCGCTCTGCATCTGAGAGCCCCAGGCGCACAGAGAGCTGCCCTGTCCACGCGGCAGTGTGGCCTGCTCTGAGGGCAAAGGACCTGATGGCTTTCTCAGGCGAGACCGACTCCGGAAGCTGCTCCTGCCTGGTGCCTCTGGCCTGGCATTATGCTGCCACGGTGATAAATCATGGGCACCGCGTTCCCTGCGAGCAGATGGACAGGCCAGGTTATTAAAATCTAAACCTGTTTTCTGAGCAAAAAGAGAGTTGTCCCCTCTCTGCGAAACCAGATGCATTACAAAGGAGATTTTAAATAATCCAATTTTAGTGACTAAAGCACAGCACACAATTCAGGGACATGCAGTCTCAAGAAAGTTCAGTGTGACTCTACAGGATATTAAAGCAAAGGTTCCTTCTGCTTCAGCAAGTTTATGGCATGCCCATTGGCTTCCCTAAATGCCAAGATTTAACAGAAAACAGGCTTGATAAAAATACGCTCTTAAATTCAGAACTAGTGATTGAATTCTACATCATTTGTAGAAACTTCCAGAAAACCATCACTAATATGTAAGCAGTCCCACAGTTGCCCTGGTTCCAGGGTTCCTCCCAGGGCATCAGGTTCCCTTTAGGGTAGCTGAGAGTCCTTAGTGGGTCTGACAACGAGGTGACCCCCAAGAAGGCATCGCTCACTACATGCTGGGCACATGGCGTCTAGTGTCACTCACGCTGCAGCAGCTCTGAGAAGCAGCCAAGGACTTTGCGGCACTTCACAATGAACCTAGGTGAGGCCAGAGGAGTGGCCCAGCGTCACACAGACACAAGGGACAGACCTGGGACTAGAACATGGCCTTTGAGGGCCCGGGGTCCCCTGGGTCTCACAGGCTTTCCAGTGTCCCACAAAAGCAAGTGCAGCTGGGCATCTGGGCCTCTGAACCTCCAGAAGGACGGCCACCCTTCCACTTCACGCTGGAGTGCAGGTTTCTTCCAGGGATGACAAAAGCGCAAGTATTTTGCCTTCAGAAAGTTTAACAGTGAGTTCCTCTTGGGCTAGCACTTAACAGAATTTACTGAGCAGTGTTGGAAAGAAAAATATAAGAGCATTTAGTTTACACATCCTTCTGGATGTTCTAAGCCATAGTCCTGAATACATATAAAAGCCTGAACAAGAAAACAGCGCTGTCTCCATTCTCTTACAGAGAATCCACACAAGGTGAAACTCGGAATCCTAGCATTTGGGAGGGGTGAGGGGGGCCACCCATTAGAGGAACCCCTCCTCGCTCTGCAGGTCTGTCCTGAACATTGCCCTGTGCTGGCCCTGAGTCTGAAATCCGGTGTAAGCTATAGCAGAATTGGTTGCTTCTCTCAGTGGATTTATATTCATTTAGCTCAAAATACAAGTAATAATCACATACAAATTACAGTGCTAAAAATAGACTTCTGGGGAAGAGAAACAGAGGTATTTTAAGGATGGATAATAATGGAATTTGACCAGAGCTGGAAAACTATATCAAAATGGGCCAGTGCAAGCCCTGTGTGTTAGGGTCTCTGTATGAACCGTGCTGTGGAGAACTCAGTCCATTAAGAAGAGTGTGCCCCTCGGGTCAGTGTGTCTTTTTTTCTGTTCAAAGACCGAATCTGATCATGTGTGATACAGTCTAATCCTTTGGAAAATTCATTTCCAGAAGCTTCAAGCGAGGTTTTCTCTCCAGCTTTATTAAATAGTGACTCCTTCCTTCATTATTCTAGCCCTGTTGTCTTTGATTTCAATTGCTCTATGTTAGAGCTCATGAACCATTTAACATATTGCAAAGATCGTTTTTGGCAAATTGGTGAGTATTGGTAAGCAGGAATGATAAATAGTTTCTCTTCAACTGCTATCTGCTTTGATGAAGCTC
>NW_004524615.1:4999458-5000854 GCF_000260255.1 Octodon degus
TTTTTTTTTTTTCTTTGTATTTTAGGGAAGGGTCTACAGGGTATTCACGGACTCACTACTAGATCGGACTCATAGTGATCCACCTTTTGACAGCCTCCCAAGAGCTGCGATTACAGGCACGCGCCACCACGCCCAATTGCCATCTCAGCACACCCCAGGGCAGGGCCACACAGCAGGCCCGGGGATCAAACACCTGGCCCCTGAGCCTGCTTGCAGGTGCTTTAAGCCCCTGAGCTATTTAGCCAGCCCTTGGAGTTTCTTTTTTCCTTCTCTTTTACTTTCTTTACTGTAACCCTGATTGTACCCCAATTAAAAGCAAGAAATTCCTTTCGATTTTTTAAATTTCACAGAGAACTTAATGAATGGTTTCCTAATAGACCCCAGGCCAGTAAACATTTGGAATTATCAAGGCCAAAGATCTTAAATATCCTTCAGGAGAAAAAAAGGAGACTTCATAGTGATCTATCTTTCACTGTCTCCCTCTTCCTCTTTGTACTCTAAGGGACAGAATTTGGAATAAAAGAGCTTCCCCCACCTGCACCAGCACAGCAAACATGATTAAAGCAAGCTGGCTATTTACAGTCTGTCTACCTTGAACAGTGAGAGAAGACAAGTCCGCAGCCACCTAAGGAGGCTGGAGGGGACCCTGCCCTGAGAAAGTGACATGGACACATGTTAATCAGTGTCCTCCAGGCAGAGACACAGGACAGCGGGACAGCGGGACAGTGGGACAGAAGGTCAGAAGGTCAGGGTAGGGGACACTGTGAGTGCATTAAGTGGCTCATGATGTGAAGCTGTCCTGCAGGACCTTAATGCCCGAGGCTCACACCTAGGAAGGAGAGCTACATACCTCTTACTTGAGACTTGGGGTCTGCCACTCGTGACCCACCTATTTTATCAAGGACACTGTACCTTTGCCCAGTAATAACTTGGGTGCTTTTTCCCCCTTAGTTTACATTTTTAATGCCATGGCCTTAAAAGTGTGCTGTCCTCGAGGAGTGACCTTTCTCTGACTTTATGAGATGTGCTGATTAAAGAAAACAATTTTCCTTGCACAACAAATACTTTAAAATATTTGCTGCATTTGGTAGACTCTTAAAACTTAATTTGCAAATCAGCCAAACTATAAGTGAAGCTTTTCAATCTTCCTTGAAAGTGAAGGTATGCCTGTAAAAGTTCAAGGTTCTTTGAACCGGGTCATGACAAGTTTGGACAGCTGCCACTGGCCTGATTCCTCACGGTTTCTTTCTCGCTTGTGAAAATTATATTCTGGTCATTGAGCTGGAGCATTAAGAATGTGTCCCCTTTAATCCAGGGATCAAGTATGACAGTGTGTCAGTGATTCAGCCCAGGTAAAATCTGAATGTTTACATAGAATGATAATGGAAATATTTAA
>NW_004524615.1:5002834-5004570 GCF_000260255.1 Octodon degus
GTGGGTCTTGCCTCTAGCCTCTTTGCAGGGAGTTCTGCTGAAGGGTTCCTTGCTGGGCCTGCGCTCTGGGTCTATTCAGGATCCCGTGGCCTCGGTAGTCTCACTCACTCGCCGGGTCTGCACTCTGGGTCTGTTCAGGATCCCGCCAGGCCTGGTTGTCCTGCTCACTCGCCAGGCCTGTACTCTGGGTCTGTTCAGGATCTCGCGGCCCCGGTCATCTCACTCACTCTCCAGGCCTGCGCTCTGGGTCTGTTCAGGATCCCATGGCCCTGGGTAGTCTCAGAAATATTTTATTTAAGCAAATTGTTGTGTTCTTAAAACTGTTCTGACCAATTTTTATTGTGTCACAGACTGTAGCTTTCTCCCATTCCATTTATGTGTTGGAGCAATTTGAGTATGTTTTGACAAATAAACTGGGCACAGGAATGTACCTGGTCATACTGATAATGTATGCGCATAGTCTTCTCTGTGCCTTTCCTGTACACTGTGTGTGTCTTTCTCTTGACAGTGAAGACTGCACAGTGAAGTGCTTTGTGTGCTAAAACTTGACACGATGTAGCCTTTTGTGTTTGATTCATTCACTTAGCACTGTGGGCCCCAGATCAATGGAGGCCCTCCAATATGAGAGATCCAAAATAGTAACTGTGTGAAGAGCCAACTAGAAAGCCACTTAGGAAGCAGAGAGGTGGAATCACAGCCATGGGGAAGGGGAGAGGGAAAGAGAGGAGGGCAGGGGAGAGGGAAGGGGAGGAGCAAAGGGGAAGGGAGAGGGGAGGAGGGGGAAGAGCTGACGAAAAGGGAGGAGCAGGAAGAGGGAAAGGGGAGGGGAGGAGAGCAGAGAAGGAAGGGGCAGGGGAAAGGGTAGGGGAGAGGGAAGGGGAGGAGGAAAGGGGAGGGGAGAGGGGAGGAGAGGAGGAAGAGCAGTCGGAGGGGAGGAGCAGGAAGAGGGAAAGGGGAGGGGAGGAGAGGGGAGAAGGAAGGGGCAGGGGAAAGGGTAGGGGAGAGGGGAGAAGAGGGGAGGGAATCAGAAGGGCAGAGGGAGGGAAGGAGAGGGGAGGGGAGAAGGAGGGAGAGGAGAGGGGAGGGACAGGGGAGGGAAGAGAAAGAGGGGAGGGAGAGGGGAGGAAAGAAGGGAGAGAAGAGGGGAGGGGAGCAAGCAGGGTAAAAATGTCCAGGACCCAACGTGTATATACACCCGTTTCCTGGCAGCACAATCATACTAATAAAAAATAAAGCAGTAACAGTAATAAGAATGAAGAAAGCATCTAATTTTTTTAAATGAATTCAAACCAAAGTATACACAGATCAAAACTAATTCAGAAGCAGCCATGGCATTACTGGTTTAAACTTAGTATGGCTTTCTCACATAAAGAACTGCAGAAAAAAAAAAAAAAAGAAAGAAAGAAAGAAAGAAAAAAAAAGAACTGCAGAAAGCAGCCTGCACTCACAACAGCCGCAGTCCTTCGAGGGCCCTGTCCGACACCAAACCTCTGCTTGTCACAGGTGGGTAGAGAAATGAGCCGCATCCCTTCACGGTGTTCCTAAAGGCATTTCCTTGGTGCAGGCCACCCCGTGTCACTTTCACGTCCAAATGCAGCTATGTTACATAGTCAGCTATATGCGTCAATGAATATTCCAGAAAAAACCACTGCAAATTTCAAAGGTTGGAATTTCCAGGGCCAGCCAGATAGCTCAGTGGATTAAAATGCCTGCTTAGGCAGATGCAGCAACCGGAG
>NW_004524615.1:5005035-5006419 GCF_000260255.1 Octodon degus
GGAAGGCTGCAGCAGCCAGCCGACCGGCAGCTCCAGTGCTCAGGATAGCTGTAGTACCTCTGCCTTCAGAGAAGTCTCTCATCAGCTTTAACTTCTCTGTACTGAAGACCTGTGTGGCCCGAATTCCCTCCACCCCTTCTCTGGGGGATTCGAGCTGCTTAGTGCGCTTCAGAGCGGCACGCTGCTCTGACAAGCGCCTTCCCTTCCCAACTCGTTAACCTCCATGAATGTGCTTTGAGTGTCCTGGAACCCGGAAGGTCCCCACATGAAGCAAAGAGCTCCATGCAAGGCTTGGAGGAGAGGGACGGGGGCTTGTTCACCAAAGGCCAACAAAGTGCTGGGGACAGTCACACAGCAGTAACTGCGCTTGAAGATGGTGCCCGCGAGCTTAGTAAAGCACATCTCACCTATGATAACGCCAAGGCTCCTTGAGCTTCTCTCCACTCCTGGGGTCCGTCTGAGGCAACCAAAGAAAATGAAATTCACGCCAGATGAGTGAAAGGTAACTCATGTGGAAAGGAACCACCCCAACAAACCAATAGTGGACACGCTTGCAAACAGCTGTGGTGATAAACGAAAACAAGGTGACAGGGAATGGCGAATCACTCAGCAGCAAAGCGACAGAAGGGAACACAGGCATGAATCCTCTTCTTCTAGGCGCAGGCAGAGAATGTCAAAGAGGTGTGGCTCGCAGCCCGCTGGGAGCCTGCACCCCAGGAACTGTTTGTCTTCTTACCAGACTTTCTCACTTTTAAAAATTTCTAATTTCTTTTGTTTAGAAATTTTTTCAATGTGTGTACACATCCATTTCCTGGCAGCACAATCATACTAATAAAAAATAAAGCAGTAACAGTAATAAGAATGAAGAAAGCATCTAAATTTCTTTTAAAATGAATTCAAACCAAAGTACATACAGATCAAAAACAATTCAGAAGCAGCCACAGCATCACTGGTTTAAACTTAAGCATGTACTTTAATACCAAATCATTCACATTATGGCAGCATAATCTTTAACTGCATACAAGTCTTTATTTCTACATATTGATCTTTTTAATTCTCATTTTATCCCACACATTTGCAGCACATGATGATCACATTCATCATGGGCAGTCTGTCCTTGTACATAGCACATCTTAATTCTGTTTAATTTTTTTTAAATACCAGACCTTCTTCCCAAGTGAGATTTCCAAGCCAGGGGACTGAAGACTCTGATTTGGCAAGTCTTTTTTTAATAATTTAATGTTTTCAGATTAGGAAGCGCTTAATCAGAAAAGACCACAACCAACATTAAAAACTCTCACAATTCTACAAAATCCAAAGAGAAGCCATTTGACCCCAACAGAGGCTCCCCCCTGGAGTC
Organism: Octodon degus; assembly: GCF_000260255.1. Lineage (NCBI taxonomy): Eukaryota > Metazoa > Chordata > Mammalia > Rodentia > Octodontidae > Octodon > Octodon degus. The sequence goes on from NW_004524615.1 coordinate 5,006,396, forward strand.
ACACTTGATCTTAGCCAAATGCTT
>NW_004524615.1:5007699-5009465 GCF_000260255.1 Octodon degus
CTTAAAATTTGCTACTTGTCCTTAAAAGTTTGTTCTGTTTTTTATGATTCTCTGAAAGTTGAACGCTCAAAGCTGCTTTGGCTTTATTCTGGGCTCTCCATGTTTCGCCAAGTGTTTTCTTCTGGTTTACTTTTTTATGCGTTACCATAAGCTCAGCTTCTAAAGTTCGAGGTCAAACAGAGCCAAGGGACTGTCTCCACAGCGTCTGTGAGGTCAAACCTCAGCCACAGACAGAAGAGGGGGGTTTTAATGGCTTGTAGTGAAAAGGTGACAAATACACCACCCTTCACCCTCAAGAGAATCTCACGAGGTGAGGTGGTGGTTCTTGTTCTTCACTCGTGGCTACAAAAATAAGATGCCCGAAGTGCACGGGCTTGGAAGAGCGCGCCTGCGGGCGGCCTTGGCTCCCGACAGTGCACACGCCCGCACTGGCTGAGCCATGGCTGCTCCACTTCGGCCTCCCGAGCCTCAGAGACGCCGGCCACTCTGTCCTCTCGCAGGGCATTGCACAGTCCCACTTCTTCCTTCTGTGCAGAGCCCCGTGCTCTCCCCCTCCTTTCTCCAGGGGACAAGCACACATTCGTTTCCGCGTTCTCATTCTAGCGTTACCTCCTCGGAAAGATATTTTTCCAACTACGTCAAGCAGAAGAAATTGCTCCCTCCTCTGCATTTCTGTAGCGTTTTATAAACATTCATCGTTGGGCAAGTATTATGTGGCATCAGATTTACATGTGGGATCCCAGCGCAAGCGTCAACATTTCCACAGAGCAAAGCTGTTGACTTGGTCGCCCTCCTGTCCCCAGAAACGAGTGGTGCAGAAGCCGCGCAGAGCCATCACCCAACCCTTGCACGGGGTGAGCGGGTGGAGGAGTGCAGCGTGAGTCCGTCTCTCAGTTCGCCTTGAATCTGAGTTACGTCACGGTCATCAGATCCTGTGGGATTCCAGCCTGGAGACAGCAACGACATTCCCAGGCAAAAACGCACTGACCTAGAAGGCTTCCAGTATATTTCTCAGCTCAGACACGCTATGATTTTACAATTTATAGAAGTCTGAGCAATGAGCTATCTATCTCTTGCACTCCCCCGCCCACGTGAAAAGGCGTGAAATGGTAGCGATAGGGGGATGCTTTTCAACTGCATCCTAACTGTTAGTGAAACCATTGAGAAGCCTGCACGGTAAAAGCAGCCACGCCCAAGCCCTGTGCCCTCCACCCCCACCGCGGGCAGTGCCGCGCCACAAGGCACCCGCCCTCCTCGCTGATCTCCACCCCCACTCTACCCCAGCGCCCCAGTGCCAAGTGACTCCTGTCAGCTTTTCCTTGCCCCTAAGAACACCAGCTTCATGTTGGCCTTGGTGGCATCAACCACATCTTCCATGCCCCCTGCAGTGTCCAAATGAAGCATTTCATCAGTGGTTTCTTATAGAGAGGACCTTGACATCACACAGGGAACAACCTTCACTACCAAAGAGCATCTCTGCAGAGAAGGCAGCTCACTCAGGGCAGAGGCTGTGCACACCAAGGCCACCCTGGGTTCAGAAGTGAGACCTTTACTCAAACAAACAAGCAAAAAAAATCTACTCTAAATCTCAACTCTTTAAATCCTTGAAATCCTACAGAGTTGCATAGATGAGAAAGTGTTTAGCAGCAAATCACAGCTACTTTTATAAGCGGGAAAAGCTTTGTGAAGATCTCCCTGGAGTCTGCTGTCCTTAGAGCACGAGGCACGCTGGGCGAGCGAAGGGCAGCGAGGCACGCTGCACATGA
>NW_004524615.1:5010150-5013374 GCF_000260255.1 Octodon degus
CTCTCCCTCTCTCTCTCTCTCTCTCAGCAGCCAAGTCTGTTGGTACTGCAGTGTCCCCAGCATGCCACCAGAGATGCCTGGCTGGTTGGGACCAGCACACCGCCCGAGCCATCTTCCTCAGCAGCCCCAAGCACCCAATCAGTTGCGTGCAGTGCTTCCCAGGACTCAGTGAACTCAGCTTTTCCTGGCTGGAATCCGGAGCTGGCCTCTCAGCGGAGGCTTAAACTCAAAACCAAGGCGCCCGGCGCAGTCCCTCGCTGCCCTGCAGAGGGCGGCCGGTCGCCCAGTTGTCACTTTGGCAAAGGTTACTTTCCTGCCCAAATGGGTCTTCTTCCAGTTACCGGTGACACAATTTTGTCCTACTCGCAATTTTTCGCTACCTTCTGATGGCAGTGGGGCTGCCATAAGTTTGTCACTTTGTAGAAATGCTTCCCTAGAGCAAAACTTTGCTGTGCGACCGCTGAAAATGAAATCTCCAACAACCTAACACATGTGACCTTAAAGCAGCGCTATGTGCTTATTTCTTTAATTTTTACGTTAAGTGTGCTTTTCGCTTCTTCCTGCATTAAATTCGTCCTCATTGGCACGCGCTGGCAGTAGGGGAGCGGTCGCGTCCTCGCGGGAGCTGCGCTCGCACGTCCCACGTCCTGTCCAGCCTCCGCTCCCTTCTCCCTCTCTTGTTCTGAGCCCACCGCACTAGCAGAAGGTCAGTCTCTGTGTCTCCCATCGTCTGTCTTCTGCTTTGCAGTTTTGCTGTAACAAAGCCACGAACGCTACGCGCTCTAATGAGTGCCGCGCGGCGCTTTCTTTCCAGCACGCGCTGCGCAGAGTGGAAATCAGGCCGGCGCAGCGCCTCCTCTGTCCCGCTCTCCGTGGGGCGCTCTCCGTGAGGTGCGCACTCCCGCCCCACGCGCCCCCCCAGCTCTCCCTGTCACCCAGAGATCACTGCTACTATGCCTGAAAGCCCAGCAAAGTCAGCCCCGGAGAGGAGTTTTAAAAAATATGCCCAGGTTTCGAATCACCAGCTTGCAATCACATTTACTCAAAAAATAACTGCAGAGCATCTGCTTTATTTCACTTAACATTATAGTCCCAAGGTGTATTTTCCTACAAGTGACTCAAACATACCCTTCTTTATGGCAGTGTAGTGGTCCAGTGTGCGTAAACGCCACGTTTTACTTATCCTTTCATCTGCTAATGGACATATAGACCACTTTCAAGATTTCTCTGAGTTGTGCTGCTATAATAACTCAAAGTAGAAATCTGAGTGGACGCAGCTGTTCCCTTCTCTGTGGCGTCCTGAAAGCGCTAAGGACATCCGATTACAGGACTGTGCGCACACTCATGCTTATAGAAGAACTGCTCATGGGGAAAATGGATTCCTGGTCACCGAAACCCACAAGCCCTAGAACAGGTGTTGGGCAGAGATGGAGAGACCTAATTGGGGCCCACACTGCCGGGTGTCACCGTCCCTCAAGCCTCGCCCTGCTGTCCCTGGCCACGCTGCAACCCTCAGGATTTCGTGGGTGGCTGGCTGCCTCCGTCCCTGATAATGACGAGTAGAGAACAGCGCTGGGGCCAGGTTGCCCAGAGCCAGCTACCCATTCACCAGCCCGAGGATGGCTGGAAGGCGTGGCTGGCCCTGTAGCCATGGGGGAAAATCGCAACCGCCGCATCACTTCTCAGAGAGCCTACCCCTTGCCCTCCGCCCTCGCTCTGGCTGCCAGGACTGGTGACTCCAGTGGCAGAAGGTTGTTTTCCTCTGTTCTAGATGGCAGATGCACAGCTTAAAAATTATGTGGCTTCTCTTATAAGAGAAGCCCAAAACACAAATAAATAAGAACAAACAAAAAGACAATAGCCAGGCGCGGTGGCGCATGTCTGCAATCCCAGCACTCGGGATGCTGAGGCAGGAGGATCTCTATAAATTCAGGGCCAGCCTGGGCTACATGAGGAGCAAACAAACATGAAACAACAACAAAAAAGGAAAACAGGGAACAGGAAGGTAGGAGCTTACAAAACAGAGGAAGACCAAGGGATGAAGAGGAGGGCAAGAGGAGAGAGCCAGGGAGAAAGATGGAGATGCGTGGCCTGCACGAAGCTGCCCCCGCAGAGGCAGAAATGCCATACGCTGCAGACACAAGGGGAAGAAAAGAAACAGCTCAAATAGATAAACAGTTCTAATTTCCTGTTTTTACTGTTTCTAATTTAAATATTGTAGAGATGTTAAGGTCATATCACCTACTTTTTTTTTAAAAATCCCCTTTACTTTCTACTTTATCATTTTCTTATTTATTTATGTATTTATTTATTTAATCCAGAGTCTCACTAGGAAGCTTGGAGTGGCCTTGAATGCACAGAGATCCTCCTGCCTCAGCCACATGAGTGGCAGAGTTGCACCAGCACCCTAGTTTTGCCTTTGTTTATTTTTTTATAAGTAGAGAAACCAGTCGTGTAGGGTTTTCAAGTAGATCTGTAAAACGGAAACCTAAGAGAATTTCTGTGTGGCTTTTAGAATTCAGTTAGTCAACCTCTTCTTCTGAGTAAGACAACCATTTTCTGAATGAAGAGTACAGGCTGCCTAGAAAGTCAAGTGCAGTCTTCATGGTGTGTAATTTTAATCTCTGAGCACGTCCCGACCAACCACTACTCTCACTTTTTCCAGTGCAACTCTAAACCTGGAAATATTTATTTTTTCCATAGTTATTTAGCCATCATCTGCAAGCTTTTTAAAATAAAAGCTTATGCTATTAAAACATATTTTTAAATTATCAGGAAAGTAAAAGCATACTGTATGCATTATTACATGGAGGGATAAAGACATTCATGTGAATGAAAGTGAAATGTTTGAAAATGAAGACCTAATCGCGCTTTAGCCATCTGTACCTCTGTGAGCTCAATATTTTGTGTCAGGAATTGAGCTCAGCATGTTGGCACATTGTAGGTGAAAACTAAAAATACACAGCTTAAATAAAAGGAAGTTAGAAATCCAGCATACCCTGTATGCACAAAAAACTTTCTGAAATCATTTGGAGCACTGTCAACCGACCTTCAGTTGCTATTTAGAACATAATACAGCAGCGCTTATGAAAGTGGCTCTGCCCAGGCACGGATGCCAAGGGTCCCTGGCACAGTCCGCAGCCCCCAAAGCCGGGAGAGCCTCTGGGTTCCAGAAGCACTGTGGTAAGTCCAGAGATGTCACCCTTGCGCTCTCCTTCCCAAAA
>NW_004524615.1:5013759-5053370 GCF_000260255.1 Octodon degus
GCGAAACCAGCTCCTTTACGTGGTGACGCTCCGGGACAGACACAGCCCACACAGAGGGGTATGGAGCTTCCATGGAAATCATCCTTCTTAACAAAATAATGGCCTTTCCATAATCCATCCGAACTAGACAAGAATTACATAGAAATACACTCCACTATTCACGATCACTAAAAAGTAAAACAAGATCATTTCGAAAGGTTCTTGTTTATACAGACTTAAAATGCAGCCACAATTGAAAATTGTTCCTACAATTTGATTTGTAATTATTTTATCATTAATTTAATAAATGTGTTTATTATGGGCCTCGCAGGCATCAGCCAACGCTGTACCCCTGAGCTACGGCCCAGCCCCATGCTCACAATTTTAATCATTAAAAAAATGTTTTCAAAACTTGGGATTTGAAACAAATGCTCACAGAGTATTGCCTCACCCTGGTCACCTCACAACAAAGTGCTGAACTGCAGCTCAGAACCCGGGATCCACCAGCCTGGGCCACAGCCCCTCTGAGACCCCAGACCCAAACGTTTTCAAATGCTGTCCCACTCTCCTGAGAGCCACTTTCAGCAGCTGCACCAGTCTCGCCTGGGTGGCTCCTGAGAATCCCGCTCATCCCAGGCTCCAAGGGGAAAACGGATAGTAAGCCCTGTTACCTAACTGCAGTTGTGCCAGCCAGTGCAGGGTGGATTGTAGCATTCAGCTCATGAGTGATGCCTAAATATTTCATACAAGTACACAATCTCTACTTGCATGTTCGTATTTAAACACGCAGGAGCTATTAAAGAGGCCCGTCCTGACACCTCCAGCGTGCTCTCACCGGTTGCACATTCCGCGTCTCCGGACCCCGGCCTGCTCCTCCAGTTTCTACGGTGAGCCTGCATCACTAGCTGAGCAGCATCACACACTGTGCTGGGCGACTGCTCGCTACATAGAATTATCTGAAAGGCCGCTCAGTGTTGGCAGCTTCTGTCCTAGGGCCTCCTATTTTGCAGAGAGCGATCTGGTTTTGGGCTACTGGACTGACAAGGGTCAGGAGACGAGGAGGAGAAGGGAGCGGGATTCTTAGGAGCCCACCCAGGCGAGACTGTCCGCCTGCTGAAAGGGGCTCTCAGGAGAGCAGGACAGCATTTGAAAATGTTTGGGTCTGGGGTCTCAGAGGTGCAGTGTCCAGGGTGGCGGATCCTGGGAACGGAGCTGCGGTCCAGCACTTCGCTGTGAGGTGACCCAGCAAGGCAAGAGCACCGTCCTGACCCTCAGCTCCCAGGCAGGAGTGCAGGAGAAAACAGTGCCTGCCCCAGGGTGGCTGTGAGGGCCAGAGAGCGAATGGAGCAGTTCTGCTCATGACCTCTGCTTCTCTCTCTCTCTCTCTCTCTCTCTCTCTCTCTCTCGCTCTCGCTCTCGCTCTCGCTCTCGCTCGCGCTCAGCCTTTTTGTTATTGTTGTTGTTTTTATTTTCAGGTTGGATCTCCTGCTGCTAAGCTGCCCAGCTGGTCTCCAACTTGCAGCCTTCCGGCCTCAGGCTCCCAGAGCTCTGGGATTCAGTGACGGCCGCCCTACAGCAAGCTTGGCCATTCCTATTCCCTCGCAGCTTCCCCGAGGCACGAGTCCGTGGACGCCCCCAACCTAGGACGCACAGAAGGCGCATTACAGAAACAGCTTTTTGACCACCGGGTACCTGTCCTGAGCTTGACTTCTGACTTCCAGAGAGGACACGTTTATGGGCAAGCTCTGGGGCTGCTGTCGTCGTACTGAGCTTCTCGGCGTACCGCGCTGAGCGTGCTGCCGCACAGTGACCATGCTCCGCGCGCCCAGCTCAGCGAGGACAGTGGAAAGTGGTGCGGTGCCTCGCTTAGGCAGACGGAACGTGAACCTCCCTTAGTCAGCCAGTAACAAGCAATATCGAAAAGAGGAATTATCACTTTTTTAATTTTAAAGAGAAAAGAAAAACAAAATAACAAAAACAAAAACAATAAAGGTGATACAGAATTTCAAAAGATGATATGAAATTAAAAATGGCTGTTATATTACACGTCGTTGGCTGTTATATTACACATCGTTGTCTCAACATAGATGCTCAGTTTACCAGATGTAAGAATAATAAGAAACAGTGAAGCATCAAACACTGGGCATTAGCTGCGCCTTTCAATAAGCCAATAGAAATTAGTAGTACAATCATCTTAGCTAACGTGTGTGTGTGTGTGTGTGTGTGTGTGTTTCCCTTTCTTCTTTTCTCCTTCTATCCCAGTTGTTCTCTCCTGTTAAAAAAAAAGATAAACATAATAATAAAACATAGAGTTTCAGAACAGGTTACTGGGACAGCTACAATCGTTGCTACACCGTGTGTTCAGCAGCTATTCAGAGCAGAAGATACTACGCATGCTATCTTGTCTGTACAATATTAGCACAAGACTTTCTTTTTAATGAATTAAAAGAAATTAGCTGTACAGCAATCTGAACTATCTTGTATTTGTACTTCAAAGAGAAAAACTTTAGTTATCAGGAAAATTCATTTATGAGGGGCTGGGGAGATAGCTCAGTGGGCTAAGTGCCTGCCTGGCAAGCACAGGGATCTGGGTTCGATCCCCAGTATGACATGCCATGCCAGCCCCATGGAGTAGTATATGCCTATGATGCCAGGGCTGAGCAGGCTGAGACAGAAAGATCACTACTACTCCAAGCTGCATAGCAAGACGGTGTACCCAATAAATAAGTAAAACATTTAAAAAAATTCATTTATGAATAATATCCCATTCCTTGAAAAGGTTGGCTAAAAGATTGTATTACTGTCTGCTTTATATATAATTTTACCCATTATAGCATAAAATGTAAACTTACATTTGAATTTGAATAAAGAGCTGAAGGTATTCATATTTTTAACTCCATGGAGAAACTACATCTATCTCTAGTCAAGTAAACATGTGAGTGACAATACGTAAAGAATGAATACTACAAAGTGCCGTATATTAAAGAGAACACAGTTGGCAGGTGTGTGCTCAAAGAGGTGGAGAAGCATGGCACCTAAGACTTTCCATGCACAGGATTTTTTGCGCTTGCCAGGGAAGCACTTATTCTACTGAGCCATCTCCCCAGCCCTTTTTTTTTTTTTTTTTTTAAATCAAAGTGAAGAATACACAGAACAAGGCCAGGGATACAGCTCAGCAGCATAGTGGCTGCCTGGCAAGTGTGAGGCCTGAGTTCTCTTCCTGGTATCCCCCCAAAAAAATAAAGAACACAGGAGACAGCGCAGTACCAGTTTTCTCCTCCATATACGGCGAGCTGCACCTCACCACGAATCCTGACCCTTAGGCAGCTCCAGGTCCGTGCTGTCCCAAGTCTACCTGCATGAGCATCGCGCAAGCCACAGCCCCTGCTTCGGCTCCGGTGCCAAGCAACAGCCAAGGTTTGGGGGGGGGGGATTCATCAGGCCCACTCAGCACAATCTTGGCACAAGGAGAGAGAAGTCTGAGTGGCAGAGATGCACACCAACCTCAGTGCCAGGTCAAGCTGCCATCGGGGCAAGCTTGCAGGCAAAGCTAAGCCCCAGCCCACGAAGCTCTTCTGCAGAGCAGCCGCTTCAGTCCCCATTCCCGGGACTGACTGTCAGTTTTCAGCTTCCGAGTTGTTGTTGTTCCAAAACCACATTAGCAAATTAGTCCACCTCACAGACCCTGCTTCCTCGGGAGACGATTCTGTTCTGACTCCCTCAAAACAGAAGAGCCTTTTTGGTACAGAGATACCTTTCATTATACCAAGGAAACGACTATTTAAGTGCAGTCATTCAGTTACTTCTAGGTCATGAGAGAAATCAAAATATTCATTTAAAAAGCTGAAGAAATGCAGCTGGATATGGTGATCACAGCTGTCACTCCCGCTGTCACTTCTGCAGCAGGAGGGAGGGAAGTTCAAGACCAGCTAGGGCAGTTTAGCGACTTAACAAGGCCCTGCCTCAAGACACAGGAGAAAGAGGGAGAAGGACAAAGAGCCGGGATGGCGCTCCATGCCCAGGCCCTGGGTTCAGTCTGCAGCTCTATTAAAAGCAATCTGAGCATTAAAGACAGGTCACTTGTTTGATTGAGGGAGGACAGAGGAGTTGGCTGTGAAGCTCGCAGACTCACGGCCCGGCCACAAGCGGCCCACGCGCGCCCGCCCAGGCTCCGACTCCCAAGGCCAGCATTTTCCCCTTCACAGGTGCCCGCTGGTGACTGTCCTAGTGCCCAGACGGTGGCCAGCCCGCTGGGGGATGCTCCTCAGCTTCCGCTCGCCGAGGCCTTCAAGCACAGGAAGTGGCAGCAGCCTGGCCCTGCAGTCCTCAGCAGCTCGCCATCTGCCCTGGCCAACAAGGCACCGGGAAGCTGGGCTTCGGGTGACCCTGCGGTGAAGTTGGGACAGCATGTGATTGGGCAGCAAACCCAGCCCTCCTGGAGGCAGAGCAGTGGCCGCAGGGTCACAGCGATGTGGACCCTGACGGGTAAATGACTGCCGGAGCCCAGGCAGAGGGACATCCGTCTCGCATGCCTTTGCAGACGTATCCAGCTCTGAAGTGATCATGCTTTCTCATCAGCTGCAAAACTCCAAAATTCAAATAAGTAAATTAAAGAATAAATGTCATGCAAAAAAATTTTTAAAATATTTGAAAAGCTTTACGTAATGTTTTCTTTCAAACAGGTTGATTTGTTTAGAATTCAGTGTCTCGCCACTATTTTCACTCACGATTTTGATTCAACTGTAATAAAAACTAATATTCAAATCAAGCTGAACAAAACAAGATAAACTAAGCAGATTTATTTGTAGCCAATACTATAGTATTTATGCAATTGTCTGCCCATCCCTCCAAAACAAAATGTTTAAGGGAAGATGTCACAATCGACTGAGTGGATCAACTTTTTCAATGAAAAGAGACAAATGAAAAAGCCACCTACTTCCACTAATTCATTACCTGTATCCTTTTCCAGGAAAAATGCTCAACTCGCATGCAGATTTCTCTTTACAGAAAGCCAAATCGTTCACAGATAAGAGGTAGACTCCTGCGTGGGCCCAAAGGCAGCGAGCAACCTGAATTCGGCTTGTTTCTGTTGCTGCTGCTGCTGCTGCTGCTGCTGCTGCTGCTGCTGCTGCTGCTGCTGCTGCTGCTGCTGCTGCTGCTGCTGCTGCTATTATCATCATTTACTGGGGACTGAACCCAGGAGCTTCCCTGAGCTACATCCCCAGCCTGCTTGTTGGTGTTTTGTTTTGTTTTGTCTTGTGACAGGCTAACTTGCCCAGGCCGGACTTGAACTTGAGATTCCCTCATCTCGGCCTCCCAGCGTGCTGGTGTTACCCACTCACCTCTCTGTTGCACAAACAATGACTCCAGACTCCTTCCGTCCTCCCTCCTCCCACCACGCTGCACCCCAGCCTCAGTTCTACTCTACCCGTGAACCGACACCACACACACTCTGCACATGTTTTTGAAAAGGAAGCCGCGGTTGGGCCCTGTGGTGGACGCTCCGGGCGCAGGGCCGGCCTGGAGGCCGCCGCGCAGAGCCGCCCGCTGCGCTCGGCTCGCGCTCCCCACTGCCTTCCCCTCCTGAGAGCTGTGTGACTCATGCCCTCTTGCTACCGGAGCATTTCCTGTTGGGCTCAGTCTCCAAACTACAGAGCCAAGCGGATCTGGAAATGTTTTCAGAAGATCCCTTGCTATCCAAGCTCCCAAAATTCCTTTTCTAAAACTCAAACACTGGGTCCCATTACAGGGTTGCACTCCCTGGCGTGAAGTTGCGTGCTAATTTACCGCCCTGCCTCTCGTCGTCCGGGGGTTGCCAAGCGTGTCATGGTACCTGTTTCCCGACAGCCAGCCAGCACTTCCTGCACGTCGGCGGTCAGCCTGCTCCTTGCCGGTCCCAGCAGGCCAGAGCAGCTCGCCCCGAGACCCGATCCATCCTCAGGCGACTGCTTGTGCTGGAAATCGGACTGCGTGCGTCAGGAGCTGGATTTCAAGTTTCACCAAATTTTCATTCACTTGAGAATGGATACAGGGGAGAGGAGAACAAGCAAAAAATAATTAAGCTGGATTATGTGCAGGCACCAACTTGGATGGGGTTGGGGGTCCTCATCCTGTATTGCAGGGATAGATCCGTACAACTTTTAAAATTATAAATGAATAAATTTAGCAAGAGGCCCTTCATTCAATTGCTTGAAAAAAGTGTGTTCCAGGGTGGGCCAAATAGCTCAGCGGATTAAAGCACCAGCAAGCAGGCGCAGGGGCCGGGATTGCATCCCCAGGTCTGCCATGGGGCCCAGCCGCTAGGGCGCGCTGAGATGGCAATTGAGACTGCGTGGTGGCACCGGGGCGGGAGCAAGTCCTCAAGGTGAGGTGAAGTAATATTCGCACGTCACTTGCATCTCAGCTTCCCGTGGCTGGGACAAAGCACCTCCCACGTGACCGTGACACAAATCAGAGTGGAGATGCCCCAAAGAACTAAAACTAGAGCTTCCACATGGCCCAGTATTTCTCTTCTATTTATGGTTCTCTAAGAGTTAGAGACATGAGCTGACAGTAATCCATGTGCGCCCACGCTGGGAGCAGCACAGCTCACGACGCTAGCTCTCAGAAGCAGTCTATGTGTCCAGCGGCAGTTCAGTGGATAAGGAAAGTGCAGTGTTTATCCACTAGGGAGTATTACTCTGCCATGAAAAAGATAAACTTGAGTCCCATGTAGGATAATGGACATAGCTTAAGAGCACGATGTTAAGTGAAATAAGTCAGACATGCCAACTGAAATACTACACGCTTTTTCTCCTCTGAGAAACTCAAAATAAAAATGAAGAGCAATCTAAAAGATAGCTGGTAGAAGATAGAAGCTAGATCTCCCTCAAATCGGAAGCAGTCAACAGGTGGGGGAAGGAGGGGGTGGAAGGGACACAGAAAAATGACGTGAGGTATGCGCTGTCCGGGCACGAATGTCACGTAAGGAGTGAGCGCCTCATGCGCTGCAAAGAGCGGCAAACAAAAACTGAATAAAAATGCAAAGCGAAACGGACAAGGTGGAAAGCTTTCGTGCGCCTCGTGGTTTTGGAGGATTCAGTCCACAGGCGCTGTGTGGCAGAGGCCACAGCAGTGGACAGCTCCTCACATCGTGGCGGGGAGGAGAGAAGAAAGGAAGTTGGGGCGAGGAGCCCTTCCAGCCCGCGCCCCGTGGCCGCCCCGACCAGGCCTGGGCTCCTCACAGCATATGCCTATGCTCCTGTGCCAGGAAGGGTCACGGGCCTCGGGCCAACCACCTTCCAAAGCACAAAGACATTCGAGTGACATTTTAGACTAAACCCTGACCTGTGGCACACATGTCCTCCCAGGTGCTGCAGCACATCACCAGGTGCCCATAACAACTTCATCCAGTGTACATGACAGGTCACTCAGTGTGCTGTTGGATTCTCTGCACAGTAACCAGGAGGAAAGAGGTCGGCATACGCTCAGCACAAAGGCAAACATTTTTCCAAATATTATTGATCGCAGAAGCAAAACCCCTGGTGTGGAAAGCTGGCCCTGCTGGGATAGTTAAATCGTGCTTTTCCACTTCCTTCACTGGTTTCTGTGTTAATTTTCTGGTGGGACTGACTGTGGCCCCATTATTTCTCTGTGGGACAGTGTAGCCCCAGGCCTGTGTCGCACTTCCTGTGTAGTGCACCCTGTCCAGGTTTTCCCATAGAAAAGCCAACTGTATTTTCCTCCCAGTCTTCATATCCCATTTATTTCTGGATATGTCTTCGTCACCGTATCACTGAAACTCAATGCCTAACACCAGCAAATTAAAGAAGATAATTATTTTGCCTCATAGTTTGCAGAGGATTCAGCCTGTGGTCTTCTGGCCCCAAGTCAGGAACTGCACGGGGAAGGGGCCTGTGGACGAAGCTGCTTGCCTGATGGTGGACAGGCAGCAGAGACAGAAGGAAGGAGCCAGGAAGGGAGCTTGGCCGCTCCAGGTCGTGCTCCGGGGACCACCGCTTCTGACCAGACCGGGCCTCCTGCCAGCACATTCGCTGTGAGCTCAGCAGCGCACTAATCCGCCCCTGCGTGTAGCTCACCCTTGGCCCAGGCGCTTCCCACAGGGCCCGCTTATGAGTGCGTGAGATTTCAAGCGAACATCCAGCCACAGACTCTAACATGCTGTGCCCAAAAGCTGACCCTCAGACAGCACTCAGTTCTTGGAGTGCATCGTGTGTTCTGCTAAGTGTGCCGAAGTGTTCCATCACAGGAGAGGCGAGGACCCTGGCTTCCAGTGCGTGCTCAGTGCCTGGAGCCACGCAGGCGCTGTACCCAGTAAAGACAGAGCAGGTGCGCATGCCAGGCGTCGTCCAGAACGGTGAACAAAACTACGCTGGAGGTCTGCATTGAGAGATTCAAGACGCTGACAAGTGGTTAGTCTGTTTGTTTACTTTTTAAAAATTTTATTGGTACAATTTAAATATACATAAGAATACCCTTATTTGTAGGGCATTTGTACCTGTACGTGGCATATCGGGCTGCTGCTTTCTTCCGCAGTCCCCTCCCCTTCCTTCAACCTCTCTTCCCCTTCTTATTCACAAAGCTTGGTTTCCATATTTTTCCTTTTATTCTCCTTTATTCTTGTCCCTTCTTTCCTTTCCCCCTTACCTCTCCCTTGCTCTCATTTGAATATTTTCTTCCCGTTTCCCAATATCTATTATTCATTCTGGTCTTTATGTATACTTTTGATTTCTCATACTGGGAAAGAATGTGCTATTTAACCACGCGGGCCCAATTTATTTCACTTAAGACCATGGTCTCAAGGCGCATTCCTTTACCTACAAGTATTTCAAGCTTAGCCTTCTTTATGGCAGAGTACTACTCCATTTTTAAAGAAAAAACAAATCTCCGTTATCCATTTATCAATTAATGGGTATTAGGACTGATTCCAATGTTCAGGTATTACAACTATGCTGCTAGAAACATGGGTGCACTTATATTGTGATGTGACACTTTAAATTGTTTGGGCAGATTCTAAGAAGAGGAATAGCTGAGTCAAATGCCACCTCTTGTTTTAATTTTTGAGGACTCTCCATGCTGTTTTCTACAATTGTTGTACCAGTCTACTCTCCCACCAACAGTGGAGAAGGGTCTCTTCTTCCCCACAGCCCCATCAACATTTCTCAGTCATTGATTTTTTTTTTTTTTTGTACCAGTATTTGAACTCAGGACCTTTTGCTTGTCACACAGGTATTTGAGCCACTAAGATACACTGGCCCCTGACTTCTCGATAATAGCCACCCTTTCTGGGGTGAAATGAAATCTCATCAATGTTTTAATTTGCATCCCTCAAATGACCAGTGATGTTAATCTTTTATCATATATTCTTTACCATTTATACTTATCTGAGAAGTGTCTATTTGTTTCGGATGCTCATTTTTAGCTTGAGTCAGATTTTTTTGGGTTCTAATATGTTCTAGACATTACTCCTTTGTTTGAGGAATGGTTGGCAAAATTTTTTCTACTTTGTGTGTTTCCTCTTCACTCTGTTGGCGGCTTATTTTTTCTGTGCGCAGCATCTTAATAAGATGAAATGCCAGTTGTTGATGCTCTGTGATATGTCTGGTGTGATCAAGGCCTTGTGCCGCAAGTCTTGGCCTGCACCGAAGTCTTTAAGAGTTCCACTTTTCTATCTTTCAGCAGATTTAATGTTTCTGTTTTAATATTTAGATCCATTTTTGATCCATTCAGATTTTAGTTTAGTGCATGGTGAAAGATATGGGCTATTTGTAATCTTTGACTTGTGGAAAGCCAGTTTTTCCAGCACTATTTATTAAAGAGCCTATCTTTCTTCCAGTGAAGGTGCTCGGCTTCTTGGTTAAAGATAAGGTGACTGAGTCTATTGGGAGTTGTTTCTGCATCTTCTAATCTGATCCATTAATCCTCAGATCTGTTTTTATGCCAGTGCCAAGCTGTTTTAATCATAGTAGCTTTGTAGTAAAATTTCAATTTAGGGTTGTGCTACCCCCTCCCATGCCATTGTTGCCTAAAATCTATTTTACTATTCTAGATCTTTTCCTGTTTCACATGAATTTCAGGACTGTTTTCTCTAACTCTATGAGATATGTTATCAATATTTTGATTATGATCACATTAAATCCGTATAGCAATTTTGAAAATAAAGTCACTTTAATTATATTGATTCTTTTTACCAAAGTACAAGGGATGTGTTTCTATTTTCTGATATGCTCTTCATTATCCTTTTTCAGAGTAGTTTTCAATGTAAAGGTCTTAGGACAAAGTAATTAGTCTTCTATATGCTATTGTGAAAGGTGTTGTTTCCTTAACTTCCCTCTCAGTGAGTTTGTTATTAATGTACAGTAATGCTACTGAGATTTGAGTGTTGACTTTGTATCCAGCTATGTTACTGAATTTGGTTATTCAGTCTAGAAATCTTTCAGTGGAGTTGTTGGAGACTGCTATGTAGAGTACCAAGTCATCGCACATAATAATTTAACTTCTTCCTTTCTCACCCTTACTCCTTTTACTTCCTTCTCTTATCTAATTGCTCTGGATAAAGTTCCCAGAACTATATGGAACAAGAGTGGTGACAGAGGACATCCTGGCCTTGTTCCTGACTTTAGAGTAAAAGCTCAGTTTTTGTCCCATTATGATGTTAACTGTTGGTTTTTCATAGATGGTTTTTATCAGATTGAAGCAAAGACCATCTAGTCCAGTTTTCTGTAGGGTTTTATCATGAATGGGTATTGGACTTTTTCACATGTTTTTTCTGCACCTATGAAAGCGATCATCTTTTGTCTTTGGCTCTGCTGATACAGTGTCACTCATTTATCGGTTCACACGTGTTGAACGTCCCTGCAGCCCTGGGATGAGTCCCACTTGCTCATGGTGTGGAATCTTGGTGATCTGCTGCAGTCCATTTGTCAGTTTCTCCTCGAAGACTTTCGCATCTGTGTCCATTAGTGAGACCAGCCTGAGGTTCTCCTTTTTTATTTGAATTCTTCACTTTTTTAGTGTCAGGGTATTACTCGCTTCCAGGAATGAATTTGTGAATATTGTTTCCCTTTCAATTTCATTAAAGAGCCTGAGAAGTAGTAGCATTGTGTCTTCTCTAAATTTCTTGTAGAATTGAGCTGTGAATATTATTTTATTTTTTAAAATGGCCATTCACCTGAAACTAGAAAAGCACCTTAATTACCACAGATAATTTCAGGTTCTAAAGAACTAAGGATAAGTATATTTCATCAAAAGCACTAGAATGGTAAATATAACTCAATTCTGAATATTTCACCCAAGTATTGTGCATTTAAATTGGTAAAGAAGTAAGTAAACCTTTTTCTCTACACATATCCATAAAAATAGCAAATAAATTAATTTCTCCCCTTCCAATTATTTTTTTCAGTCATTAAAGGGGAATGCTTAGGTTATCAATAAAATAGATATTGGAAAACAAGACGACAACACACATGCTCCTCATTAAATATTTTAGCTTGTGTAAAGAAAGACAGGGTGACCTGTTTTGTGGCTCTGATTGGCATTTTGGTGCACATGATGCAAAGCATGAAAACTGCTATTTGTGATTTAATTAGATTGAATCCTCAGGCATAGTAGTATGTGTGTTTGCATGTTGAAGCTAAAATGTATAAACACATAGGACTGGCAATGTCACAAGTCATTGACTTGAGCCTTTTACAGCTCAGCATATTAATGTGGCTTTACTTTTTATACCTCGTTTTTATACTTTTCTGCTGGATGGTTAAGACCAAGATAAAGCAAGACTTATATAATAAGAAATGTAACTTTGGCATATGACAAGTTCAGTCTAATCCCCTCAGGATTTACCTTGGATTATTTTGCTGAATTCGCACACCTACAATATTTAAATGGAAATGGAATACCCATCTTTGACAAAACTAAACCAAAAAAAAGGGTATACAAATGAAGGACCATTTTGTATCCGTATATACAAAATAGTTAGGATAGATATACAGCTACTTTCTCTTAATTCAAAGATAAGAAAGACTTGTAATAGTGTTTGGACAGGATATCATGTCTGCATCTTGTATTATGAATAACCACCATGAAGACAGCAATATGCAATGTATTAATTATTGAAACTGTCCCACCAATCAGTTTTGAAACTGTCTCATTGCTATTTGTTTCTCAGCAAAATTAATAAAACAATAAAATGCATAAATCCAAGAGCAATGCTCTTAGAAAATTCCTTTTGCAATCTTAACACCTTTACTGAATAACCTTTGCTTTCATTTGTCCTTTGGTTTGGTTGTTACAGCAGCAGTATTATCATTTATCAGAGAATGAGCTTTGTTCTCACAGTGTCTGCCCAGATACAGAAGCTCTCTGGGCTTAGACAGAAGATGACACAAAAAACAAATAGAGGGCATAGCTCTGTGAGGAAATAGGGTGATCTACCCAGTTATTTAGTTCATCAGGATGAAAATTATGAGTTCTTAGGCTAAAAGTTGAAACCAAATTCTGCCCTTACTTCAGTGGCTTCTAATTTTTTATCCTCACTTTCTTGCCAAAGAAGCTATACCAAGGAGCTCTTTCTTTAGAATCTCAGTATTCAGAACTCATAAAGTGAAGGGTCCACTGGATTTTATCACTGCTTTGGCATTTAGAAAATAGAAAAGATGTGCACAGGATGGTGGTGCATGCCTGTAATCTTGGAAACTCAGGAGGGAGAAGCTAAGATAGAAGGATCATGAGGTTGAGGCCAGCCTAGGCAATAGAATAAGATAAGCAGGAGGAGGAAGAAGAGGAGGAGGAGGTGGTAGAGAAGGAAGAAGAAGGGGAAGGGGAAGGGGAAGGGGAAGGAGAAGAGGAAGAGGAAGAGGAAGAAGAAGAAGAAGAAGAAGAAGAAGAAGAAGAAGAAGAAGAAGAAGAAGAAGAAGAAAAGCACTTGACTCTCCCTTCCTGTGGCAAAGGGGCACAGTTCTGCAGACACCATCACTTCCTTTGCTCTTGGTCCTCCTGGGATAGACTGGCACAATTGGCCTAAGGGGCCTCGTGCCCCCCACACAGTTACTTACAGGGTGCTTTCCATGGTGCTGTGACAGGAGCACAGCTCAGTGGCAGCTCCTGGGCCCTGCATCCCTTTCTTCTACCCCAGGAAGTTCTGCTCTGAAGTGATAGGAAACCCATACCTAACAGGGTAGAGGTCAGGGATGGCCTGGGCCAATTGTTAGGATCCCCCAAGTCCCTAAACCTCACTAAGCCATAACTAACATGGCTAGCTCTTCTGTAAATCCCCCCAAGGTGGTCCCAGCCCCCATTTTAGCTCCACTATCTTCATTAAGTGATAGCTGTCAATCAAGCAGCCTTTTCTCCCTGACCTGCACCTTGAGACTACAGCAGTCCTCGATACCCCAGTAGCTGCTCCAAGAGAGGTCTTCTCTGACTGAAGCAGGCTCAAATTTGAACCAAGTAGTAGAACTGGATTTGGACCAATCAGAAGGTGCAGATCAGAAGACTTAAAACTAGACCAGTTGGAACCATTAAGCAGCTTTGAATCTGGGCCCATCAGCAGGTTCAAATATAGATCAATCATAGGCTCAAATTAAGACTAACTAGTAGGTTCAAATTTGGATCAATCACGAGCCTTCTGCTGCTGTATAAGTGCCATCCACCTCACCCTCCTGGGCGAGTCTAAGAGGGTTCCCTCAGTATCTTGTTCCCCAGTCCACATCACTTTACCCCAGTGAGCTTGTGAATCTACTCACTATTTATTTCTGAAGAACTTCAAGATTAAGAGGTCCTCTAAATCTACATGAGATTCTTATCCTAAGAATGAAGGGACTAGTAGTTGCTTTTAAAAAGAGCTATAAATACTAGGGAGTGTTCTTCCTGAACAGCTATAGAGACCAGCAGCGGACAACCATCCGTGGTGATACCAGAGCACCTAACTGTGTTGACCTGTGAAGCCTGGTATTAACTTCTGTTGACTCCTGGTGGCTTACATAGCCTGGCAGCTGCACAAACCAGCAACGAGCAGCGGTAGTGTTGACTGACAGTATCTGACATTAACCAGAATCAGCTGGTGGCATTATCCAGAAGTGGCAAGGATGAATGGCAGCAATCTGCAGCATAGATTCCAGAGCTGTGACACTAAATGCTGTCCCTTAGATGCATAGAGTCCCAGAGGGCTGAGAGCCACTGGCACTCAAAGCCAGGAGCCCCTAGTAGAGAAGCCTTTTTCTTATTGATGATTTCTACCTGAAGTGAACACGGGAAACCTTTATTAGTCAGCAATGAATGGTGTTACTAGAAAGACAAGTAAGAGCTGAGCACTGACAAATTGTTAAAATGTTTACTTTTTCAAAAACTATAGAAATGGTGCAGAGATTTCTGTCAGTCTGAAGCATGTTTAGTCAACAGCCCTGGCTGAATCACGGGCTCCGTGGCAGTTTTATCTGTTCTAGAACTGTTACTTTCCACCTCTGTAGTGGCACTGAAAACCAACAGTCGCATGACCGTGATGGCCACTAAAAGTTAGCAGCCTGTGTGTGCTAGACAGTATGGATGAAGTTTCCAGATACCCAAAAAGCCAACCCAAAATAATGGCGCTTTCCTGGTTAGCCTTGCAGATCCTTGGCTTGTCTTTATTTGGCTGCAAGAACAAACTCTTCCTGGTGACATTTTCTAAAATCAGTCCTCAGTAATTGCTTGATGTTGTGGCTGCCCAGGCCAATGATACAACTGAGACAAATGGGAAGTTGATAAAGAAAACCTCTGGAGAGAGGGGTGCATAGAGTCTTTGAAAACTGTGACCTACTCCCGGAACCGAGAAGGCTCTGTGCAAATGCACCATTACAGGCAGGCATAACAAAGGCTTGAGAAGGCCTTGGGAGCTTATGCGTGGTGGAGTTTGGGTTCCTAAAAAAGCAGCAAGTCAAAACTATCACAGAGTAGCAACTGCCCTCCTGAAATGTCGGTGCTTGTCTGCACAGGCACACAGAGCCCGCGGCAAAGGGAGAAATGGTTGTTGGTTTAAGACATTCCAGAAAATTTCAGCCCAATCATTGGCTGATCATAAAGCCAACTAAAAAAAGACTTCAGAGGCCAAAACCAACACAGAATACAGACTTTAACAAATTAATTCAGGAAAGTTACTGCACGTACAAACAGCAGCAAAAGCAAACCCGCAGATAGAAATCTAAGTTTTCAGCAACAGCAAAAATTGTGCATTGTGCAAAGGAACAAGAAATATGACCCCTATACATTTTTAAAAATCTATCATTAGAAACTTTCCCTGGAGAAGCAGAGACATTGGGTTCATTAGACAAGAATTTTAAATCAGCTACTATAAATAGCATCAAAGAACTGAATAAAAACATTTCTAAAACACTAAAGGAAATTACAAGAAGCATCACAAAATGAATACTGCAATACAAATAGAAAAGTATAATTCTTAAAAAAGGAAACAACTAGAAATTCTAGACATAAGAAATGCAGGAACTGGAATGAATAAATTACTAAAAGACCTAACATCTGATTTGAACTGGCAAATGAAAGAGTTAGCAAACAGAGACAGTCCTATTACAGTACTAAGTCTACAGAATAGGGAGGGGGAAAAAAGATTAAAGAAAGAATGTACAAAGCCTCAGAGATCTATGAAATACCATCAAGCTTACCAACATACACCTAAAAGAGTTCTAGGTAAGTAGTAGATGAGAAAAGAAACAGAAGAAGAAACATATGAAGAAATAATACCAGATAACTTGTCAGGTTTCATGTGAAACACTGTCGTATACTTCCAAGATGTTCAGCAAGCTTATCCCACTGGGACTAATTCAAAGACATCCTCACTTAAGCTCATCCTTTCTATAGTAAAGCTGTTGAAGGCCAAAGACATAAAAAATAAAGCCCTTGAAAACAACAGAAGACAAGTGACTTATTGTGTTAAGAGAGTCTCAACAAGATTAACAAGGGATTTACATCAGAAACTATGGAAGCCAGAAACAGTGGGATGATGTTTTCAAAGTACTGAAGACTATGAACCGAGGATTATATATTCTGCAAAACTCTTTCCCAAAAGTAAAGAAGAAACTAAGACATTCCTATACAAAGAAAAGTCTCTACTTTCATGATTGCCCTACATGAAGCACTAGAGGAGCTCCTTCAGGCTGAAAATAAAGGCCACAAACACAACTGAAAAATAGAAAGAATCAGCACCAATGAAAGTAATATTAAAAAAGTATAAATGTATTTTTGGTTTATTTATAACTCTTCCCTTTGCTTTTTCAGGTATAAAAGACAATTATACAAACAGTAATTATAAAACAGTATTGATGTATAAATAATATATAAAAATATGATTGAACTAAATTGCTATAAACTAAGATATAATTTGTCATCCCCAGGAAACCACCAAGAAAAAATAACTATAATATAAGAAATGACGAAAGAATTTAAATGTTGCACAAGAAAACATCAACTTAATGCAAAAGGCAGTAACAGAGAAATTAAGTAATAATATGGACATCAAACATATCCATAGAAAATAAGCAGGGGCTGGAGAGATGGCTCAGTAGAATAAGCGCTTGCCTGGCAAGGGCAAGGGCCAGAGTTCAATCCCCAGTTCCGCCAAAAAAAAAAAGCATAAAAATGACATTATTTGCCAAATTCTGCTCCTTTAAAAAGTTCTATGCTAAAGTCTGAACTCTCAGTTTCTTGAAATCTGACAGTATTTGGACACATGGTGCTTGGATAGGTGGTTGAGTTAAAATAGGGCCTTTCTGGTAGGCTGTAACCCAAAGTAATTGCCAGATGAAGGAGAGACGCTGAGGGGAGTATACGGGCAAGGCCACCTGAGGACACAGGGAGAACACAGTCCTCCTCAGGTAGGGCCCAGAGGCCCAGAGGGCCAAAGCTGCAGCCACCTCGGGCTTGGCTTTCTCATACCTAGAGCTCTCACTCAATTTCCGTTGCTCCAGCAGCCCATCTTGTGCATCTGTGCACTATCCCTAGAAATGCACATGGGAAGGCAGAAATTCTACATTTTGTTCATTTTCCTAAATGCAAATGGACTAAAGGGCAGATTTCACAGTACAGTTTTAATGTGATCTAACTACACACTTCCCTCAAGAGAAGCACACTAGTTATAAGATACAGATAGTGACATCAAGAGGAAAGAAAAATATATACCATGTAAACAGCGGTCCACAAGTGTTTCTACCTGACAAAGCAACCTCAGCATTTGGAACCAGGAATATTAATTTAACACAAAAAGTCTATCTCTTGTAATCTAAGCAACTACTTTGAAGATGCCACTATGTGGTATATTAACCATTGTTAATTTCTTATTATTTGGTTTTGAAACTTGGTATGATTAAGGAAGATAAGACAATGTGACATTTCTGAAGGGAAATATTCAAAAAAGGTAAGATCTCTAATTAAACCCAAAGATAGGTGTTTGTCCTGTTCCAAAGTATTCATGAAAGCTCAAAGCTACTACTTTCCTTGAAAACAAGTTAACAGTATAGAACATATAAATCATATGAAGAATTTTGTCCACTGAGAATCTTCAAAACTTAATTTTCATTTTCTTTTGTTTTTATTTTAGGGCAGAATTTACAGGGCATTCAGGATCTCACTCATAGTGATCAGACTCGTAGTGATCCACCTATTTACAACTTCCCAATAGCTGGGATTACAGGCTCTCACCACCACGCCCAGGCTCAGTTGTCATCTCAGCATACCTTGGGGTAATTTTCGTTTTCTTATTCAGTGTTTAAGAAGAATTAATGGTGATTCACAGAAGAGGGACTTGAATTTATATAGATTATAAACCATGTACCACTACATTAAACATATAACTGAATGTTTTACTTAATAAAATGTGTTTAAGTAATAAAAAAAAGAAACTTGGTATGATTGTTTTTATTTTTCATCATTCTATTTTTAAAGCTAAAAAATTAAAAGGTTCAACACATCAGGAAGACAAATTATCAAAACATGCACATAAAATGAGACTCCCACAATAATGCATCAAAAGCTAGCGAGATCTATGGGGAGCATCAACATTCAGCAATAACTTACCAGCTTCAATAATAGAAGAACTAAGCAAAAGATCAACAAGAAAACATGAGATTTGAACAACACTACAAACCAAATAAATCAAGCAGACTTCTATAAATAGCTCACCAACAATTTTTTTCCAGGCACACTGGAGAATATTCTCCATGACTGACCATATGTTAGGCAGTTAAACAAATCTGGATAAATTTATAGTAACTGAGAGCATCTATAGTATGTTCTCCAAACCTTGAAAATGAAATTAGAACTAATCAAATGGCCAGAGAAGAAGCCATAAGTGAAACTACCCATGCTTTTAGGTGTGAACGTGCATGAAAATACAGTAAAATTTATAGGATTTTATAGGAGGAGAATACAGGTAAGGGCCTGCCAGATAGCTCAGTGGAGTAAAGCGCCTGCTTAGGCAGACACGGGGGTTGGGGGTTTGATCCCCAGCATGCTGTGCTGACCCCATCCCCGAGGCGCACTGAGATAGCAAATGAGAGAGGGTGTGATGGCACATACCTGTAATCCCAGAGCTTGGGAGGCTGAAAACAGGAAGGATCACTACAAGTCCGATCTGTGTAATGAGACCCTATAGATCCTGTATTATTTAAATACAGAGACAAAAGAAAATACAAGTAAATCTTAGAAAAAAATTATAGCTATGAATATCTATATTAACACCAAAAAAAAAAAGATTTCAAGTAAGTATTTAACCTTCTAGGTAAATAAAATGGACAAACAATAGCAAACCAAAGTAAAGAAATAAGACCAATTACAGCTAAAAGAAAGAGGAGAAAAGCATTATAGAAAACCAAAGAAATCAGAAGTTGTTTCTTTGAAAATATCAACAAAATTAACAACACTTGTTTAGTAGAGTAAAAAGAGATAAGACTAAAATAACTAAAATCAGAGATTAAAAAGAAAAAATAATATTAACTTTATAGCAGTAAAAGGAATTATAGGAAATTACAACCTATTATATGTTAAATCAGATTTCTATAGATAAAACATACAAATTGCTAAAAAGATGTGTAACCCAAAACTAAAAAAAAAATTCTGAATAAAGCTACAATAATTTGAAAGACAGCATTAGAAATCAAAACACATTCCACAAAGAACAGAGGGCCCAGAGTCTTTAATAGTGAATTCTTACAAACACGTAATAATTAATACCAAAACTTCAAAAAAAAAAAAAAAAAAAAAACCTTCTGAAAAATAGAATAGGAGAGGAAACATCCCCGTTTATTCCCCAAGTGCTGGGCATGGCCCTGCCCTCCTGTAATCCCAGTACTCGGGAGGCTGAGGATAGAAGACCACCCAAGTTTGAGCCCAGCCTCACTTAAGCAAGATCCTGTCTAAAAGCCATGTTATTTTACAAAGGTCTTTTATTATCTTAATAATAAAACTAGATAAAAATATCATTGGAAAAGAAAACTATGCCCTACTATTCATAAAGAAAATACACACAAAAATCTTTAAGAGCAGATGACCAATGCAAAGCAGTTATACATTGAAGGGACAATCAGGATTACTGAAAAATAAGATCCAATCCAGGAACACAGGATGGCTCAAAATGTGAAGATCAATGAAGTGCTACACTGCAAAACAGAGGACAAAAATGCCCACAAGAATCTCAGTGGCTGAAAAGCATTTGATAAAATTAACACCCTTCCAAGATAAAAAGCAAGAAACAACCAGAAACTTTCACAACTTGGGAAAAGTGACAAATAACGTCATATTCATGGAGAACAAGTGGAAGCTTTTTTTTTCTTAAAGGAGACACAAGACAAAGATGCCTGTTCTCACCGCATTTTTGGCAATATTGCACTGGAGGTTTTGCCAAGATTTTTTTTTCCAAGAAAAAGTAAAATACACTTCTCTTCTGAATGGTTAACAACCTAAGTTTGCAGACCAAAATTAGAAAAAAAGGAAGGCCATAAGGAAAGCCAACATTTTGGCCCTAGCCTTCCAAGGTCAGTTAAGACTCAGGACATATGAGAACTTGTACTGTAACATCATGTAACTCGGTAGTGTCCCAAATTTTCTGATCAAGGAGATTATGGGGCCAAAGAGGAAAGTGATTGATGATGTAGAGTGTGCCTAAGGAGAGTCACATGGAAAGAAAACATTCTCTTGGGCTTTCACAGAGAGCACATTGGCCAAGCAATGGCCGTGACTCATCCACATGGCTGACACTGACAAAGGATCTACAATCTGAGGTACAGGATCTCAGGATAAATCCTGAGGGGATTTCACTGACCTTATCACACCCAAAAGCTACAACTCTTGTTGCACAGGTCCTGCTTTACCTTGGTCTTAACCATCCAGCAGAAAAGTATAAAAATGAAGTATAAGAAGTAAAGCCATGCTGTTATGTTGAGCCGTAGGGGACTCAGGTCAACAATTTCTGACATTGCCAGTGAAGAGGAAGACCCAATACTATTATGGACTACTGGACTCTTTTAGAATGTTTTGATGAGTTAACACACCTATAATATTCAAATGACAGAACTAAACAAAAAAGGGGATACAGATGAATGTCCATTTTGTATCTGTGTACTCAAAATGGTTAGTATAGATATATAGTTACATTCTCTTAATGAATAGGGGATTTGTTCTAATAGTGTTTGTAAATAGGATATCATGTCTGCATCTTGTACAGCAAATAACCACTAGGAAGAGAGTATGCAATGTGTTAATTATTGAAACTGTCCTACCAATTTGACTTGAAACTGTCTCATTCATTGCTATTTGTTTTTCAATAAAATTATGGGAAAAAAGGAAAAAGTAAAATACATCCAGATTGAAAAATAAAGTAAAATTATTCTTAGGTGACATGAGAAAATCACCAAAAAAAACCACATCCATGTACATACACAGAGGTTTGGAAGGGAAGGAGGAATTACTGTAATAAATAAAATCAGCAACTTCGTAAGACAAAATGAGTGCACAAATGAGAATTGCATTTATATAAACAAACAATAAAAATCTAACTGTGAAAGTGAGAAAACAAATCCATTTAAAATAGTACCAATAAGAAACAAATACTTAGAAGCAAAGTTCACTGAAATAATACCAGACATACACTGAAAACTACAAATGTTGTTGAAAGAAATCAAAGAAGATAAATAAATCAATCAAAAAATTTTTATTTATGAATCAAAAGGCAAAAATGTCATAATAACAAATCTCCCCAATGTGACCTACAGACGCGTCAGGGACTACTTAAATTCTACATTGTTTGTTCTTTTTCAAAAATGAACAAATTGATGGTGAAATTCACATAGAAAACTAAGGTGACCACAACAGCCTCCACTACCTTGAAAGAACAGGGTGGGAATTCACATTCCCCAGTAGACATCTTATTGCAGAGGCAATAAGACAGTCAGGGGCTAACTTGGGGAAGACAGAGAGATTCATAAAAAAGGGTTCAAGCCATAAATAAGTCTTCACATTGATAGACAACAGAGTGCAAAGAAAATTCAATATGGAAGTTAGAGTCTTTCCAGAAAAAGATGGTGAGGTGGCTGGACATCCCATTACAAATGACAAAGTTGAAGTCTGTGTGCTATTTAAAAAATAACACTTAACTGTTAGAGCTAACGTAGGAAACTCTCACAAGAAAATTTACAGGCTTATATTTTCATGAACTTGGCATAAATAAGGAATGGTTTCTTATATATGAGGCCGAAGCACAAACAACAAAAGAAGAAAAAGAGAAATTGGTCTTAGTTAAAATTAAAAGACTCTATAAAGAAAGTGAAAATACAAACCAGAGTATAGAGATACTATCCGTCTATTATACATAAGATAAGATTTAGTATCAAGTATAAATAAAAAATTTGGGAGCTCCAAAATAAAAATATAAATAGCACAACTAATAAATGCTCAAAAGAAATGAGTAGACATTTTTCCAAAGAAAATAAGTGAGTTTCAAGTAAATAAAAACCTCATCACTGGTTATGAATAAAGTACAAATCAAATCTCCAACCTGAAGGGGCTTAGCCATCACTGAGGTGGCTATAATTAAAGGATAGAAAACAACAATTGTTGCCAAGGTGCAGGAAAATGAGGATTATAAAATCAACCAGCAACTGTGGAAGAGTTTTTCAGTTCCTCAAAAGTCAAATATGAGTATATATTTGAATTCAAGCATGACCCAACAATTCCAATCTTAGGTATCTGCCCAAGAGAATTAAATTTATGTCAACACAGAAGAAAGTACACAAGGATTCATAAATAGTTATATTGGCATAATTCATTTTAGCTAGAAAATGGAAACAACTTAAAGATCTGATGAATGAACAGAGTACAGTATACCCATCCAGTGGAATTCTCTTCATCAATAAAAGGGAATAAAGTGTCAATGCAGGCAAGTGTGTGAAGGAACATTTTCACAGTTCACAGCAGGGCTGTAAGAGAATGGAGTCACAAATAGTCACATATCGTCCGATTCTGTAGTACTTATGTGCAGGGTCTGAAAAGATAAACCCACAGAAATAGAAAGTCCGCTGGTAGTTACTGTGGGCAAGGTGAATGGAATGTGACTTCTAATAGGTTCAGGGTTTCTTTAAAAATACTCTGGAACCAGGCACTGATAATGGTTATATCAAGCTAAAATACGCTGAAACATCTGACTCATGCTCTTATGAAAAATCAACAAAAAGTATACAACAAAGCAAACTATAGTGACTACAGGAAAGTGTCTTTAGTCCTGGGGATGAACTTTGTAGGATGTATATTGTTTTGGCAAAGGAAGAGTATAGGATTATCTCAGTTACTTTTCTCTCATTGCTGGGACAAAATGCTGGCACCCAAAATTAAGGAAGGAAAGGATTTTTAGCTCAGAGTAGAGGTTTCAGTCCATACTTGGCTGGCTCCAAGGCAGATGGCAGCAGTTCATGGTGGCAGAAAGCAACAAACAGCAGAGGAGGAGCAGCAGCTGCAGCGTCTACCAAGCCTGTCTCTCTTCCTCCTGTGCCAACTGTGAAGACCAGAGCTCCTCCCAGGAAGTGGTGTGCAGAAGCCCTCCTCGACCCCTGTGTATACCCTTTCTGTGCTGAGTCACTCTAGGGCGGGCCCTCCGTGCCCGGGTGTGTGGAGTCAGCCAGCCGATCCAGGTAAGCTTCTGACTCCTCAAGTTGACACAATATATCCACCACTGTGAGTATCAACAAAGACTAATGCAGAAAGCATCTATTAATTTGGAGGTAAGAGACAACCTGGTTTAGCTGTCACAGAGTCCTTCAGAAAGGCTAGGCTGCAGAGCCAAAAGGAAATAAGAGGGCAGGAGACCCTGTGTGCTCACAGGACGTGCCCAAAGAGCCACGTGGCCAGCCCCAAAGGGTTGGGGTCCCGAAAGAACATTTTCACAGGTCGATCTGAACTTTTAACTCTGGGAACGTCTAGTCAGTCCTAATGTCACAGAAGGCCACAGTCATGGATACTGCTTGTCACATTCTCCTCACCGAGGAACAATGCTGGGGCCCCCACACTTACCAGAGGAGATGCTCACTTTGGCTCACAGTGTTAGAAGTTTCAGCCTCGTCAACAGACCTGAGCACAGAGGCGGTACAGCAGAAGGGTCTGCGGATGGGGTGGCTCATGTCACGGTGGACAGGAAGCGGAGCGAGAGGGAGGAGTGGGAGAGAGACCCGCCCTGGCAGGTCACATGGCCAGTCATGCCTCTTCTGAATTGACCCTGTCTCATGACCACCCACTCACTTTCCATGCCTAGGAGGTCTTTACAGGACCTTCTCCAGCTAAACCACAACAGGGTCTACGACACTCTCTAGGTGCCAAGTTTCAAAGCGGTGCAACTCCTCTTTCAGCAGCGATACTCCACAGCCTGTAGAACAGACAAGTAAGCACATGCCTGAGCACTGTCCTCCCAGCCACCTGGAGGTCCAAAGGGAGGCCGCAGCTGTGACACGGACACTCCCTCGCTTTAGAATTGAAGAAGCTGAGAGCCACTAGGCCAAACAGCCTTCCGAACAACATACAAGAACAGGCGACCCATTCTTGGCAATGAGTTCTGGGTGAAGGAGAGCTGATAAGGCCAAGTCGCAGCTGGGCGTGCAAAGAACAGCAGGCAGGACAAGAGTTGCAGTGCTGCGCTGCGCCCAAGCCCTACAGGTGGGAAGGACCCCGTGGGAGTGCTCCTGGGACGCATGCCTCCCCCACAGTGTCAGCACATCATACACATCTACTGAGTGTGTTAGGGGGCCGTCTGCGGGCAGCACTGGGGTCTGTCCTCAGGGTGAGTTGCAGCAGTCCCTTGTCATCACTGTGGAGTGTCATCACTGTCCCATGCTCCATCCAGGGGTCACAGAGAATTCTGAGTGGATGGGGAGCCACTTCTCCTCTCCTGCTGGGAAAAGGGGGCGAGCTTTTGAGACAGATAACAGGCTTCACTGTACTCTCTGTTTTTACGGATGATGGAGGTGGAGCTCCTAGCCTCAGGCATGCTAGGCAGGCGCTGAGCTATCTCCCCAGCCCCAGGCTGTCAGTTCCTTTTGTTTTTTACATTTACCTCTCAATGTATTTCCTACAATGGTCTATTGAATATTCCGTTGTGCCAACACTGCAAAACCAGAGCTGAAAGAGAACAATATCTGGAAGACTTTGTGGCAATAAGTGGTTGTCATGCTACTCTCCTAATATTGCCACCAGCCTTAAATGCACGACAAATTAGTTAAATGCCCAAGTTCTCAGACTTAAAGTGAAAATAAAGAAAAACAGTTTACATTATCTGACCAACAGGCCATTTTTATGCCTCAGGTAAAGCACGTCTCCCTCTGGCGCCAAGACTCCTTGTGTTAGCACAGTACAATGTGTTCAAGTTGCTGAGACTTAAAAATAAAGTTCACTGTGCTCAGATGCAGAAATAAATAGCACTGAAATGCAGCAAAGGACAAATAAATGCTAGCAGAGCAGTGTTACATGAATCTGGGGACTGGCGCGTGCATCATCCTCTCTGGCTCTGTCCTTTTGCAGAATCCAGGCACTGCTGCCCCATGTTCTTGTCTGAAGGAGGTGGGCCAGACCAACTCTGCTACCGACAGGGCTTACTTAACACCTCGCCTTTCTAAAATGACTCCATTTTTATCCCCCCAACATCAAAACCCCCAATGTGGTGGCAGTCAGTTCTTAAAGAGCTGATAATATACTGAGTCCATATCTTGGTCACTAATTTTGATCTCAGGCTGAAGCAGAGCCAGTCTCTTCTGTGAATTCATGAGATGACTTTTCTAAGGGTCCCACAGTCCCTGATCTTAACTCCCCCCTACAGCTGCGGATGCACACTTTGGTGGCAAGCACCCCTGATCCTGGGCACAGCTTCTGTGGACTGCGAAAAGCCATGGAGGAACTTCTCTGAGAGAAGAACAATGAGAAGGCAGCGTCTCAGGAGCATGAGAAGCCCTTTGTGGAGACGCTTCCCAGTTTTCAGGGCCCAAGGAAGACGCAGACAATAGGGACGCTGGAGTCACCAAGGAGAGCCACTGCCTTATTTTCACTGCATTGTTTCTTGCATTAGGTCATGATTCGAAGGAAGCTCTGCAGTAACCACTCGTGTGGGGCCCTTTGAAGAGACAAGGCGTGGTTCAAGATACTGAGGAGCCAGCAATGCTGATGCTTATTTCGTGTTTAATGCCTAGTGACGGCGCTACCCAGGGAAAACGCTGCCGCGCCACTATGTGGGCAACAGTGAGCAGCCGCCAGCTTAATTTTTTTTTCCAGCTTAAATTTGATGACATTTCCCAAGATTAAAAGGCTAATATATTTTCAATAAATGTAAAGATAACAGCACTAGCAAATGTCTGCTTGTGGCAGTTTCCTGGCTTTCTCTTTGTCCAATGCTAAAGCTATTAAAGGGCTTCTATAAACAGCGGTTTTTTTCAGGTATACTCTCCTATTATTAAAGTTTATCTGAGCAAAGATTTGCTTTGGGGAAATCCGTGCCAGAGTCTTTCCTGAACAGGCAACCCGGAGAAAGATGCGGAGCAGTTGTTTCGCCAAGAGGGAAAATCCTTCCGACAAAAGCCCGACACACTTTGTTCTCCTTATCATAAAACGCAATCGCGCTCATAAACCTGGAGGGAAGACGCAGAGAAAATGTCCCTGTCTCTAGGGAAAATTACTCATCTTCTGCTCCAAGAGGCTGTCCCTTCTGGCACAGGGCGGATGCATGCCTGGAGGACTCTGCCATCATGGATTGATCAAAGGCCAGGGGTAGTGGTTCAACGTCTGTCCAGCAGGAGGAGCCAGAGGTGTGCCCCAGGGGAAACTGAGGCTCTCCAGTTCCACCCTGTGCCTGGGACCAGCACAGCGTGTTCCCTGTGGCCCTGTTTGATTACCACAACACTGCCTTCGTTTCATTTTAAACCAGTGGCCAAATCCTGCTTTCGAAACTTTATCCTGTTTTACATGTCCTTGTCACCTCTGTCTGCCAAAGAGTGAGTCCCCATCCATTTTCAGGGGGTGGGATGAAGCCATCCACATAAATGACTTTTTTGGAACAGACAGCCTAACTCGCCTGCCCACGCGTCCTCAGCAAGGGACCAGGACGGGTCCAGCACTCCTCCCGTTTCAGAGAAAAGCCCTGCTGGAGGCAGCCCAGCGACGACTTTAGCGATCCCCTTTGAGCCTCCAGTGCGGTCACCCTTTCCTGTACGCAGAGGAAAGTGTGTGGGCTCGGCTGACAGAGCGCTCCGGAGCTGCGGAGCGGAGGACGGCGGACGGCGGCGCACTCACGCCGCGAGCGGCCTCGGTCTCCCGCAGCCTGCTTCTCCCCGTGGCTGCGCCGGCCAGCGAAGTGGCGGCTGTGCCAGCCGGGCCAGGGCGCTCTCTGCAGGGACGCCAGCCGGCCTGTCGGTCCCCAGAGTGCTGGGCTTTTGTTTGCTATCTGTCCTCCAGGTCGGTGCTAGGGTACCTAGACACGCTCTTGATTTTCTGCTAAATGAAATAAAATTAAAGAAATCTTGAAAAACTAAATAAAAGAAAAAGAAAAAAAAATCTAGAATACTGGCTCTGCTAAACTCAGGGTCAGGGATGCTCTGTGAGAATTCTACCTAATCTAGACAGTGCGTGGGTCCAATTTAGTCTCTTTTTTAATTGTTCCTGAGAGAAGCGAAAATCAGTAGGTGCTACAAGTGGTCCAAGGAGTTCACAGCCAACTAGGCGTCCCTGGGAAAGGACGGGAGGAAACAAACTTGGTCATCATTTTCCATGTTGATAAAAATGAATGCGTTTTCCAGACCAAAAAAAAAAAAAAAAAAATAGGACCTTTACACAATTCAGACATCCCAAGTTTATTCTCTAAGCTCTGGTAAATATTTTCTCCGACATATAGGAGATGTGATTACCAAACAGACTGGATATTTACATTTTTTAAAAAGTGTTTCAGTAAAGACATGCCGCCGCGAGTAGCCCTAAGAACCTTCCTTCCCCCAAGAAGCGGCTGTCCGCAGCTTGGCCGCTTGGGGAGCAGCTCCGGAAGGCCCCGTCCTGGGTGTCTTCCGCGCACTGTCGGGCTGCCTCAGCGTCTTCGGCGCATCTGGAGCATTTACCTGTGCGTGGGCATTTGGGCTCTGGGGAAGAGCAGAAGTCAGAGGCCGGATCTGTGGATGAGGTGGATCAGGACGCTGGGGCGCTTCTTGTGGGTCTGCTTTTCCATTCTTGTGGGTCTGCTTTTCCATTCAATAAAACTTCGCAGCATTTTCACCAGGTTTGTTTATTTGTTTGTTTTTGTTTTATCACACCCGTAAAGAAAGAAGCCTTCCAGGACGGCTTTGGAAGGCGGTAACAGCAGCGAGGAGATAAGTGTCTGAAAATGGTGGGAGGGCGCTGGGGGGCTCGGCCAGCAGGCCTTTTGCCATAACACGTTATTTTGCATGTAAGCACTCAGCTCTTGCTGTACTTCCTGGGCAGCCCTCGTATCAATGGCGAGGAACCCCACCCCTCATTCTCCTGGCTCTCCAAGCATTGTATTCTCAGCTCCACCTGGGGGGGGGGCTTCACTGCAGCTCCAGAGGGCGGGCTCCAGTCTTGCATACTCAAGGCCTCATCCAGCCCAGATAAGTGCCTGCCTAACAGAGTCTTGGCTCCAAGCACTGCTCTCACTCTGCTTGCTTGTGACATCCGCAAAGGGGAGGGAGGCATGCTACACCAGCGACAAGACCAACGTGATTTATGTGCACTTGAGAGAGGGCACAAAGTAGCTCCTGGAAGACACTGTGCAAACGACCAAGTTCTTTGCTTCACTCCCTACAAGCGGAAGTAGCCCCGCTGGGCGGACAGCTCTCAGGGAAAGCGTGGCCGAGGAGGCAAGAGCTGCTCACTCTCTACTTTCTGCTAGCTCAGAGAGCACAGCAGCAAGAAGAGAATTGTTTTGGGCTCCAGGGAACCTGGACCGGTATCTTGTGTGCAGCCTCTTAACTGTGAGACTTTGGGTAAAGCACTTTAACACAGGACCCTCAGCTGCTAGTTCCTTCAAGCCTTGGCCTAGGAGTAAAATGAAATCTCCTATTTAAGGAGCATCCTTGTGGAGGAGGCATTCGATCGCTGTTGTTTAGTCTTAATTTGAATTGATTTCTTAAGGCAACCAGAAGTTGTGGGCCTACAAGGAAGGTCCATGTCTTCTCACTCTAAACCTTGCCACACAAACACCAACACAGAGCACAAAACACTGGTGTCTCAGAGCTGCTGTAACGAGTTACACTGTGGCTTCCCTATTTGCTTAGATGCATTCTATCTTTACTATGGTTGTTTCAAAGAAATCTAAATCCATCCTGCTCTGAGGATCTCTCCCTGCCCCTGAGCTTCATGGGAGTCAGGGTGGATTCCAACATGGTCCACTCCACCCTGGTTCACTTAGGCATTATTTAAAGCAAATTTCCAGCGTAATAAATGCTCTCCCCTTTGTAAACAGAAATTGCATTTAATAAGCCTGGGAACATGTAACACTGCCAAAGCTGAAGCAAGGCGGCCGTGCTGACTTCAGTCCGTTCTCAGCCCTTGATTACTGTTTGATTTCCTTTGGCATCAAAAGACAAACTATTTTCGTGAACAATGTTCTTCCTTTAGCAAGAGTGAGATCCAGTTACTCGGCAGAGGATCTGATCTTTTGCCAGACAATATGTCCAAGCTCTTGGCAAAAGCAGAGGCCTGGATTGAAGTGGACAGCTTCTCAACAGGGACAGTGCAGCCAGTGCATGGCCCCTGCTGCGCATGGACGGTTTGTGCCTCTCCCATCCTCTGCTCACAAGCACCCTTGTCCTGTCCCTTGACTGGACACTTGTGGATATATTTAAAAACACTATGCCTCATTAAAACTGTTTCTCCCCCTGGAGCTTACTCACCGTGGCTTGGTATTTAAAAATCACTGTGTGATATCCCCATCTTCAACTTGAATGTTTCCCGTGAGGCCCGCCTTCACCTCTGCCACACGCGATTTACGCCCTGACAGGCGGCTTTCATAAAAACCTTGGGCTCCTCTGGACCATGTGGACACCTTGCTTGGGAGTTCACACGAGACTTCAGTCTACGCTCATCTGCTCTTCTCCTTCCCAGGAAAGTCACCACTTGGCTCCCCCAGCCAGCTGGCTCCCCTCCCACTTTCTCAGGGAGGGCAGCCCGCCAAGTGAGCCCTCTCCTAGGGACCCAGGAGGAAGCCATGGGGCTCAGAGTCGCTGGGTACCTCCCTGAGTGCTGCGCATCTCTTGGACCCAAGAAGGACATGGACCGCTTGGGCTGTCCGCGGTACTTTCCACTGTCCCCAAAGGACAGCGCCTCTCTAACTGCACTCGACACGCTCCCTGGAACCTGTGGAAGCGGCTGACCTGAAGTCTGCGCCAAGCCTCGGGGACTCGGTCCTCAAGCAGACGGCCTTTCGTCTCTTGCCCCTCTTGCTCCTCGTTTGCGCTGTGGAAGGAAGCCTGCAGACCAGGCGTGCTCGCCACAACTGCTGGCCCAAGTGGTGGGGACTGCCAGTAGCAAGCAGACCTCGGAGGGCAAAACACTCGGAATTAAGTGGGGCTTTCCGCATTTAATGTTTTATATCATGCAAGCACATATCAAAATTGGTTTGGTTATTTGTCTCACAATCCAATTGCACAGAAGTAAAATTGTGTGAGCTGGAAGCAAGATACACTAGAACTATGTATATTTGGATAATCCTGGTGGGAAAATTGTGGATTTTCATTCTTAAAAGTTTTATCTGTCAGTATCAGCATTAACAATCTTATAAGAAATGGGCAGGGGGGATTTTATAATTCTACACATAGTAGTGGAAGATGGGTTTGGGCCAATGCCATCAATCTGTCAGCAAGGGGGGGAGCTGTTTATTAACACGTGGCTTGCGGCTAGTCTAAGTTCAGCAGACCCAGGGGCATGGTGAGTGCTTCTCAGAGTTGAGTAGCAGAAGATTCTGTTCTGACCTCAGGTGTTTTCATTTCTAGCAAAGAAATTTTTAAAAAACTTGAAAATAGACTTTTCTGCTATGAGAAGCATGGCCCATGAATACAGCAGACCACATTTCTAAGAAACATAGGAATAATATAATCATTTCAGGCAAATTAGAGAATATCTATCTACAGTCATACTGCTTCCCAACGACTGTTGTGCTCGTTATGGAAAATTTGGAAATGCCTGAAGAACACACAGAGCC
Source organism: Octodon degus (assembly GCF_000260255.1). NCBI lineage: Eukaryota > Metazoa > Chordata > Mammalia > Rodentia > Octodontidae > Octodon > Octodon degus. Next base: position 5,044,448 of record NW_004524615.1, read on the forward strand.
ACGTGCAGGTATCCCAGGCCCAGGATGAGAGCTTGGGGACTGACCCCTCCCCTGGTACACTCCCAAGTGTTCACGAAGATGAGGGGGCAGTGACTGTTTTGTAGGACATCACCATGCTTTCCCCACTTTGTGTTAAACTGTGAACTCTCCCCTCATCCATGCAACATTTTCAGAAGCTGTGTCTCCTGTTTCTCTTCAAACTGCCTGTTTCTAATAAAAGTAGTGGGGAAAAAACAAGAGCAAATTATACATGTTGGAAATGCCAGATATAGTTCAATCCATCCTCATTTAAGAAAGAAATACATACACATGATATTAAAACAGAAAGGGGGATCTAAAGGAGTCTGGACAGAACTCCAGCAGATGGTGTATTGGACCTTCATCTGAGAACGAAGAGGGTGATGTCCCTGAGTATTATTAAACAGAACTCATAAGAAATGCTTTCAAGATTCTGAAATTCTTGTAGCAATAATATTGTTTACAGCTATTGCTTCCAAAATTTTCCTAGCAATGAAAAGAAAAGAAAAGGGAAGGGAAGGGAAGGGAAGGGAACGGGACGGGACGGGACGGGACGGGACGGGACGGGACGGAATGGAAGGGAGCGGAAGGGAAGGGAAGGGAAGGGAAAGGGAAAGGGAAAGAGAAAGGGAAGGGAAGGCAGGCAAGGCAAGGCAAGGCAAGGCAAGGTAGTAAAGGAAAAGAGTGGGCCAGCCAAATAGTTCAGCAGATTAATGCGCCTGCAAGCTGGTGCAGGGCTGGGGATTTGATCCCTGGGCCTGACATGCCTGCCCCGTCCCCGGGGATGGGCTGAGGCAGCAATTGAGACTGGGCATGGTGGTGCATGCCTGTAATCCCAGCTCTTGGGAGGCTATAAATAAGCAGATCACTACAAGTCTGATCTAGTAGTGAGAACTTGAACACCCTATAGATCCTTCCCAAGAAAAAAAGAAAGAAAGAAAAGAAAGAAAGAAAAGAAAGAAAGAAAGAAAGAAAGAAAGAAAGAAAGAAAGAAAGAAAGAAAGAAAGAGTCTTTTTTTTTCAAATGAAAGACCTCAATGTAGAAAACTGGATGCAGGCCAAGCGCAGGGCTGGGGACTGTGTGGGGCGAGGTGCCTCACCGCGGACGGTGGCTGCTGCTGTGGTCTGGGTCCTGACTTCCATCCCCTGCAAAGGTGAGATGAGCCATGGCCCTGCCCCTTTCTACCCCAAACTGCAGAGCCCGATCGAGCGTCTTCTGCTCTCGGCTCAGTAGTGGACACTGCAAGGGACCCTCACACTTGGTCTCCACCATGCACTTGGACATGTCCCTCCAAGAGCCTAGGGATGGGGAAGTGGGCTTCTGTGTGACTGAGCTGGGTGACATCCATGGCTATGTCAGGGAAGCACAGGAGGCAGAAACTAGGGGCGGATGGCGACCCACTTGGGCGTCAGCGCTTTGCCTGTTTCTGAGATGAGGTCCACACAGCTGATTGTATTCTCGCTTCCTGGCCGAAGAAGCTGGAGCTCGATGAGGTTAAGAGCACCAAGTGTTCTAGTGAGGAGGCATGGAGGCAGGGGGAGAGGCCATCATGCGGACTTCTGGCCGCTCCCTGGAGTGCGGACCCCAGAGGAGTCCATTCAGGGCGCCTCTCGCCCTTCGATTCGTGCTGTGCTCTTCCTTCTTTTGCAAATAAAAACATTTCATAATACAAATATTAGATTTCAAAACAACCCCAAAAATGGTATGAGAAATCCTGAAATGGAGAAAAAGCCTTATGCTAAATGTGTGGTCCCTTAGTTGTGGAACACACACAATTCATGCTGTGTATTCGTATGTGTGTGTGTGTGTGTGTGTGTGTGTGTGTGTGTTCATGAAATAACTACTAGCTAGTTAATAACATGGAAAAAAGGAAATGAGAACAGCCAGCTAAGGTAGCTCACATCTGTCACTCTGGCTTCTGGGACAGAAGGACTGTGACCTCAAGCCCTGAGCAATTTAATGAGACCTTCTCTCAAAACATAAGCAGTGTAGTTTAATTTAAAAGACTTTTCAAAAGAGAGAAAAAGAGTGACTGAAGATGCAGCCCAGTGCCAGGTCCTTGAGCTCAATCTCTACCACCTTAAAATATATATACTTTATTTTTTAAAAGAAGAAATAGATGGCTTAACTATAGTTCTGGACCTACACAAACCACACAGAGACACCCCCAGACACATGCCTCAGTGTTGAAGATCTACAGCTCGTTTATTTTTCCCTTGTATTTTTCTCAATAATATTTACATAAATGAGGGTGATATATAATATACGAAATGAAAAAAAGAGAACTTCCTGTTGTTTTCTTCTATTTCCTACCTGAACTAGGCCAGACTTGAGCAGGAAGGAGCCAGCGCGGAGCCCCAGGAGTTCTTAACGGGACTTCTTCACACCGAAGTGGCACTGAACTGCGCTACGGCACAGCACAGCTCTGCCCAGCAAGTGCAAGGTTCCAAGTTTGATCCCTGGCACCAAATCAATCAATCAATCAATCGATCAATCAATCAATCAATCAATCATAAGACAGCTCTGAGAACTCTGTAGGCCCAGCCATGCCCGGACTTAGAGACACTCAGTCATTTCACACCCGAGCGGCCCCCTGGGGGAGACACAGCTGATTGCTGCCGCTGCACAGACGAGGAGACTGAGGCCAAGCCAGCAGGTGTCCTTGCCAACGTAGCAGCGGAGCAGGACAGGCTGTGCTGGAAGCAGCCGTGTGGGCCAGGGACAGGGCCGCACCCTTGAGAGAGCTCGAGAGGCACACGGGTGCCACGACCACAGGAGTTTGCAGAGCCCTGGAAGAGGCAGCTCACAGCCACGGCACTGCTCCTGCATGTGACACGGCACGCATGCACAGTCACCAGCCCTGGCCGGCCCCACGTAGGCCCAGCCTGCTTGCAGAGCCAGAGCAGCTCCGGTGGAGTCAACGCCCAGGCCGGAGGCCTGTTTTGCACTAGCTTGCTTCCACCATTCCTTTCCTTTTTGAAAGCCTTCTGTGGGTACACATGGGCAGTGGTGATGGCCCCGCCCCGAGGGCCTGTACCCCTGTACCTCACACCACATGTGCTTTCTAAGTCCCCTCCTCCCCACCTCAGCCACCCACCCTTGTGTCTGTCTTCCTTTCTGCCAGGGTAGAAACAATCTCAATAAGAATAGAGAGGAAAAAGGAGAAAGTGCCGCACACTCACAGCATACACGTTTACACGCCTAAATAAGTAGAAACTGAAAGAGTTGTGAGCACAGTCCCTCCTACCTGTGTCTCCAGCAGATGGCCCGGTTCCCACCGCCCCACGGCAGCACAGTAGCCCTGTCATTTCGTCACTCACACATTCCTTTCACAAGAACACGTACGCAGGTTCTGTGGGCCCAGCGCTGCCTGTACGGTGTCTGAAGACCTCAGACGAGAACCCAGGAATCAAGTAACCAAGAGGAGGGACCACGAGACATGGGGATGGGGTGTCATTTGAGCAAAGGTGGCCGGAGCAGATGTTCCACGGAGGCAACTTGGGAGGATGATTTCAGGAAACAGAATGAGGAAAGTTCTCAACAAATGGGTCCAGGACATACCGCTGCACAGCTCAGCAGCAGGAGGAGCAGGAAGGAGGGAATTACTTCTCAGACAAGGGGCAGATTCTCTCATCTGGGGGCTTTTGGCATTGTCTGCAGAGAAAGCTTTATTTTCAGTACTGAAGATTGAACCCATAGCCTTTGTATTGAGCTACATCCATCTCCTTCAGGTTTGAAATTTTGATTTTGAGACTGGATCATGTTCTATTGCTAGTTGCCTGGGCTAGACTTGGACTTGTGACCTTCCTGGCTCAGCCTCCCAAGTGCTGAGATGACAAGTGTGCAAAGCCCCGTGAAGACAGCTTATCACCTGGAGAAGGTGAACTTCACTGTCACTCTGCAGGTAGAACCAGGACGCTGCTGATACGCGGGACAGCAACAGCAGCAAGGGTGGGGCTGTGGAGGTCACTGGGCACAGGGCTGAGAGTCCCTGCTCCCAACTTTTCTCCCTTTGGGCTGGCCTGATAGCTCAGCAGACTAAAGCGCCTGCTTAGGCAGAGCACAGCAGCTGGGGTTTGACCCGCACCATGCCATGCTGGCCCTGAACCCAGGGGAAACTGAAATGGTGATTGAGACTGGGCGTGGTGGCACGCACCTGTAATCCCAGCCCTTGGCAGGCAGAAAACAGGAGGATCACTATGAGTCAGATCTACGTAGTGAGAGCCTGTACACCCTGTACTAAATGAAAAAGAAAATTGAAAAAAAAAACCACTTTCCCCCCAATCTTATATGGAACTCCACCTCTTTCCGGAACCATGGAGCCTCATGACTAAGGAGAGATGTTGGACAGGGCCCCAAAACACACTTTTTCCCGGGTTGCCCCAGAGTATCAAGGAGGAAGGGAGTCACTGGAGTGACTGTGTAGTCGTCTCCCGCACAAACAGGTAGGTCCAAGCATATAAAAGTCATATAAAAGTGGTGTGCCAGCCAAAGTTCGGTACAGCGTTGCTCTTCTGCACAACACGTGGAGCTGCCACATTTGGGAGGATGAGTGAAGTACAGAACCAGTTCCGCGCCTGCCAGAGTCCTATCTGCACCACTTCTCCTAACTGAGCTAATGCAGCACCTTTCTTTCCATAGCGAATGCAGCTCTAACCAAAAGGGTTGATGCTAATCCAGGAGAGCAAAATAGCAGAGTGAAGGGAAGGAAGACAGATGCAGCCCCTGTGCGTGGGCAAGAGCACAGGCAGTGGCGAGAAGTGCTGTGGGGCAGCCGGGATGCCGAGACGACGGGCGTCGCTGGCACAGACCAGACACACCCAGTGGGAAGTCAAAGGGGGGAGCCGCGGAGCGCTTCAGAGCTGAGAGTTCCGGAATGTTGCACAGAGGCAGCAGTTGCTGCTAAGTGAAATGCGCTCAGACCTGTTTCAGTAGAGGCCTAGGACAGGTGGGGCCAGGTGGGTCTAGAAACTAGGAAGTTGTGGACGCAGAGGAGAATTTGAGACTCTGTGGGAAAGAGTGCACACGTGCACATTTCCTACGTGCAATCAAATTAGATGACGTAACTGTGTCTTTATATAATCCACCAGCTATGTGGTGCTTCAGGATTAAGAGGAAAGTAAACATGGCGGTCCTTCTGTCTGTCCTGGTCTCAGCATGTCCTCATTCATTTGTGTGCCTTGGAGAGCAACCTACTTGTCCCCTCTCTGTCCGATGGCATTGTTCTATGTTGAAAGAGTAGATACGATGGGAGAAAGCTCCAGAACGTATTCTCCCACCAGCAACTGAAGCTCAGAAGCTCCAGGAAAGCCTGCAGGCTCAGGACACTGGTCAAAAGTTGGGTCCAACGGTGCTAGGCAAAACAAATTAAATGGGTAATCCGCACATCCAAAGAGCAAAGCCTGGTCAATGCGTACTGAACCTGCTTTGCAAGATTTGAAGTCTGCTTGAAAACTCGGATATGTGACATCAGCGCTCACGCGGACACTACGCACCTGTAAATTACAATTTCCACCAGAACCATTAAAGACACTAAAATGGAGTGGACACTCAGCCATCACCAACCAGAGGGAGACCTCCTGGATGGGGTCCATGACGTGGGAGCAGCCACCGTTCCCAGGAGAAGCCGCGGTCAGCGCACATCTACAACGGCATCTAGCTCACAGTTCTTTAACAAGGCAGTGGGAAGAGACTAGCCTGCTCCTTCCTAGCGCACTTGCTGCCTAGGCTGAGGGGCAGGCACGCAGTGCTCCCCAGAAGGAGCACGCAGTTTGGGTGCTCAAAGCCAGGCACCCATCCTCACGTTGAGGAGTGCTCTTCACACCGCTGGGCCACGTACATTGGACAGCACTGAGGAGTGCAGAAGGCACGTGCACGCAGGAGACGACAGTGCAGCTCAGAATGAGAACAAAGGCCAGAGGGGGCTGGCAAAGCCCTGCTGTGACGCCAGAGCGACCGCCAGCTGACCGCTGAAAGACCCCGGAGGCTCTGCGCCAAGTCTAAAGCCGGCCATCAACCGCTGGGAAAATAAAAGTTGATAAGGATCCTGGACAGATCTTAACAGAAAGATTAATTTTGCTTCTGTTTGGAATACGTGAAGTTTTGTTTTGTTTTTGTTTTTGCTTTTTTTTTTTTTTTTTTTTTAAGGGAAGGGAAGCCCAGGACGTGAACTTACCAGGGAAAGGGTAAGCTCTGTGTTAGGCATTCGCCATGAGTCTTGGCTCACACTGAAGTGGTGGCTGGCAGTCCCTCAGAAGGTCACAGGAAGCATCCTGGTGGGAGTGCCTTCAAAGGCCAGTGGACAGTGAGCAGCCTTTCTTTTCCCATCAGTGTCTAAATTTGTCTCCATTGTTTCTTTTCTCTTTTTTTCTCCCTTGCACTAAAACAGGACTTGGGCCCAGGGAGGGACAACAGTATCTTGACTGCGAACCCTGTTGGTGGAAGACAGACAGGGTCATCCACATTGTCCCAAGTCCATGTGCAACAGAGATTACACCCGGAGAAAACAAAAGAACTATGCAACAGGGGCGTCCACGGCCAGTAAACAAGAGAAACGTGACCAGCTGAAAGAGGCGGCTTCCTGCAGTGTCTGAGTGGGTGACAAATAACTATTTCGTTCCCACCCTACCCCCACCAGTAGCTCAGCTCCATGAGGAGGATCCAGAGATGGGTTTCCTTGGGAGTAAGCCGAAGACTGCAGCAGCAGCTTGGGCAGAAATTTAATCAGCACTGTCCTGCTGTGCCCAAGACTCAGGAAGCCCCAAGTATGATTGTGACTCCTCATGGTAGCTCCACCAGGACTCCGGGTGTCTGACTCAACACAGATCCGCATACTCCCATTTGTCTTCTATGAAGTATGCAAGGTTTACTGACGTAGCATCGTATAACTCAGTGACCCAGCTGTTGCGCATGCTAGGGCTTAATACAGCAAATAACTTTTTGTGTGTTCTTCAAACATTTCTCTACACCACTCACTACCTCAATTCAGCAGCTACATTCTAGCAGAATGTCTCTTAGTACCCTTATATATACGAGCACTTAAGATTTTAACAACTCCATGCCTAAAACTGTGGCATTCACAAAACTCTAAAAGCATGCATTAAGAATGTATTTCAGAGATTTGTAGCAGAAAAAAATCATGCCATCCTCAGAAGGTTTTGATGATGACAATTTATACTATACAAAGAGTGCAAATTTCCACAGCCCTACTATATTGGTTCAAGCTTTTTGGTGCTTTTAAGGTAGTGCTACATTTAAGTAGGTATTTATTTACTCATATAAAACTGAAGGGCATGAGAACAGGGACCACAAAGGGTGACTCAGACATGCACCCACACTTCCATGCATGTTGTTCTTCCTCCTGGGATCACTGATGCTGTCACTCCTGAGAGCAAGTAATATGTGATAGTTTGCCCCTTGACAACCGATCAAGAGCTGATACAAACAAAGAGGATGCTTGGACCTGTCCCTAAAGTAAAATTCATAAAAATTTTACTGTGTTTTCACTTCTTTGAAACTCCTTCCATTGGTGTGTGTTGGATATAATTTACAAGCAGGAACAATGTAGGTGGACACCGGCCCATGGGAGAATTGGAGGAAGGAAGGGGGGGAGGCACAGCCAGGGACAGAGCCACGTTTCCACGGCGCAGTTTCTTTTTGGGCAGCTGAGGTTCATTTCAAAACCCTGTATCAGGCTCAGCCTTTACAGCATTACTCGCTTCTTCCGGACACTGTGAAGGTAAACTATAGCAGCCACGGTCGTGGGCATCTTGCCTCCCTGTGAGCATGTGCTCAAAGGGTGATATTTCCGCGGGGGCTTTTCCGAGGTCTGTGAGTCCCTCATCTTCTGGTATTTCAAAATCTACTTGCAGCACTTGCGACTAGTGTGTCTTTGAGCTCCAGAACATTTGGCAGACACTCTTGGTCCGTGAGGCCATGTCAAGCACAAAACATGTTTAAAATATGTGAGGAGGTTGAGCTGAGCATGGTGGGGTACACCTGGAATGCAGCACTCTGGAGCCAAGGCAGGGGAATCAGTGCAAGCTCAAGGCCGAGCTGACTTACACAGTGGGAGCTTGTCTCAGAACAAAAAGCATGAGTTTATTTCCCATGGGTGTCTAAAGGCAGGAGCTGATCCCAGAAAACCAACTTGGGGTATTTTCAAATCAGAAGAGTCCTGCATGCCACGCCAGTCCTGCACCTAGGGCACAAGAGCGGCCGAGTCCGGTGTTAGGGGTGCATACCTATAATCCCAGCACAGGGGAGGCTGAAAACAGGAGGCTCACTAGGAGTCCAAGCTGCATAGTGGGACCCCGTACCAAATGCATAAATTTAAGTTAAAAGCAAAGACAGCTGGTCAGTATCCAGAGAGCCTAACACTGTGCTCTTCAGCTCGGTTACATCAGAATCTCCTAGGAAACCTGGGACACAGCGACAGCTCCCTGGCCTGGACGATGCAGCGCAGAGCCCCAGGACGCCTGATGGGGTGTCCTCTCAAAGATCAGGCACACCCCCTGCACAGCTGTGATGGAGAATGACAGGCAGGTGGAGGGACACAAAACCTCACTTTAATTTGGGCAAATAAAGAATGCTGAGAGTCGATCAACGAATCATAGAAGAACTTCAAATGGATGAAAACAAGTGATTATTCTCACTTGTAAGCACAGAGATGCTATTTCATATTTTAAAACATTTTTATTCATTTTAATCAGAAAATAAAATAGCACTGAAACAGTTTCAAAACAGGTTAGTAGTATGTTTACAATAATTAATACATTGCATATTGTTGTCTTCATAGTGGTTATTCAGAGGACAAGATGAAGACATGATATCTTATCTAAACAAAATCAGTACAAACCTTTCTTCTCATTGAACTAAGAGAAAGTAGCTTTATATCTATCCTAA
>NW_004524615.1:5053470-5062422 GCF_000260255.1 Octodon degus
TATATATTACAGCAAAATGGTCCTTTATTTATATCCTGCTTCTTTTGTTTTGTTTTATCAGAGATGGGTGTTCCATTATTGTTAAAGAAGATGTATTTAGAGAAGTCTTTAAAAAGCTTTTTAATATTTGATGCCAGTTCAAATATTGTAGGTTCTTGAATTCAGTAAAATAACCCAATATAGTCCAACAGTCCATAATAGTAGTGGGTTATCAGCAGAACTGGCAATTGTCAGAAGTTGTTGACTTGAGCCTTTTACAGCTCAGCATATTAATATGGCTTTACTTTTTATACATCATAGTTATACTTCTCTGCTGGATGGTTAAAACTAAGTTAAAGCAAGATTTATGTAACTAAAAATGTAACTTTCATATGTGACAAGGTCAGTCAAATCCTCTCAGGGTTTACACTGAAACCATGTACAGCACCTTGTAGATCTTTTGTCAGTGTCATCCATCTGGTTGAGTCATGGCCATTGTTTGACCAATTTGCTCTCTGTGAATGCCTGAGAGAATGTTTTCTTGCCAAATGACTCTCCCTAGGCACACTCTACATCATCAATCACTTTCCTCTGTGGCCCCATAATCTCCTTGATCAGAAAATTTGGGACGCAATGGAATTACATGATGTTATAGTACAGGTACTCTTATGTCCTGAGTCCTCACTGACCTTGAATGGCTAGGGCCAAAATATTAACTATCCTTGTAGCCGCTCTATTTCTCTAATTTTTGGTCTTCAAACTTTAGTTGTTAACCCTCCAGAAGAGAAGCTTAATGATATTATTACCTTGTAACAGAGGCAGTTGGACTTAATATCGCCATCTGTCTGAAAGTCAAACACCGGAGATATGCTATTTCAAATGAAGAGATATTATTTGATACCTATCAATCTATCCAAAAGATGCAAAGAGCATTTGGCTTGGTGATAACTCTAGTTTAACTGCTTCAACCAAAGGAGCAGGTCAGGGCTGTAATTTAGTACACTTTCAGGGCTGGGGAGATATCTCAGCCTCATAAGTACCTGCCCGGCAAGTGTGAGTTCCTGACATTGATCCCTAGTACCAAAAAAAAAAAAGCAATACACTTGCATCCAAAACGTTTAGCCAATATGCATCAGCTAAAATTGCTTCAACTTCTCAGAATCTGTCCTGAGGAAAGAAATGGGTGTAGACATCGAGGCCAAAGCACATGTGTGACAGAATTACTGTGCTACCATTCATGTCACATGCCAGGAGAGGCCATACCAACACTACAGGCACCTCCCACCCAGGGGGCCTGGTGCCAGGCTACAGGCAGCCCGAAGCCCATCCTCACGAGCAGGGCCTAGCTGCGATGCTGGGATAATGATAAAGCCATACGCCATGTATCTCCATCTTTAGATCTAACTAGAGTGCTAGGAGGGACAAGCGTGCAGGAACAACAGCTGTGTGCGCTCACGCTTTCTAATATACCTAGGGATCCCAGGACTTGGCACCGAGGATTCAAACCCATGGCATGACTTCTCCTCTGGGGCAGCCAGAAGTCACTGGGACAAGGATGAGAGCGCACTGCTGAGGCTCTCGAGGCCAGACCTATACTCAGGCTCTCAGGAATGGCCTTACTACCCAATAGGCAGGGAGACAGGCACGGTACCCTGCACCGGCCTGCTGCACTGTGAGCCTGCCAGGTGCCCACAGGTGTCTGGGCCTGTCCGCTGGAGTCCTGGATGGGCTGCAGGGTCAGGAACCATATGCAGGTGTTAGCAAAGGGCTACGAGTCAAATTCACTCTGCTGAATCACAGTTCCCAACAACGCCCAACATACCAAGGGCTGAGGCTCAGCAGCTCAGTGCCACCTGGCAAGAGCATGGTCCTGAGTTCCACTCCTGGTTCTCCATGTTCGCCACTGAGCATGTGTGGTGAGCCTCCCATCCTGAAGCTCCTTGTTAATTCCACTTGGACTCTAATAAAATCTGAGCCTGAGATTTGGATGATGCCCAAGCCTTTATATATTAGCACCCCTGAAAATCTGGGATGCATAGACTCATCATAGACTTCCTGCCCGTTACAACAAGTAATCTATGTGTCTCCAAAAAAGACAATCAGAAACAAGAAAAAAAAAAAAAAACTAGTTTTTCTGAGCTTAAAAGCACAAAAGAATAGATGGAGAGATGAGCGAAACATGGTGTACACCCACAGCAGAAGGCTACTGCAGCGGAAAAAAGATAAACTAGAGTCATTGCAGGAAAGTGGATGCAACTGAGACCGACCTATTAAGGAAGCAGATCAGATGCAGAGGCGTCCACATCATGTGGCATCGGTTCCACGAGAGACCCAAGGACAAGCGAAGAGCGACAATGGGAAACAGGGAGAGAGGTCTGGACCAATGGAACAGGACCAAGAGATGGAGGGGAGGGAGGCAGAGAGGGTGAGAGAAGGAGCTGGGGTGAGCTCGGTGCAAGCACAGACCCCACAAGAGGGCTGCGAGCACGGGGCTTCTGTGGTTGGTCACGTCTGGACGTCCCCTGCCCAGGACAGGCAGCCTGCATCCAGTATGAGGGAGGGAGAGGCTTGCAATCCGTAGCTCCTCCCTCTCTTCTCCTGCCCTGTGCCACTCCACCTTGGAGTCAGCCAAGCATGGACTGAAAACTCCACCAAGTGTGAGCTAAACAAACCTTTCCTTCCTTAATTCTGGGTGTCAAGCATTTTGTCCCAGCAGCGTGAGAAAAGTAACAGAGACCCATAGACTAATAAACAAGAAAAAAAACCCATAAAAATAAAGTAAACCTATTCTATATTACATATATTTATGTTACAAAATAGAAAGCTATGTAAGCACCCACATATGCACTCTTATTTTTTGCTGAGATTTATCATCAAAAGAATCTTTCACCCTGAAGCTGCTGCTTCCTGCCGGAGCCTGCTCTGCCAGTCAAAACAGCCAACTGAGATGAAGTGGGGTCACTACACACAATTCACTAGATTGGACCAAGATAAAATGACTTTCTCGGTGGGAACCAAGTCTACTCCTGCGCAGGAAGCCAGAAGAGAGGAAGCACAGAGCCTGACACAGGCCCAGCCTCTACATGGCGCGTTTCTCCCCATGTTGGACGTCTCACCCTGAGACGCAGCTAACAGCCTTCAGAACTCAGAGCTGAGAGTTGCGCTCGGCGGCCCCCATGACTGCAGCCTCTTAGGCTGACCCTCCCGTAGGCTCAGTGCTTCCTGGGAGCCTGGACTCGGAGGGCTGTGCACACACAAACAGCCGCTAACCCTCCCTCTGGGCTGGGTGGGGCCGTCCCTCTCCGCAGAACTCTACCCAGTGCCGAAGGCAGAAAAGGGGACGATGTAGATCAGTTGTGGTTAGTGAAGATGGTTCGGTAGCCCCAGAACATTCCCCTGCCCCTAAGAAAAGTAAGGTCAAGAAAGCCTGAGGGGGAGGCGCAGTACTTCAAAGCCAGCCTGGCTGAAAACAAAAAGCAAAGCCACCTCTCCTAGTACAGGCTGCCACTCCCCCTGCTTCATGGATGCTCAGAGAAGAGAGCGGAGCTCTCCCAGGAAGTAGAGGTGCCACCCCAGTGCCACCCCACCATGGACTGGTGGGAACACGAGGTGGAACAGCGTGACACAGAGCACCCGGGAGGGGAGGCTGGCTCCTGGGCAGGGGTGGTGCTCTGTGGCCGGTAAGTGGTTTCTAACTATCAAACCACACCCACGCAGGTCCTTGTGAGCTCTGAGTCTGCAGAGTGGAGCTGTCACTTTCTCTACTGACCCACATAGCAAGACTGCCCCAGGCTTGGAAATGAGGTCTGCATCTGGAAGCTGTCAAGGAACCCAACCACCACAGCGCTTCCCGAAGGGCTGACCCTGTAGAAGAAGGACAGGGGCCTCGCTGGGGACAGGGCAGCAGATCCTCCAGCCCACCTCCTCCTCTGCGTCAGTCCCGGCAAAATGCACATTCACCATTCCGCTCTCACTGGACTTGCGCTGCTCATGTACAGGGCTGGGCCGGCTCTTCAGCCTCCCTTCCTCTGTCCAACCCTTAGAGCCACAGCTTCTGGAAAATGTGTCCCTGCTGGTTCCTCTAAAGCAAAGCCCATCCCACCGTCCTGTTCCCGGCCTTCTGGCCGCCCTCTCCCTCCCTCCCTCCCTCCCATCACCCAGCGCCTGCCAGGCTGGGACTCCTTCACAGTCCTCAGCTTCAAGCCACGTGTCTGCTGCTCTCCAGCCCCTCCGTCTGCTTGCACAAAGCCAGCTTGCTGCTGCTGAACAGAGTGGACGCTATAGAGGGTGCATACCCCTCAGCCTCCTGGTGACAACAGGGACCTAACTGGCCCACTTGGCTTCCAGCCCTGCTCTCCTAGAATCCACTCTCAAGGTGTCACCCAAGGAACCCAGCAGCACCCTTAATGTAAAGTAAAATGCAGTTGGTGCTTATACATCCAGGAACTACGCATGGGGCTGTGTGTCGTGTCAACACTGGGACACCACAGGGTAAACAGTGAAGACCTTGTCCCCAGAGAGCTGGCAGCCCAGGAGGGCAGGCGGGAGGCAAATGAAGGGACCAGCGGTAGAGTTTGACATGGTAAAGAGAGTTACCAAGGAAGGGAGTAGAAGGAGTAAGGAAGGACAGAAGCTTCTCTCTGAGAAGAGAAACACTGAAGCAAGACACAACAGAAGAAAAGCGGAGCCACAGCTGAGGCCTGCAGAGTGCACGATCCAGGTACATTCCGTCCCCAGGCAGGATGGGGCGCGGCACGTGGAGAGGACAAGAAGATGAACACGGGTGGGAAGAGGAGAAACGAGAACAACGGTCACCTAGTTAGGCAGAGCCAAGTCCCGGGTGGCCTTTTTTCGCTCTGTTACTAGGGATTGAACCTGGGGCCTTTGCACTGAGCTACACCCCACCCTTTTGTATTTACTTACTTATTTAAATTTGAGAGATGGTCTCACTAAGTCCCTAACTTCCCCAGGCTGGGCTTGAGCTTGCAATCCTCTTGCCTTAGCCTCCTTCAGAATGCTGGGATGCCTGGTTTTATAGGTCAGATTAAAGAATTTAGATTTTATTACAAGTGCAATGGGAAAATGAGAAACATAATCCACTTTTGCTATTAAAATAGTCTCCTGCCTGCATAATGATGAATGAAATGCGGAGTGGGGAGGAGCTAGCTAAAAACTCCAAGGGTCCCAGTGGGTGGCAGAGGCCAGAACCCTGAGACAGTGCTGAGAACAGGGGAGGACAGATCCTGAGATGGGGCTAGAAGGCCTGGGAGGTAGTGAGGGAGGAAAGAAGGGGAGGAGGCGGGCATGGAGGCTTCTCTTTGGGGGATCCAGTAATGGTGGGCACCTCAGCTGAGGTGGGGAGTTGGAGAGGTGATATGGTAGAAGCCGGGGATGGAAATGACTCGGGAATAACCTTCAAATCTTTGGGATAAGGCATGAGAGGGAGTTAGTCCTTCCGCTGGGAGGCGGTGAGCTGAAGGCAGCTAGGAGCATTCCCTCTCCATGAGAAAGATCGGAAGAGCTAAGGCAAGAGCCGAGGGACACCTCAGTGCGCGCAGGAAGCAGAGGGACCCTCACCAATAGCCGCAGACGTCAAAGGCCAGGGACAACATCTTCACCACGAAGTTAGAAAATTAGCTTTCAAGGTTATAACAACAAGGGGTCCGCCCAGGTGCAGTAGCAATGCTGTTTCCTATACTGCTCGTGACATTGTAAATCGATGCATGCCTTAAAAAGCAGCTCTGCACGATGTGGAGGCACAGCTTGGACCAAGCGATTGCATTTATGAGGAGGCGGCCTATGTATAGCTAACCTGCAACATGTCTGTGCCCCCAGCATTTCATTTTAGCATTCTTTATAATGATAAAAAGAAACCGAGAAAAATTAAGTAATTACAACTAGTGAAATAATGAAGAAAATTACATGGTATTCACTCGAAGAAATATGCAGAAAAAGTAGAGGTGATAGAACAGAATGTGCTTAGGCCATATTAATCAAGCGACAGGAAAATATGTTTACACTCTTGCGTCAAAGTTTGTGCTTCAAGAAATGAACCAAAACACATAGCCCAAGTGGGGTGAAATTATGAAACACTGCTCCCTCTCTTTTCTATATTAGCTGTGCTATGGTTGGCGTCACTTTTATAATAAAAAGAGTTTATTAAATTTTGGGCACTATTCTCTTTTGCCTGCACAGAGAATAGTCCTGTCACTGAGTATCATTTTGAATAAGAAGGGAAGCATCAATATGTGTAATATTTGCACCACTGCTGGGGGTTTTCAATGGATGCAGCCCACCTGAGCTGACGTGTGCTTCCTCGGAGACTCGAGCTCCCTGGCTTACTGGTTTATCACACCCCCCTCATGGCTGTAAGCATGAGATGAAGCTGCCTGGCTAGCAGAGACGGGCTCGCCGAAGACCCTGGCTCCAGTTTGTGCTCTTCCCGGTTGCTTATCTTTCACGCAGCTGCCTGCTCCAGGGAACTCACCCCAGACCAAGACCCTAGATGCTGTGGGGCACAGGCATGGGGCTCACTAAACGCTCAGGGAACCAGAGGCTGCTGAAGTCGCTGCCAGCAGTAGGGACCCAGATATTCCCTGGGTGGCTTCGGTGCCACACAGGGGGTCCTTTGCTCTTCAGCAAACGATCCACACATCTCCAATCTCATATTTAAAAAGAGAGCCCAAAGGCGGTGCTGGACCCTTTCTGATCAATGTTTCATCTAGTGCCTAAGCCAGTGTTTGAGAAAATCTTACTATCTTCAGATCATCCCAGCCTTACTTATCATGGCAAAAAATCACAGCCAGGGCACCAAAGGGAAAGGGGCTATAAGGAACGCTCCGTGTGCCTCATGTGAATATTTAAGACAGGGAAGAGAAATACACAAAGAAGACAGCGGGGCTCTGCTCAGTGGGTTGGAAGCAGCAGAGAAATCTGCCTTTCTCAAATCTGATCCCCAAATAGGATGACAGGTGTCTTCTGTCTCCTCGCTACAAAACAGCGTGCTGTCGAAAGCCCTTCTGTATGACTTTCTTCCAAGCACAAAACACTATAGTGCAATTTTTAAAACGTGCTTTTTTACAGGTGAAGGCAGGCTCACTCAGTGAATAGAGCCATCAGAAGCGAAAATGCGTCCGCCTGAAGCTAAAAATGACATCAACCGTGTAGAACTACAATATGCGAGATTCGTCGAGTGGAGCACTGAACGGCAGCCTGGCTGGGTTGGTGGGCCCGAGGCCTCAAGGCGACAAGCACAAGCAAGACGTGGGCTGGTGGGGCTATTACCGCAGCCTGAAGGACTTCAGAGGTCTCTTCATGCCAGTCACAGGTTAATTACTTCTTTTTTCCCTGCCTGACAGTCCCAGATTAAAATAAGTGAACCATGTCAGGGCAAATTTGGCCACATATTGTGCTGAAGAGTATGTTGTTCCTGGTACAGGTGGAGCTTGAAGTGCACGGTCCTCCAGCTCTTTTTGCAGAGCAAAAAGTGGAGGGAGGGACAAGATGGTCCAAGTGTGAAAGGGACCAGCAAAGAGACCAAGCTGCCACTGGCCCAGGCTGCTCAGGCTCAGCCTCTCTGTGGGCCAGCAGCGGGAAGGTTGGGAAGCCCAAAGAGCCCGGCAGGAAGTGGGACCGACAAGTGCCCTGTGGTCACACAGCACATGAAGCCAGTTCCTGTCTAAGTACAGTAAGATGGTTTTATATTTAGTGACAGCTATTGATTCTGTTACAAATTAATGAGAGGGCAGAAGGGGGATCAGACAGTGTCTGGCCACACATTTGCCACCACCATGATAAACTCCAGGCTCCTCTGGAGTTTGAGGCAAGGTGGTGTCTGAAGATGTCCAGTTATTCAGCTGTGGACACAGTGTCCTGGGGAGACACATGTCCTGGAGTCTGATGGACACGTCCTCTGCTCTCTGGCCCACTTTGCAAGGAAAGAGTTGGTGGGTCACTTACATTCTTGTCTGCAAATTCCTGGTTCCCTGGCACATCCCCAGGACTCCTCATATCACAGCACACCAAGTGGGGAATTCACAGCCCTGCCGCTGTACTAAACAGGACAAGCACAGGCTCTTTGGAGCCACAGTGCGACCACCAGGATGCTGGGCTCAGGTAGCAAAGATGCCACAGCCACTAAATATAGTCACATATCTGGGCATATGACCAAGCCCGAGTAACTTGTAAGGTTCAGCAGACACACAGCCCTCTGAAGAAACGATGACCAGTGGAGTGGCAGGGCACACTTGTCATCCCAGAGCTCTGGGAAGCTCAGGCAGGACAATTTCAGGTTCAAGTCCAGCCTGGCAACTTAGGCACTTGATGAAATTCGGTCTCAAAATAAAAATAGGACTTAAAATCACAAAAGAAACACAAGTGACATCCCACCTGAAGCTGCATAGGAAGACGGATGAGGCCCTTTCCTGCTGGCAGTGTGATCTTACCATGTGGTAACTGAACTGGGACACGAGGAGATCAGAAGAGCTTATACTGCACATCCTCAACCCCCGCCCCACAAGCCTGAGAGAAGCTGCTAAAGGAATCCTCTCCCCTCAAGGCCCCTCCAGCCCACCTCCTCCGCAGACCACTTCCCCTTCATGGTACAGGCCAGTTGCGTGTGAAGGAGAAGGCAGAAAGTACTGCTTCTCTCCACCTGGCCCCGAGGTCTGCTGTCATTGCCTGTCCTCTCCAGGGCTCCCCGAGGTGATCACTGCACCCCACCACCCACATGCACTGTGTTCCTGATGGCAGTGGGTGCCTGGCTGCAGCAGTGGTAAAAACCACTGTCCTCCAGACCACAGGAGCTGACTCCCTGCGGCCGCCTCACCACAGCCCTCAACACCTCCACCGGGGAGATGGCTCAGTAGAATAAACACTTCCCTGGCAAGCGTAAGGGTCTGAGTTTAATCCCTGATTCCGCCAAATCATCATCTTCTTCTTCTTCTTCTTCTCCTCCTCCTCCTCCTCCTCCTC
>NW_004524615.1:5062598-5082529 GCF_000260255.1 Octodon degus
CAGTTGTGCTCCAAATTTTCTGATCAAGGAGATTATGGAGCCACAGAGGAATGTGTTCAATGATGTATAGTGTGCCTGGGAAGAATCACATGGAGAGAAAACATTCTCTCAGGCTTTCACAGAAAGCAAAGTGGTCAAGCAATGGCTGTGATTCATCCTCATGGTTAACACTGACGAAGGATCTACAAAGTGTGGTACAGGGTTACAGGATAAATCCTGAGGGTACTTGACTGATCTTATCAGATACAAAAGTTACATTTCTTGTTATATAGGTCTTGCTTTATCTTGGTCTTAACCATCCAGCAGAAAAGTATAAAAACAAGATATATAAAGTAAAGACATATTAATATGATGAGCTGTAAAAGGCTCAAGTCAATAACTTCTGAGGATGACCCACTACTATTATAGACCACTAGACAGTGTTGGATTATTTAGCTGAATTCAAACACCTATGGTATTTAGATGCCAATAGAATATCCACCTCTTACAGGACTAAACAAAAAAAGGGGATACAAAGGAAAAATCATTTTGTATTTATATATAAAAAATACGACAGATATACAGCTTCTTTCACTTGATTCAATGAGAAGAAAGAGGTGTACTAATAGTGTTTGGACAGGATATCCTGTCTCCTTCTTGTACTATGGGTAACCACTAAGAAGATAACAATGTACAATGTATTGATTATCGAAACTGTCCTATTAATCAGCTGTGAAACTATCTCAATCATATTTGTTTCTCAATAAAATTCAAAGAAAAAAAGAAAAGAAAAAAATCCTTACAGTAAAAGATACATTGCTCTTATCCTCGCTCAAAATACTCCTCATTTCCAATGCTTCTCTCCTTGTTCTTGCCACCTCCTGGGGCAGCTCTGGAGTCCTCTTTCCTGAGTGTCTTTGTGAGGTGTGATCAAAAACACAGTGAATGCTGCTTCCGAATACTGTCCAATAGGAAGGCAGCTCACAAAAACACAACACTGTGTTCTTATCCACCTTGTTTAATGGATCTGGTGACTTCGGCTCTTCCCAAAGTCAAAATGACCAAAAGGGGGAACATCGTGAATCCATTCAGCTCACTGAGGCAGCCAGGACAGCACAGCTAAAGGCCCTCAAGACAGGGGACTCCAGAGCAGCAACAGGAAGAAGCAAGGACAATGGGGTAAGTGCAGTCAAAGTGAAAGGAGGGTTTGGGAGGTGATGCACAACCATGTATCTTCTGCTCCCACTAATTTTTAGAATTTAAGCATTCATCATATTTTTCTAACACACCTGTATACATTGAGGAATTATATTAGACCTCGTAAGTTATAAACTCAAGGAAGACTCTAGCCTTAGTCATAGGAACACAAAGTCCTCTTCCCCCGTCTTTCAACCATGCTTCGTGCTGGTGTCAGTTTTCTCTCGTGTGGGTTTCCTTCAAGAGGCGGGCATGGTGCCAAGCCTGCATCTTCATGATGTGCCATCCCACGGAATTAATCTCAACAGTAAGAGAGGGGCCGGGGAGATGGCTCAGTAGAATAAGTGCTTGCCTGGCAAGCGCAATGGCCTGAGTTCAATTCCCGAGTCTGGAAAAAAAAAAAAAAAAAAAAAGGCAGAGAATACAGCACAGGGAGAGCAAGAAACCAAATGCAAATGCTACTGCAGTAGTCTAACAAACATCTTCAAAGTTTAGTAAATGATGTTCAAGGTTCCACAGGTCCCTTCAACGCTCCAGCCTACAATGAGCATTCTTTTCCGTCAAAGGGCAGGAGATTTCTGGCTCTTAGGAATGGGACAGCAAATATGAGATTGCTTGTCTTTATAGAACCCAGTGGTGCCTACAGGAAGGTAGGGGGCACACCACCAAGTGACAGCCCCGTGGATGGAGGTGAGGTGGTGGGCAGACCTGCGACTGGACGGGGAGGAGTCACTCACAGGGCAAGCTATGCTTGAGGTAGAGTTCAGTGGTTATGCTCAGAGTGAAGGTCACCAAGGAGGGGCTCCAGGGCGGGAAGGATGTTGGCACCAGGAAGGGGATAACCAGAAGCACTGGATGGCAGGGAGAGAAAGGGAGGAAAAGGTCAACTCCAGGAAATTCCTCCCTGGGGCGAGGAAGCAGGTGTGATGACAGTGAATTGGGGTCCAAGTTTACTGTCATCTTTACAGAACCCTCAAAATTCTGGCCCTGGCTTTATAGGAACCACAAAGAAAACCGCCTCCTTTGCTGCAGAAGGGCACCAGGTCCCCACGGCACCGAGGCATCCACCTTCTCAGCTTCTGAAGCGCCGAGGCCACAGGTCCTAAAGATGATAACAAAGTTCACAAAAGGAATCGCCGGAACACTGCCTCTGGAGTTCTAAACTTCAGAATGAAAAGCGTGTGTGTCCTGTGGTAAGTGCGAGGAGCCAGTATTACAGGGTCGCTTTGTTTTGTTTTGTTTTTAAAAAAGAAATACAAAATAGTGATAGAACAAAACAGCATTAGAAATGATGCAAAATTTCACTAAACAAAGTAATAGGAATTCAAAAATGGCTGCTGTATTGCATGATGCTATCTTCAAATTAGTTGTTCAGGTCACCAGATATAAAAGTGCAAGATGATTCTAAAGAAAAAACAAAACAAAACAGTAACAAAAAAGTTGCAAGAATTTCAAAACAATAAAATTTTTAAAAGGAAAAAAATTGCTCCTTTCAAAAGACCAGCTGAAATCAGCAATACAATTATCCAAAATGTGCTGCATATTTACCTAAATACATCTTTTCCCTTCTTTCATTTGTCCTTGCCCTACTCATCTTGCTTTTCAGCTTTCCTTTAAACCACTTGATTCAACAGTTGCACAGTTAGATTGAAGAGCAGAGGTCCCTCATGTGCTGTTCAGATCACCCGAGTTTTTCTTTTCTTTTTCTTTTTTTTTTTTTTTTTTTTTTTTTTTTAATTAGAGGCTTGTTCGACCCCAGAGAAGCTTTCTCCAGATCGAAATCCTCATTTCAGGAGACTAAACTGTGAGTTTTGTAGTTTTACACGCTGAGTGGCACATTCATAAAAGGAAGAATAACCACCCACAGCATCGATGCTAAGTAGTCAGACTGAAGACACATGAGTAATTTTTCTTGAAGTATGTTTGAAGTGTTTCTGCAAAGAAAAAGTCTCAGAATGCCTGAAAAGCAGAATAAAATTCGGTCATAGGATGCTCCGAAAACTGCTTGCTTTTTAAGAAGCAGAAACATAGCGGTGGAATGAGCTCAAGCAGGGGAAAGATGCGGGACTGCAAGCAAAAACCAGAGCTGGAGCAAATCCCCAGAGAATAAGCCACACAGAAAGGTAACTAAATTGTGTAACTCTCTAACCCACTTGAGTCCATGCTTCCTCTTCTCTTCAAAAAAAAAAAAATCGCTGAAGAAAAAGTTTTGGTGGTAGAGGAAGCACTTCAGACGGACACCAGCTCCGGGTAAACGAAAAGCTGTGCAAGGTCTATGAACTGGGAGAGAAGTGTGGGGACGGGATCATCTGCAAGGGAGGAGGAGCGAGCGGGGTACAAGGGAGCACGCAGCGGAGCAGAGCGCGCCCCGGCCCTGCGCTCGTTGCCTCCCGTGGAGCTGTTCAGACAGCCATGCAGACACCGCGCGCGGGAGGCCGAGCTGCGCGGAAAGCGGTTCGACTCGCTGCTCACCCGGCTTCTGGCGGTGCGCGCTGAGGGATTCCGGACAGAACCAAGAAATCGATCGCCGTAGAGCAACCGCCGCTGTGCAAACCTCAGCAAGCACGCTCGGCTTTCTGGAGCTTCGCCCCCTGGCTCTACTTTTCCATCCGCTTTCACCCCGTGGAAACGAAAAAGGAAAAGCACCCTTATGGGACGGGAACGTTGGGGAACATGGCCTGTTTTTCTCTTTACCTTGAAACAAAGCTGGGTGACAAAGCTGGGTGACAAAGTAGGCCGGTTAAATGAGCTTGTGCGTGTGTGCGCGAGGATTTAGATAAAGGCTTGGAAGAATGAAACGTACTATCTTCTAAATAAGAAAATGACGGATGTCTTTTCAAGCACACACAGGAGCTGAGCTGGTCAATGATGGATTCCAACGCTATAGCTGCGAATTAATAATTCACGGTGACTTAATGATAAAGAACTCTCCAGAGTAGCACAATAAATCGTGCAAAGAGAACATCTCTTGCAATGCGAGGTGGGCAGGCTGACCTAACGACTACAAATAACCGATCTGATTTGTCTCCTTGTCTTAACTGGGCTCCTAACTGAATTGATCTCGCTGTCTCAGACTTACAGGAAGCCCCTGCAGCCAGCGCTGTGGTTGCATTCACCCCTCCATCCCTCTGTGTACTGATGGAGACTGCGGAGAGGCTTCCAGAACCAATCAATACCAGCACCTCGCACACATTTCTAAGCAGTTCCTTCCTAACTTACTTGATGCATTTTTTCCCTTTTCTAAGAAGTAGCACACACACATCCCCCATATCTATTTTGAAAATATGACAATATTGAATCTGACAACTTTACTTCTAACCCATACTTAGAAACTTTGCATGGAAGATAGAAGGAATCATCAAATTGATATTGTTTAGGAAGAGAGTTAAGAGAAGATAGTTTCAAGTGCTCATAAAAATAAACTCTTCTGGAAGGCGCTACACCCAGATCTAGGTGTCTGGGGACAGGAAAAGTTGCCACTTAGAGACTTGGGACACTGGGGGAGAAGTTCTCTTCAGCTGTCACATGAGCAGGATTTTGGAGCAGTAGCTCTCAACTTTCAAAGTGCTAAGGAGTCTGCGGAGGGCTGCTTGAGGTGTAGCCGGAGCTCTGGCTCGCTGGGAGATCCGAGACGCTGCACTTCTAAGGCCGCAGAACTTATACAACACTGGCTGTAAATAGAGG
Organism: Octodon degus; assembly: GCF_000260255.1. Taxonomy (NCBI): domain Eukaryota; kingdom Metazoa; phylum Chordata; class Mammalia; order Rodentia; family Octodontidae; genus Octodon; species Octodon degus. The sequence goes on from NW_004524615.1 coordinate 5,067,459, forward strand.
CCTGGCCATCCGCAGGGCCATCTGCAGGGACGTGTGCTGCAGTGGGGGCCTCTCCATCCCACCAGCCTGCAAAGGCTGCAGAGCTGTCCTTCTGGGCCAGCGTTGGCCTTCCCCATCGGTGTGGTGTCCAGCGGGAGGCGTGCTCTTCAGCATGACTTCCCAGAGACTCCACAAGCCTAAGTGGGATGCCTCTGTAATTAGCCATTTTCTGCACTTGGCATGGCTTTTTTCCCACCAGTAGCTGTCCCCAGAGACACTTTCCCAGCCTCCTCCCCACCTGATTGTAGCAAAGATGAATTCCACAGCTGACCTATGCTTGAACTCCAGTACTGTCACCAATTTGTGATTCCAGCCATTCAGGTAATCTGCACAAGCTCAGTTTTCCCTTGATATAAAAATGGTGGTTTTACTAAAAAGTAGCATCTATTTATGCACGGTCATTGTGAAGATCAACGAGATAAAGTCAAAACTCCTAGGAGCTGCAAAGACTTCAGAAATTTCTGGGAATGTTATTACAGGTCTTTGGGCGTGTTTTAATAAGGGGTATGAGATGTTTTAGAAACAGAGGGAATGCCAGTATGTGTAGTTCATGAAAAGCAAGTGAATGAAACCTAAAGTCAAAGATGTAATCAATGAAGTCATATTACACGGGGTTCTCTGAGCACTTCCGGTGTGTGCAGCGAACAGAGATGGAGGCATGAACACACAGAGGGAGAACGCGATGACATCCCAAGCATCCCAAGGCCAGCTTGGCTGATCTTTGGTGGCATAAAATAACCAAACAAAATCCATGGCCGTGGCGCAGCCGGGCGCGGTGCTCTTCTGTGACACGGGACTGATTGACCTGGATGCTCACACATTTTGCCTGAGTGTCACATGGACACAGGTTTGCTTCTAGGCAGACCATGTTAAAGAGTTTCTTAATGATATAAATTTTCTTCTTTGGAACCCCTGTATTCTTGGTGACAAGGTACGTGTCCTTATCAGGTAAACACTGTTTTTCTTACTGTGATGGTAACATCCATTCCGCCATGGAGCACAAAGTCACGGAACTAGAAAGCACAGGAAGCCATCTTTGCCCTTCCCTTCTTCCTCCTGTTCTAGACACTTTATGTCCCCGGTGACTCGTTTATAGCGTGCTTGTTGCAGCATTTATCTCCTATCCTCCAGAGCAATTAGGAGACGTTAGAATATGCAGAATCTCTGTGCAAGACTTAGCAGGATGGAAACGACGTGAACGCATCACTCCGACTCAGAACGCAGCAGCAAGAGATGACTGTGCTGCAAACGTGCCCGTTGCTCTTATAAAAAATGTTTTTCTCCCATAAATGAACTCCTGCTAGACATTTTCTCTCTTTAGAGGTAACCTTTCCGTCAGGATACTAACTGGCAAAGCAAGATCTCTGTGCTTTTCCAGGTGCACTTCTTTTCCTTCTTCTTGAATAGATAAGAAGTTCTGTGACCAGGTTGCGGGAGAACTATTGTCATTGCAAAGCACGTGAGGCTCAGAGAACACCGAAGGGGACTCGTGTGCGTCCAAAGGAAGACGCCTCCTGAGAGCACCATAGAAAGTCTGGCTCTGGCCGCACCTGAACAACTTGCTAGGAACACACGAGCCCCTGCGCTAAGGGCTCCCACCTCAGGGCACCGTGCGCACGCCAAACGTGGCACCTCTTCCCGAAGATAACCATACTGGTTGCTAGGAGATGGAGCGATCCTCTCCTGGAAAAATCAGTCCTGACAATTTTTTTTTTTTACATAAAGACCTTTTAAATATAAATACCTTTGACAGCAGCTATTATTATTCACAGAGTTCCTTCACATCTGAATAAATGGCAGAAAAATGATGATATTATTCATATGCCATTATACATGAAAGCGTTAAAATAGAAATACTTCTTATTCCCTCCTCTCTTTCTTGCTCCCCCTCTCTTCCTTTGTTATTGCTGAAGAGAGAGGAGAGCTTTTCAACGCTTCTTTCAATTGAAATTCTCTGCCTTCCTTTTTAGACCCTCGGCATAACAGCAACCTCACCAACCAGAGGCCAAGGGCTTTGATTATTGCAACTGCTTGAAAGTCCCTAATATCGATTTTTATGGAGCAGAGAGCAGCACCCACAAGGCCAGAAAGAGTGGGTGGTTGGGGCCAGCAGGTGGGGTGCTCCTGAAAGCAGCCACGCTACAACTCCGTTTCGGTACTATTTGCAGCTTCCCTGCTGTTGGGTGGCCCGGGACCACTGCTGCCCTCTACACGGGTCTGGGCTTGGCATTTGCTACAATTGATCTAAAGAAACAAACAGGAAACAAGCCCTGTGCTTCCTGTCTCCACATTGTGCAGCAGACAGACAGAGGGGTGATTTTTCCTGATTCCCTCTACCTTGCCTGGCTCTGGAGCCCGAGAACACCTCCCAGCCGCACCCCAGGGTGGGGCGCCACAGCCCGCACAGAGGTGAGCCCCAAAGCTCCCAGCCGCACCCCAGGGTGGGGCGCCACAGCCCGCACAGAGGTGAGCCCCAAAGCTCCCAGCCGCACCCCAGGGTGGGGCGCCACAGCCCGCACAGAGGTGAGCCCCAAAGCTCCCAGCCCAAGACCACTGGTGAGACGCATTTCACTTCATCATAAGGGCCAGTCTGTGCATCAATTTCGTGTTATGCTGCACACCAGAAGAAGTTTCTAAAGAATGTTTTGTTATTGTCGAGCGCCGTAGAGTCAGACTGAGGCTGTTTCCTTATCCAAATATTGACGTGAATCCCCCCATTTATTTAGCATTTTCCTGTGAAAGGCTTGGTATGGTAATGTCCCTTCACCCCCTTTCACACATTTGTTCGGACTCCTGGCACCAGGAAGCTCTTATTGTTCCAGCCATGCAGACCAGACCAAGAACATTGTTCCCCTTAGTGACAGACAGGGCACATTTCCTCTCTCGACGACGTTCTCATGAGAGTTTCTCGTACTGTGTGTGACAGACACCAAAAAAGGCAGCCCACGGGCAGGTTCTCCTTTCTCCCGGCCAGCTGCTGTGGCCTGCTTTCCTTGTCAGAGCTGCCCCAGCCAAAGCTGCTGCTAGTGGACTGGAGTGAAGGAAGGCCAAAGGAGGAGGGGCCCACCATCTCCTCGCTCACCTCAAGGCTGTGGTCCCGCAGCTGGATGCCAGCAGGACCTGGGAGAACGGGCTGGTGCTTTGTGATGAATGTCAACACAGCTGCAGGGCTCCCCTCCAGGTGGGTGTGCAGGTGTTCCTGGAGGGTTAGTTCTTTCTATGCACCCCGTCGATTGCATCACTGTCCAGTCACATGGGAGCATTCCCTCTGAAGGTGGGAAGTAATCCCTTCAGTCACAAGGGCTGATTAGCAGGCCTTTTTATTTTTTATGAGAATGGTTTCCATTCGCTGATTTCCACACTGAAATAGGTAGATGGTAATAGACGTACCAGGAAAGGAGGTCCCGTCTGGGAGGGCACAGAATTGCTGGCCTCTCTCTGTTGTGTCCTTTCTATTTACTCTCACACCTTTCCTAGTGACCTCAGGTATTCCTAGGCATGTTTGGTACAGGGAATCCTGCCCCAAACTCTCAGCTGGGAAGGAGTCTGTCTCAGGGGAACACAAGGCACACAGGAGGCTCCTTCACATCATGGCTTTGGGTCAGCTTTTTGAGGAGCTGACTCGATTAGAGAAATTTCTGAGGTGGCAGGCCTGAAGCCCCCCAATTCTGGGCAGGTGGTGAGATCAAGGACTTGGCTTTCAAAGGGCCATGAGTGGTTCAGCATGGGTTCAGGACCAGGGTGGGCGCCATGGACCTAAGAGGCGGCTGAACCAAGCTCAGAACCCAGCAGGACGGCCGGGGCCAGGGAAGAGTGGCCGCAGCGCTGCAGGACAGGCAGGCTGAGGGTGCAGAAGCGTGTGGGAGGACAAGGACAGGCAGGCAGGGCCGCCCAGCACCAGCAGCCCAGACCTGCCCTGGCTGCTCCATCTTCTCCGACCCCTAACGCTGAGCGCTACGGCAGCCACTTTACACCAAACGTGCCTGTGTCCAGGGTGCGTGCAACTGCCCTCCTTTCTGCTACACTCTTTTCCAAGTTCCACTACAGGTATGACCTATTTCTGCTCCATTTCTTGTGACTCAGTTACACAGGAAGCAAAATTACGATGATAATGCTGGTCTGCAGATAATGAAAAAGGAGCTCATGTTTCTCATCGCAGAGATGTTATACAAACGCACAGGATCATTCCAGCCAAAATCCGTGACGACAGAAATTAAATTTCCTGGAATGTCTCATATCTAGCAAGAATGTTTGTAATCCTCCGTATTTACTGCTAACTGAGGTGGATGATAAGAAAGGGGATGTTTAAAAGAAAGGCTTGGCTTCAATGGGAAGAATTAGCGAATGGGGAAATCGCAGCCCTGCATGTGGACTTCACCGAGCAAAGGGGCCGGGTAAACATGCAACAGGAAACCCTGCTTGATTTCTGCAAGGAAGATTTAACTAGCAACAGACTTGCCAAGAATCTTCAAAGACTTTTCCACACTTGTTTACCTTTTGATATGCAGCTGGAAAGAATGCCATGCCTCAGTTTAAAAAGAATTGATATCACAGAATGGTTTACTCCAGTCTGCAAAGAACTAAATATGTAACTGGACATACAGCAAATGAAATATTTTATCCTAAAAAACCTGGAAAGAAAAAAATGTACAACATTTGGGGATAGGGAGTTGAGACAATGATGTATCTTTTATAACTTCCCTAATTTATAAACACATGCAAGTGAAATTCAAACATTTTTCCTAAGTCAAACGTCCCTTATGAACACCATCTATTGGTAATATTCTGGACTTGTCTCCAAGAATCACCAGGCCTGCGTTGTGTCAAATAAGAACAAAGCGAGAACTGTTGTCTCGGGAAACCCCACGGGGGTCTGCTGTCTCACACAAGGGTTTGGATGTGCCAGGGTTGCCTTAAGGTCTGGCTTGAGGAACACGGACCCGCCGTAGCCATTTTCATCAGAACGGAGAGAGACACAGTTCCCCAGGCTCCTCTGTGTGTCCTGATGGACAAAGAGGTGGCAGGCAGGAGGCGGGTGGGTGCTGAGGGAGCGCTTCGCTGAAGCCCTGCCTCACCGGTACCAGCACCACTGCTCACGTCTTCACACCTAGGGAGAGCTCCGAGGAAGTGTGGCTGGCCTGCGTGTGCTTCTGGCCACTGCAGCGGAGGTGGCGTTCCCTGCTCTGCTGCCTGAAAACCGGGTGGCTGGGCGCTGCGGCCGGCAGACCTGAGGTGCAGACCCAGCACCGAAAAGGGTCAGCCCCTGCTCTGGCTTGGGCCCCTACATGAACCTCCCGGGCCAGCAAATAGCATGCAGGCCGTGAGATGAGGCCTCTCTACTCGGCCCTCTGTCCCTGTCATCTCCTCCTCAGCCATCCCCAAAGGGGCCTCTGGACGCTCAGGTAGATGAGCCGCAAGTGTGTCTCGCATCTGGTCCCTCTGAAGCTCTCACCGAATGTCCTGTACCAGGCCCCAGGAGGCTTTTGGGGCCTAGACTCTGTGCCACGCGTTCTCAATTTCCACAAAACCCTCACCTGTATGACTGTGTCAGTCAATTTTCCTGTGGCTGGAAGAAAATAACCCGCACTCACAGCTCAGAAGAGAAGCGCTTTGATTCGGCTCACAGTTTGGGGGTTCAGTTCATGGCTGCTGGCTCCAACGCAGACATGGCACCATGGGAGGGCCTGGGGGCAGCCAGGAACAGAGAGTGAGGAGAGGAGACGCCAGAGGGCACGTCCAGGGCATGGCCCAGGGCCAAGGCCCACCAGGTCGCACTTTGAATCGCGCCTCTACCTGTGAGCTCGCGCATGGAGGAAGCCACAGGTGATGTAGCACCGCCTTGGTTCATTTCGATCTGGACGAGCTACCTCTGAGCACTAGCTTTTGGGGGACATTCCAGAAAAAACCTAAACCATTACAATAAACACTCTGAAATAAGATTGTCTTGGGATTTACTCTAGAAGATAAAAGGAATGGAGAAGCTGAAGAAAAGAGGTAAGGTGATGTGTCTTAGCACATTCAACTTGAAATTTATATCCAACTAGTTACATTTTGAATTATCATTTAATTATAAATACATATTTCAAACTTTAGAGAACAGCAAAAGGATAATACACAACTGGCATACACCATTGAGGTTAAGCAAATTGGGTCATTTTACATTGCTCCATGCCTTTTATTTTTAAGGGATGAAGATGAACATGATAAACTAAAGCAATGCCAATTTTCCCTCCCCCTTTTTGGTCTCTCTCTCTCCCCAGGAGTATCTTCTTATCTGAAAGTGGTGTAAATCATTCCTGCATTTGCTTTTGTGCTCTTTCTGCATATGAATGCATACATGAAAAACACACACCAGTGCTTCTATGTCACAAAATTTGTGTCAAATTTTCCTGCTATTTAGTTCCTTTGTAGCTTAACCTATAAACTTTTTTATTGTGCAGGGTGGTCTGCAGGGTCTACAGGGTCTCACCATGTAAATCAGACTCGTATTGATTCTCCTGTTTTCAGCTTCCCAAGTGCTGAGATTACAGGTGCACCTTAGAGGTGCACGCCACCACACCCAGTCTCAGTCGCACTCTCAGCATTCCCCTGCGGGTGCGGCTGGCTCAGAAGGCTGGGATTGAACCTCTGACCCCTGTGTCTGCCTAAGCAGTTACTTTAATCCCCTGAGCTATCTGGCCGGCCCCATAAACTTTTTTATGGTGGTTTTCTTTTGTTTTATTCTGTTTGACCCATAATGTTACACATAGATCTAGTTGTACTTAGGCAGCATTTTATCTCCTCCAACGTGATAAATCATAGATAGGTTCTTTGTCTATTTCCCCTTTGCTACGCTACACAAGGGTGCTATGCACTCTTCTATACAACTTCTCATGCATTCGCATTAGAGTTCCTCCAGAGATGGAGTTACTGGGGCAAAGCACCTTCCTGGTTCCTGAGCACTGCCTCCTCCCTCTTCCTAGGATGGGGCACTCCTTAGCAATCCCACTGGCTGTGTACCTCCCTCTCTTCCTACCCTCCCATCAGCCAACAGGATGACTGCAGAACTATTTTGAGTATGGTCAAGCGGCTTGAAGAGGCCTTCCCCCTTACTATAGTATGTAATGTTCTTATTAATTTTAAGGAGTTATTTATGTATTCAGGATACAAGGCTTTACAATATAGGTTGAAAATATCTTTACCACATCTGGTTATCCAATTAATATAAAGAAAACCCAGTGCTTAGGGTTCAGTTACAATATCAGATATCCTATAATAATGTCCAGAAATATTTTTTATTGTTGGGCAAAGAGGTTGTTTTTTTTTTGTTTTTGTTTTTGTTTTTTTTTTAATCAGGGCTGAGCGTAAGGCTACTTCTGTTTATCTGAAACTTGATATTGTATATACTTCTGCATATTTTCAAGAGATGTAGCAGTCTTTAATGTTCATATCTTGGCATCCCTTTACTGTTTATAAATATTGCTAAAGTTCATTTATACAATAAAAAGCAGATTTCAAGCCTGCAGAGCCTGAGCATAGAATATCACAGAACTCCAGAGGACAGGACTACCCTACAGCAACTCCTTAGCTTAGGACAGAAAACAAATCCCATTCCCAGTGACACGATCTGCTCTCTGCCCGTGGCAGGCGGAGCTCTGAGAGATAAATGCCTGTCTGCACGCAGATGTGTATATTTGTCTGTGTCTGTGAGTATCTTTATTCTGATCTTACACCCAACTGATAAATTAAATGTTGAGGAAACTGTGTTTTTATGGCACTAGTGCAACATATACATCATGGAAAAGAAATTTAGTTATGTCTTAATTCTTCACTCATTTCCACTAAAATAAATACAGAACAGATTCCGAAAGCTGATGCTGAGGACCGACTTAGTGAATCTGTGAGCCCGTGGCTGGAAGCCTAAAATATTATTTTGAATTAACCTATTAACTCATTTGAGATAATTCTATCCAGATTTTAGTCTGTATTTATTCAACTGATTTATTGTCTGTTTTTCTTTCTCCCAAATGGGACTCATTATGTCTCTTTAAAGTAATGCTCTCTATGTTTCTTTTTACCATTTTTATTTTTTAGAGTCCTTTATACCCCAAATTATTGAGTTAAGTGTTATGTAGTCCTAACTATGAGACTTGGATTTGCTGTGTACCCATTTTGGTGTAGAAGTTTTATATACATAGGCACGTACCTGATATCAAAATTTACTTTAAAAATGATGACTGCACTTTTAGAACAAACATCCTTGGAGTTCTGGAGATTTTTGACATGAGATCAGACATTTTGGTATAACTGAAAATGCCCAAAGTAGCCATAGGCCACCAGCTAGGCCACCTCATCTCTGTTACTCACAGCAACTACAAAAGCAGGTGAACTTCTCCTTTCATTGTGACCATGGTAAATAGGGAACCAGACTTAGGTTTTATATTTGGATGATCTTGGCTGGGGACCTTGCCTCTGTGACTTGGTTGGTATCTCGGCAGAGCCACTTAGTGATTGGTAATACATGCACTAAAGGAAGAATATGTTTTATGAGTTTCTTGTGGGATTGAATTCTTGACCAGAAGCAATACAGAATAAATGCTGAAGAAGAACTAGTTTCCTTCATACTTTCAGTGATGTCTTCCTAATTTCTGAGGAGACCCACATTAATGGGGTTTTCTCTTATTTTTCTCAAAATAACTAGATGGCATCTGAAAGTATGAAAGCCTCATGGTGATCAGCTGTCAACTAGCCCACTGGAAGCCAGAGAAGCCCTCTGAATTCTACTCAATGGAGGACAGTCTACATGCTATACGTTGGGACCTTGAGCTATACTCAGGAAACTCTGACCTTCTAACCACCTCCCCTGCACCATAATTCTCAGAGCTCTGCCTTGGCAGCAGAGAGGACGGTGCTGGGACCCATCTCGGGGACTCAACGTTCAGTGCACCTAGCTGAGAGAGACCCCAAGTGTGAAGCGTCGGACCCTCCACCAGGGCCCTCATATGCTCTCCATGCATGGACACTGGCTCCAGACCATCCCTTCCCTTTCAGTATGACAAAACCAGAAAGTAAAAAAGGCCAGGAACAAGGTCATAGAAATGGGTCTTCTGACCATCTACCTCTTCTATCATTTTGGGTTTCATAAAAGCTTGCCAGTTTTGTAGGTCAGTCCATGGGTCCATGCGCTTTTTCCTATACTACTGGAAGCAAAACTAGGTCAGTAGTTTTTACCCTAGTATTATGTTTTGTAACATACGCTGACACAAATGAGATTAAACCAGAATAGGATGGGCAATCACTGGAGGAAGAGAACCCTGCAGGGAGGCTGCCACTGAGCTTGGATAGACCAGAATGCCAAATGCCCAGTCCCCATCTCTGCCCGTCTCTGCCCCTTCCCTATGTTGGCCTCCTTTCTGGGGCAGCTCTCCTCTTAGGACACCAGGGTAGCTTCTGAAATGTCCCAAGTTCTCTTGGTCCCTGTGCCCAGGGACTTTAACAAATACAGAGCTTGTCTTTCTGAGGAGGAGAAGTTTCTAGAAGTAAGAAGTTTTGCTCCCAGAACAACAGTAAAAAGGTGCTATTCGGATAACATAAGCTCATCGTGCGTAAGATGCACACAACCACAGAGACTCTGACACCCTCCTCAAGGTTTGAGCAGGACTTGATAAAGAGAAAGGAAAAGCAAAATGAGGAAGAGTAAGACAGAAAGAAACCAACTTGGAGAAGGCTAGGATAAACACCAGACCAACCAATGGCCAATCTTGTGGACCACACACCAGAATAAGTTACTTCTAAAGCTTAAATGCATTCCCTTGACATTGACCATGTTTTTAATCTATAAAATATTTTAAAATGCTCAGGTTTTGAAGATAATCTTTAAACACAAAACATCTGTGTTTTCCCCACACATACGATGCTCACGCCGTCACCTCTCAACTTGGTATGATGAAGCTTCACTTTCCAATTAAATAAAGTCCACTACTGGCCCAGAGCCCCCCGCGCTCCTCAGATTCAGTCTTCATGCCCCTCGGCTGCCGTACCCTGCATTCCAGTCAAGCAGAGAGCAGAGCTGACTTCAGGACAGACTCAAGTGAATCATGTTCATCTACATTACCAATTATATTAGCAAAAATCAACAGGAGGAGAGTGGTCATGGCCATGTGTAAGGTGACTCCAACATCTACCTGGTGAAGCACAGTGCTGGATTTATACAGTGTGCCACAGGGGAAGCATGATAGGAAATACCCTCATAATTTAATTTTTATTTAGTCTTGGAGGGTAAAAGTAGGTGCAAACTTCTTTAATACCCTCATTTATCAATAAAGTGTTGGCCCCTAACATCAATTCTCAACAAACATTTTTAAAATAAATCTGTATAGGCACCTCATTAGCTAATATATTTATGGTACTATGTATATTTTCATAAAGAATCATTGTTAATGCTAGTGCAGGAGGCATCTTTTTATTATATACAATATGTAATATAATATTACATATGGGGAAAGAAAAAGAATGTAGGAAAATGAAAATGTCTTCATAGTTTTGAGTTTTAGAGGATTAACCTCTTAATCTTGAATAATTGCTGTTTTATTATTACTAGATGTCTGTGGCTGATGAAAAGCTCAGTAATAGAAAAATCGATTGTAATTTTCTTGATATTTGCTTGTTTTCACTATTAGTGCTAGCTGCAATCTTTGATTCCCCCCCCCCCGAAACCTTTAATGTTCTGTTTCGAAGGGTTCATTAAAGACAGCTATTAGCGGCAGTTTTGCTCAGCTTGATGCTGCCGGGAGCCACCCCCTTCCAGGAAGGGGCCAGGCTGAGCCAGATCTACAGTGAGTCCACCCCTGGAGACCCTGCCAGCCTGCATGAGACGCTGGATGTCACACAGGGCCACCACTCGGTGTGGTCACTCACATGGCGCTGGAGTCGGAGGTTAAAGCTAACCCTCATATACTCAGTTTCTGTTTTCAATAGAAAATCCATTCAGTGCTACAGTATTTTCTCACATAGCCCAGCAGAATCTGCCATGTTACCCAAGTACGCACCCTGCACCGTAGACCACCCCCTGGGACGTGGGACATCGGAACTGGGTGAACCCGGAGTAGTGTGGCCCCCATCTCACACAATTTTGTTTGTGTTGTTTACAAGGTGTAGGCAACACAGGAAAGAGACAAGGGGAAACTTTTCAGTGCTTGGAGTGTTGATGAATTATTCAGAGAAGTTGGAGTATCAAGAACCAAAATCCTAGGGGCTGGGGAGATGGCTCAGTAGAATAAGCGCTTGCATGGCAAGTGCAAGGGCCTGAATTCAATTCCCGGCTCCACAAAAAAAAAAAAAAAAGAACCAAAATTCTATGCCTTAATCCTTATCATTCCACGGGTAAACTTAGGAGTATAGTATTTAGTGAAGGTTTTCAATAAATTTTTATTTTCACCCCCAAACTTAAGTAATTTATTTGATCAATGATTAATTACATGGAAAAAAATATTTTCATTTAAATACTCTGGCATCTGATCTTGCGGAAAATAACCCAAAAAATGTCTCAGGCATATCACTTCTTTTTTAAAGTCAACCTTTCAAGGACAAACTGGCCATCTTTCCTTACCACGTTATTGCCAGGATGGACCTGTCATTTCAACTACTTCTGATAAAACTTCCATATCCGTGTTTCATTGGGAACAAATTGAAGAATGCCTTTAGGTATGTAATTATCAGGGTAATTCAAATAACTTTTTATTCAAGTTATTTGTGATTGAATAAGATACATCCCTCATTTTCTAGGACAAATGGAGTAAAATGTTGATTATTAAACTTGAAATGACTCAATAGTTTCCATATCGTTACTAGCAAATTTTAAGAAGAAACTTTTTCTTTATATGGGCTACTTAAACCTCACAAACATTTCAAAATACCTAATTCCTCTCCCTAAAGGTAAGTAGAACTCATTGTCTTATTAACAGCAGTAATATGTGAGAAGTAAGATGTCCCAAAATTATACATGCTCCTAGCATTTGAGGCCCTCCGCAGGGCCACTGCAAAGAAAACCAGAGGTTACAAATGGACTGGGAAAGATGCGGCTTAATTTTCAGCTGATTGAAAATTCCAATAGTTTTGATATTTCAGTTTAATGATTATTTAAGTACCACTAGACAAAAAAAAAAAAAAAATACTATCACATTGACAAGTTTTAGGGTTTTGCTCTCACCGAAAGAAATTCTGTTTTAAAATAGCAGAGTAAAGGGCCAGCAGATAGCTCAGCAGACTAAAGCCCCTTCTTAGGCAGGCGCAGGGACTGGGGTTAGATCCTCAGTGTGCGGTACCGTCCCGCCCCCAGGACACGCTGACACGGCGACTGACACTGGGCATGGTGGCCTGTGCCTGTAATCCCAGGACTCGGGAGGCTGAAAACAGCAGAATCAGTATGATCTGTTAATCTGTGTAGTGAGACCCTGTAGATCCTGTACTAAATACATGAAAAACAAAGCAGAGTAAGCACCAAGAGTTTCAAATGTATTTGGAAGAGCCATTTTCAGGACCAGCCAAATAGCTCAGTAGATTAAAGTACCTGCAAGCAGGCACAGGGGTGGGGCCCAGAGTTTGATCCCTGGGGTGCTGTGCCAGCCCAACCTTCAGGATACATTGAGAGTGGCCCTGTGGCATGCACCTGTAATCCCAGCACTTGGGGGCCTGTAAACAGGCAGATCATTATGAGTCTGATCTAGCAGTCAGATCCTCAATACCCTGTAGACCCTTCCTTAAAATACAAAAAAGGGGGGGAGAGCTGTTTTCTTATTTTGAATTTCAAGAGGAATTTATAGTTTAGACCTCTGTCATAAGAGGCTGTACAAAAGAACAATTAGAAAGCACCCCTAGTTCTCTTTAGGATTCAGCCACCAGGAAAGCAAGAGAGGGGGAGGAAGAGAAGCCGCACTGCAGAATGACCATGTGTGCTGAGAAAATCCATCGTCTGGCATTTTCTGCAAGCCATCTGTCGATAGCATTAAAAGATAAGAGTTGCATTTGCCAATCAAATCTCCTCAATTGGAAAATATGTTAAGTGCCAGGCAGAATCCAGTATGTAAGCGGTCAGATGTGCCCCAGAATACGCTCCCAGGAAATCTAAGTTACACGTTCTTTAAGGGAAAATTTTACAGGAGCAATTACGGAAATGATGCTACCCTGCGTTGTCCCAGGCTTTCATCACGCAAACAAGATTCTCCTGTGAGCTATTTTCCCCTTCTCAACTGGCGACTGACTGCGTACACATTTCTCTTCCTGACATCTAAGTTGCCTTAATTGTAAAGTGGCTTTCATTTGCTTTCCACGTCAAATTTTAACTGAAAAGGCCTCCCAGCATTCGCTCACCTCGAGCTAAATAAGAGACCCTGCGTTAGTAAGTAGAACGCTCGTCAAATGATAAGCGAACAGCCAGTGACCTCGCGGACAGACAGGAGGAGACTTAAGGCAAGCATTATGGTTATCACCAACTATTCGAAGGATTGTCCAGCAAAAGAGACACTTATACTTACCCTGTCAACTCCAGAGACCTTGTCTGGTCCAGGGGGTGAGGACTTTTAAAAATCAGTTTTTACACCAGAAGAAGAAATTGTCTTGAACAGCCGCAATGGGCTGCACATAAAATGAGCATTGTGATAAGGAATTAGTGGAGGCTGACTGTCCGCTGGGCGAGAGACGCAGGACCATCTGCGCCGGGAAGAAGTTAATCAACCTGGACAACGTTTATAACTATTTCCACCCTAGGAGTCTTTGGTTTGGGAGTTTACTCTCTCTTCCTCTGTTCTTGTCCCAACCCCGAGATCTTAGCGGATAAACCAGGGGGCGCAGGACTGTTCACTCTTGCTTACTAACCGCCAGATGATCTCGTTCCGGACCCTCGTGCGCTCCAGGCTGCATGATCCCAGCAAACCGGTTCGTGTTCAGGGCTGCAGTTTCCAGTCTACCTGCAGGGGTGGTTGAAAGAATCAATTAGCTCACTTACACAGAGCACTCAGCACAGCTCCTGGTGCATCGCGGCCTAGTAATTACTCAATAATGCTTGCCGTTATTAGCCATTATTATAGAACCCTAACTCCCAAATCTCTGTCTCCACCAGGCATCCATCTACTAATCAGACCCAGGTTTGGGGAGCTCACTGAAACAATTTCTCTCATTCTTAAGCATGCAGTTATGCCCAGCTGTTTTAAATTTACTTAGAGACGGTTGGATCCAGTGATGGGATTATAGAGAGAAGTAGAATTAAGGTCCTCAGAGGAGAACAGTACCTGGAAAAAGCAGAAGTCCTTGGAACTCTGTGTCCCTCGGCCTGATCCAAGAGGAAGAGTACCCACATGAAGCAAAAGAAACGTCAGGGCTCCTGGATGGCTGCATGTTCAGTCTGCCGCCTTTACATCACGAGTCAAGTCAGAAATTGGCAGCAACATAGGGGTCCCACCTTGTGGAAAACAATAGAAAACCAAATTGAAGATACCTCTCAAAATAACTGATTGGTGCTCTTCTGGCGTACCTTGTGCATGAAGCACAAGGACACTGAGCAAGGGCTACAGTTTAGACAATAATGAGATCGCTAGGTGAGGTCCCAGCCTGGGACCTGGAAGAGAAAGCAGGCCTACTAGAACTAGCGAACTTCTAGCGCAGTCTGTAATGTAGCTAGTGGTGCCCACCCTCACCAGCTTCCGGAGTGGGCAAGCTAGTAACCCGGAGCGGGTGGTTGTGTAGGGCAATCTGCATGCTGCCTGTGGAGGTCTCCGAAGTCAAAATGATTTTAAAACAAAAAGCTAAATCGTGATATGTAACCATGTTTGGTGGAAAGATATCCCCAGGACCAGCCCCACCCCAAGCACTGGTTGGTCCTCTCTCCGTGACACAGCAGTGCACACTCACACCACAGAAGTGAAGAGAAAGCAGAGTTGGGTGTTTTTTCAGAATTAAATCTGGAACCGCACTGTGACTTCTTCTAGAGGGGTCCTTAGAAGGCAAATGAGGTTGAGTGAGGCCCTAGGGTAGAGCTGTGGGCTGCGTCACCCTCCCCC
>NW_004524615.1:5083183-5092939 GCF_000260255.1 Octodon degus
TCTCCCTCCCCCACGGCCTCTCCCTCCCCCTGCCGCCTCTCTCCCCCATGACCAGGAAGGACTGGGTTATGTCGCACCTCACGCCGATTGTCTCTATCTACAGCACTCTGAGGAAAGTGGCTTCCGTGACCTCCCACGCCCGGCCCGCAGTACTGCCAGGGCAGCCTAAGTAGGCCAGAATATCCATCTACCTGACGCCATGTCGAATTACTACAATTTAAGGACCTGTAAACTTTTAAAATGATACTCCTACAGGCTGGACGTCTGCCTCATCCTGTGGGCCTTGCTTCCATCCACACAGCCGACCACGTTGACACTCGCTGCCCCCTCTGCGTGATCACGTCGTCTTCTTACCACAGCTGGGGGAGCTCAGCCCTTTTAAGGACGCTCTGACTAGTGGGCCTCACAGTCCCGGGCGACCTCACATGTCCAGGATGCCATCCCTCATCCTGGGTTCAGCCCTCTTGCTATGTTGGGCAGGAGACTCCAAGGACCAGGGTGAGCCCGTCTAGGAGGGCAGTTGCTTGCTACACTTCATCCCTGCTGGCACAGGAAGCCGAGCAGGGTTCAGGTCTAGGAGACTGTTAGAAGATAGACAATTAAGCCAGAGCAAAGTCATTAGGAAATGGTGCCGAATGCCCTGAGCCCTGGAGTGCAGGCGGCGCAGCTGCAGTGCCTCAGGAGGCCTCCGCCCACGCCCACGCCCACGGCGGCGAGCAGGAGCCGCTGGCCGGCGGGGAGGAGGGAGCGCAGAGGTCAGCGGCGACAGCTCTGCTTCCTTTGAAATAAGCTTTCTAAGGTGGACATGTACAGCCTGTGCCTTCAAACTGGAGACTAGAGGTACCAGTCACCTTCCCCGTACTGGGGAGTACCCAGTCCCCACTCCTCTCACAGTAGCCAGAAAGAGGGGTGGGGAGAGGAGAGAGAGAGAGGGAGGGAGAGGGAGAGGGAGAGGGAAAAGGAGAGAGGGGGGAGAGGGACAAGGAGAGAGAGAAGGGGAGAGGCAGAGGGAGAGGGAGGGGGGGAGAGGGAGAAAGGGAGAGAGAGAGAAGAGGGGGGAGGGAGGAAGGAGAGAGGGAGGAGGAGGGAGAGAGAGAGGGAGGGAGGGGGGAGAGAGAGAGAGAGAAAAGGGGGAGGGAGGAAAAAGAGAGGGAGGGGAGGGAGAGAAGGAGGGAGACTGAAAGAGGGAGAGGGAGAGAGGGAGGAGAGAGAGAAAAGAGGGGGTAGGGAGGGAGGAGAGAGGGAGGGGGAGAGACTGAGGGAGAGAGGGAGGAAGGGAGGAAGAGGAGGGAGAGGAGGGAGGGGAGAGTGAGAAGGGAGGAGGATCTGGGATAGGCCTGGGCCCTTGGGGTGGCCCTCCTCAAGCAGCCCTGTCTCCTAACATCACATTTAGCCATGAATGCATCAGCAGATTGACCTGCAGATGAATATGATGCCCTCTGATCCAGCAGGCTTCAAAAGCCCCGCCTCTGGAGGCACAGGGAGGGGTTCAGAGCCGAACCATGGCAGAAGGCATGCGGCCAAAAAGGGCCCCACCAAGAAAATGAAAGACGAACTTACAACTCAATCTAGAGTCTTCTTCCCATCAGAAAAATTAATGCACCCATAAAGGAGAAGCAGTATGGGGACAACAGGAATTTTTAAATGTTAATAACTTCCCAGGAGGCTAGGCACAGTGACACATGCCAGCACCATGAGCTCAGGGGCGGCCTGGGCTGCGTAGTAACTGCAAGGCCAGAACTGCAGCGTGAGTGAGGCCCACTCAACAAATGAGCAGTTTCCCAAGAACAAACCAATTAGAAAATACAAAGGAAGAACCATAGCGTTTATAAGAGTAACTAATGAAATAACTGAGCCTCTACTTAGGAAGTACGAAGAAAATTGTGAAAATTGCACAGCTCTGTACAGGGCCCTTTAAGAAGTCAGCACTACCTGAGGGGTCCGTGTTTCCAGGTTCAGCCTGGGGGCCGGCCAGGCTCAGCACCAGGGATCTAACAGGCAGGGACCTTCCTCTTGGTTTTCTTTGTTTTTTTTTAAAGGGAAAAACGGGCAAGCTTGGCCCCCTGGGTCAGGAAAGGCCTATGAAGCCCTCGAACGCTTTCTCCGTGTATGACCCGCCGCGCAGTCTGTGCAGCAGCGCTGGTGCAGCTGGCCTTGCTCACAGCTGCAGAAGAGGGGCGCGGCCTGCCAGCTCCAGGTGGGGTGTCATGTGCGAGCCCCAGCTCTCCCGACACAAGCTTGCACTTCAAAGAATAAAAATACATTTTAATTTTTTATTTTATAATTTGGAATTCATCTATATCTGCTTTTTCATCTCTTCATTCTGAAAAAATTGTTCTTAAGAAGTTAAAGAGGGGGACCGGGGAGATGGCTGAGTAGAATAAGCGCTTTCCTGGCAAGCGCAAGGGCCTGAGTTCAATACCCGGTTCCGCAAAAAAAAAGTTAAAAGAGGGCTGGAGAGATAGCTCGGCAGTCTTCGTGCCTGCCTGGCAAGTGCAAGGTCCCAACTGTCTCTCCAGTTCCCCAGGCCAAAACCCAGAAGGCCTCAGAGCAGAGAGTGCAGAGGCGTCCTCCGGCACTAGCCTGGGCTCTCCTCCTGCAGTGGTTACTTTATGCGCCCTTGGCTGGGCTCTGGCGTCTAGCTGTTTGGACAAACATGAGTCTAATCGTTGCTGTGGAGGCATTATTCAGACAGAATCAACAGTAACTCTACCGAGTGGGTGGGCCTGGTCCAATCAGTTGAAGGCACTGAGAGCTGAGTTTTCTGGAAGAAAAAAAAGTTTCTTCCAGGATGGTGGAGGTTGCAGTTGTTGCCCTACAGAATATAGGCACGACCTTCCAGGCCCCAGCTTCTTCACCTGTGCGGTGGTTCTCCAGACTGGATGAGGGCATGAATTTGGCCTGTGTGCACCTGAAGAGTGACTTACCTGAACAGTTCGGTTAACAAAGCCAGCTTTCCTCTTGCTGACTTGCCAGCAACAGTGTACAAAGAAAGGACGCAGCGCTGTTGGACCAAATCACGCTCGGTTAGCTCCAGGTCAGGTTCCAGCAGGCGTGCTGCTGTGTTCCGGCAAGCAGCGGAATTCGTGCAACTGCAGATAATTCCGGAGCACGCCCCGGCTTGAGAGCCGCTTGGGGGCACCGTGGCGAGCACACCGTGAGGCTGTGTGAGACCCAGCCGGCCCGTGGCCGCGGCAGGCGGACCTCCCGACGCGGTGCGGGGCAGGAGGGCCCTGAGGGTCAGCTCGCTGAACCCGCCTCCCAGAACCGCGCCAGCCCCTTGGCCTTTGCAACCTCGATTCCTTCCTAGGTGATGGGACTGGGACAAAATGCCTTTAATGTTCCTGGTTACTTCCGCTTTCAAACTGAAATCGATTAGGATTCCTGTTTTCTTCCTGCATCATTTGTATTCATTAGGAAGCATTTGATATCGGTTAAGTCAAATGTTCTAAACTTTGCGGCCCAGGAAGGCATCGAGGTAATCTGAGACTCAGACAGGAAAAGCCCTGGTACGCGGGGCTGGGCTAGTTCTATCAGCACCACGGTGAAATTGGCCGAAGGTGTATTTCTACAAGATCTCCTCCAACTTCCTCTCTTCAGAAGCTCTTTTGACTAAATCTTCCTTTTGCTACTTTGCAGCAGCTATTTGTCTTCAACAGTATCTAAGGTGATATCTGTGAGCCCTGTTCTTCCCCAGTGTAGAGCGCCTTGGGGACACTGAACTTCTGGGGTTAACATCCACATGACCACACTTCCTTGATCAGTGAGGATCTCCACGCCTTCTTTTACAGGTTGGGCTTTGCTTTTCAAATGCAAGGCTCATTAGAGGATAACCCTAAAAATAAGGCAATTTGGGTGGATTCAATAATGACTCTTACAGAATAAAAGCAACAATAAATGTTGGTAAGGTGGAAAAGTCAGTACAGATATTCCCCTTACAGCGATCGCGTTCCATTCCTGCAACTTAGGATGTTAAATGAGTTAGTCACTAAGTGAGCAATATGTACATCACAATGTTGAGAACAAAGAAACAGGCAAAAGAACTCAAAGCCGACTTGGTTTTCCTCCACGTGCCTCTTACCTGCAGTGCTGTGATGTGTAACGGAACACACAGCCGCAGCACTGCGGCGTGCAGCGCAATCAGCGGAGATTGCAGTGCTGTGTACGCAAGGCGCCCCACACCAAAACAGGAACACACACGCAGAGGTGGGCTGCGCATCCGAGCGCCGAGGCGCGCCTGAACAGCAGGGCATTACCCGAGGAGCATCTGCAGCTTCATGAAGACAGCACAGCTTGTCATTCCCTCCCGGATGTTGCAGGAACTTGCAGGTCTAAGGTATAGAAAAAGTAGATTTAAAATATTAGAAAAAGTATACAGAAGAAAACATATCACAGTGTAGACCACATGACCACGCGCACAACCCACCTCTGCTTCCGCGACCCATCCAACACATGCCTGGCGCAGACTGCCTGGAATACAGGTCCACCCTGTGTGTCGGGCACCTGCCAGCCACTGAGAGTAGCTCAGCGACAACACAGGGAGGAATTCACACCTTGTCACTTCTCTTCTCAAAACTCTACAATGGGACCAGGAAACACAGAGGACACCCTGACTTTGAACTGGAACTTCCGGGGAGTCGCAGGTCCTTAGGTAGGGCTGTTGACTGGATACCTGGTGAAATGCTCCACAGAGGCTGCAGGCGCCAGGCCACCATTTCTTCACTTGAAAGAACTTGGAGGCCAGCTCGCCCCTTTCCCCTGTAAGGTGTCTGAGGACATCCTGACTGTCACAGACCCCAAAAGACAGTGTTACTGTCAGCAATGCCCTTGCGAGACTCCGACTGAGCCCAAAAATCACTCAGAGCACAAGGGCCCACGTGACCTGTGTGCTGGCTGTGCGGCATCGCGTCCAAATGTACAGTCTGGTGGGGGGGTACCGCGTCCGCTGGCCTCTGTGTGCAGCCACGCACTGCCCAAAGCATCCCCTGCAGACTGACTCTCTTCTTTTTTGCTCTCATGTCTATTGGTACTAGAAAAGCACGCTAGGAGCAAAATAGTTTCAAAAAGGGATGAAATTCAAACGAGTCCACTGAAACAGGTATTGAGTACATGAATAAAAGATTTAGTAGGAAATGTGGCTGGAATTATTGACTAGAATCAGGACTGGAGAATTTCAATGATTTAAAATTACTTATGCTCCCTGCAGCCACAG
This sequence comes from Octodon degus, assembly GCF_000260255.1. Taxonomy (NCBI): domain Eukaryota; kingdom Metazoa; phylum Chordata; class Mammalia; order Rodentia; family Octodontidae; genus Octodon; species Octodon degus. Next base: position 5,088,396 of record NW_004524615.1, read on the forward strand.
AAGGAGTCCTAGGTACTTGTCCCTAAGCTAGGCTCTGGGACACAAAGATGAACAGAGGTATGGTCCGGACCTTGCAGGCAAGCCTAAACTCTGGACATGTTTGTTTGAATGTGCCCAAGTTGTATAAATATTAGGTTCTCTGGTATGCCAGAAAAGCATATGCTTTTTAATTACGTCTGTCTCTCTGCTCAATATTTCCTTTCCAAAAATGCAATTATGTTTATGACAAACACTCAGGAAGATGTTTAGCATACAGTCTTCATTCTCTATTACTAATTCTTGGTTTCTATTTGAGAATTTAGTCACCCATAATCGGTGTTAATCACAACATTAAATTAACCACCTCTTTGCAAGCAGTTTTAGTAACAGAAGACTATTACAGGAGACGCACCATGGGTGTCTGGTGGAATGAAAACTTTTCAGCTAGGAGATCTCCAAGCATGTGATTGGCGGCTTCTGCACTTCCCAGCCCATCCCTGAGGGGAAGGCCGTTGCCCGCATGGTTCTCACGCACACGGGTATCTTTCGATGCCACCCAGGCAGGACGACAGTCTCACAGCCACAGCCCATCCTGATCACCTCAGTCACACGAGAATGCTGCTGGTCCTCACCTTAGAAATCCATCTTTCCTGGAGCCATCTCTTAGAAAAATGATTTTGAAGACCCTTGATAAACTTTCCCAAGATTTTTAACTTTTTCAGGAAAAAGCAACAATGTGGAAATTCACTGATCTTGCCCATCCGACCCCACCTCTGTGCTGTTTCCCTTTATCATCTGGCTATGCTATAAGTGAACTCCAAAACGGTAACAGGTTGTACCTACCAAACGGAAACTTCCTATGGAAAGCCTAGCTTGCAGTTCATTCCCTATAATTCAAGGATGTTCTTCTTAGTCTCCTATTGCTTTCCACTTTTTCTGCCATCTACTTATCTTCCACAAATGACCATAGAAATGGATGTGCTGGTACGGATCCCCCAACTCCCAGGTTTGGAGCTAACGCATTTGTACAAATAGGTCAAGTGCCTTGAGCCCTGTCCGCGTCGGTAGCAAGATGGAACAAGTGAAAATGTGCTGGTCATAGAAGAAATGATTTTAACTAAGTAGCAAATCGGGGCTGTAAAAGGAATCAGATATATATCTATAGATAGATAGATAGATCTATCTATATATATAGTTAGTCGATATCTGGATATAGATATAGATATAGATATAGATATAGATATAGATATAGATATAGATATATAGTTAGTACACGTTGGTGCTGTGGTTTTTGTTCAAGGATTTTGGGTGGTCTCAGTAATTTCTATGCTACATTCAGTTGGTTAACAGGGAATTCTGAAGAGATTTCTTACAGAAGTTTGGGGTAGAGATTAGAACAAACTAAACTCACAGCACTGACAACCAATAGAGCAGTGTCCTCCAGTTAAAGGACACCCTGCCTGGGCAGGAATCGTGGGATTCCAGAACTGGATTGGGTTCTTCCAGATTCCGTACTTAGTTTTTCTGACATTTGGGAATTCTCCAGTCCATCCCAAACACTTTGCCTCCCCCCGTGCAAAGCTGGGCAGTGTTTCCCTCTTCCCTTCCAGAGCGCTGCAATGCCAGGACATATTTCCCCCTGGATGGGTACTTAGCTGTGAACGTACCCCAACCTCAGACGCAGCACCCATCTTTGCCCAGCCCTGGTCCCCTTGTGGCAGCCGGGGGCAGCGCTGGGGGACAGTAATATTGATTCTCCATTTTTGTTCACACTACCAAGGGGGCGCTTCGTTTCCATCCTGTCTTCTTTTTTCATTGTGTATCAGTGCATCCGTTTCTCCCTCTTCCACTAATGAGGACCAGAAATCTCTTCCGTCCTTAGAAAATGCCAACATGTCCTGCCTGGGAGGCTTCCACGTCTCCTTCCAACGTGCTATTTACATTACGCCTGGGCACAGAGCACAAATAATGCCATCCACACCTCACTTTCTCCGCATCCCCAAATCTGCATTCAAAATCACAAAGTGGCACCACTTTAGCTCACTTCACAGCTTTGTCTTCTTCAGCATTCCTGTCCCTGCTCAGGTACCGAAAAGCGCTATACCTACGATGTGCTGTGCTGGCAACAGCCGTCAACAGGGTGGACACTTCTGTGATATGACACAGGCTCTCCTCACCGTGCTGGGGCTGTCAGGCATGCCTGCTTTGGAACAGAGACTCCATCCTCAGCTATTCAACTGTGTCACCCGCAGAGCTCAGGTCCTGCCCAAAGGAAGATATCACCCTGTGGACTTGGCGCAAAAGCTGAAAATGACCGAGACCCAGATGTAAAAGGACAAGCACAAAACCTCAGCAATCTAAACACGAGAGCACGAGACAAGGGTATGGGTAATCACACACGAAGTCTAATCACAGACAGCTCAGCAGAGATACAAGGGATTTTACAAGGGGCAGCTGTATCTGTTGCGGGCCTCTTAAATTCCTAAATGCCTCTGTGTGGATTTCCAGGAAACATCCCTCGGGACCCTTGCAAGCAGATCACACTGCCCACCAAGAAAAGAGCAGCTGAGACCAATAAAGCTACGCTTCCTTCTCCAAGATTGTGTGGCCCCGAGCAACAAAGCCGGACCAAACCGTCATCTCCCCTCTACCTTCTCCTGCCTGGTCCTCCTGCATTTCCTGGGTTTGTGGGGAGGGTTGAATAGGGTCAGAACCAGCCCACGGGGGCAGCGGGTGGCCCCTCAGGAGCCCCTCACTAACAACAACCCACCCCTGCCGGTGCTCCCTGCAGCCCTAGGAAATGGGTCGTGCTTCCATCTGCAGTCTCATAGAAGAGAAAACCGAGGCACAGGTGAGGGAAAGTCCCTAAGACACAACCGGAAATACAGCCACGTATCCATCTTCTCTGGGACCCACGGCAGAGAGACGGACTCTTGCCCTAGGCTCTGGGACGGCCACACACACACCACAGGAATGCACAGCGGTCTGTCTGGGAAGAAGGACCGCAAGCCTGCCTCCCGCGAGCCCCTGTATAGCCAGGCCACCCCAGGGTGGGGCACCCACATCTGACGGGAAGGGAAAGCTCTGAGGGGAGCAGGCCTTGGAAGCGGGCTCGGTGGGCAGGTAGGTGGGCAGCCAGCGGCTGGAAACTCATAGGGGACTTCAGGGAAAGGCTGCACAGGGATGGTGTCAAGGTGGAGACTGTGAGGCCAACGTGAGGAATGCCCCTGCCATCCCAGTGCCCCAGGGGGCCACGGCAGGAGGCTTGCAAGTTTGAACCCAGCTTGAGCAACTGAGCTCATAAATAAAATTAAAATCAAAAAGGGGCTGGGGTTGTAACTTAGTGGGAAGGACCTGAGTTCAAGCCTCAGTGACACAAAAGAAAAAAGGGAAAGGTGGGAGGGAGGGAGAGGGGGAGGCAGAGCAAGGGAGGGAGGCACAGCAAAGCAGGGGGTAAGCCTTGAGTGTGCTGCCTCTCCTGTGCTGGCCTCACAGGGTGCACCTCCACCCAAGCCTGACCGCACTGTGAACCCTTCTCGTGGTGCAGGCAGGTCCCCATATCCCTGCACTGAAACTGCAGCAGGCCTTAAGCTTAACCTCCAGTCAGCTACCTGGGTGTCAGACCCTGTGCCCCCCGTGTTGCGCGCTCAGCTCCCTGGGCCTGCTCTGCGGGAGTGAGCTCTGTAAGTGGATCAGCACTGCGCTCCGGAGGCGCCCTGTTCTGATCCGGCCGCGTGTCCTCTCCCACCTCCTCACTTTCCCGCTCCTGCTCACCGCGCTCCGGGTTCTCTCCCCTTTCCCATCCCACACTACTGCCTGCTCCGCACCTCTGAGGAGGAGTCTGCCGGACGAGGCTCGCGGAGGAGGAGGAGCAGAAAGGCAGGCCGTGGAGACAGACGACACTCAGCTGCTACCCGGAAGAGGACGCATTGGACACAGCAGGGAGAAGAAAGCGTGATGGAGCCATGTTTGGAGGGTCAGCGGGGGACAGGAAAACACTGAATGAAGCCAGGATTTATAAAGCATCTCATGCTAGTAGGTGCTGCGAGGACAGGTGGCCTGACGGGAGCCGGGTCTCAGGTGCAGTCGCTAGCCTCACCCTGGCAAGCCACTGAGGACCAGACACCACGAGGGCCAGAGTTCTCAGTGGGAGGGACACTGAAGATGACGTGCATGTGCCATGGAATGAGACGGGGTCCCTCTCGAGAAATGTGAGAAGGGTCAGAATGAGAGCCCTGAGGAAAGCGGGTAGCGCCGAGCTGCAGGGGTTTGGAGAAATTCAACCGGAAGCAAACAGGAAAAGAAGCTTGTGGTAGGCTGGGCATGGTGGCGCATGCCTGTAGTGCTAGCCTTCAGGAGGCTGAGACAGGATGATCATTGTGAGTTCGAGACCAGCCTGGGCTACAAAGTGAGCTCAAGGCCAGCCTGAACTACACAGTGAGACCCTGTGTCAAAGACAAAAAAAAAAAAGAAGAAGAAGAAGAAGAAGAAGAAGAAGAAGAAGAAGAAGAAGAAGAAGAAGAAGAAGAAGAAGAAGAAGAAAAGAAAGAAAGAAAGAAAGAAAG
>NW_004524615.1:5093514-5117584 GCF_000260255.1 Octodon degus
TAGGTGCCACGACTCAGAATAAAGCACATACGTTCTCACCTCTTAAAAGACCACTGTATGGCTTTTTCTCCAACTTTTACCATGCACATATAGAAACGTAACTTGTGGCAGTCAGCTAACGAAGGCTGCCAAGGAATCGAGTTCTTGTTTTTGAAATTGGGTAAAATAAACAGTTTTTCCTAACCGATAATTAACATCGCACGGAGCCTGGCTCCCTGGTGAAGCGGCTTAGGCTGACTCAGGGACCACAGACCGAGGGCCTGCTCCTCCGCGCCGTCGCCCACACGCTGGTGCTTGAGAGGCTGAAGAGGCGGCTGCCAGCAAAAGTGCTGCCCCTCGGGAGTCTGGGGAGCCCAGGCTCCTGGGCCCCGTGCACCGCTGCCACTGCCGTCCACACACCCTCCCCTGATCCCCAACACCACTGTCCTCGGACTTTTTCTCTGCTCCAAGCCGGGCAGGGTCTGTCCAATGTCACACAAAGTACAAGGTGTGATCAAAATCTACAGCGACCGCGCCGTGTCCTCACGGAGAGCGGCCGCTGCGAGCACCGCGGCTGCCTCGCTCCACGGCAGCTCCTGAAAGCACGGCGTGGGGTTCTCGGCCGCCTCAGTCACTGGATCTGGTACCTGCAGCTTCTGGCTCTTCCCGAAGTCAAACAACCGTGAAAGGGCAACATTCTGAATCAAGAAGGACGGTGGGCTAAGGGCTCTCAGGGCAGAGGACTCCAGAGCTGCTGCGGGAGGCCAGAACCAGCAGGCATCGCTGACGCATTCGGAGCTGCGGCGAGGATTTTCAAGGGACGCATGGCCTTGTGTCTTCTACTGTGATACCGTTTAAATTTCAAGACCCAACCTAATTTTCAGTCTTACCTCATCTTGTGTGCAGAGCTTGTTTGTTCCAACCACTGTGAGCCTCTGCAGGGTCCCAAGAAAGTCCCCTGTGTCCCCCCTGCTAGGGGCCACCTTCAAGAGCCTGCTCGATTTTCTCCACCAGCCTCTGTGAAGCTGAACTTCCTTCTCCAAGAGAGTTTGACCTCTGGGAAGAACTGAACTCAGTCAGCACATAACAACAAAGTCTTCCCTGAGTGCCCCCGGGGAGATGTCCTTGCCAGTCAGAGCACTTTGGGTTGCACAGATCACCAGGCCCCTGGCAACCGCCTCCCCTGCCTCGAGGCAGATGAGGACTGAAGGCCCCAACCAGAAGTCAGCAGCCACCTGGCCCCAAGACTGCAAGTCTCCTGGTGAAACCGCAGCAGTTGGCCGCTTTTTGGTGGCCACAGAAGCTCTGGCCAGTCACCCATCCTGGGCCTCATGCTCCTGGAGGCCACGTTCTGTGCTCAGAGGTGGTACCTTGGTATCCCCAGAGCCTGCTGACAGCTGTGCCCCTGGGGTAGACAGCCTAGGACAAAGACACCTTGGGGTGCTCTGATTTCTCAGAGAAAGTGTCAACTTTTCCTTCAGCCTTGGGGTGCTGGACTGTGTCCCCAGTCCCATAGCACAGCAGAGGCTGAGCTCACTCAGCACCACCCGCTGAGGCACGCTGGCAGGCGAGGTCAGGAACCTCGGGATTGAGGGGGTCCAAGCCCCAGTGGACATCACCATCCCTGGGGCACTGTTGAGACCCAGAGAACTCCAAAGTGCGGGACCTGTGCAAGAGTTCCTGACTAGCCACACACCCACAGGAAGTGAGCTTGGTGAGGAAGGAGTCTTTAGTCCTCTAGATCATTCAGACTTAAGATGGCAAGCGAACTCTGACTGCCATAGGTCTAGGGCCCAAGAATCCCAACTGGGGCCATTGATTTCCCCTCAAACTCACACCCCCATGAGACTTTCATCTTCCCTCTCACCCTTGACCATGAGCTTCTGTTCCCAAGTCTGCCATGTTCTCTCCTTCTTGTCTCTTCTCAGGATCCTGCACACAGCAGCACTCAGGGCAGCAGATCCCTACCCCCATGAGCTCAATCCCTCACTGCCCACATGCTCCAGGCTACAGAGGCTGTCCTCTCTCCTCACCTAAAGACGTGTCTGCCCTCGCAGAAGGACACTCCCTGCTGCAGAGTGGTGTCATAGACAAAAAGCATCATTTTTTGAGAAGACTGAAATTTGTCAGAGGCACATTCTTTGGTATTTATACTTGCTATGATTTGTGTCTAGGTGTCCTCCCAAAGCCTGGTGCCATCAGGGGGTGGCTTCTGGAGTTTGTGATTGATTCTTGTGGGTGTGGATGCTGCCCCTGCCCTGGGGCAGGTAATCTGCATCACAGTGTGAGGAGGGCTGCGAGGCTCCCTCGCTGCCTGAGCTGCCGCCACTCCTTTTTGCTCTCTGCTCTTTGCCACCACCTTGAAAGGTTGCTCTCTGCCATGTGCCGCTCTGCCTAGGAGCCTGCTGAGTATGGGCTGAAATCTCCACTAACTGGGAGCTAAATACACCTTCCCCTCCTTCATGTTAGGTGTCTGGTATTTGTCCCAGCAATGACAGAAGAATAACTGAGACAGAATTTGGTACCACATCCCTAAAATAAACGACCTGGGCCAGGGAGGAGGATCACAGATTCAAGCTAAGCCTGGAAGGCTTAGTAACTTCACAAGACCATGTCCAAAAGCAAAAATTTTTAAAGGGCTGAGGATGTTGCTCAATGTGAAGACACTGGGGGTGAATCTCCAGGACAAAAAAGAAGAAAGAAAAAACAACTACAAACAATTTAAAAGCAAGGTCGATGATCAGGTTCAGCCCTGAATTCTCTCTCCAAGACATTAGTAGCTGTGCCAGGAGCTGTGTGCTAATGAAGACTCTGAGACTTGACATTCTGCTCAACATCGAGGAATGTGATAGTCTATTAGTGATGTCTGCAACAGGAAGTAGCAATATGATTTTGCCTTCCTTGATTTTCTAAACACTTTGCCCTTTTTTTTTTTTTTTTTTGAGGTTATTTACACTTGAAGCTATAGGATGCAACCACATGAAAGTAAATCCCTTATAGAAGAAGTCCTTAAGTTCTTATAAAAGAAGTGAATGCCTTCAGCTCTGCCCCAAGACCCCTGTGGTGGCCAGGGGCATCTAAAATCTCTATTCCTTTTATGCCTAACCACAACCCTTGCTCCTCTGGGACAGGAGGTGCCCACTGGCTCCTCAGCAGCTCTTGCTCTCCCTTAACATTTTGGAAAGCTCCCTAAACCCCCCCCCCCCAGCTAGGCTGTAGAAAGCCAATGCCAAACTAAAGTGAATCTGGAACAGTAGTTTCAACCAGCTAGACACCTGCACTAGATCCTCCAGGAGCATTCAGCGATGTCTGGAGGCATTTTTTATTGTGCCAATAAGTATAGGAAGGAGGGCTATCAGCTTCTGACAGCAGACGTGAGGGCTGTCGCCCAGCAGCCTACAGCCCAACCTACAGAGTTGGCAGCTGGGCTGAGCTCAGGAAACACTGATGCAGAGAACTGAATCCCAGTCATTAAGCACAAGATTCAGCCAATAGTACAGGAGGTGATCAATATAGACAATGACTATTTAAACTTTAAATAGTTTACTACATTAAAAAACATATTGCTATTAACCCCTTCTCTTCAGCCACACTTACTCCATCGTTCCTGCTGCTCTTTGAGGCCCAGAATCCTCTTCTGTGAATGTTTTTATGAGGTGTGATTTAAAAGAATGTGCCAAATGCTGCTCCCAAGTGCCATCCACCAGAAAGGCAGGGTCGTGGAAGCATACCTGTGTCCTCCCTCGCCCGCCTCTTCACTGGCTCTGGCACCGGGGACTGCTGGCTCTTCAGAGAAGTCAAAATGACCGTGACACCAAAGGAGCCACAGCAGCCCACTAACGGCACTCGTGGAAGACGACTTCCAGAAGGACTCCAGAAGGCGGCAAGAAGGACAGAACGAGTGCACTGGGTGGGAGGAGGGAATTTCACATCAGTGGGCCTTTACTATAACACATTTTTAAAAATCTAAATACTTACCATATTTTTCAGTCATACCTTATAAGTCCTTAGCTTATCTCATTAAATAAAGAATGGAATCCCCCCAATAAATGAAAACAAATTTGCCTTGTACCTAAGAAAAGTGCTATGAGTATGATGGCTTGAATGAATTAAGGGACCTACACTCACAAGTTCGCCAGCCCTGGTATTTCTGCAGACCAGATACAAGGCATATGGCTGATACCTTCTCCCGTACAACAACACCTGCAGGCCTAGAAAAGTGGTTTTGGAGACAGGGCTAGCAGGGCTGCCTGCCCTGCCTCTTGCCATGGATAGATCAGACTAAACAAAGGTCTCCTTTGTGGCCATGCTCCCTTGCAGTAAATGATCATTGTCATTTTTTCCATCTTTAACATCAGAATGCTTTCATGATTTCTGATTCCCACACCTTTAACAAATGATGTGCTTAAGATGCTATAATCTGAGAAAATAAATATAAAAACCTCAGTTCGTTTAAGGCATGGGGGAGCGGTTTGTGGGACTGTTTTTCTCTTTCCTGATCAAGTAATGAACAAAATAAAGTAAGCTACAACACTGACTTTTAAACATTTTAAACTGTAGCATTTTGCTGTAATAGGCCTGTGGCTTTGGTGGGCAAACTCCAAAGTTATGACAATCAGCTAAATCCCAGAGGGGAGAGTTGGTTGTATAAGCACTGGTTTGGGGCAAATGTATTCCATAGAATCAAAGATTCCAATAGAAGCTGGGTTTTCTCAACCTTTAATTCTCCCAAGATGCATAATTGGATATTATGCAGTTAACGGAGAAGGACCTTTGGAGAAAACAGAAACTGAGTTTCTTTTAGATCTTCATGAACATTAAAAGCTAGGCTTTCAACTCCAGCCAAATGCCATTACCATGAGCTCCTTCCAATATATTGTTTAGTCACAAACGCTATATCCTTGATATTACATGTGGTCCTGAAAGTTCAAAATTATAAACCGAGGCTCCAGGACTTGTAATCCCAGAGACAGACTGTGACGAACACATGGTGTGCACGCCGCATGTGTTGTAAAATCCTGCTAATGACACGGTGGGACTGTGAGAGAGGTGACCATGGTCCCTGCTGGAGGTTCTGGGGAAGGTGGAACAGATCAAAAAAGAGGAAGGGTCTCTGCGAGCAGACGGACTAACAACCTAAGTGAAATGATTGCTCCATGAGTAGAAAAGAGTTGTACTTTTCCTGCTTAGAATGTCCTGCTTTGAAAGGAATTTTGAGTTCCAAAATAAGGATTTATTTGGAAAATTCACACCATGCTCTAAAGAAGAGAAATGGCCCCACAACTAGACTTGGTAACAACCGCTTCAGTATGACCTAAAACAATGTACCAGGATGGCACCCTCCATCGTGGACATGGTCCCGATTTTGTGCAACAGTCCCAGAAACGTTCCATCCGGGTGGTGTTTCACGGGCAGCCCTGTGCTTTGCTCCTCATTTCTTTCCACCAGCGCTGCCTTGAAGTGATGCCAGATTACTCGGCTTTGGTTATTGCTATGGCTTGAGTCTAGATGTCCCCCCAAACCTCATGCACTCATAGGTGGGTCTTAGGGGGTGATTATATGTGGGGAGGGGGTCGTACTCATCGCAGGATTAGCCCTCTGGGCATACAGACAACTGTGATCTTGGCAAGTGGAGCCTGGTGCGACAGTGGGGCCCTGGGCACATGACCTACAAGGCCCTAACTCCCTCTTGACTCCCTTGATCTCTCTGCTTCCCACTGCCACGCCGCAGGGCAGTTCTCCTCCGCCAGTTCCCTCTGCCTTGCTGCCCAGGCATGGAGCCAAGAAACTACAGACTGAAACCCCCAGAAACTTCGAGCCAAAGTTAAGCTCTCCTTCTTAGAGCTGTGGGTGCTGAGTTCTGTGTCTTAGCAGGAGAAAGCACCGAACACAGCTCTGACTGTTAGCTGAGGGAAAGGCCTCCCCAAGCTGGTCATTAAGCATCTAAGCATTGAGGAACATCTTGACAGCAAAGGTTCACTCAAGTTGAACTTTGAGACTTTGTGTGGTTGTCATGGCAGAAAAGGAGAGAGACACATTGTCACATCCTTGAGTATGGATAAGAATTTTGAAGCAAAAATGTCAATGAGCTTCTAGCAAATAGTTTGTGCAGAGCTAAGGAAAGTAAACTGAAAGCAAAGTCTTTCGGGGCTCCCCGAGTGCAGTACCACCCAGCTCTGTTCGGTCCAGCGGCCCAGAGAGCATATTACCATTCGAGGTCACAGTGGTTACATGATCAAAGTGCTTCAGGAGAATTAATTAGATGGTGTTATGGGTTCAGGCTGAGTTCGGGTGGAAAAAAATCAGAAAAAGAAAACTCCGTTAGGAGGCATTAGAGTGATGGGGGGCGGATTTGGCCTCCGAAACAGTGGAGAACATAATAAAGGACGGGGAGGAGGGAGAGAAGGCCAGTGGCGGCCAGTAACGCACGTGACTAGTTGCACACTTGTGGGCAGGAAAGAAAGAGGTCGCAGAGAACCGGAGCAAGGACTAGAGCGCCACACACAGATGGGACTCGCAGGTCCCTGCTCCACCGCCAGCTCGTTCCAGAGTGAGGTGGCACTTCTGTGAGAATCCCCAAGCTGAAGGGTGCTGTGTTCTCGAGGCCTGAGACCGGTGAGTGGCTTCAGGCAGGGGGCTGTTCCCTGGCCTGAGGCTGGAGGACACGCAGCCCCTCATTTTCTCATCTTTCTTTTCCCCCCTTTGTACTTAGTATAAGGTTTCGCTACGTAGATCACACTTGTAGTGATCTTCCTGTTTTCAGTCTCCCAAGTGCTGGGATTACAGGTGCGCGCCACCACGCCCAGTCTCAATCGCCATCTCAAGCGCACCCCGGGGGCGGGCCCTGCGTGGAACCCCGGCCCCTGCACCTGCCTAAGCAGGCGCTTTAGTCCACTGAGCTATCTGGCTGCCTTCCCGCCTTCTTCTTGGAGCACATAATCTCGTGTCCTGAAGTGAAGATGGAAACACTCTTCCTTGCCACCTCCACTGCCGCGTCCTCGTGCCAGTTTCCTGGGCACAGAGAAAGAGCCTGACTTTGTGGGCCTTCACGCTTTCCGTCCAGGTGATTTGGGGCAGGTCCGTTGACCTGGCGGGCTTCAGTTTTGCCGCGCTGATAACAAGCATGCAGAGATTTTATAAAAATTCAATCGCATATAAAAGCAAAGGGTACCTTGTAGAGTGCTAAGACAGGGAGCTAATAATGCTAGTAAAATGGCAGTTGCTTTGTTATTGTGACAAATATGGAGCACCCAGAAATTCGTACTATCAGTTGGAGTCTACAAAAGACCCCTCAGACTGTGATAAACAATGCGGCTTTCTAATCCGCTACGTGAGATTGCAGAGTCCAACGAAGGTCACCAACTGAGGTGCCACTGTGCTCGGGGCTGAAGCTCTCCTGACTGCGAAATGCCCAAGAATTTAGTACTTGTTTTCAGTTTTTTTATTTACTCAAACACCAGTCTAATTAAGAGAATTTTAAAGTAGTAAGAGGTCATAACTTTTTAAAAATTCAATTAAATGTGTGCTTGGCCAATAACTTATAAATTTTCAATTTACTCTTTCAAAACAGTCAAAACGATTTCTGTTGGTTTTCATAAAGCTAACCCCCCTTTTCAAATCGTGGGTCGACGTCTGCGTCCTCTTAGGAGAGTCCTATATATCACTTTTCAGCACAACCAGCCCATTTACAAACAGGCCCTCTTCTGAAAATAGACCGTAACATAAACACAAGTCCTTCCCAGAAATCAGAGCCTACGTAAGCAAAGCAAGCCTGGTCGGTAGAACTTCTTCTGCTACGCGGCTGTTCCTTCTCCCGTCCTAATCTTTTCAGAAACGATGAATGACCAGTGTTCGCCATTTACCTTCCCTGAGAAATAAAGAGTATTCTAGAAGGTGACATTTATCATTTACTTACACGGACAGTACACATCCGAGAGGCGGAGCTGTGCTTAGGATTGTATATGTTGTGAACTTTCGATTTGTGCTTGCTCTATGCTTCGGAAGCCCTTTTAAAAGTGTTCTCAGAAAATACACAAACGCAAGCCTTTTTGGTGGACGCAGACTTTTTTCACCCCCGGCGAAACCGAAAGCTCCCCCGCCCAGGGCCGAGCCTTCGGGCTCTGTCTCCACACGCTCTCGGTCTGCGCACCGCCCCGCAAGCGCTCTCCTCCCCGCGCCTGTGGACTCCCGCAGTGCGAGGAAACACGCTTGCATCTCCAGAGACAGCTGAGAGCGACTGAAAGCCGACGAGACGTAGGCGATTCAAGCCCATTTTTATTACCACTTACAATTTGAATTAAAGACTCAATATTTCAGAAAAAAAAAAAAACCAAACAGCTTGAAATAACAGCATCTGACCTGAATTTGTGTGGTGCAGTGTAACTACGGTTTGTGTTTCCCTCTGCAAACCCGGCCAAGGGGCAGTGACAAGTCTCAGAAAAGCTTTCTTCAAGCCCGTGTGCTGATGACTACCACTGCCAGTGTCCCTGGCCCCTTGTGCTCTCCAGGGACATGCGATAGAAATCTTCTTAGAGTTCAGTAGGGATTTTAACAAAAACTAATATTGGGGGGTGACAGAAGAAAATCCGTGATGGTGTAAACTTACCGGAGTTGGTGGGTGGTGGTATTTCTCTGGGGATTCTGGGCCCAACCTAGGACCTTGTGCGCAGGAGGTGCGCTCTCCACCGCTGACCACAGCCCTGTCCTGACAGATGAAAAACCGTGTGGCCATCACCCAGCTCTCAGAACTAGAGGAGACTCAGAATTCGGCTCTGCAACTATCTACTGAATACTTACAAGCAGGAAAAGGCTGAAGAAAGCAGATATGAAGAAAGAAAGGTTGGGGAATAACCGCTGCCCTGACAAGCGCAAGGGCCTGAGTTCAATCCCCCGTTCCGCCAAAAAAAAAAAATTGGATTAACATTCTAAAGTCACTTTCTAAGGGTCCAAGCAGAACAGAATCCTCTCTCTCTCTCTCTCTCTCTCTCTCTCTCTCTCTCTGTGTGTGTGTGTGTTTCTGCATCTCAGATAGACAGCTTGGAGGTGACATCCTTCAGCTTTCCCTCTAGCGCCTCCGATTTTCTTTGGTCTGCTCTGTCGGCAGCCGTGTGGGAGCCCAGTTCAAATCAATATGACTCCTGCAAACTTATTTAACAGTATCGTTCCACTCTGTGCCCTAAAAAAGTTGGGAAGCACACCATCTTACCTCTCAGAAATTATTCTCAGAATATAGGCATAAATTATCCTAGACTATTTTGCTTGTGCTTCTTCCATGCATGAGATCATACTTTTCATAGAATTTTACATCCTGCTTTTGTTTTGCTTAAAAATTGTATTATAAGCTAGGTCATGAAGCACTCTTCATACATATTTTAAGAATGATATAATGTGACTTCATACAGCTATACAGTAACCGATATTAACTGCCCAAATTAGGCATTTGGGTTTCTACCTTCCTATGATTAACACTGCCCGAAGTACCTCTTGCCTGTCAATTTCTATCTCCATCTCTATGCATTCCTCTAGGATAACAGGACTTTGAGTTTTAGAGCTTTGGGGTTTGTTTTCCACATTTATGGCTTCTGAGGTTTGATTTTTTTAAATGGTATTTCCTAACTTTTAAAGGAAATACACAGACCTGCTAGTAAGAAATCAAAACATTAGGCCGGGGAGATGGCTCAGTAGAATAAGCACTTCCCTGGCAAGTGCAAGGGCCTGAGTTCAATCCCCTTTTCCACAAAAAAAAGACAAGAAATCAAAACATTTTAGCCCCTACCCACCCCAAAGGTCTAAGCCCCACTGAGAGGTGCTACAGGGCCATGTCAGGGGAAGCACAGGGGCCCGGGTGTGTTTTCCTTCCGTCTGCACACCCCTTTCTCCATCACCAGTCTCCCACAGCTGCACACAACATTCTGAAAACATGAGAAAATGATACCAGCGGGCATAATGGTGTGTGCGCTCACCCCAGCACTCTGGGAGGGTGAGGCAGGAGGATCACAGTTCCAGCCTAACCTGGAAAGCCTGACAGCTTAGTGAAGCCCTGTCTTAAAATTAAAAAAAAAAAAAGTTGGCTGAAGATGTTTCTTAGTGCAAAGATATGAGTTCAATCCCCAGAATCACAATATTAATAATAATAAATTTTACTTTGGTAGCTCTCTATACTACTTGAACAAATGTCTTAACAAGTGCATGCGATACAAGTTTTAATGTCAATAAAAATGATCTTCATGATATGACTACTAGTTTCTTCCTTTTTATACTTCTTCATATTTATTTTCATTTTATTTATTTGGTACAGGGTCTCACTAAGCCCAACCTCTAATCCCACCTGCACCGCTTTCTTCTGATTATTTTTTCATTTATGTATTTGAAGCAGGGCCTCACTATGCAGGTCAGACTCATAGTAATCCTCCTGTTTTCAGCCTCCCCGGTGCTGGGATAACAGGCGAGAGCCACCACATCCAGACTCGGTCGTCGGCTCAGTGCACACCAGGAGCTGGGCTGACACGACTTGCAGGACTGGGGATCGAACTTGGTCCCTGCACCTGCCAAAGCAGGCACTTAGTCTGCTGAGCTATCTCAGTGACCTGCTTCTTCATATTTAAATAAAGATAATTTTTAAAGAAATAATAGGGCCTTTAGTTTATAATTAAAAATATACATAGAAAAATTCGACAAAAAGTTGAATTATTGATAATTAAATTGGATAAATTTGATGAAAAACTACAGTTTTCTTAATTAAATGCAGAAGTGAAAAATATGGCCAAGAATATCTGCACTCAGCGAACGAGGACCAGGAAGTATAACTGTGTAACTGTGTTATGGTTTGTGTCTAGTTGTCCCCCCAAAGCCTCATGCAGTCATGGGGTGGGGACTTCTAGAGTTTGTGATTAACTCATGATCCACTGGGATTATGGGGACCCAAGGCTGGGATTATGGGTCTTAGTACTGCTGGGATTATAGGTGTGTGTACTTCCCCTAGCCTGGGCAGAGAGCCTGAATGTAATATAAGAGACAGAGAGACAGACTTCCTGTAGC
Source organism: Octodon degus (assembly GCF_000260255.1). Classification (NCBI taxonomy): domain Eukaryota; kingdom Metazoa; phylum Chordata; class Mammalia; order Rodentia; family Octodontidae; genus Octodon; species Octodon degus. The sequence goes on from NW_004524615.1 coordinate 5,104,531, forward strand.
CATTGCTCCTTGTTGCTGCTGTTCGGCCGCCATGAAGCGCTGCCCTCTGCCATGTGCCGCTCTGCCTCGGAGCCAGCTGAGTATGGACTGAAACCTCCAGTACCTGTGAGCTACATAAACCTTTCCTTCCTTCACTTTGGGTGTCAGGTATTTGTCCCAGCAACGAGAGAAGAGGAGCTAAGACAAACTGGTAAAAACTTCAGTTTTTAAATCCGTGATATGACTGAGCACTTCATACATTTGTTAGCACCTAAATTTCCTCTTTCAAATTTTGCTTATGCCTCCCTTCACTGAAATCCTAGGTACTTGATGTCTTTTCTTATTAACCTGCCTGACTTTTGTATTACGAATACATTAATCATTCATTTGAAATGTTTACTGCAATTCCTTTCAAGGAGTTGTTCATTAAGTAGTAAAAGAACTGCATCGTTTGCTCCTTCATTATGGTCATAGTTTGGCACTTTGCAAGGGGACAATGCAATACAGGACACATATTTGATAAGATTATTTATTATAGTCACCCAAAGAGTCATATACAAAAAGAGAGTGCAGGAAGTCCGTCCACACACAGAGACCACAGCAGCAAGCTCGGGGCCTGGGACTCATGACAACGTCCTGCTTGCGTCCAGCTGAAGACTAAGAGCCCATGACAACGCCTCCCATGAGTTCAGTCAGAGGCCAAGAGCCCACAGCAGCGTCTCACGCAGGCCCGCCTCATGGGTCTGTGCTTGGAAGGCCCAAAGGTCAGAGGTGGAAACCAGAAAGCCCATGCCGGTGAGGTGAGGGATCAGTGCCGGCAGCCGAGGGAACAGCACTGGAGCCAGGAAGCGATGCTCAAGGTGAGGACCAGAGCTCCCCCAAAGTGAACCACAGCCATTCTCAGCAACGATGATTTCCTGAGCTCCTCCTCCGAAGGGAACAGCCAAGTTCATCAGGAAAGCCAGCGTGGCAAGGTCCCCAGCAGAACAGCCCAAAAGAACCAGCAGCTTCTAACAGCTCCCCAGCACACCCCTCCTTCCTCTCCAGTTCTGCCTCTTTCGCTGCTGGCAACCATCCTCGGGTGGGCCTGCCACACCCAGCGCCATGCTGGTTCAGTTCAGCTCGGTATTACAAGTTGACTCCAAACCAGACAGCATCCTTTATTTTGTGAAAGGGATTTATCAGGAGAGGTCAGAAACCCATCATGGCTCTCTGTTACCTCTGGGGCCTTCTCCTCGACACCAGGGCATTCTCCTGGGTTACCCATCCTCCCTGCTGTGCAGTGACGAATGGTGGTCAGCTCATAACTGGCTGTGTCATACAGCATGTGAATAACTTCTCCTTCCCCTCCCTGCCCCACATTTCCCCTCCACCCTTCCCCAAATCCCCTTCCCCTCTCCACAAATTGTACCTCCTTGTCTCCTACCATATATATATACTTTTTATTTTTAGCTTTTAAATTATTGATACTAGGGGTTTATGATATAAGAGAAATCACGTGACATTTACTCTTGCCTACTTTTTTCACTTACCATTATGGTCTCAAGATCCATCAGCTTTCTCACAGATGATGCAAGTTTGTTGCTTTTATGGCTGACTAACACTCCAGTGTCTGCCCGCCACCGTTTCTCTGCCTAGCCACCTGTTGATCCCCTGGGGTCATAGGCTGCTCCCGAGGGCTGCTGTTATGAGTCGCACTGCTGCACACACACGTGTGTGGGGTCACTGTCAGGTGAGCTCCTCCAGGAAGGGAACTGGGGAAGGATCGCTGGGCCAAAAGGAAGCTCTGTGTTCAGTTTGTTGAGGACCATCATGTGATTCCCATAGTGCTCACACCAGTGTACATTCCCCCCACAATGTAGAAGGGCCCCTTCTGCCCCGGGACTGCACCGACATTTGTGAGGTCCCCCTTCCACCCGCCCTGTCCTCGGAGATGGCCTTGCTCACCGGGGCAAGATGGGGTCTCAGCGCTGCTTGGATTCGTATGTCTCTAATGGCAAAAGATGCTAAACGTTAATTCATGTACTTAATGGCCATTTGTGCTTCGGAGACTTGTCTGTTTATTACAACTGCTGAGTCTTTGACTGGGTCTATCTTATAGTTGGTGGGGATCTAATATTTTTTAATTCTTCATATGTTCTAGCTGTCAGTCCTCAGTCAGAGAAGCAGCTGCAATTTCACCTGCCCTGCAGGTCGTCTCATACGTTAAAAGACCCCACAGCTAACTGTAAACTCCTGGAGAAGGCCACAGGCTGGGCTTAGACACTGCTCAGGCAAACATAATCCACGAGGCAAGCACCCAGCGCAAGGCCGTGCGACCCAGGGGCGGAGCCCCCGGAGCCCTCGTGGCACGGCACCCGGGATTGAATGTGCGGGCTCTCGCCATGCCCTGAACGGAGCAAGCCACTTAGTTGTCTCAGGATGTATTTCCCCTTTGCCTTGTTAAACACTCACAATAATCATGTCAGAGAAAGAGAGAGAGAGAGAGAGAGAGAGAGAGAGAGAGAGAGAGAGAGAGAGAGAGACAGAGAGACAGAGACAGAGATTAAGATGCGAAAGAAAACACAAAATTTACATACTGCTTTTGATTTCCAAGTCAAAAAGTAATTTTCAAATCTGGCTATTATTTATGGTGAAATTAAATCTGGTTGTTGTTTTTATGCAGTTTAAATTGCAATAGAGACATAAAGCAACAAACAGGCGATTTTAGTAATACCTAACAAGCAGGCACTGTGATTTAAGCTAAAAGTCTAAAACCTTAATTAACTCAGTTACAACGTAGCAAAGGCCATGACCATATGTTAAAGGAAGAAAAAAAGGCGAGGGGGATTTATGCCTATGTCAATAGCGATGGCATTTTTACACTGCTAATTTCTGCATAAGCAAAGCATTGGAGTCAAAGAGTAAACCCACTTGGAGTTGGCACATAGTTGTGGAAGAAATAGAATATTTTCAGCTAGGAAAGAAATGCAGCTTAAAAAGCAAATGACTATAAATGCTTTCATACAAAACTTCTAATTTTCGAACACCCTAGATGTGCTTGCACATACTAAAAATTGGAAGTTGCAAGACTTTTATTAGGGAGAAAGATGAAGAAAATTGGACAGCACGGTGAGTTGGCTTCTCACTCAGTAAACAGACACGGGAAACACGATACGAAGGGCTAAGAAAGAAGAGAATGGCAGAGAGCCCCGGCTCCACCCCAGGCCCCAGGGAACTACAGGGACGAAATTGTATTCATGGGAAAAGACAAATCCGGTCCTGTGTGCCCATCAGGAAATCCTGGTAAGCCCTGGAATTAGGCTAAGGGGCACAAAAACGCGTTTTCTCCCCCACTTGGGGTGGAAAAGCCCGCTTGTGGTCTTGGTGGCGAGCATCTCCTGGGGCTGGAAGGAGATGCTCGCCAGCACATGGAGATGGAGGAGGAGATGATGGAGGAGATGATGGAGGAGATGGAGGAGATGATGGAGGAGATGATGGAGATGGAGGAGATGGAGGAGATGATGGAGGAGATGGAGGCTGGAAGGTGTGACTCAAACTCCGCAGCTACCCCCGGCCCCGCAGCTTCTCCCATTAGGCCGCGGGGCAGCACTAATGTTTCAGCATGCATGTCAGCTCTCGACGAGCAGCTGCACCTCAAGACCAACAACCATTCCAGCAACAGAGCAGTGGCCCAGAAGCCCAGGTGCAGAAGAGAACAGGCGCATGGAATCCAGCCCTCTTCTCCTCTCTTGACTTTATCAGTTTCTCTAAGATCTTCTGTCAGCTGGGAGACGAGGCACAATAAATGTCACTTTTTCCAGGGATCACATGGACACCATTTAAAAGGTAAGCTCCAGAAGTCGGTTGATTATGTGACAGATGGCAGGATTTCAGGACATGTGGCCGGCTAGCAGCGTGACTGTCTAGCACAGTAACAGTAACAATAATAAAAATAATTGTATCTTCTGCCTTACCATTCATGATGCCTGTCCACATATACAATTTCTCTGGCTTGGATTTTACTGCAGTGGTACTTTATTAATCACTATGAGTAGATGGGAAGAAAGAGGATGTCATTTTCTCCCTTGAGGACCTGAGAGTCCTACAAAAGGAGCAGCCACACAACCTGGATAGGGGATGGAAGGAGAACGTATGTATTTAGGCATGCCGGACTTGTAGCAGAAGAAACAGTGGCTTGCAGTCGGGGTGGGCACAGAGGAGAGGACAGAGAGCATCTGGGGAGGGAAGCACAGACAAGGACTAAAAAGGAGCTGCAGGAGCCGAGGGCTGGTGGAGTCCATGCCATGACAACCTGGGGACAGATGCACAGCCTGGGTACCTGCTTCAGAAAGAGAAAATCCAAGACGGAACCACACAGCTTAGAGTGAGGCTGGAGATTCCAATGTAACGCAAAGAGCTATGGATTGACCCACACATCTTGTCTACATGGAGCAAGGTAGTGACCCCACTAATGTCTGCATGGGGACATCGCACTCTGTAATTGCAGGAAAATAAATGTGCTTGTTAATGAGCGAGCATGTGTGTGCACACGCGCACACACTGTGAGCGTTGGTGCACACAGCCCTGGGATGCAGACACCATCTCTGACAATGCTGGGGCAAATGCAGAGCTCTTTGGCTTAGCTCAGGCTGCAAATGGCAGAGCCTGACCCTCTAAGCCACTCAGGCGTGGACCGCACCAGCGCTTACTGCCTGCAGGGGCTGGACCGCTCCCCTCCAGGTGCCCGGGGCCTTGCCTCCCTGCAAAGCAGGATGCATCTTTCCTTTCCCATGCAGAGTGGGGTAAAGGTAAACTAGACCTTCTCTGCAAGAGGGAAACCACCCATCCCAGCAGCTGCAGTCCTGTGAGTGTTTCCTACCAGAAAGAGAGGAGTTTGACTCACAGTGTTAAAGATTGAGACTTAGAGACATGCACTGCTCCCGCTAACCCCGCCCTGCCCCACCCTCCTCCTGTGAACCCGAGTCTCGGTGACTTAAATTGCCGCTATTGACACACAAACTTATCCCAGAGACACATTTTAGAGCTAGCGGAACAATAAAGATGCCAAGACGGAAAATTTACAAGGCAGAGTCAAAAGAAAAGGGCTGACTTTTCTAAAAAATGCAGAAACCCATGCCAAATAACAAGGATTGTTCTAGAATTCAAAACAGCTTGGGAGAGTTTGTTTGCCAACAGCGGAAAACTGGGGGGAAAGACAACACAGAAGAAACTGCCCAAGAGAAGGAAAGAAGGAAGAAGAGGCATGTGTCGATTAAGCGCATGCCATGCCAGGCAGCAAGCCCGTTCTCCCGGAAGCCTATGTGATAGATACTATTGAACTTCCTGTTGTCAATGAGCAAACAGAAATGCAAACAGTAGAGCTTGTTTGCCCACGTTGTACAATCATGCGGGAAGAACTGTATCCCAAACTAGAGTTTTCTCTTTTCTTTTTTTCAGAATTCCCCAACTGAGGCAAAAAGGTAGAATTTTGACATCCTGATTGGAACATATCAGCGTTTGACAAGAACAATTGACAGACTCAAACAGGAAGCCTTCTACCCTGCTTGTAGCTTGGATTTGAATGATGACAAATAAGAGCCTCCCCCACCTCCATCCCCCCAAAAACCCCACAAAACCATTTTAAAAAAAAAAAATCCTTGTTCACACGTGTATAAATCTAAGCAAGAAAGCAAAAGGGGCAAATCTGATGAGGAAAATGACGATAGTTTTCTGCCTTTGAGTTTGAAAATACTTGGCACGAGCCTTAAAGATTTTCCTGACAGCAACAAATTAAATATTAGAAGTGAAAGTCCTCATTGTGAATACAAACATAATGCTACAACATAAAACTGTCAGTTTCAAAGGAGGTTGTAATTCTTGTAGAGCTGGTACTTCAGGACAAGGAGCCCAAGCCCAAGCTCCGCTGGTTCTCTGCTGGTTCTCCGCTGGTGGAAGCTTGTGGTGGGCGACCCATGGCCTGGATTGAAATGCCACCCTCTGGAAGGCCTTAGACACTTTGCGTCACTCAAGCACGGGTAGGGACAGGCACAGACTCACTGGGTGTGAGTTCATCCAAGCTCTGCCACTCATGGGGGGCATGGACTTAGTCTGCTCCTTTTGCAAAGCATCAGGATGCAGGACTCAAAGCCTGGCTCTGACACAGCTTTGCCGTCTCAGCTCCAGAGAACCTCTGATGAGACAACAGTGGAGGATGCGGCAGAAGAGGCAATAGTCCCAGGAAAGTGGAGTGCCAACTGGGGCTCTAGGATGGCTCACACCTCTCTTGATGACTGTGGCCTCTTTCTTTCCTGCTCAAGCACTGTGCCAATGTCCCCCCTTCTGGGTGGCCACAGGTGCCCATTCCAGCAGCCTGGGCTATGATCTCACAGCCTCCCCTTGCTCCCACCCCCACCTTCACCGTCAGTGGGACTCGGGACTTTCCCACGAGCCCGGCTTGGTGGAGCAGGGCGACTGCAGGTCCAGGCAAGGCAGAGCCAAATTATAGAGCCCAGCCAGGCAGAGAGCTCAGGCTTGACTCTACCAGGGTCTGTGGCCACAGGCCCGGAACCTTCCGGGAATCTTCAACATTCCTGTGGCTGTGACAAAGCCAATTCCACTGTTTTCAATGCTGGGATTGGTCGCCAAGGACTGACCAGGAGGTGAGGTCCAAAGTCAGAGCAGAAACAAGCGAGTGATGGGTGGGAGGGAGTCATCTGTCTGTCTCACAAAAGTTGAGCAGCGTGCAGGGCCATTACCTCCGGCACCTGGAAACACAGGCACAGAAGCAGAGCCCAAGGAGTCTCTTCCCCTGCCTTGAGCATTCTCAGGAAGAGGGAACGAACGTGTGCGCCTTCGAGGTGGGAAGGACGTGTGTACTCCAGGCAGTCCTGGTCAGCAAGCAAGCAACCCTGGCCAGAGACCCTGCAAGACCTGCAGAGACCCCCCACAAAGGACCACAGGGTGTCCAGGAAGAGCGAGGCGGAGGCAATGGTGGGCTCAGTGCTGGCAGACAGAGGAAAAAGACGGTTGAAAGCACCATATGTACTGGGGAAACTTGGTTTCTACCACCTGTGGGGACAAGGACATGTGGACACCTCATCTCTACAGGGAGCCGAGCCTGGTGTATGGAGTACAGCATTTCTCATGGGTGACATCAGATTACTTTAAGCAGCAAAGAGACAGCACCAGACCTGACTTCAGAGAGCTCGGGCTGGAGGATGCCCCAGCAGTGTTTCCCACCTGTTCTCTGGCCGCAATCCCCTGTGGGTTTATGAGCACACTGATTGCCCCCCACCCTGTGCGGTTGGGGGTTACTAGGCCTGGGCAGCATCTGAGAGGTCACATCACTAACTGGTTTACAGGGGTTCCTGTCAGTCCAGGAACCTTGCTTTGAAAGCCACTGTTATAGCCCACAGTAATTCTGGAGCTCAGAAGTCTAGGCCAGGGCATCCTTATCAGGAAGCTGAGGGACAAGGCCATGGTGAGGGCCTCAGAAGGGCTCTGAAGAGTTTCCACAGGCTTCCCAAGACGAGGATCAGCTGCACGGATGGGGAGTGCCATACTTGGGGGTTCTGCAAGGGAAACACTATGATACAAGCTACTTAATTATAAGAGTATTTCATAATAGTCACCCAAAGGATGATATACAAAGACTGTAGGAAACCTGTCCACACACTAAAAACGAAAGAGTCCAGCTGAGGACCTGGGTCCCATGGCAATGTCCTGCGTGAGTCCAGCTGAAGACCTAGAGCCCATGGCGATGCCTCCTGAGTGCAGCTGGAGGCCTAGCCCATGACCGTGTCTCATGCAAGCCTACTGCATGGACATACACTCAGAGGCTCACAGAGAGAAACTAGAAGCCTGTGCCAGTGGATGAAGGATCTGTGCCAGCAGGCTGAGGGACACACACTGGAGCCAGGAAGCAACGCTCAAGGTGAGAGCCAGAACCCCCAGCCATCCTCAGCAGCAGTGAGGGCTGCTCTGTTGATGAGGAAAGAGACATTCCCATCAGGAATGAGACATGTTTCTCCAGCAGACTGAGCAGGGCACTGTCTTGCCCCCAGGAGCCAGGAAGTGATGCTCAAAGTGAGACCGGAGCTCCTTCAAAGTGAAGCACAGCCATTCTCAGCAAGAAGGTTCCAAGCTCCTTCGATGAGAACAGCCGAGTCCATCAGTAAAGTCAGTTTTCCAGGAGAGCCGCCAGCTCCCTACAGCTCCTCCAGCAGCCTGGGACAGCCGCTCCTCTGCCTCTCCATTTCCACCTCCCACGCTGCTGGCAACAATGCTCAGCTGGGCCTCCCATGACTGCCCAGCGTGGCGCTGGTTCAGTTCAGCTGGGTAGAAGAGGTTGGCCATCATTCATCACTCCACTACAGGAAGGGTGGTTGTGGGTAACCCAGGAGAATGCCCTGGTGTCGAGGAGAAGGCCCCAGAGGTAACAGAGAGCCATGGTGGGTTTCCGACCTCTCCTGCTGAATGCCTTTCACAAATAAAAGATGCTGTCTAACTTGGCGCTCAAAGAAGAGGTCTGTAGCTGGCTGTGTAGGGTTCTACACCCCTGAGGGCCCCGCATCTGGGTACTGGCTTGCTCAGCCGGGCAGCTGATCATTAATTTTCAATTCATGGCATTGCTTCGAGATAATACACTAAATTATCATGACCTCTTGGTGTGTGATTTAAGCACCAAGTATTTGCAAAGAGTCCAGAAAATGTCAAATAAAGATTCTCCAAGTGTTAGGTTCATCTTCTAATCTCCTTAACATGGTAACGGTTTTCACCAGTGAATGTGACATACCCACGTACAGTCGATTTGATGCACCTAGACCAAAGGTCATCTACTTTAGGCTCCACGACAAGAAGCAGATAATTTTTATTAAAATTTTATTCTTCACAGGATGAATTTTATTAAATTACACAATAAGTAGGCAAAGTTGCAACAAGTGTCACTTTTTCAGCTTTTTACTGACATTTTAAATTTTGATTCTATCATGACGAGATATGCAAATGCTATTACCCATTAGACAAAAATAAAGCATAAAATAGAAACAAGCAAAATACAAGTATTACCCAAGAACTATGACATTACAATTGGCAAATACCAATTCCAGTGTGATATCTGTCACTCAGGTACCCAGGAGATCACTTCGTGGAGCTTTGGACAGCAGGTCACTGTGTAGCCTTTTCTTTGCGGAGGTCACCCCCACCTCCCAGGCCCCCAACACCTCCCACCCACCCCCATCCCCAGAGATGCCGGCGGTGATGTCTGAGCCCAGTGGATTTCATCAGCTCAAGGACTCTGCCCAGGGGTTTCCTGGTCTCAAGTGCCTCTGGTACCCCTCCAACTGCTCCACCTTCCTCTTCCATGTAGTCACTGGGGCTGTCCATCACCCCCTGAAAATATCCCCTACCTTCTGGCCTAAGATCCTGTTACTCTCTCACCAGCCCTGTCCCCGCTCCTGGAGACACCCCAGCTGCCCACTGGATGTCCCCCCCGCCGCAGTCATTTCAGTTCCTCCCACAGCCTTCTCTTCAGATAGAGCCCGCATGCCCGTGAGCTCTTGGAGAGGCGTGCTGCGGGTGCCGTCACTGTTCGGCTCACTGCGCTGACCCCAACAGTGTCAGGGCCACACAGCTCGGACTCGGAGGACCTGCTCTGGAAAACAGTGAATTAGACCTGCTCAGTAAGCACGGAAAGGCTGCGGCCGCTCCGCGCGGAGCTCCATAACCAAAGCATGAGAAAATCTTGCTGCTTCCTTCCCGGGCTTTCTCTAAGTCTCCTTCCCGGCTTCTTTTCCTGGAGCTGGTGATGGTAAAGGACGGGTAGGAGTTCTGAGCGCCGAGTCCAGCATTTGCACACATTTAACCTGGACACCGTACCAAAGCTCACGAATGAGCTCCGGCCAAGACAGCGCTGGGAGGCCGTCGTGGTGTGTTTAACCGAACAGTGAGTTTCAGGCTCAGGCAGGGATCCCCCTCAACACCTGCATTTTTATAGTGTTAAAATGTTTTCTACACCTCTAGGAAAGGTCCACATCGGAGCCAACGCCCATCTCTCATTCTCTCCCATTGCGAAGTCCAGGAGGGCTCAGCTCCCTTAGCTGAACTCCTACAGCCCAAGGCTCTGCAGCCGAGCCCTGCCCTCCCGCAGTGGTGGAATGAACATCCCTCCCCAGCTCTGTGCGAGCCTCCAGGAAGCCCACGCCATTCAGCAAGAAGGAAGCTTCACTCTTTCAGTGGTAGCTGGAACCGGAAATGCTGACAGCCGCCAAGCCCCAGCGCAGTGGGACTGCATCAAAGCTGCCCAGCTCGGTGGGAAGGGGTGAAGAACGGGCCCAAGGGGTAAAGCCCCCCAGACTCTGCGTGCCCCCAGCTGCGCCCCTCGTGGGCACACATTGTTTCCTCTGCATTCACAGCCTAGAACTCAGTACTTTTTCTTTCATTACCAGGGTCCAAGCCATGAACCCGAGCCATGCTTTCATTTTCGAGACTGGGTCTTGCTAAGTAGGTTACTAGGTTGCCCAGGCTGCGCTCAGACTTGCGGTCCTTCTGCCTCGGCTTCCCGGAGTGTGGGGTTGCGCTGTGCGCAGCTCCTGCTCGCAGCTAGCACCTGTCCCGGAGGGCCCATTGAGAGCTAGAGTGAAGGACTGACTCACAAGTACCGTCACAGCGGCCAGACCTGAGAGCAGGCTGCTGCTAGCGAGGGCAGAAGCCGGCCTGTGCGGAAGGCCAGCGGAAGGCCCGCACCTTCGTCCAGGGCGTCCCCACGGTCGGACGCTCTCAGGTCCAGGGGCCCCAGCCAGACCTCAGTACCGGCCGAGGCGTCCTCGGCAGAAAGCAAGTCTACCCCAGCCCGTGGGAATCTTGCTAGCTGCGAACCCCTGACACTCACGTCTGGAAGAATCCAGACGTCTCTTCTCCCACACCCAGCGCAGGATCCCCTCTCGATCCACACGAGGTCATCACAGGAGCCACAGCTCTTTCCTCCAGGGTGGAGCCCCTTCGCCACCTCCAGAGCCTGACTGCGACGGCCTGGACCAGACAATGCGAGGGACCCACAAGGCAATGCCAGAGTCTGGCTTGTCCCGCCTGAATGACGCCGTGTGTGCGAGTCCGCTGGTCCAAGGCCAGAACCTCTGCGCCGAGCCAGTGGCAGTGTCTCCCACTTGCAGGGAGAGGAGCGCAGAACTCCGTCCCTCATGCGGCGGCCGCTTTTCAATTTTCTTTACAGAACCCTGGGCCAGATATTCGCATTCATTCAGTCCCTGCCCTTGGCTCTCTCCCTCTGGCTCTCTGTCTCTGGTTCTGGCTCTGTCTCTGTGTCTGTCTGTCTGTCTGTCTGTCTGTCTGTCTGTCTCTCTCTCTCTCTCTCTCTCTCTCTCTCTCGCTCTCTGTCTCCACACTCCACAATAAGCACTAATTTCCTGCCACAAAGCACTTTAAATCATGGTTGGGGGGAGAAATCACTGTGCCCCACTCTGGAAGGACACAGTCCTGATGAAGCCCGCGATCCCCATCACACCACGGGGTGCTGATCAGCTCTGCGAGAAGGGCCTGCTCTTATGGCCTTGACACTCGCTGCTCGTCAGGGATGCGCGGGAGCTCCCCTGCCCGGCCCAGCCGGCCTCCCTCCCTCTCCGTGTTCTCTGTGCAGGACAGCAGCCCCAGCTGATAACAAAGGGCCCTTTCCCTGTGGCATGCCCGGATCTTGGGAGGAGCTTCACTCCTCACCTCTGCCCTGCGCGTCGCCTGGACGGGCTCTCTTGCACTGGGGCCTGGCTGATCTTCAAACAGCGGCCTTCTCTTCTGAGTTCTCTGGGCCTCTGGACCCATCCTCCACCCCGCCCTGGTCCCTGTGGTGGCAACAGCTCTGATTTATTAGCTTTGGATTTTTTTTTTCTTTCTTTTTTATACCAGGAATTGAACTCATGACCTTGTGCTTACCAGGCAGGCACTGTATGACTGAGTTATATTCCTGGCCCTTTTCTCTTAATTTTTATCACTTTTATTTTAATGATTTATTTTATTTCTGCTTTGAAACCAGTAAAGGAAACCATAGTTAGCTCACATCATATACCTTCGGAATGCATAAATAAGGAAAACAGAGAAAATTTTACCCATAACACTGAAGAAAAACAACTACAATAAATCAGTTTGTATCAAGATTCCAAATATAGCTGAAAACAGCTAAGTGCTATGTGGTAACAGCACACTGGATTTCTTCATATGTTTTGCTTCTTATATTTCTAAAACTTAGTAGCAAATATCTGTGCATTCAGTATTTGCCATTTGAGTAGACATCATATTTAGCTTAGGGGAAGTATTTTTACTTTTTGAGATGAATATCTTGTTAGTACAATCCATGAAATATACTCAGCTCCTGCAATTCATGTATTTTCAGAAGAATAATAACTACATTGAAAATTACATCCCATGCCGGCCCACCCCCAGGGCGTGTCGAGATGGCAGTTGAGACTGGGCGTTGTGGCACCTGCCTGTAATCCCAGCCCTTGGGAGGCTGTGAACAGGTGGATCACTACGAGTCTGATCTAGTAGTGAGACCCTGAACACGTAGATCCTTCCCTAAAATACAAAAAAAAAAAAAGAAAAAGAAAAAGAAAATTACATTTTCTAGTTATCTTCTATGAACTCTAGTATAAATAGTATTTGAGAGATAAATTATTGTCATTGTCATTGTTGTTGCTATTTAATCTAAACTGATCAGTCTAATGCAGCCCTGGAGACCTGCGCTACTCTTTAGGTTTCTACAAAGCTGGCTCACATCCCTGAGTGACACCTTTGCCATCCTTAGGAGAGATGCCAGCTCCTCCCTATGGGGATGCTGACTGACACAAGAGGACAGCTGCCTGAGCCAGGCATGATGGCGCGTGACTGTAAAACCAGCACTCTAGGAAGCTGAGGCAGGAGGATTGCAAGTTCAAGCCCAGCCTGGACAACTTAGCAAGACCCTATCTCAAAATCAGAATGTTTTTTAAAGGATTAGGGATGTAGCTCAATGTCAAGGTCCTGGATTCAATTCCCAGTGTCACAGGAAGGAAGGAAGGAAGGAAGGAAGGAAGGAAGGAAGGAAGGAAGG
>NW_004524615.1:5117684-5139329 GCF_000260255.1 Octodon degus
AAGAGTCCTCTGGTAGTTTCTAGAAACTACAGAAAGCCCTGTTGCTGCATCCAGTTCTCTCCTATCACCCGTGACACTCGTCCCCACACTCTAGTTGGACTTTTGTTCCCAAATACAATTAAAAAAAAAAAACCTGTCTGAATGGAAACAATACAAGTCTTGGCTCCTATAGGCAAAATATATTATCATACTTATTTTCCTATGACCTGGAAAAGAAACAATGTGAAGAGAGGAGGAATTTTATTATGAGCTGGACAATCTCCACTCTGTCCTTCCTAGAATAATGTTCAGGGCTTATTGCTTCAGAGTCTTTTTATACGGAACATTGGCCACAGGCATATTTTTCCCTTTCTAACCACTTGCCTTGTATATATTATTAAATATTTAACCATAGACTGGGATCCTATTGTATTTTAAATTTTAGTGTTTCTCAAATGATTTGAAAAATCTCCATTTGGGCAACATTAGAAGACAGCACAGAGAGTATAATTGTGGTTGCTAAACCAAAGAATGGCAATTCAGTCTCTCTAATGAACTGCCCCATTGGGGTTGGGGAGTTACAGGAGCTCTTAGGCGTACATTAGAGAGCACCAGATGTCTGCAGCGAGATCCATGCGCAGCAGAAGCTGGGGACAGGGAGCACAGGGCCTCCTGGGTGTGTGGTCCTCAGGGGCAGCTGGGCCCTGTTGGAGGATGGCCTTCCTCCCTAGTCCCCATTTGTGTCTCAGTGGTACCAGCACATGGACAGCGGGCACAGCCAGGTGAGGAGGGGCAGCTACTGTCGGGCCCCCTCTGGGTGTCCTGGGAGGAGCTAAACATGGCGGCACTCAGAGCACCCTGGGCCCTGCTCCTCCCTGCCCACCAACGTTTTCAGCTCTGGGTTTCATGCCAGTGGGGTTGGTTTCCTCAGGAACAAGCTCTGGGCTGTGCACCAGTTTGACTGGCCCTGGGCTGCCATGGTGTGCTCTATTCTTGCTCTGTTTCTCTTCAGACACTTTTCTTTACTGTGCTTGGAACAAACGTCCCGCTATTGCACAGCGAAGACAGTGTTAGGAGACAGAAGAGGACTGACTAGGTATGGAAACACTGGACTTGCAGCCGCTCCGAGAAACTAGCAGAAGATGCTCTGGCGAGTGTGACTTAGGGGGCATGTCTTCGGCTTTTCCACCAGGTACTGGTGGACTCAGAACTGTACATGGTGCTCTGCAGATGGCACTAGCAGAACACAGGGCAGAGGAGGCAGCGCTCGCCCTGCTCCGCTTCCGCCCAACTCGGAGCCACCTTCCAGCCTCCCGGGCCTTCCCGCCTGAGCTCACCCCCACCAACGCTCCTTCTTTGTCAGGCCTTCAAATGGGGACCAAACCACAGTGGCAGCCTCCTGGGTCTTCAGAGCACTGATGGCAGACGAGGCCGTCTCAGCCTCCAAAGTGGCACACACCAGTCCCTCATGCAGCACTTCCTCCTCACGCCTAGCACGCATCTGTAGAGCCGCTGGGCCGCTTTTTCTGGAGAGCAGTGATCTGCAGTGACACAGGGGTTTCTTCATCTCTCTCAAGAGTCTGGGACCCCTCGGGTGTTGTTAGGGCCTCCCAGGACCCTGCTCTGAGCAGAGGTGCCAGGCTTGGTCCTCATTTCTGCCACACTGTGCCTGCATCTGAGGAGGAGAAAAGATGACCAGAGATCTGGAACATTCCTCCTGCCTGCAGGAACTCTGGGTTGGCGACCTGGAGCAGGGCCTGACAGAGTGAAGGGTCCTAGCTTCACACTGCAGCACAGCTTCACTTCAGTGTGTCGCTTCCATTTTCAGAGCTCCTGTCTCCTGCATGGGAACAGAGACAACACCACTGCTGTGTTCCTGTGCCCAAGACGCCCACTGCTCACTCTGCCAGCAGCTGCTGGGAGGCTGCCCTGTGCAGTTCCCTGCCAGGATCCTGCCTAAGTGACAGGGTCCAGACAGGGCTTCCATGCCTGCAAGGGCCTCAGCCAGGCTGCAGAGGGAGTGCTGGTGGGGAGAGGTTGGGACCCCAAACCTCAGGCGTGTAAGCCCAGGAACTAGGTGGGCAGGCGCAGGGGTCAGGGGTTTGATCCCCCAGCCTGCTATGCGGGCCCCGCCCCCAGGGCATGCTGAAATGGCAATTGAGATTGGGCATGGTGGCGCACACCTGTAATCCCAGCTCTTAGGAGACTGTAAACAGGCAGATCACTATGAGTCTGATCTAGTAGTGAGACCTTGAACACCCTGTAGATCCTTCCCTAAAATGAAATAAAAAATAAAGAGGTAACATTCTTTGGGTCAGTGAGATAGCTCAGTAGAATAAGTGCTTGCCTGGGGCCTGAGTTCAATCCCCAGTTCAACCAAAAAAAAAAAAAAAAAAAACTAGGTGGGGAGCTGACCCGCAGGGCTGATCAAGAAGGCGGCTGTAATCCACTGGGGGAGCTGAGCCCTTGCTCCAGCCTGGAGGTGCTGGGCCTCACACACACACACACACACATACACACACACTCACATACTCACATGCAGACCCACATGCATATACACAGGCACACACATTGTCGCTCTTGCACACTCATACTCTCACACGCTCACACTAAAACACTTAGACCACCCCACCATGGCCTGTAACTCAGGCTCATGGCCCCATTTTACCTGAAAGAGTCAAGCACACAGAGGAGTGGGCTTCCCCACCCTCACGCTGCAAAGATCCCCAAACGGCTGTTGAGATGGAGCTGGTAGCTCCTTCCAGACGGGGTCAATTGTGGAGCCACGGGAAAGCTGATTTTGTCTGCCCCCAGAAAGCTCTGTGGAAGCTGGGGTGCACGGGTGCAGGGCATTGCCTCTGGAGGCTGATGCCCTGCAGAGGGTGCTGGGTGCTGGGTGCTGCGTGGAGGCTGCGGGGAGAGCTGCCCTGTAGGAGCGCTCCTGCCCTATTCCTTCCAGCCCAGAAGGCCAGCATGTGTGAAAAGGCCCTTTCCCAAACTCAGGAGGGAGACAGTGCGAGTGCTTCCCTCCTCACCTGCCACTCACCACTGAACAGTCTGTGCGGCCTTTTCATGTCACTCTAAGTGGAGATCCTCAAATCGCTCGAGCTTCTCACAAAGCCCTCCTCCAAAGCGAAGCCATAACCTGAGGCTGAACCCAGAGGTCAAGCTTGACCCCTCTGGGGTGTCCTGAGCCTGGCCCTCGCCAGCTGTGCCCTCAGCAGCCTGGGTCCTTACAATCAGTGCACTGGGGATGGTAATTCAGTATCTCACAACGGCTTAGCAAAGCAGAGCGAAACATAAACTATGAAACAACCCAACCTTCTAGCACACAAAGCCTTGAAAAGAAAGCCAGCCCCAGTGTTTGAAACATCTCACAAAGTTCGCATTGTATTGTGGAATTATTTTTAATGAAGCTGTTATTATGCTACAAGAATGCAATAAAACATCTGAAACCTGAAATTTCCTATTTTTATCACCTCCTGTAAATTTTTCAAAAGGGCCAAAATGATTTGTTTCAAAATGTGTAGAGGAATAATTGGATAGAGATTTTTCATGCCAACTTTCCATTTGGAACAAAATCTAGGGACTATTACTTCATAAACCACTGAAAATCTGAACACAAAATGAAAAGGGCAAATATTATGGGATATAAATATAATCAAATATAACAGGCCCTGGAAGGAACCACTGATTTACCCACACCCAGGGCGTGGTCAGCACCGGAACTTCTTCCCTAGAATGAAGTGATCACAAATAGCTCTTTTACCTCTGGCTAAGAGAATCAGTACACACATGGATGTCTATACGTGAACACACAACATGAAATGCTCACTCTACGTTGGTTAATTCTGAAGCAAGGTATTAATCTCATTGTTTGCCTTATACACTTCGTTTAATTTTCATTTTGCACCACAAATAGAGCCTAATCCTTGTTATAAGGTGGCAAAAAAAAAAAAAAAAAAGGACCAGGTCATGCCTAGCAATGTGTTTTAGTACCAGACCCACATGTGTAAATATCACATTGTCTCCCTAGTATAAGAACTCGAAAGAGGAATTACACATAGAAAGGTAAAGCACAAATAAAAGGAAGGTGAGAACTTGAGGAAAGGACAATGAGGAGTGGACAAGGAGAAAAACTGGGAAACATGACGGAGCAAAGCAATGCACTTGTATGCACGAGATGGGTGGGGCAGGGATCCTGGGGACATCAGCAGGTTTTTGAGACTAGCGGGTGGCTGGAGAGATTCTCACCCTGACTAACTATATATGCTGGTGCCTGTGAGCTGGGCAGCTGCGCTGAGGATGGCGATGAGTAATAGAGGGGTCATGCTTGGAGTGCCTGTCATCCTGGTCTTCTAAATATGTACTTCTTGTCATGACATACCAATTATTGCCATAATTGTTCAAGTAAAAGGTTTTTTTTATTGTTTTCTTTAAAGAAAGGATAAATGAAAAAAAGACACAAGAAAAAAAGTCACAGGTCTGTCCTGTTAAAATTCTGTATATTGTTAGATTTCTAAATTTCTTTGTAAAAATATGCAAATGCCTATTTCTAGTTTTTTTAAATTATTTTTCCTTCATATTCTATAAAGACTTAAAGTTCAACATATCAGTACTTGATGGAAAATACCCGTTCCATGATATGCCAAAATGTTTGATATTTAGACAGATAGGGTAAACCAAACTGCATATATTGCAGGTTAATAATTAGCTTTTCTTCTGGAGGGTTAACAACCTAAGGTAGCAGATCAAAATTGGAGAAGAAGAAGGGCTGCAAGGTCAGCCAACATTCTGGCCCTAGCCTTTCAAGGTCACTGAAGACTCAGGACATAGGAGAACCTGTATTGTGACAACATGGAACTCAGTTGTGCCCCAAATTTTCTGATCAAGGAGATTATGGAGCTACAGAGGAATGTGATCGATGATGTATAGTGTGCCTGGGGAAAGTCACATGGAGAGAGAAAACATTCTCTCAGGCTTTCACAGAGTGCAAAGTGGTCAAGGAATGGCCGTGACTCATTCTCATGGCTGACACTGACAAAGGATCTGCAAACTGCCGTACAGTGTTACAGGATAAATCCTGAGGGGATTTGATTGACCTTATCAGATACAACAGTTACATTTTTTGTTATATAGGTCTTGTTTTATCTTGGTCTTAACCATCCAGCAGAAAAGTGTAAAAACGAGGTATATAAAGTAAAGCCATATTAATACAATGAGCTGTAAAAGGCTCAAGTGAATAACTTCTGAGGATAACCCACTACTGTTATTGACTGCTGGACAGTGTTGGATTGTTTTGCTGAATCCCAGCACCTATAGCATTTAGATGCCAATAGAATACCCACCTCTGACAGGACTAAACAAAAAAAAAGGGGGGACACAAAGGAAGGACCATTTTGTATTTGTATATACAAAAAATTAGGATAGAGATACAGCTACTCTCATTTAATTCAATGAGAAGAAAAATGTATACTAATAGTGTTTGGACAGGATATCTGTCTGCTTCTTGTACTATGGGTAACCACTAAGAAGATAAGAATGTACAATGTATTGATTATCGAAACTGTCCTATTAATCAGCTTTGAAACTGTCTCAATCATATTTGTTTTCCAATAAAATAAAATAAATAAATAAATCTGTTTTAGTGCACACATCGTGTGCAAGAAGTTGACGTAAGACAGGATTTGTTACAACAGTCCTGCCAAGTGGCCGTGAGTAGCCAGTATTAATCAGACTTCCTAACGTGCTAGTAGGTAGGAATGTATTACTTATGTCATAATTTCAGCTTTCATGTTCGACTCCCACTTCTTCTCAAATCCCTCCTGGAGGTCCATCACTTGGGAACCGGGCAGAGTTGCCTGCACCACAAATCAAGCTCTACCTTGCCAGTGTCCTTCGAAAGGCGTTCATCTCTGTCAGCGGCTCCAGCCCTCGCTCTGTCGGGAGCACTCCCAGCGCTAGTGGAGCAGCTCCATCTGCCATGCAGCTCTCTGAGTAGAAAGCCCTGTCGGGACCAGGACACGAGGCCCACCTTGCCCTTGTCTTTCCACAGGTGCCACCGTCTCCTCGTCCACTCCAAGTGGGTAAAAGTTTAGATGCCCGCTAAGAAGAGTGGAAATGTTCAGGATCTGATTTAATATGTTTTCTTGAGTTGCTTTAAAGAGCACACACATTGGAGTCCTTTTTTTCAGAGTCCCTCTATACCCCAGCAATCAACTCAGTAGTGTTTTTTACTGTGTGTCAACTGAGCATTTTTTAAAAAACACACAATAGGAAACATAGCATGCCTTTGACAGAGGAGGCGGATGTCAGTGGTTAAAGCCTCCCAACTTCCACTGGCTGCTCTGAGATGGAGTCTCCTAGCGCTCGTAGCCGCTCCAGCTCCTAACTCACTGGCTCAAATCACAAGGGAAGCATGCGAGCATACGAAGGCCCTACAGCCAGGAGCAGTCTGATGTCTCTGTAACTGTCCTAACCCAGCGGATTGCCTTCCACCAAAGAGGTCACGGGCTCAGTCATGGAGAGGATTTTTCCCCTGCTTTCTTTGTCCCTTGCCAAGAACAACAGAGAACCAAGGCCACATAGACTGAGTTCTCTCTGCACCTGAGGTGAAAAAGTTTTCAATGGGCACTTTCAAAATGCTTAAACCACATGAGGAGACTTTCCTAAAGAACACCCTATCCTTCCTATCTTTGTTTTACAGAAATGAATAAAACGAGCCTCCAGAGGGGAAAAGAGAGTGTCCTCACCTCTGCAGTGTGGGCAGCCATGGAGATTGTGGGTGCTTGCAGGCCGAGCCACGGGTGCAGGTGGAACCCTGAGCTTCAAGTGTGACTCTGGAGCTAAAGGAAGCTCCGGGACCAGAACGGCCTATTTCAGCATCAATGCTTGGACCACCCAGCGGTGTCGCCTGTGGTCCTGGTAGAGCCCACGTGTGAGCTGGGCCGTGCGCTGACCAGCTGGCTACATATCCTGCCTCGGAGTGTAGGAACACACTCCTTCTTGGGTGTGGCATGTGTGCAAATCCACTTTTGTGCAAGTGTAACCATGCACCAATGGACACGCAGCCTGGCCCTAGGAGAGGGACTTCGAGTAAGTTTCTTAACTGTCTGGTGCCAAAAACCTTGCCAGCTCCACACAGCACTGTGCTCCACACTCTTCAGCAGCTTGGGCTTTGGCTTGCAGGGCTCCCGCCTGGGAAAGAGGAAGAAGAGGAAGAGCGGGGCTTGTTTCGGTTTTTTGTTTTTTGTTTTTTTTCCAGTACCAGGAATCAAACTCAGCACCTTGTGCTTCCCGGACAGGCTCTAGAGCCGCTGAGCTATATCCACGCCCCCAGAGTTGACAAATTACTGGACTGACGCCACTGCCCATCAAGGTAGCCCCAGGCTACATGACACAGCCCACAAATTCTAGTCACAGAGAGGTCTTCCTCCTCCTCCACACAGCTGACAACTTACCCCACCTTGCTAAAGAGCACTATCTCAGGATATTGCTTTCTTTACAACGAAGAATGTGGAGTCCGCCCAGGAAGGCAGCTGCCCACCAGCACCAACCCTATACCATTAGCTTTGTTTACATCGCAATCCAGATACAAGCAGCATCACTCTGACTTTCCCTCCATTGCATTTCTACGTATAATAACAAAAACATACCTTAAAAGCTCTGACGTACACATTAGCAAATCGGGTGGATGTCACTGATTTTCCCTGAGTGCATCACGGCCACCAGGACACACATCTCCTCGTTTCTCTGGTTAAAACAGCAGCTTTGCCTTTCTAAGGGACACACCTTTGTCATCGCTCCCTTGGATGACACATTGCTCTCCATCTTCCTGGGACAAGCCCATAAGTGAGTTTCCTTGCTCGCCGCTAGGGGGAGCCGAAGCCACCAGCTGTGACCTGGGCCCGGCAGCAAGCAGAGAGCAGAGGAGGAGAGATCAAGTGGGGAGCCCTGCCAGGGCTGGGGAGCCCTCGCCAGGTGTCTGCTAAAGGAGCAGCGGCCAGTGTACAAGGGGGTGAAGTCACGCATTCCTGCTGAGACCTGGGACAGACAGACCGACTGTCGGAAGGAGGGAAGGTGGGAGGGAGGGATTCGTGCATGAATGCAAGGATGTGTGCCCTGAAGATAGAACCCCGGGCCTTTGCATGGATTACAGACACACACACACACACACACACACACACACACACACACACACACACCTTGTATTAGTTATTTTGAGACAGTTTCACTACTAATTGCTAAGCTTCCCATCCTGGGCTCTAACTTGCAATCCTCTACCCCAGCCTCCCGGAGTGCTGGGGTTACAGAGGCATGTGCTCACTCCCCTCTCCTCCCTGAACTTCACTGCAGTGCTGGGGATCCTCTGGCCGCTTGTCATGACTCACCTCGCCACTGGATCCTAGTCTAATTCTTGGCACCACTAGTGTCACTGTGTAGCACTGACCTATCCAACCACTTATTTGCTTGCTTTAATTTTGACTTTTCCCATTAAAATCTGAGCTCCGTGATGGGGGAGTTCACGCGATGCTACCACTGTGTGGCCAGACAGTGGCCCAGAAGGCCGCTGCGGGCGCTCACTGCGAGGAGAGGCTTTGGCTCTTTCACTGAGAATGCTTCCTCTGGCCATGGTTTGGGCCCTGGACTCCAGAGAAGGGCAGGGAAAACACAAAACTGTGGCCTGGGAAGGCAGGAGGAGGCGAGCAGTCCTTCGTGGCCTGCCCACGCCAACGCGGCTGTGCCTCCAGGGCCTGCGAAGGACGGAGGCTGAGCGGAGCAGAGCTGAGGCCTGGAGCGCAGGGCAAATCAGGAATGGGCAGGTGAGGCAAGTGGGCTGAGTCCAGGGAGCTAGAGGTAAAGAGAGGCATAAACCAGTGTGTGCCTGCAGGCAGCGGGTGGAGATCGGAGTCAAAAACCATAAGTGAGATGAAGAGAAAGCCCGAGAATAAATCCTGGGGCAAGCTCTGCTCGGTGAGGCTAAAGTAGAACAAGACACCTGTGGCTTCTGTGGTGCCCCGTCACCCCTCCCACGATGCCTCACCACAGCTGAGGCTGCCTTCACTGCAGGGGCCTCGGGGACATCACTCAGGGGCTCCCCACGTGCACGGACTGCTGCATACAGAGGTGTCACCAGGCCGGACAGAAGGACAGCTCTGCCGAGCCGGCCCAGCTAGGGTCCCAGCAGGACTGGCCACAGCCCAGAGCGGTTCCTTTCCTTGTCAGCACAGGTGCTGTTGTCCCCCCAACATCTCCTCTCTATGAGCAGAGGTGGGACTGTGGAAGGGGACCTGGTCATGGGCTGTGGCGTGCATGAGGGGATTCCCCACTGCTGAGGCCATGGCTGCTGCGCTGCGGGTTCACAGGGCCTGCTTAGGGGCGGTTCCTGGGTGTGACTTGGACAGGTGTCTTCTTGGCTGCCTCCTCAGGCTCGCTCTGCTTCCAGGCGGCAGTTCTCCTCAGCCAGGAGGCTTCTGTCCTGGAGCCAGCTGGCCACGGACTGCACCACCGACTCAGGCCGGAAGAAGCTCCTTCCCTTTTTAGTCTCAGATGCCAGCTGTCTTGGCACAGTGACAGGAAAGTTGACACTGTAAGATGCCACGTGACCCTCGAAAACTTTCTACCCTTACCTCTGTTTCCAAGAGAACCTGTCTTAGTTATTTTTCTCATTGCTAAGATAAAATACACAGCAGCCTAAGTTGAAGGGCACAGGGTTAATTTTGGCTCAGTTTGTAGAGGCTTCAGTCTGTCCCTGGATGGCTCCAGGGTAGGATGGCATTGCAGAGGGGCACTGCAGAGGAAGGCAGCTAAGCAGCAAAGGCAGCGGAGGTGGCAGCAGCGGCAGCCCGCCTCTCCCTTTTAGCCATTCCACCTTTTGGGTGGTGTCACCTGTCCCCAGTGAGAGCCTTCTCATGCACATGGAGAACTTTGCCAGACCAATCAGTGAACTAGTTTAGTGACCACAAATCATTAATCCTAGTATCACAAACCGTAAATCCAGCTACTTTTGAAAAGTCCAGCCTATGACCACATGAGGCTATGGGGGGACATCTTGTTTCAAGCTAGAGCAGAACCACACCTGACCCGATTGGTATCCACAGCAATCCGAGGAAATGAACCCTGAAATGGAGCACTGGTGTTGGGTCACCCCGCTACCACCAAGAAGTGAAGACTGATCTCTGGAGCCCAGCTGTCCAGACGTTTGCTGCTGGTGCACTCAGAGAGGATATGCACAGGAGAGAAAGAGAAAGCTTCAGTGGGTGCAATAGCCCTGGCCTCTCAGAGACTCAGAAAAGGAACCATTGTGTGAACAATGGAACTAATAGCTCTTGCTGAGTCATTGATGCATTAGAGAAAGACAATGGGAGACTCAGGGCTATGAATCACCCGCTGAAAGCAGTGTGAAGGTTTGTTAGCCTCCCTGGGAGCTTCTGAGAGACCCTTATCTCTGACAGCAGGCAGACAGAAAAACAGAGAATAAATACTGCCCAAGACTTAATTACAACAACAGAAGCCTTTCAAAGAAATTTAGCTCTTTGGAATTTTAGGGGCCTGGTTGGGAAGAGTGGGACCCTACAATGTAGAAGAGGGAAGCACATCAGAATGAATGCTTTCAAAGCTTTTGAGAACCCGTTGGAGCCTTCTGGGCCTCAGATGGCCCTTCCTCCCAGTAGCGGGCTCTGCTACTGCACTGCTTGAGCACGGTGTTTGCACCGGCGCGTTTCAAGACCGTAGATACACATCAAAGACCTACGTCGCACGCACCCCTAACAGCCTAGTGGCCAGAGTCAAGTACAGCAACATGTGGCAGGGAAGGGTTGTTCGTGCTGAGGAAGGAAAGGGATGCTATTCCCGTGGGCGGCAGGACCGGCCACTGCACACCAGCCAAAGCCAAGATTGTTTACTGACCCGGCCCGAGGTAAGGGGGGAAATGAACAAAACATCTGGGTAAGGGTGAGCTTGTTTATATGAGGGACTCTTCTGTGATCGACGGCTTGCTGCCCCAACAGGACCCTGGGAGATGGTGTATCATGCTGCTAGGACAACTCTGGGAACTTCGGGGAAAATAATTACGGCCCACGCTAAGAAAAGCTGATAGGCCAACGCTATCTTAATAGGCGATGGAAGAATAGACAAATCTGATTGCTGGAGCCAGTTTTCTGGTCCAGAACCCACTAATTAAAAGACAAGTCATTATAACTAAAAAACAGTAGTGATGGTTAGTCAATACAGCAAGGGCACAGAGGTCCTTTTCCAAAGGGTTTTGGGTCATGCATTTAGGCAGCCATATATTGGAAAAGCAGAACACACAAACATTTGGAGAAATGTTGGACACAGGTGCAGAGTTGGTGTTCACTCCCAGAGGACTCAGGACTCACCAGGCCCCCCCCCCGCCCCCACTGCCAGAGTGCAGTGTACATGGCCAAGTAATAAGCAGAGCTATGACCTAGGTCGGGGTTCCGCAGGTCAGCTGGATCCGTGCCCCCACGCAGTGCTCATTTCCCTGTTTCCCAAGCATCTTGGTTACTCTTCTCAGTGCTGAGACAAAAACTCCACACCGACAAGTGAAGGGAGGAGAGGTTTATTAGGCTTCATAGAGGTTGCAGCCCACAGTCAGCTGGAGGCAAGGCCGGGAGGCATGGCAGACACACACCACAGAGGAGAAACCGTGGTGGGCGGAAGGTAGTCAAGCAAGGGGTGACCACAGCTCTTTCTATCCCTTGTACCCTATCCAGGCCACTTAGGGTGGGTGGCACTCACCCTTGATCCCAGAGCTCTTGAGCTCAGAACTGCACCATGACTCAGTCCCAGCATCACACACCCTAGATCCAGCCGCCTCTGAAAAAGCCTCCCCTACGGTTGCACGAGGCTTTGGGGGGACGTCTAGACACTGCCATAACATTCCACCCCTAGTCCCTCAAAGACTCAACACACCCCTTTACACCAAAGGCATTTAGTTTATACCCAAGAGTTGCCAAAGTCCTAACAGTTTTAGTATTGCTAAAAAGTCCAAGTCCAAACCTCTGAGCTTTAAGGCAAACTCCTGTGATCCCCTGTATAAATGAAAAGAAAGTTAAACAATTCCAACATGCAATGGTACAAAAAAGATATTTCCATTCCAGAAGGTACAAGCAGGAGGATACCAAGGACTGGGACCAAAGCAAGTCCAAAAATCCAGAAGGCCACGTGTTAAGTCCTGTAGTTCTATATGTAGCATCTCTGGCAATCCCTGGCAACTTGTGAGCACCAAAGGGCATGAGTGGCTCCACCCCGTGGCACTTCCAGTGGTTGTATCCCCCATGGCTTCTCTCTTAGGCCAGCTCTGCTCCCTCCTTACAGCTTTCTTCAGACAATCCAAGTTCTTGACTTCTCCAAACACTGGGATCTCCCCTGCATTTTTAGCATCACACTCAGTTTCACCACTGCCCTCTCAGGGGCATGCTGCCTGGCTCACAGGCCTTCTTCTGAAATCTGGGCGGAAACTTTCTGACCCCACAACTCTTGCATTCCTTATGCACCTGAAATCAGCAACACACGGGTGATGCTAGGTCTGCCACCAGCATAGCAGGGGCCAGGTTTCCTTTCTCTTGGCTGTAAGTGTTGAGTGCCGATGGAAAAAAACCCAAGGAACAACTTCCCGAGGTCACCAGCATGATAAGACACAGTGCTCTGGGACTCATTTCTCAAAGCAAAGTCTTTCATCTCTGCAACTCCGAAGCTGCTAAGGCTCTGAGGCTGGAGTTCTGCTGGTTCTTGCGATGTCCTTGCATCATCTTTTCTGATGTCCTCTTCTGAAATAGTTGGACTTTTCTTGCAGCCTTCTCTGTGACCAATTTCTCCTCTGTTACATCTTTTTTTTTTTTTTTTTTGGCGGAACCAGGGATTGAACTCAGGCCCTTGCACTTACCAGGCATACGCTTATTCTACTGAGCCATCTCCCCGGCCCTCCTCTGTTACATCTTTACAGGCAGCAACTTTACTGAAGCTTCTTTTCTGACAAAATGCACATATTAAATCTTCTCCTGGGCTCTTTGCTCTTGGATCTCAACATAAATATGGCTAAAAGCCCTCAACAGTAGCCATGTCACTGTCTCAAACTTAGACTGTCTTGAAATCTTTATGCAAGGTTAATGAGTCTGACACCCTTATTCTTAATCTCTTTCAAAGTCTCTGGACAGGAGCAAAATGCAGACAAATTTTCTGCCAAGCCATAACACACAGCATCTGGAGTCCAACAGGCAGTGCAGTCCTTCTCAGTAGAACCCCCACCCCACCCCAACCCACCCTCCCCCACAAGGCTTGTTTTTACTGGCAGGATTTCTATCAGCCTTCTGGTCTTCTGAGCTCTGGCCAGAATCTCCCATCAAGTACAACCTAAGTCATTCCAGCTCTAGTTTTTCATCCTTTTCTCCAAACCTTTCCTAACTCCTCCCCATCCCACAAGCCAGTTCTAATAGCTCCTAAAACACATAGTCAGTTAATGTCAGAGTAATGACCCCACTTCTATGATATCAAATTTTATCTAACCTGTCTTGTTGCTGCAGCAAAATACCCAACAACCACAAGTGAAAGGAAGAAAGGTTTATTTGGCTCACAGTTCATAGCAGTTTCAGTCCACAATCAGCTAGCTCCAAGGCAGTGCGGCCTGCCAGACAGGGATTGCAGAGGAAAAACAGTTTGTGGTGGACAAGAGGTAGAAAAGGGACAGGGGATGACTACAACTCTTTGAATCCTTGTATCTTATCTAGGCTTGGATGGGGCAGGGTCACTCACAGCTTCAGTCCTCAAGCCCTTGAACTGGCACGGCACCATGAATCAACCCCAGCATCGCACACTCTGGATCCAGCCACCTCGGAAAAAGCCCCACCCATGGCTGAGGTTTGGAGTAGCATCTAGACACGAGACGTAGCAGCAGATGTGCCACTGGAAGGGAGGTACTTGGAAGCTGGCAGAAGACATGCATTCATTCTTGTGCACTAAGCTAAGAGCTTTTATAATCGGGAAAGTCAAATGAAAAGCTCTGCAGCTTCTCTCTGGCCAAGTCAGTAATCAAAACCATCACATCTCCGGGGGAATGGCAGAGATTAGTGCCGTCCTTAAAGCCCTAAATGGTACAGGGTTAGTGCACCCCATCACATCCCATTCATTGCATCCCTTTAGATCCTACAAAAGACAGACAGATGCTAGAGCATAACAGTAGACCACGCCGAAGTCAATCAAGTAGTAGCTCCAGCTGCAGATGTGGTGCCAGATGTGCGTGTTTACCAGAGCCGAGTAGGGAAGATCAGAAACAGCTCGCACTTACTTGGAACAGAAAGCGCCCTGCAGTCATAATGGAAGGAGGGGCGGGGCCTCCCCCTCCTGCGCGCCTGCCCAGAAGCACAGCGGCCCACTCCACCAGTAAAATGGGCTTAAGCAGATGGACAGAGCAAAACGGAGGCACGTGAGGCACTTGCTCATCTGAGCGTTGTGGTGACCCCTCGAAGCAGAGGTCCTGCACGCCAGCGAATGTCTGGGGAGCGCGGGGCCTCGAGAGCCTGCAGCTTCTTTCCTACAGTGCTCACCCCTGCGAGGGAGGCGCAATCCCATTCTATTCAGCTGCTACAGGTGGCATCTGTCAGCCCCCGCGGTCCCAACCCGCTTGCTGGACTCCACCGAAGGTCAGGACACTGTTCCCAGCTAGTCAGGGTGGGGTGCAGTGAGTTCTGTGGGACTGACCATGTGACTCAGTGGGCCTGTGAGCTCTTTCAGATGGGAAAAGAGTCTGTGATGAGCCTCAACAGAAACCAGCATATGTCCTTAGAGTGTGAAGAAAGCCCCTGGTAGGTGCAAGGAGAATTGCTCAGATATTCCACCTGCAGGTCAGCTCTTGGTTGGATCCTGGGCTCTGCTTGAGTGATAGCAGCTGACTCTGCTACCCTACGTGTCCTGCAGTCACCATCACTCACTATGAATGGGGTCTGAATTCACCAACTCAGAACAATCAGCCACAGCCAGAGTCCAGCGTGCGATGGAAGTGGTACCTCTAGGATCAGTTAGGAGCAGGACTAGAGAGCACGTGGCCCCGACCTGCATTTCACTCACCACGGCTGCACTTGGATGTCCCCCTTGGTCCCTCCTATGGCAGCATGCACGAGGGCTCACAGCCATCTGAGAGGGCCAGGGTGTGGTGGAGTCAAGCTTGGCTCACGGATGTGTCGCTTGCTTTGAGGCACGAGGCAGTAAGAATGGGCTGCTGCGCAGTGTGGGTCATCTCGGACAGCTCACAGAAGAAATCACCAAGGGCTCTCCACAAGGCAGGACTTTGGGCAGTGCACATTTCACCTGTATTTGTTTTTGTTTTTGGTTTTTTTGGTAGAGGAAGGGGACTATGGATAGAATACAAAGGGTGGCTGGGGATGTAGCTCAGCGGCACAGCACTGACCTAGCAAGCGCGGGACAAATGCTGATTGGAAAATACACACGATATTTTAATTTTTTTTTAATTTAGTAAATTTAAAAGTAAATTTACTTAGACAAGAAGCTCCAGGTTTTCCAAGCCACAGGTTCCCCAAATATTCACTGATAGTGCAGACCTCTGTTTCGACAGTAAGACACACCATTCGTCCTCCTCAGCACTTCACTTTGAGCACGCTCACCCCGTCCTCCCTGCCACTTTCTGAAGCAGTTCTGGAAGTCCGCTCTCCTGAGTGTCTTGATGAGGTGTGACCCACTGCCCAGTGCCACCCAACCAGAGGACAGGCTCATAAAGACCCCGTGGCATCTTTGTCACCTTATTCACTGGGTATGGGGCTGTGCAACTGATGCCTCTTCCCTAAAATCAAGACGCTCGTGAAAGAGAAATGGTTTTCATCCATTCAGGATCTCAGGGCAGCCATGCAAGAGCTCGCGGGTGCATTGGAAGCGAAGGGGAATATTTTTAGGGCTATTTGTGGCAATGCATCTCTTACTGTAATAACTTTTTGATTTAAACATTCACTGTATTTTTCTTTTTTCATCAAATTACTTCATAATTACAGAAAGCTAATACAATCTACATGCTAACATAGACAACACGATACAGCTCAGAGGAGCAGGGTGGGGCGGACACAACTAAGCCTCTCAGGGGCCTGCAGATGTGACCAGGACAGCTGCTGCAGCTGTGAGCCTCTCATGACAGTGATGAAGTGGGTGACACCAGGTTGGAGACCCCCAGCCCTGTCCTCGCACCTGCCCCAGCACCCAGATAGGCAGCACCTGTCTGTCTTCTCACATGGAGGCGTCCCTGGATCTGCAGATGCCTCACTGAGGGCTTTGGTGCCTCTTGGATGTCTTCCTGGAGCCACCTGTGGTTACATAATTGCTGAGAGAGCCAACAGTTTCCCAGTGAGCTGGAAGGGTGTCAGAGCGGCACAAGGCTCTGGGTGTCCACAGTCTGTCATAGACTCACCACTCCAGAAGTGTGAGTGATTCAAAAAGGCGAAATGCCAAAGGTTCACTGTGATCCAGGCTTCCATTCCCATCACAGGCATTTTGCTAAGATCTTGTTCCTTCGGACGCAGATGGGCACAGTAGGTTGTCCTCCAGGTGTGGTGGCGGGAAGGTGCCAGCGGGCAGCAGAAAGAGGGCTCTCACGCGCCCCTTCTTCTCGGGCACCCAGGCCTGTCCTGCATGGACCTGCAGCTGCACCCAGCCCTGGGCGACCACAGGGAGACTGCGCCCATGAACCATGCACCACTTATAACTGCAGGCCTCTGCTGGTGGCTCTGCTGTCCCTGTCCTCCTGGTGCAGGGTGCGATTTGGCCCCGGGAGGCTAGCATGGACTCAAGAGTGGCCACAGTCACCACACTCTTGCTGACCTCTTGATAGAGAGCAGGCGGCTCTTCCAAGGCAGCCAGCTGCCTCTTGGGGTCCAGGGCCACCTCAGCAAGGTTGGGTCCTGCTGAAGACATCCTTCCTGTGGACCTTCCAGGGACCTCTTCTTCTGTCTCCCTGATGCCTGGCCTCGTGGGGTGTGTTAGGAATATTCTTTTGCTGCAGGTAGGCATATTCACAGAGCTGCCTGTATGCTTCCAGTTTCTGGCCTTTGGTGCCGAGCTTGAGCTGCTGGCATCAGGCCCACAGGATGTGGCGGTGGATCTGGTTGACGGGGGTGCTGCTCCTTGGGGAGGGGAGGAATTGCTATCTTCTTCCAGGGATTCTGAGTGCTATGGCCTTGTTCCTTCTTCTCTGCCATTTTCTACACATTTTTTTATTTTCCTTTTCAGCCCCTTTGCACAGGAGCTTCTAGAGGTGCTGGGCTGCCGGTCCCCTCCCTGCTCTTCCTCGACCTCCCAAGCCGACTCCCTCCTTGCCTCTTGTGTTCTCCATACTAAGCAGCCAGAAGGTGGAACTGATAAAAGGAAATTCCTCGTTTTCCCAATGGCTCCCGCCCAGGAGAATCACTGTTTTTCCATCTCACTTTGTCTGTGTACATCCGCAGGCTGTGGTAAGCTCAACAGACCTAAATGGGAAAGGTGGGAACACAGGAGGCCCATGCTCGTGCACCAGAAAGCCCGCCATAGCAGAGCCACTTACAGCCTTGGGAATGCAATGACTCAGGCAGCTCATGAAAGTCCTTGGCTGTCATGGGCTTGTGCCCAAATGAGCACAAGCAGGATGGACCTCTGCCTGGGTTCCAACCTTGGATCCCAGTTTCTATGGTGATGCAGCTGCTGGTGTGGAACACCCACACGCCTGAAAGCAGCTAGGGCCTCCATCCAATGAGGAGGGTGACCCATCCATCATGTAGTGATGAGCTCACTACGAACCTCACCCCCCCCCAAAAAAAAACATGTTCTATGAGACAGTCTGCATATAGTTAGCACATTCTTCATTTTCTTTACTGAGCCTCAGTCTGAGGACGAACACAGCCCTTGACCCGCAGACACTGAATTCTTGCCTAACACCACGTCACGCTAAGGAAATGGCATGGCCTGGAAGAGGCACATCAGTGAGCTCCACAGGGCCTGTCCCACAGCCAGAAGCTGCCAGTCTGTCGGAAACGCTTTTTGGGAAGTGCACCTGAGATGCCAGCAAGCAGAGGCCGCTCTGAGAATTAGTTCCACTCCCAGGGCTGTAGTGTATGGTCAGGACCCAAAGGTACCTGGGTCTTCTCACCCAAAGTAGAAGCGACCACTTCACTTACCATTCTCGAGTGTCTTTCCAGAGACATTAAGCAACTGCCCCCTTGTGTGTCGTGGCTCTGCGCCCAACACCAGCCAACGTCACCCACTACTGCACTGCACCAAGTGCCTCAGGACCGGGTCTTAACCCCTTCTCTGAGCTGAGGGCAGAGTCTTGCAAAAGCACATGAACTAATCCTTGTATGAATGGCAACATTTGTTTGACAGTAAAGTTAGTGAGAATTAATGATGAATTTTAAAGAAATAATAAAAAGGCAATTTTCACTGGGAGTACCATCACTCAGAAGAGAATAGTGAAAATGTATTGGAATATCTTTGATTGTCAAGTGATTAAGAAGACTAATGAGGATTTACTAATCAGGAACCAGGGACACCAGCTATGCTGCTGGGATCTGCAGGGAGAAGACAGTCTTTGTCTTGAACAGCCTCTGTAAATCTCATTCAAAATTAAGGCAACGTGTGCACCAGGGTGAGGGGTGGCTGCAAAGAGGGCGTTTGTGCTTTGTGACAGCCCACCCATCATTGCTTGTGCCCACTGCATAATCTGCATGTTGTCACTGCACTTACAAATAATAAACAATGCTGCACCTTCTGGTAAGATTATTGTACTACCCAAGTCTGCAACTTCTTAGATTAGTCTCTTCAGGCTGTCATAACAAAATACCACAAACGGAGCAGCCTAAACCATAGAAATTTATTTCTCATAGTTGTGCGTATTGGTTTGCAAGATCAAGAGGGCCACTGGTTGGGTTTCTTTCTGAAGCACCTTTCCGGAGCTGTTGGTAGTAGGCTTCTCACTGGTAGCTGCGGGACTCTACTAGGGGTGAGCCCGGAAGGGCATGGAGAGGTTTCTGGTGCCTTTCTCTTGAAGTCGCTAATCTACTTGGATCAGGGCCTCCCGCAGGACCATGTGTGACCTCAGTTACCTCCTCATGGGCCCTGTTTCCAAATGCAGCAACCTTGCAGGTGTGGGCTTCTCCACTTGAACCTCTGTGGAGACACATTCGATCTGTACACACTATTTTGACATGTTCTCCAAAGTGTATTTTCCTCACAGACCAGGAAGCCTCCTGGAAACTTTCCCTGTGGCCATCTTGGAGCAAAGGGCCTCATCCCCTCAGGCAGGAAGGAGGTGCTGAAGCTGAAAAGATAGCACATGTCTGGGGAGGAAAATGAAGAAGGTATTGATAGCAAGCATTTTAAAAATATCATCACCTTTATCCACAGAGACCTTCAGGCTCTGCACATAAATCCCAGTGCTCATCCAGAGAATTAAGGCGTTTGGAGCCTACTGCCAGTCAGGATTTCTAACTGAGAACACCTGGCGGGGTGTAAATGGCTGTCCACATTGTTGCCATTTCTTTCATCTTTTTGTTTGTTTGCATTGTTTTCAATCCACACTGGAATAACTCTGGTTACCTCAACACTAGTTTACATCCAACATTGTTTTTCTAAAATCCAGGATCTCGGGGATGGGAGATGGCTCAGTGGAATAAGCGCTTCCCTGGCTAAGCGCAAAGACCTGAGTTCAATCCCTGGTTCTGCCAAAAAATAAAAATAAAATAAAATAAAATCCAGGATCTCCTCAGCCTACCTCTATTTCTGCAGCCAGAGCTTTCTGTGCAGATCCACTCCTGACCGTCTTCCTTCAGGCCAAGTTATTCTATAAAAGCAGATGTAGGGCTTGGGATATAGCTCAGTGGCACAAATGCCTGCCTGGAAGCACAGGGTCCTGAGTTCAATTCCCTGTATCATCATCAACAACAACAACAAAATCAGAAACAGATGTAAGCAGCTCACTGCTTCATCATGGGTTACATTAGCTCTCTGTTGCTGTGTAACAGGTTTTCCTGAAATTTAGCGCTTAAAGCAATGACATGTAATGACCTGACAGTTCCCGCAGGAAAATCCAAGTACAATTTAGCAGGTCCTCGGGCTCAAGTCCAGGATCTGGCTGTGCTCTTCTGTGTGGGCTGCTGGCTCCTTGGAAGGCTCTGCTGAGCGTGGGTGCCCTTCTGAGCTCTGTGTGGTTCTTGCTGGGCGTTAAGACTGGAGTTTCTTGCAGGCTTCGGACCAAAGACCTTGGCTTCTTGTTGGCAGTGGGCATTGCCAGGGAACAGTCCCAGGCAGAAGCTGCGCGTTTGTTTCTGCCTGGTCTTTTGCTGTGGTGGCTTGTGCCATCACAATAGACAGACTGAGCCAAAGAGAGAGTAAGTGAAACAGCCAGGCTGAGAAGAAGGGGTGGGGTCCCAGGATTTGCAATGTCACCTTGGAAATGACCTCCATCACTTGTGCTGATGAGGTTCACTAGATGCAAGATACTAGTGCCCGAAAGGAAGGGACGACACAAAGGGACAAGGAGCCACTTTAGAAGCTCCCTGCCACCCGGCTTGAGTACTCACACAGTAAAATCCATTCCCTCATTGTAAACTGCTGTCTGCTTATGTCTCCACTAATATTTCACTGGATATGTAAGAAAGTAGTATTATCAGTGAATTATATTTTAGAAGGGAAAAGGAGATGCTATACAGAGTATTTATTATACAAACGGGAGACATTGGGTGTGGCGGAGTTGGGAAGCACCAGGCAGACAATGCATAGCTCAAATGGGAATGGCGCTGGCTAAGGAGAGCCAGAAAAGAGGATGTAGATATGGAAGAGAAGTCCTGAGGCACCAGAGGAGATCAGAATGAACCACAGTGCACTGAGGGGAGATGGATTATAATCAGCACAGAAAAATCTGCACCAAAGAAACAGCACGATAATCATTTTCAAATACATGAAAGGCAATGCAATAGAAAAAGAACTGCCCAGTGTGGTAATGCACACCTGTAATCCCAGCACTTGGGAAGCTGAGGCAGGAGGATCACCACAAGTTCAAGACCAGCCGGGGCTACATGGTGAGTTCAAGGCCAACCTAAACTACATAGTAAGACTCTGTCTCAAAAAAAGGCACTATAGAAGAGACTTATATTCAACGTTGTTCCAATATGCATAATTTAGACCAGTGAATGGAACTTAAAAAGCATAATGATACATACGTAAGAAAGAAGAAATGTCTACTGGCCATGAGGTGTTCCCACCCCACATGAACCAAACTGCCTAGACAATGGGCTTAACCTTACTGCACGCCGCTTCAGTCTGCACCTGCGCCTCTGTGTCAGCTGACCACAGACTACAACCAGAAGTAGCAGGCATGAGGGGCCAGAGGACCCCTCCAGTCACGTGGGCTATGACCCCGGGAACTGTGCTTTGCTTTTTGAAGACTCCTGAGCTAGACCTTTGTCCATGCTTAAGGTGCTGATCTGTTAGAATGAGAAAATCTTGGCATTCTAGTTTATGTCCTGCTTGTGTGTAAGCAGAAATCTGCATCTATGCAAAATTACAGAGCACAGAGAGTAGAAAATACTGGTGCAGTCCAAGGCAAAGGGATGGCGCTCATCACGGGGTGAAGCGAGACGTGTGGAATACCATCCATGTGTGGGTTCCTGGGGCAAAAGC
>NW_004524615.1:5140508-5141751 GCF_000260255.1 Octodon degus
TGGGTATGAGGGCTGTTGGAATGATGGGTGTGAGGGATGCTGGGATGATGGGCTTGTGGGCTTCTGGGATGATGGGTGTGAGGGCTTCTGGGATGATGGGTGTGAGGGCTTCTGGGATGATGGGTGTGAGGGCTTCTGGGATGATGGGCCTGAGGGCTGCTGGTATCATAGGTGTGAGTGCTACACCCCTGGATAGCCTGAATGCAATACAGAAAGGGAAAGAAGCTTGCTGTTTCTGCTACTACAGCCTCTGTTCCTCCCTTTTTTCTCACTATTTTCCTGTGTTCTGCTGCCATGAACTGCTGCCCTCTGCCATGTGCCAGTCTGCCTTGGAGCTAGCCAAGTATGGACTGAAACCTCCACTAACTGTAAGCTAAATAAGCCTTTCCTTCCTTAATTTTGGGCATCAGGCATTTTGTCCCAGCAATGAGAGAAAAGTATCCAAGACACGTGTACAATGTGCCCCTAGGGCTTCTGAGAAAAAGATGATTCACAGCCCAAGGCCCTGCTGGCGGTGTTGAGCCCTGTAAGGCGGAGCCTGCTGGCAGGAAGTTGGGTCTTAGGCCCTTGCACTTGCCAGCCAGGTGCTTATTGTATTGAGCTATATCCCTGGCCCAGGAAGCTGGGTCTTGGGGTGTACCTTCAGAGGTGATATTGTGGCTCCAACCCTTCCTCTCCCTTTGTGTCCCAACTGCCAAGCTTGCTCCCTGCTCCCCCAGCTCCTGTCTCTTGCCCAGACTCCACAGAATCCCCTGCATTAGTTTTCTGACATCTTTGCTGGTCTCCGTCTAGTGTATTCTCAGGACCAGAGCTCCAGTGACTGACCCAGTCTGGCCCATCCCCCAGTCCTGGGTGGCTTCCCACTGCCTCTCGGCTAGAGGCCCTAAGCAGCTGCCTGCTCCTTGGACCCAGACCTGCCCAGGTTCTCCCGGTGCCGGGATCTGTTCTCTGCAGTGCGCTTGCACCTCTCAGCTTTGCTGTTTCAGTGCCTCTCCCTCCCCCACTTCTTATGAAATGTGGAGGCAAGTAAAGAGAGAACTAGTGAGCATCCAGAAAAATCAGCATTTTTGTAACCGCTGCTCAGTAGTGATTGAGAAAGAAAGACTGAAGATAGAGCACTAGTTGAAGAAATATCAGGAATTTTCCACAAAGACAACAACACATACATTCAAGTAATCAATAAATTCCAGCCAAGATAAATAAAAAGTGCATAGCTAGATACATCATAACAAAACAGAGGAGC
>NW_004524615.1:5142881-5144264 GCF_000260255.1 Octodon degus
GCGCCACACTTAGGCGTCCTTCTGAAGCGTTCCAGTGTGTTGTGTCCACTCCACATGAGATGAGGTCCTACAGTGCTTGGCGTTGTGTGTCGGACTTACTTCACTCACTGCGACTGCCAGGTTCAGCCACATTGGCACAAATGGCAGGGGTTCCTTCTTTTTAAAAGTTGCATAACATTCCATTGCGTGTGTTGTTACCTTGTCTCTCCAACTGGTGACAGACACCTGGGTTGATTTTATATCCTGCCATCAGGAACACAAGATTGCAGGATGTGCATGGCAAGTTAATTTCCTTGGGGTACAAACTCAAAAGCTGGGCTGCCAGATTACATGGAAATTCTCTTTGATTTTTTGAAATAACTCCAGACAGTTCTCCATAATGGCTGCACCAATTTACATTCCCCCTACTGACGTACATGGTTCCCTTTGGCCACGTCCTCGACGCCAGCTCATCTCAAGTCTTTTGGACAGTAGCTCTTCAAACACAGGTGAAGTGAGACCACAATGGCAGGACATCATTTCCCTACTGAGTCATGATGTGGAACGTTTTTAAAGTGTTGACCATTTGTACTTCTTCTCTCCTCCTTTGCCTCCTTTTCTCTTTCTCCTTCGCCTTCTCCTTTTCCTCCTCCCCCTGCTCTTCTTCTTCCTCCTCCTCCTGCTCCTCTTCAGTGCTGCTAGGGATTGACCCTAGGGCCCCCACACGATAAGCACTCTCTCTTTCACTGAGCTATATTGCCAGCCTTTTAAGTATTCTAAAAATACCCATTCAGGTTATTTGGCCACTCGGTTTATAGACAGAGTCATTTTTGTGCTACTAAATTGTTGGGTGTCCTCACAGATGTGGGACACCGATGCCTTGTCAGGTACACAGATGGCAGATAGTTTTTCCACCCCATCTTGCCTGTGTCAGTCGTCTCTCTTGCCCTACAGACGCATTTCAGTTTGACGCAATCCCTCGGTCTGTCCCTGCTGCTGGTGCCTGTGTTCTTGCAGTCATTTCCATTAAACGCTCACTGCCCGACAAATGTCAAAAAGCATTTCCTCTACATTTTCTCCTAATGGTTTTAAGATTTCACATTGCACATTTAAATTTTTAATCCATTTTGAGTTCATTTTTATGTGATAGGAGGTAAACGTCCAGTTCTAGCCTTCTGCATATAGATAGCAAGTTTTCTTAACATCGGTTATTGAAGATTCCTTCATAGAGATTTGGTGGTAACTTTACTGAAAATCAGGTGACTACAAGTGAGTGGATTTCTCTCTGTGCTCCCTCTTCTGTTGCCTTGGTCTTGGTGTCTGTTTTTATGCCAGCGCCATTCTGTTTGGATTGTACCTTTGTTGCAGATTTTGGAATCAGCAATGTTGTGGTGCCTCTCTATT
>NW_004524615.1:5144809-5152671 GCF_000260255.1 Octodon degus
GGGGCAAAATACCCAACAGCCACAACCTAGAGAAGGAGAGGTGTACTGTGGCTCTCTTCCAGCAGGTTCAGTCCTTGTGGGGCTGGAGGCAGGTGAAGGGCCTGGCTGGGGGATGCTGCTCACATCATGGTGCACAGGAAGCAAAGAGGAAGGTGGGGGGTGGGAGAGAGATGAACTGTCCAAGGGAAGACCCCCCAGCACCGCCCTTCTGACCAGACCCCACCTCCTAACATCACCTTTACCTACAGAACCCCCAGCCTATGAGTGCATGAGGCTTTGGCGGGGCGGGGAGGGGGAGCATCTATATAGAAACCACCTCATGGGCTTTTGCTTTCATGGTGAGGTTTATTTCTAAGTTAGGTATCATTAAATTGGGACTCTCTTCTTGATTCCTCTTTCTGGTAATTCATTGTTAGTGGAAGAAATGAAACTGATTTTTGTGTGTTAGTTGTATTCTGCACCTTCTGAGAATCCAACTATTAGTTTTAATAATTTGTTTTAGAGATTTCAGCATTTTCTATACACAAAAAGTTGTCATCAAAAACAAACACAAACAAAAAAGATAACAAATAGTACAGCATCTTTAGTGGAGTGGCTATTAGACTTCAAGATAATTTCTCAGTAACTACAGCAGAGGCTAGCAGACCAAAGAATGATATACCAAATAACAAATGTTAAGCTAAAATTTTAAGTGGGTGAAAATATCTTTCAAGAACAAAAATGAAATAAAAACATTTTCTGACAAGCCTGACGGCTGATCACTAGGAAACCCTCACTAGAGGAAAGCTCTGGGCAAAAGAAGTAGCTCAGGACACTGGAGATGAGAGGAGAAATGAAGAGCAGAACAGGAGCAAACTGTAAAAGCAAGACTGAGCTAGTGACAGGACGAGAAGGAGTTGAGTAATGAGTGGGACTGGCCCCCACTCTTCCAGGCGCATAGCAAAGTGAAAAATCAACTTTAGATCTTGATAATTTAAGCACATACAGTTGGATATTCTAAAATTTCAAATTTGCATTTTAACTGGAGCATTTTCCCTATTTATGTTTAATTAACAAATTAAAACTTAAATATGACAGACCAAAGTTTGAAACATTAAGAGAAATATGGGAGGCTTTATTACTTCAAGGTAAGGAAGGGTTTCAGAGCAAGATGCAGAAGTCGCTTGTCATAAAAGACAAGACAATAAGTGGGCTGGCTAAAGTGAAGGACGTCTGTTGGTCAAAGTATGCCATAAGGAAAATAAAAACTTAAGGCATGAAGTCATTGAAGGTAATTTAAACAAACACATAATTAGTACTGTAAGATATAAAGAACTCCCATCACTCAATAAGAAAAAACAAACAAAAAGATGCAAATTGGAATAGACAAAGATAAATCCAAATTGTCAATAAACGTTTAAGAGCTAACCATATTAGCAACTTAAGAGCCACAGTGAACTGGCATTTCATACTCAGGGGAAAAATTGCGATGTCTGACGATCCGATTGCCAAGCGTGCCAAGCAACAGGGGGTCACAGGACGCCTTAGCAGTGCACCTTTGCAGCATGTAATAAAATTCGCAATCTTATTACCCAGCAGATCAATGCCTAGAAAACCTCTTGTGCATAAAAATATACTACAATATTCATAGAAGTACTATATGGCAGAAAAGAGAAATATTTAGAACTCAAATGTCCTTCCAACAGTAAAAACAAGGCATAAATAATCGAAATATTTTCAAATAATGCATTGCTATACATTCAACATAAAGCAACTACACACATCAACACAATGAAATCGCAACGCTACATCTTCAGCAAAACAAACCTCGTCTTAGAATGCATGAATAGCATGTTTTATGAAACAAACTGGGAAACATGTAGTTTGGAAAGATGTACAGACTTTTAACAGCAGAGAGAATGATCACAAAATGAAGGAAAGTGGTTATCTCTTTGGGCACAGTGAAGAGACATGATTTAAGTGTCATTTAAGAGATTTCTACAGGCCTAGTAATATTCTTTTTTTTTTTTTTTTTTTTGGTGGAACCAGGGATTGAACTCAGGCCCTTGCGCTTGCCAGGGAAGCGCTTAATCTACTGAGCCATCTCCCAGGCCCCAATATTCTGCTTTTGACCTCTCTCTCTTTCTCTCTCTCTCTCTCTCTCTCTCTCTCTCTCTCTCTATTTGTAGTACAGGGTCTACAGGGTCTCACTACGTAGATCAGACTCGTAGTGATGCTCCTGTTTTCAGCCTATCCAGGCTGGGATTGTAGGCGCACGCACCATGCCCAGCCTCAGTTGCAGTCTCAGCACACCCTGGGAGCGGGACAGCATGGCACAGCAGGAATCAAACCCCCGCCGCTGCGCTAGGCCTAGGCAGGCGCTTTAGTCCGCTGATGACACTGATTTCTAAATGCGCTATATAACAATATATGGAAATCTATATGAATTCATTTGGCTTGTCTACTGTTAAAGCATGATGTCTGGCACAGTGCAGCTCACGTTTTTAAAAAGGGAAAACTAGACTGTAGCTAAGAGAGCAACAAACGTCAACCACATTCTGCAGGCATCTCACCACCAAGCGGAGCACAGAAATTGTGGTGTGGCTAGAGAAGTGACAGAAGGTCCCTGAGGTCCCTCTAGAGAAGTGACAGAAGGTCCCTGAGGTCCCTCTAGAGAAGTGACAGAAGGTCCCTGAGGTCCCTCTGCACATGCCAGAGAGCATGTTCGGAGCCAGCAAAGCCCAAACTGAAGACAACTTCAGGAGTGGCGGGGCAGGCGAGGCTGGGCAGGCTGCTGCCCAGGAGGCTGGAACCTCGGGAAGAAAGAGGCAGTGCCTCACTCTCAGAGGCAGAGCGCTAAGCTGCCGAGCAGCAGACACAGCCACAAGGACAGAGGATGCGGGATCTCTCAGACCCCGGCCAGCTAGTCCAGTCTGCAGTGAGGCGAGGAGGAAGTAGAGGGGAAGTGCAAGGGTCAAGAACAGTTGAAAAGTAGCAAATGCCTCAGAAAACACAGCAGTACGGGCGGTGGGCGGGGGGGGGGGGTCCCCTGAGATGGGTCTCTTGTGGTCACCAAGGCGCACAGGGCTCCTAGGTGACTGGCAGCTTCTTACTAGTGAAGGAGAGCTGGAGGGCTGGGCCCTGAGTCAGCCAGGGGCGGAGCTTAGACAAAGTCAGGAATTCGTTCTAAATGGCTATAGAAGGAAAAAGGCTCAAGAACTGAGATTTGGCAAGGGAGGGAGGAATTGAAAGCAGAGTAGAAAAAAGGTTTGCTAGATCATAAAACTGGAGTTGCTGGGAGTCAGAGTTGCAGACAGCAGCTGCTGGAAGTAGGAGGTACATGCAAGAGGGATGGGATGGACTGACTGCTGACAGTTGCGTGACTAGGAAAGGGACAGGAGGTCCCCAAACCACCTCCATAAGCCAGTGAGACAGCCTCGAGGAAGCCCATGAGGTTTGGCCAGAGGGCTGCATCACAAGGTGGGTGTAGATTCCCAGGTTTGGGAACCACAGTGTGGAGTCTGAGCAGGGGTCCCATGAGGTCCCCGCAGGAATGTCCAGGTGCAGCAACTAGGAAAAGGAGCTGGAACCACCGGGCAGGGGTCCAGGAAGCAAAGGGTGCGAGACCCACTCCAGGCAGAATGGGAGTGGGCCCAAAGGTGCAGGCCCTTTGCTCTGAAGCTGGGGGACATTTCTCACTGCAAGCACCCGCGAGGATCAGTGCTCAGGGTCCTGTGAGCCCCCTGGACTGGTATCTCAGGACCCCGACCTGGAAGTGTCAGTGTCCCCTGGGGCAGGCACTGGTATAGCTGTCCAAGCATGCACCAGGAGGGGTGCGAGCAGGGCTGTGAAAGGTGGGTGAGAAAAAGACAGGACTTATTCTCTATGGTGAGAAAGAAAATGAAGCTGCAGAGACCCCGAACCTTCCTGGGATCTGGACACTGTGACACACAGATCACACCCTGGCAGTGAGGAGCTCTTGGGAGCCGTGCCTTTGTGTCTCAGAAATCTGAACCTGGGGGCAGCAGCTCTCCTGTGCTTCTGAGGCTGTGCCCCTCCAGGCTGAGGTTTTAGGCGCATTGTGTAGGTTCTACAGCACCGGCTTGGCACCGGGAGCTACAGAACTTTCTGGTCGCAGAAAGCGACCCTTCGTGGACACGCACCCGAAGGCTAAGCCCAGCTCGGGGCAGACTGCGGGGACCTGAGCGCCTCTGTGTTCTTTCCTACTAGACCTGGCCGCTGCCTCCTGCTCTCGATGTTACTAGGTTTTTAAGCATAAAAATATGAGCTATTTCACTCTGAAAGGAATTTCCGTCTGTTGCGGAAAGCAGAGCAAATACTGAAGCTGCAGGGAAGAAACCCAGCTCCCATGACAGCACCTCCCAAGCTCCCCCGCAGCATTTTTACCGCGTAGGTACAGGTAGGAATTGTTTATTGAAAAAGAAAAATCCTCTAAGTATTATAAGCATTGTGATATATATATATATATATATATATATATATATATATATAGTTTTACAGCCTCTCTATCTAAAATGCATGTAGCTGTCCTTTATGTTGGTAACTACACACTTACATAATCACTATCAATGGCTTCCAAGACAGTACAGATGTAAGTAAAATTTAAAAGAAATGTGTTTTTAAATGTCAAGTACAAAGTCAGGCATGGTAGTGCACGCCTGTGGGCCCTGCACTCAAGAGGCTGAGGCAGGAGGCTCACCATGAGTTTGGAGCCCCCTTGGGCTACGTCGTGAGTGGAAGGCCAGCCTGAGCTCTACAATCTGTATT
Source organism: Octodon degus (assembly GCF_000260255.1). NCBI lineage: Eukaryota > Metazoa > Chordata > Mammalia > Rodentia > Octodontidae > Octodon > Octodon degus. The sequence continues at coordinate 5,149,577 of NW_004524615.1, forward strand.
ATGGGTTCAATCTTCATTCCTAGCCCGCCAAACAAAGGAGATCAGAGGCAAGGGAAGGGAGCGCAGGGCACAAGGGGCACACAGCAGCCACTGCTCAGATCTGGAGGGGTGAGGAAAAGAAGTAGTCTGCAGGCCCCTGAGCAATACAAGCTGCACCCCAGGGTCCCAGCCCAAGCCCCAAGGCCTCAATGCCCTTGGGATTCCAAGACCCTGCTGGGCACATCTTGGGAAAGCTGTCAGGAGGAACATTTCCAGAGGTCATTCGAGGTGGTCACCTCAGAGCCGCAGACCAGGGGGCTGCGGTGACAGCCTAGGGTGCTGGGGGTCGCATGGGCATGCACGGGACTCCCATGGAGCCTGCATCTCTATGACAGAAGAACACAGAGGCAGGGCCTACACCAGCCACAATTTCTTTCATGGTGTGGAGGAAGGCCTGGCCTGGTGAGATGTACTGCCTGGCACCGGAGGACCCCTTGTGACCTCCTGCCAGGCCTGTGGAGGTACAGTGCCAGCCCCACATACCTCCTCTCTCCCACAAGAACTGGCGAAGCAGCGCCCAGTCCCTGGCAATCCAGAATGTCTATGCCACCAGCACCGTTCACTTAGCAGCTTTTTCTTTTTTGTGCCATACGGCAAGAGCCATTCTGGGATTAGACAGGGCCCAACTCCTAGGCAGCCACCACCCACCCCACGGGAACTGTCCACATGCACAAAGGCCTGCAGGAGGGAAGGTCAAGGCCTCGGCTGAGCCCAGTGTGTGCTGAGCTGATTCCACAGCACAGAGAGGTCTGCCCCTGCCCAGGTCCCTCCCTGCGCAGGCTCGGTGACAAGGAGGAAGCCAGGGCAGAGGTAGGAAGCAGAAATTCTGCAGTGTCCAGTGATGGAAGACAGGACAGGTGTGGAGTAGAGGGAGTTGAAGACTGAGGGAGAGAGGTGACCTCTGGGACCCTGGAACAGAAAAGGTTTTGTTGAAAAAGGGGAGAAGTTCAAATAAAGCATGTGTGGAGGTTGAGAGCACATGGCCAACACAAGGCCACCTCTTTAGAGAAAGTCCCAAGCCCTGTGATAGCTTGAAAGGGAGCCAGGTGGGGAAGGGTGGGCCTGGCTTTATGTATAAGCTTGCAGCTCTCCTGGAAATAAAATTATTCCAAGGTAAAGCTAGTAAAGAAAAAAATCTACTGAGGGCTCTTATTCATTAGAACAACTGAAGAAGGGCTGGCCAGATAGCTCAGGAGATTGAAGCGCCTGCTTAGGCAGACACAGGGACCAGGTTAGATCCCCGGCCTGCTGTGCTGGTCCAGCCCCCGGGGCACACTGAGATGGTGACTGACACTGGGTGTGGTGGTACATGCCTATAATTCCAGCGCTTGGGAGGCTGAAAAACAGGAAGGATCACTACAAGTCCAGTCTGTGTAATGAGACCCAGTGCTACATACATTTAAAAAAAAAACAAAAACCTGAAGAAGACAGTGTGTAAGCCAACACCAGCATACTGCCTCGCAGGAAGTACTTCGGGGAGTGGGAGGCCAGAGAAGGCCAGGAGCAGCCGCCTGCGTCTCCCTTAGCACATGTCAGCAGAGCCACCTTTTATACTCTCTAAATGATGTAATCAAAGCTGAACACGCCATCCCAGGACAGGCGTTTGCCTTGGCCTGTCCCGCAAAGGGCTTGAGGACAGGGCATTTGGGGTCTTACTCAGAAAGGAGCAGCCAGCTCTTCTGCAACGTGCACCAGTGATGTCCGCATTGGGAAGGGTTGGAAGGCCGCTGACAGGTTCTGCAACACTAAAATAAACCTTGTGTGCGCCCTGTGCACGCCACAGCAGGCGCCCTCCCGGCGGATGTCGCCATCAGTGCGGGGCTAGGAACAGCCGCCCTGCATCCTAGATGGGGACCTGCCTCTCCGCCTTGTCCCTCTCCTGTAGGCAAAGAAATCGGGTAAAACCCACACAACCCACTTTCTGGTACAGCAATGAGAAGAACTCAAGCACAAACAGAGGAGGAGAGGACACAGCTTCGGATGGACAGAGGCTACATTCACACCGTACACAGACACAACGCACAAACACAAAAAGCACGACGACATACAAATACTATGCACAGATTCATACCACACACAGAATACTCTCATACAGCCGGCAAAACAGACACGATGCACACTTACTCCATGTATACACATCACGCACACCTCACACACAGCACAGTATAAACACAACCCAAGCTGGACACACCACCACACAGCACACAACATACACATCACACGTCATGTGCATAAAATGAGATGTTCTGAAGCAGAAGAAGCCAGACATTGAAAAAGCTGCACACGGTAGCAGCGTGTTTCCACTTTGTGTTTCCCACTGGGAATCCATCCTGTCTTTCAGGTTCCTGTCCTCGGTTCTCTCGCTGTGCCTCGGCTACCCTGGGGCCCAGATTCCTTCCCTTGGGCCAGGGGACGCGCAGTGCACCAGGCACTAGTGTGACCAGGGGGCCCGAGGGCTGCTGCTCGCGCACACTCCCAGCGCTCCCCTTCTCCGACCACATCACTCCCCTCCCTCCCATCCCTAAGGCTTCCCTTCCAGGAATACCTGAGACTAGACTCTCCCACTTCAGGCGAGCCTCAAGCTGCTCTCATCTTCCAGTTGCTCAGCTGGCTCGGAATTCTCCTGACGCTGTCACTCCTCCCATCCATTTTGGTGGCACTCTGGTTTACACCTTTTTGTTCAAATTACTTTTCCATCAGCTGTTGGGCTTGACAAGGGTATGGAAACTGTTAATTATACATTTGGACCCTCTGTTTAAACAAAGTCTCTATAATAAGTTTTAATCATGGAAAAATGGGAAAGGGATGGATACTAGTCATGATTAAACTTTATCCCCTCTCATCTGGGAAAAAGTTATGCTTTTAGCCCAAGCCCTAAGTTTTTAAAAATAAATGCATGCAGCAGCAGGCAGGACCACATCGACCTCCATATCCACGACCCACACACACAGTGCAGAGATTGCAAGACCCGCCAAGAGCATAACCTGAAATAAAGTGACCTCTCGGGGAGGGGGCAGCAGGAGTGCCCAGCAGAACTGAGCGCCTGTCTAGGCAAA
>NW_004524615.1:5153251-5158269 GCF_000260255.1 Octodon degus
CCAGCACCGTCCAGCCACAGCTGGAAAAGCATCTCAGCGTGTCCCCACCACGCAGTCCGCTGGACGTGGCATGGTGACTTCTCGCTCTTCCTCAAGGCCAAAATAACGAGGCAAAGGAAAAGCTTGGAACCAAGTGAGGACCGCAGGCAGCCAAGGCGGCACAGCCGCAGGCCCTCCTGCAGAGGACTCCAGCACTGCTTTGGAAAGTGGCAAGAAAAATGGGCTGATGCTGGTGCGTTTTTCATTGTAACAAATTAGTTAATCTAAACATTCACCAAGATTTTCTATCACACCTTGTAGTTGAACTTAATTTTTAAAAAATTAATATTAATGTTCATTTTTACATCTTAAATACCTGCTAGCACCTCTTGCCTTCGGGGGTATTCACTTTTCTTGTGGGTTTATAAACTCCCTTTACTTAAAATCTGATAAGAAGAAGAGCCTCTATGGAAAAAAGTCAAGTAAGACAAACCCAATTCAAGTGAACAATGGTAGGCAAATAAAACATAGCAAAGAAAAGAAAAAACTCATAGAAATGAAGGTAAACTGGAGCATGACCAAGGAGAAGAGATGCTACGGAGAACATAAGAGAAGCCATAGAAGATGCAGATGAGAAAACCAGACAACTGAAACAGAAACTAAAATTTAAGAGAGTTAGAGAAAAGATGGATGAAGGGCCGGCTAACAACTCAGTGTATTAAAGCACCTGCAAGCAGGTGCAGGGGTCAGGGTTTTGATCCTCGGGCCTGCCGTGCCGGCCCCGCTGCGCTGAGATGGCAATTGAGACTGGGCTGGGCGTGGTGGTGGGCGCCTGTAATCCCAGCTCTTGGGGCCAGGGAGATGGCTCAGTGGAATAAGCACCTCCCTGGCAAGTGCAAGGGCCTGAGTTCAATCCCCTGTTTCTGAAAAAAAAAAAAAAAAATCCCAGCTCTTGGAGACTATAAACAGGTGGATCACTACAGGTCTAATATAGTAGTGAGACACTGAACACCCTGTAGACCCTTCCCTAAAATACAAAAAAAAAAAAAAAAAAAAAAAAAAAAAAAAGAAAAGAAAAAAAAAAAAGAAAGAAAAAGAAAAGATGGATGAGATTGAAGGATATAGAGAAAAACTGTGGTCACCTTAGGCCTTCCCACCTGCAGCACTAGCAGTGAAGGCAACAGCAATGACAGAGAGCACACATGGTAACACAGTTTTAAAAAGTAGAGCGCTTCCCTGGTTGGTCTGACTGAGCGCATGTCCTGCACTTCACGTGCTGGAAATGGAACCTGCAGGAGCGTGCTGAGCAGCGGTGCCTTGCGGGGCCAGAGCCCAGGGTGCTGGGATGTCACTGCCCAGGAATGGCTTGGCACCCAGGGAGCGGGGACCCCTCCCTCCTTTCCTCTGACTTAGCTTCCACAGCTGCCATACAATCAATCTCTGGGCTTTCTTGGTCAGCATGTCGCAGATACTCTCGGAGAGCAGCACAAAGCAGGCCCGCACGCTGACATAACAATAATACTTGACTACACGTTATGTCAGAAGCCCGTGAAAATCATCAATATGGATCAATCCGCTAGTGAGCTCATCCAACCGTAAGGATGAACAGGCTTCTCAAAGTAGAGGTAGAAAGCAAAGCAGCCGGCTTTTTTTTTTTTTTTTTCTTTTATGGCCCCATTCAAAGCCAGAAGACGAAGAAGCAGTAATTCCAAGATTAGAAAAAGAAGTGACAACAGGAAAGAATCCTGTGGCCCAAGAACTCCGTGGCTACCAAAACTGTCCAAACACAAGCTACCGGTGCCAGCGCTCCGCACCTGTGGCCTCACAGGACCAGTTCTCATGCCGTGTTCCCAAAGAGCTGTCAGAGCTCAAGCCAGGGCCACAAATCACGGCAACTCCTGGCAGGGCAGACAGCGATGGAGGCTTAAGGCAAGCGTGCACACCATGTGCACGGAGGGTGGAGACACGACAAGACTGACAGATTTCCCAGCCTTTGGGAGGGGCAGGGAGGGCACACAGAGCCAGTGGGGCGCTGCAGTGGGGGCCAGGTCACCACAGGAAGTAGAGGGGATGCAGAGTACAGTCACAGACCCAAGTACCTGGAGACAGCACTGCTGGTTAAAATAAAGTCACAGAATAAAGACAAAGAGGAAACAAGTCTCACACCACCATTGCTGTCAAGCAAATAGAGAAGCATTGCGTTATTATATTCCTGGAAGAAGCCGGTAAGACAAAAATGTACACCTTGGATACAAGAAGCACATGCGAAAGGCAAAGATGGCAGATTATAGAATGAAAGATTTCTAAAAAGTACTTTAAGCACTGAAATACAATGTAAAACACCCGAGCAGCACCTCTTGTTAATTGCCAAAGGCAAATAGGGCTCAGTCACCTATTGAAAGAAAAGTATCTTCAGATCTGATCACAAAGCAAAATCCATCTCCAGAGTACGCCCAGCACACGAGCCCCGTAAAAAGAACTACGGGACTGGAAATTAAAAGACGGGCAAGGGCCCAGCTTAGCAAATGCAAACAAAAGGAAACTCAGAAGAATTACATAACCAGACATAGAATTGTTTCCGTGCACCAAATAGCACAACAGTGGGGTTCACAGAACAAGTCTAGGAGACTGGAGGGACATAGTCACAGCAGGAGCAGGAAGAGATTTTTAATTCACCTCCAAGCACCTGACAAATCCATGTGACAAAACAGGTGAGGATCCGTAGCTGAAAGGCATGGTGATGGGAAATTCGTTCTGTCTCACACGAGACACACGGCTAACCTCGACATGAAAGCCCTCCTAGCAATTAGGGCAAGTGGAATGCATTAGAAAGAAAAGAAAATTTAGGCTTAGGATATAGGCTCTGCAACCTACATTAAAACCTTAAACTCATAAAAACCATAAAATTTAATCTTATAGTTTTTAAAGTTTGTTCTCATTATACAGAAAAAAAATAGATCCCCCCCAAAATAAAACACATCAAAAATGGGCACTGAATAGACACTTCTCAGAAGTATCAATGACCAATAAATGCATAAAGCAATACTCAACACCTCTGGCCATCAGAGAAATGCAAATTAAAACCACACTGAGATTCCAGCTTATTCCAGAATGAATGGCCACCATCAAGAAATCAAACAATTACACAAAAAGCACTAAAGATTCCCCATGCTTCTCAATATTTTTTCAGCTTTAAAAAAGTTTTAGGCTGTGCGTAGTGCAGCATGCCTGCAATCCCAGCACGAAGGAGGCTGAGGCTGGAGGACTGCTGGGAGTTCAGAGTCATCTCACTGGGTTACACAGTGAGCCCACCGCCAGCCTGAACTACAGAGTGAGGCTTTCTATCTAAAAAAAAAAATGAAGATGTGTCTATCAGTCACGTACATGCACTGACTTGGCATGGGGAACGTGACCATTAGGTACTGAAAACATGCATAAGTAAAAAAAAGTCTCAAGTAAAAGAAAGGCTTGACTTCCCTTATGACAACGAAAGCTGTTGTTAAAACTGCACTGAGATCCACAGTGTCTCAGTGATCAGCCTGGCACAAATCCCAAGTCGGATGGGTAACATGCTGTACAGGTGGGCTGCGGGCAAAGCCATACCATCACCTAGCAAGTGGGGTCCAAAGTGATCGTGATGGAAAAGGCTGTGGGCAAGAGCCCCTGGTTTTCAGGGCTGCTGGTGACAAATAACCTGCAGGTCCCAGCAGCTGGTAGGCACGGAGCTTCCTTGCCTCCTCGTGAAGGACTTGAACCACATACAGCCCCTGTGTGGGCTGAGCTCCGGGCACCAAGGTTCAGGGCAGGAGGAGCGCCTCGCAGGTACACAGCTCCCCCCACACAGGGGCTTGCTCACCCTCACCACACCCTGCTTCTTCACTTTGCACGAGGCGTTGCAGATTGCATGACTGGTTCTGGCCACAGCAGCCCCAAAGGGCAGAGGAAAAGTGTTAAGTCAAGACTGTGCCAGCATTTAGGGGGTGGGTGACTGGCAGGAAAGCCCCATAAAACCAGCACACTCATGGGAGGTGACAGGAGTGGGCTTAGAGGTCGGACAGCTTGCGGGCCACTAGCTGTGTCATGTGACCCCTGACCATACCAGACAGGAGACTTGGCCACTTTAGTTTTGAAACTTCCTATGAGGCCTGATCAACAAATATGGCAAACGCTTAAACATAAATCTTAAAATTTATCACAATAAGAGATATACTGCCTTCAATCTCCCTCAAAATTCTTCCCTCACTTCAAGCTTATCCGGGCTGGGGAGATAGCTCAGCAGAATAAGCGATTGCCAGGCAAGTGCAGGGTCGTGAGTTCAATCCCTGGTCCCAAAAAAAGAAAAAACAAAAACCAAGCTCATCTTTTCCCCCATGGTTCTCCCAGTTTTCTGAAGCAGCCCTGGAAGCCCTCCTTCCTGAGGGTCCTTACCAGGTAGGACTCAAACACAGTTGGCGCTGCTGCCCAGCGTCAGTCGGCAGAAAGGCAGCTCGTGAGAGTGCGACAGCTCATCCTCATCCAGGTTCTCACCCGATCTGGCCCTGTCCACCTTCTGACTTTTCCCAAGATCAAAATGATCATGAAAGAGAAATACCTCGAGCCCGCTCAGCCATCCATGCCACCACAAGACCACTTGCAGAACTGCTTCAGAAAGTGACCAGAAGAACAGGACAAGTGTGTTTGAAGCAAGCGAAAGTAGTCCGAGAATTCATAGCAATGTGTGTTTAATTGCAATGATTTTTAAACAGTTACTGTGTTTTTCATCATGCCTCCTACAGCGGAGGCAAGCTAGTGGCTCCATGTCACCTCTGTCATGAGGACCCAGGGAACACACTGAGCTTTGTATCTGCCACATGGCAAGCTGCCATTTCCTTTGGACACCATGAAAGGGCCACTGCATTCTGAGTCATCTGTGGCCCCCACTGTGATTTTCTGGCAGAGTCTTCCATGGGAGAGTCCAGATTGGCCACGTCAGGACGCTTCCCTTGCCCACTTTCAGTTCTGATAACTGTTCCAACGTCGCTCCTGCACACCAGAGAAAA
>NW_004524615.1:5158529-5201343 GCF_000260255.1 Octodon degus
AAAAAAAAAAAAAAAAAAAAGTGTGGACTAGGATTGGAGCAGTCAGAGTACATGTGTTTTCCAGTCCGTTCTCCTATAGGCGATAAATGCAGCATAAATCTGCCACCCAGACAAGTATGTTTGTAAAGCTCAGTCCAGACTCTGTAACGTTTCCATTGGTGCAACTGCAGGAAGAAACAAAATTATAGCTTTGCAAAAGACCAGTAGAGCCCATCCAATGGCACCCTTCATCTCGTAGTGGAGGAGAAACGGTTATAGACAGGCAACACCTTGCTCAAAATCAGATAGAAGGGGCCAGAGACTTGGCTCAGTGGAATAAGCTCTTCTCTGGCAAGCGCAAGGGCCTGAGTTCAATCCCTGGTTCCGCAAAAAAATAAAAATAAATTTTTTTAAATCAAATATAAACTCGCTGGTACCTCTCAGCTGAAGTCACAGCTGCCCTGAGCTATGTGGCTGAGGTCTGGGACTGGAAGGTGTCCAAGGTCCACGTGCTAGCGGCCAGGTCTCCATCCCTTGGTCATAGGAACTGGTGAAGAAAGTTAAGCCATGGGAGGCAGTCCCAAGAAGGGGCAGCGGGACTCCAGCCTCTGTCCCTTCCTTCTCCTCTGTTCCAGGGTGACGTGAGCAGCATTGTCTACCTTGTTCCCACTGTGATGTGCTTCAAGAGCAGCGTAGGGGTCCAAGCAAGACCCTCAAAAAGAGTGGAAGAAGAGGTGGCTCTTTCTAAGCACATTACCTCAGGTGTCTGTTCCGTAACAGAAAGCTGGACAGAGGTGTGTGGGGGTTTCTAAACATGTCCTGCCTTATATTATTATTTTTTAATGCATTTGGTTGTTACAGGATCTCACTATACAGCTTGGACTCTTAGTGATCCTCCTGGTCTTAGCCTCCCCAGGGCTGGGATTATAGGCCTGCACCACTATGCCTGGACTCTGGCCAGCTCGTCCTGCCCTGGGGGTGGGGCTGGTGCAGCATGTGGTGTCGGGGATCGAACCATAGTCCCTGCACTTGCCTAAACTTGCCTAAGCTTGCCTAAGCAGGCGCTGTAGTCCACTGAGCTATCTCATGGACCCTTTGCCCATAGTTATTTTCGTCACTGCTGGGACAAAAATACCTGACCTCAGCAGCTTAAAGGGAGAGAGGTTATCCGGGCTCGTGCGGCTCACAACCGGCAGGCCCCAGGGCGGACAGCAAGGCACAGGCCACCACCGAGCGGAGCTGCGCAGGGTACCGCAGGCGGGAAGCAGCGCCGGGCAAGGGCGGGCGGGGGGATGGAAGCTTTCGGGGCGTTTGGGACCCAAACCATGGCACATTTGCGGGCTTAAGCCGCTCCCATGAGAGGGACTCTGTCTTCTCCTTTTAAATCAGGATGACTTCGTGACCACCTCACTGGTGACGCTCAGAACGCGGCAGCTTCCTACGCCCGGGAGCAAAGGCCGTCTGGCTTCTGCCTACCCCTCTGGTCCTCACATCCGGGTTCCTAAGCTCCGCGCACGCCCCTGATGTTGAAGTCACGTGAAGAGGCCACGTGCAAGTGGCATCCCTAGTGGCCAGCGGTGCGGCCCCAGGCAACAGCTGGCAGCCACAGGTGAGCGAGGGCGCCCTGAAGAGCCCAGCTGCGAGTCCTCCAGCAGCCTCCCGGGCTTCCCGCTGCACCGCAGACTGGAGCGGAGCTGCGCCGCCGGCTGCCAGCTAGGGGTGCCTGCGCCTCGGCACCGTGCAGCTAATAGAAAGGGTGCTTCGCGCTGCCACGTCCAGACGGACGACTCGCTGTGCAGTAGCAGGAACAGAAACCGTCCGTTCCTCCTTGGTTACAGGCTGCAGGGGGAGGGCATGGAGTACATTCATCCTTAGTCTATATTCTCTTCATTTTTCAAAGCCAAGATACTGGCTTTCGTTTGAAAAGAGAAACAAAACCTGGTACTGAATTTTAAGTTTCTGCAGTACAGATTTCTTTGAGGAACAAATGCAGGGCAATCCCAAGAGGTTTGTCTTTTTTAAATGTCATACGAATCAGATGCTGAACACTTGCTCAGCCGGGCGTTCCCAAGCTAATATAGAGGCGATCAATCACATGCACACGACATACTTTTCCCCTGTGGGGAAATTCTTTTTGCAAAATATGTTGGCATGAAAAATGCTTTATGTGTGTAAAATGCAAATACGTTAAAATTATTTGAAAATAAAAATAAGCAAGGTGCTTCTCTGTTGTAAAATACACACAACACAGCTGATTTACTTTCATAATGTAAATGCTATAGTTTAGCCCTTGTAAAGTGTCCCCAAAAGCCCAAGGGTACAAGAGGAGGTCCCACCTGGAACTGTGATGGGGCTTTAAGAGGCGGGGCCTAGAGGGAGCTCTGCAAGTTGTTAGGGGGGGTGCCCTTGGGGGGGGGCGCACCTTTGCCTCCTTTTCTTTTCCTGGCTAGGCGGTGGGAAGTTTCTGCTTCATCCTGAGCCCCACCATGCTGCGCTGCTTCACTCAACTTCTAAAACTTCTAAGCCAGGGCCGGTGGGATAGCTCAGCCGACTAAGCAGTGGCACTGGCAAGTGTGAGGACCAGGGTTCAATCCTCAGTCCCCCATGCCGCACCAGTCCCGCCCCCAGGGCATACTGAGCTGGTGACTGAGTCCAGCAGTGGTGGCGCACGCCTGTAATCCTAGCAGTGGAAAGGCTGAGACAGGAGGATCACCAGGAGTCGGAGCTGTGTAGTTAGGCCCTGTACCAAATATGTAAATGCAAATAAATAAATAAATATAAAATAAAAATAAAGCTGTATGCCACAATGAAACTTTCCTCTTTATAAATTGATTACCTCAAGTATTTGTTACAGTATTTTTTGGTACCAGGAATCACACTCAGGAACTTGCACTTATGAGGCTGCCACTGAGCTCCAATCTCCAGCCCCAAGTACTTGTTACAGGAAAGCTGACTAACAGGGACATTGTCTTTTTTGTCTAATGGTTCATATGCCAAATAAACAGCACAGTGTGATGAGGCTTTGTGTTGGGCTGAAATGATCTCAGTCACCTCTGAACGTCTCTGATGAAAATCCTGCAGGCTACACAGCAGCTTCAGAAATCTAAAAAGCCAGGGCACAGCGAGAAGTGCTTTTGTTCATTTCATAGGGCTACTATAGTACATTACTGCAGGCTTGGAGGTTTGCAACAACAGAAATTTACTATCTCTGTCACAGTGTGTCTCAGTTACTCTTCTCTCATTGCTGGGACAAATACCCAACACCCAAAGTGAAGGAAGGAAAGGTTTATTCAGCTTACAGTTACTGGAGGTTTCAGTCCTTACTCAGCTGATTCCAAGGCACAGTGGCACATGGCAGTGGGCAGCCTTCCATGGTGGGGGCAAAGAGCAGAAAGCAAAACGGAGGAGTAGCAGCAGCACTGGCTACAGAAAGCAAGTCTGTCTCCTTTAAATTGCATTCAGGCTCTCTGCCCCAGGCTGGGTGTAGCACTCACACTCAAAATCCCAATAGTACTAAAACCCATAATCCCAGCCTTAATCATGAATTAATCTCAAACTCTAGAAGTCCCCACCCCATGACTGCATGAGGCTTTGTGGGGACAACTAGGCACAAATCAAAACACAAAGGCTGGAAGTCCTACATCCTGGTGTTGGTAGGGTCCCACTAGCTCTGAAGGCACCAAGGAGGATCTCCCTGCCTTTCCTAGATTCTGGGGCTTGCCAGAAATCATAGGCATTGCTTGGCTCGTAGCAGCCAGCTTCTGCCTAAGGCTCTGCATGGCTTCTCCACATGCATGTCTGTCTTTCTGCTTCCTTCTAGGAGGACACCTACCAGGAATGACTTCAGTTTAACTTGATTGTATCTGAAAATACTATTTCCATATCAGATAACATTTACAGGTAGTGGGGATAAGTTCCATAAATCATTTTGAGGGACAGAATTCAACCCATGGCAATGTCCTAAAAAAAAAGTCTCAATTAAAGCTTGTGGTTGGGAGGAGATGGCAATGATCACTCGTAGGGTACCATTTCTTCTCCCACAGATAGTCTGAAACACCCCTGCATCTAAAGGAGGCAGGCAGTGGTGCGCTGCAAACATCTTCCCCGCTAGGAGCCGAAGCTCAGAACCTTCTCTACAAAGGGGTTCACCAGACGGGAGGACGTGGCGAGCAGACAGCACTGCCTGTTGATAGAGGCCAAAACTCAGCCCCAGACGGGGCCAGTGCGCCCCCATTTGCACTGTAGCAGATCTCTGGATAATTGGGTGCACATTGAAGTTTGAAGAACAGTTAGCACAGTCCTTACGGCAAAATAATTCACCAATAAATGCTAATCCCCAATACTCATAAACACTCCAAAAGCACTTAAATAAAACAGCTAAGTCGACACTGAATTTAATAACTTTGGACTGAAATGAAAATAACACGAGAGGGAAATAGGTCATTCTGAAGCTAACTTCCTCCTCTGAAAAGAAACTAACAAAAACAGGCTGGTAGCAGCGAGACACTTTATTCTGTCGAGTATTTCAGTATTTCCTTTTACTTGAGGAAAAACTTATCACATCTGATAAGAAATCTTATGAGGAAGGATAGCTCAGATACTTTAAAAATAAAAATGGATGATGTTAACAGTAAGAAACAGGTAGTAGGGCTGGCCAGATAGCTCAGTGGACTAAAGTGCCTACTTAGGCAGAGCACAGTGGCCGGGTCTGACCCCCGCCTTGCCGCGCCAGCGTGCCAGCCCTATCCCCAGGGTGTGCTGAGATTGAGATTGAGACTGGATGTAGTGGTGCATACCTCTAATCCCAGCGCTTAGGAGGCTGAAAACAGAAGAATCACTGTGAGTCCAATCTATGTAGTAAGACCCTGTCCTAAATAATTTTTTAAAAAACCTTATAAAGAAAAAGAAACAGGTAGTATGTACATTAATAGTATGTAATTCTTGTGGGAATTTAAATGTACACATATAAAAAAGTATATAGATTTAATGTAAAAAAAAAAGAACCTTGGAAATTATTTCTCTATGTCTCAGAACAACAGAAGCAACTGAAAAAGAAAAAAAAACAAAACAAAACAAAACTGAAACAAGTTACTTGTGTTAGATCAGCCATAGACTGCAACAATGGGATAAGCCACCAACGTTTGAAACTGAAGAGGGGCCGGGGAGATGGTTCAGTGGAATAAGGGCTTCCCTGGCAAGCGCAAGATCCTGAGTGCAATCCCTGGTTCTGCCAAAAAAAGAAAAGATGATGAAAAGAAACTGAAGAGACGGCAAACACTGACTTCTCCGTGGCCTGTGGCCACCCACTCCCGAGCTCCAGAGGTGCGTGAGCCACGTGCAATGCGCATTCTGATCCTTGTGACAAGGTTTAGCTCGTAGGTTAGGCACAGTAATAGACAGATAGTAACAACAGGATGTTTATGACAAAATAAAGTAGTACCACTAAGCTGCCAGCATTGGTTTGGGCTTTGGGTTTTTTATGCTGTTATTGTTTTTGTGTTGTGTTTTGGATTTGAGATGTCTCGTGAAAGTCTCGTGTGTTCGGAGTGGGGATTCTGGAAGGCACCTGGGCCACGGGAGTGCTATACTCATGAGGGGGTTTCTCTGTGGGTGAGCTCACGGCAAGCCGGCCCCGGGCACGTGCGGGCACGTCCTCGCTGGCCCCCTCCCTTCTCCATCATCTCTGCTTCCCCTCTGCCATGCCCACTCGCTGCTGCCCTGGAAGCACCTGACCCTGTGTGGACCAAACCCTTGCTCCTTATGAGCCACAACAAACGCCTCCTCAAGTGGCGGGTGGCGGGCGCTTTGTCCTAGTGATCGGGCATCAGGAATTACAGGACTCCTAAGTAAAACAAGGCTACCTGAATACAGACTGCTGTGTTGTGACTGTCAACCTGAAAACCGAGAAGGGGACTTAAGGAATAAGTAGCTTATGTTGCACAAATAAATTGGATAAAGGGACAATTTTCATTCCAGGCTTGCGGTGGATTGCCAGCTGGTGTCAGATTGTTACACCCAGCTGAACAGATCGAGGTGCTGGGTGTGAGAGGCCCACCTGAGGGTTGTGGCTGACAGCATTAGAGGTTGTTAGGGAGCTGTCTGGAGGAGCTGCTAGAGCTCTTGGAAGCTGCTGGTTCTTTTGGGCTATTCTGCTGGAGGACCGTGTCATTCATTTTTTTGGTGGAACTGGGGATTGAACTCAGGCCCTTGCACTTGCCAGGTAAGTGCTTATTCTAATGAGCCATCTCCCCGGCCCTCACGCTAATTTTTTTGATGAACTTGGCTTTACTTGTCAGAGGAGCTTCGGCTTTGGTGTGAGCAAGGATGGCCAGGGTTCATTTTGAGGGAGCTCTGGTCCTCACCTTGAGCATCACTTCCGGACTCCAGAGGGGAAGATGGTGCACTGCTCTGCCTCCTGGAGAAGCCTGTCATGTTGGCTTTCCTGATGGAAACTCGGCTTTCCTCACTGTCGCGACCTCACTGTGGCTGAGGTCCTGGGGTACCCTTCGGGGGAGCTCTAGTTCTAACCCAGAGCATCGCTTCCTGGCTCCAGGTCAGAGCCCTCAGCCTGCTGGCACAGGCTTTCTAGCTTCCACCACTGACCTTTGTGCAAGTGGCCTGCATGAGGTATGGTCACGGGCCTGCAGCTGGACTAGGGGAGGCCCTGTGACGGGCTCCAGGTCTTCAGCGGGACTCACAAGGATATCAGGAGCCAGGCCCTCAGCCGGATTCTTTGGTGTTTAGTGTGTGCTCAGATTTCCTGCGTTCTTTGTACATGATTCTCTCAGTGATTCATCACAAAATAATTTTTAAAAACATGTCCTGAGTTATATTGTTCCCCTTGCAAAACCCCAAGCTATGATCCTCTCCAACCCTGGGGAGGGTACAAATTCCATCACATTACAGCAGGACGCAACGTTTGAAAACATTAGTGTTTTATTTCGGTCATTTTCCACGTAATGGCTTTGGACCTGGTTGACTGTGGCTATGAGCAAGCCAGATGGTCACGGCCCCAGGAAGGAGGGTTACTGTATGAAGGCTACAGACCAGCGCACCTGGGCAGGACAGGTGAGGGTGGCTGGCAGATCGGGGCTGCCCATCTGCTCACCTGAGGCAGGGCCTGTTGGAGCCAGAAAAACAGAAACACTGAATCCCTACTGGAGTTTAATTTCTGGGCCCTAAATCCAGGCAAACTTGGCAGTTAAAATTCCGGGAAGCGCTTGCCTGGCAAGCGCAAGGGCCTGAGTTCAAGCCCCGGTTCCGCCAAAACAAAAAATAAAATTTCTGGAAGTTCTGATTTAGGGGGAAGCCACATTTGCTTGGGTTTCACCTCTAAGATCTCCACAGAGTCTCTTTAAGACTGGAGGGAAATAATCCCTTGTTTGTCCAGGAGAGAAGGGAAGAAGCTCCTGTGAAAAATACACGGGCCTTCTCCACAGTGAACACACCCGGCAGGAGAACAGATCACCAGAGCCTACCCAGGTGCGGGGGAAAGGAGTCCCCAACCAGGTCCGCTCTAGCCTGCCTTACTTGAAGGGAGAGAAAATCTCAGCACTCTTATCTGCGGGACAGAGTCCGAGGGCATGGGCCCACTGACACGCGAAGCACTGCCTGCAGGGTTACAGGATGGTTCTGCACGCTCACCATGCACACACACCAAGCAGGAGAACTCCCGCTGAGAAGGGGCTCACAGCTACAAGACCCACATGGACAAGCAGGAGCTCCGGGCGAATCCCACAGGCAACACAGCGAGCAACACAGCCACCGACCGCAACAGAGAATGAAACTGCTGAGCCCTGTGACAGCAGCGCAGAGCAATCGCAGCCTCACTTCCGGCCCGATAAAAGCAAAACTGCCAGTACAAAGAGCAAATAAATAGATGAAAAACTGTTCACCATCTTGAAGAAATGCAAATTGAACAACGCTGAAGTTCTGTCTCACCACAGAAAGGCTGTCATCAAGAAGTCAACCAATAACAAATGCTGGCGGGCGGGGCTGTGGGGAAAGGAACCCTCTCTGCTGTGGCTGGGAGTGTAGATTGGTGGAATCTCTGTGGAAATCATTGTGGGGATTCCTAAAAAAACTAAGGGTCCCAGTTACTCTTCTCTCCTTGCTGGGACAAATACCTGACACTCAAAATGAAGGAAGCAAAGGTTCAATTAGCTCACAGTTCCTGGAGCTTTCTGTCCATTCTCAGCCGGCTCCAAGGCAGAGTAACACATGGCAGAGGACAACCTTTATGGTGACAGCAAAGAACAGAGAGTAAGTGTGAGGAGTGGCAGCAGAGAGCCCTCTGTCTTTCTGTCTCTCTTGTGTTACATTCAGGCTATCTGCCTCAGGCTGGGTGTAGCACTCACATCCATAATCCCAGCAGCACTCAGACCCATAATCCCAGCCTTGGATCATCCATAATCCCAGTGGATCATGAGTTAATCACCAATTCTAGAAGTCTGCCCCGTAACTGCATGAGGCTTTGGGGGGGGTGCCTAAGACAAATCATAACACTGAGACTAGAGGTTCTATTTGACCCAGCTGTCATCCTATATATAGCAAAGGTTGAGAAATGCAAATTAAACAATGCTGAAGTTCTGTCTCACCACAGAAAGGCTGTCATCAAGACAGCCCAACTTGATATCCTATATCAAGTTGATATATGAATATTTATAGGAGCACAATTTATAATGGCTATTTTTTTTTTTTTTTTTTTTTTTTTTTAGGGAAGGACCTACAGGTTGTTCCAGGTCTCTCTACTAGATCGGACTTGTAGTGATCCATCTGTTCACAGCCTCCCAAGAGCTGGGATTACAGATATGTACCACCATGTCCAGTTTCAATTCCCACCTCAGTGTACCCCAGGGGCAGGGTCGACATACAGGCCTGGGATAGAACCCCCAAGCCCTGCACCTGCTTACAGGTGCTTTAATCTGCTGAGCTATTTGGCCAGCCCTATAATTGCTAAATCTTTGAAGTAGTCCCTATGCCCATCAACAGATGAATGGACGAAATGTGCTTTTTGTGCTTGTTTTTGTTGCATTTAGTACACGGTCTCACTACACAGATTGGACTTGGAGTGATCCTCCTGTTTTCAGCCTCTCAAGTGCTGGGATTACAGGCGCGTCACCACCCCCAGTCTCAATCTCGGTCTCTGTCTCACCATACCCCAGGGGCAGGGCCAGCACAGCAAGCTGGGGATCGAATCTGCGTCCCTGCAGCTGCCTAAGCAGGTGCTTTAATCCACTGAGCTATCTGGCCGGCCCTAAATGTGGTGTTTATATGCAACAGAGTACTACTCTGAAATGAAGAAGGATGCATTTTAGTCACTTTCAGGTAAATGGAGGCACCTTGAGACCATAATTTTAAGTGAAATAAATCAGACACACAAGTATGAATATCACATTGTTGCCCTTGTGTGAGAAACCCAAAGGGCAAATAGAGAGCAGTAATGAAGGATCCATACTGGGAGGTAGGTGGACAGAGAGCAAGGGGAGGAAGGGAAGGAAAGGCAAAACGATTTTTACAGGGGAGAATGGGACTGGGGAGACAGTTCAGTAGAGTAAGTGCCTGCCCGGCAAGCTCAGGGTCCTGAGTTCAATCCCCGGAACCACAAAAATAAATAAATAAATAAATTTTTAAAAAGGAGAATGGAAGAAAAAATGGAAACAAGCATTTTATAAATGGAGAGGGGAAGCAAGGTTCAAGGGAAGGAAGAAGAATGAGAAAAAAAATTAAGGTATCTTTTGTGCAGGTATAAATCCTGTATCACTGTGATCATTACATATGGTAAATATATAGCAATACAAATATTTTTTAAAGAAAAGGAAAGAATCCTGTCAACTTCAGTTCTCACTACCCAACATGCCATATTTGGCTTTTACCAAGAAATTAGAAGGTATGACAAAGGTGAAGGAAACCTGAAGAGCCAAAAGTCGGCCTCAGGACACGGGCAGACAGGGCAGACATCAGAACGGCCATGCAGGCACTCCAGGGGACTGTACCCTCCCCACTGAGAGCAAGAGTGGAGAGGGCGGCACAGGCGTCTGAGACACAGGGGTATAGTGAGTAGAAAACCGGAGAGTCTGAGGGAAAAATTTCCCAGTGGAAAGCTTAGAAATCAAAATATTTCTGTGATCTTTCTTTTGTCTTTTCTCTTTCTTCTTTCTTTCTTTCTTTCTTTCTTTCTTTCTTTCTTTCTTCAGTACAGGGTCTACAGGGTCTCACTACACAGATCAGACTCATAGTGACTCTCCTGTTTTCAGCCTCCCAAGCACTGAGATTACAGGTGCGCGCCACCATGCCCATCACAGTCTCAGAGTGCCCGGGGGCGGGGCTGGCATGCAGGGTGGGCGGATTGAAACCCGGCAGCTGTGCTCCAAGCAGGCTCCTTAGTCCGCTGAGCTATCAGGCTGGCCCTTCTGTGACATTTCTATTACAGAAATGAAGTGTGCTTTCAGGGGCTCATTCGGACACTGAAGACAGGTCAAGAGAAACTGCAAATGGAGAGAGAAAAAGGAAAGAGGATAAGCAAAGAAAACGAGCTAGGCTATCTAAGCACTACGAGGCACAGGAAAAGGTGGGCGCACGCGAAGGCAAGAAGGAGAAGAGGAAGGAGCGCGAAGGCAAGAAGGAGAAGAGGAAGGAGCACGTGACACAGCGAATAAGGGCTGAACGTTGTTCTACACGATTAATAAAAGCGGAGCCGGACCTGTGCTCTAGGTCTAAAATGCTCCTCCAGGGACTAGGGAAATAGCTCAGTAGAGTAAGTGCTTGCCTGACAAGTTCAAGGGCCTGCGTTCAATCCCCGGTTCCACAAAAATAAAAATAAATAAATAAATAAATAAATAAAATGCTCCTCCAAATAGTGTGTGTTTAGAGTCTCTTGGAAGTGGCCAGAGGAGTGGGGGCTGACCTCCTCAGTAGACGAAGCCAGTGAAGGCTCCTCTGGTGACCTGCGGAGGACAGGAAGCAGAGCGGGGTTGCCCACGTCCTTAGGGCCGTAATCGCAAGTGGGCCGGGCGCACCCCCCCGCCCCCGCCGGCTCTCTCCTGCGCTCTGCTTCCAGGCTGCCAGGAGGCGAGTGGCTCTGCCTCAACCACCTGGTTGGGGCTGTGAAGTCGGGCAGCCGCAGACCGATGCCTCCGGAAGCGTGATCCGAAACTACCTCTCGTCTACTAGGCTGACCGTGTCAGGTATTTTCTCTCCATCACGGAAGGGTGACTGACTCACCGGAGACTGAAGACAGAGGACTCCGAACAGGAAGGACATCAAAACAAGGCTACTGTAAGCCACACATCCAAGCCACAGAAAGCAAAGGGAAAGAGAAGCTCATGAAGGGCCTGGTGACAGGGCCACTCTGCTGAAAGAGGAGCCACGAGAAGATTCACATCAGACTCCGGGTGAGTGACAAGGCTGCAAACAGCAAGGAAAAGGTTCAGTTCTGAAAGAAAAACTCCACCAGCCTAGAATTCTGTACCCAGCAAAATTATCCTTCACGTAATGGCCACCAACAAGAAATCAAATAAAGGAGCCAGGGAGATGGCTCAGTAGAATAAGCGCTGCCCTGGCAAGCGCAAGGGTCTGAGTTCAATCCCTGGTTCTGCAAAAAAAAAAAAAGAAAGAAAGAAAGAAAGAAATCAAATACTAACAAATGCTGGTGAGGCTGCAGGGAAGCTGCGAGCTTTCTGCATTGTTGGTGGGAATATAAGCCAGCAGGATCTCCTGGAGATCCTGATGGGGTCTTCAGACACTGACAAGGGACGCGCCTCTGCCCAGCTATGCTTCTTCCAAGCATCTTCCCCAAAGCATTGAAGATGCCATAATGCAGCGCTATCTGTGCACACAGGCCTGCTGATAGCAGCGCAAGCCATAGTGAGTCCTAGAAGCAGCCTGTACCTCCCTCAGTCCCTCAGCAGATGAATGAACAGAGAAAAGGCATTTGCATGCAAGCGAGTGCTTCTCATTCATGAGGAAGGATAAAATTGGGTCGCTGTTGGAAAATGCACGCACCTTGAAACCGTAATGTTAAGTGAAATAAATGAGACTTGCAGGCTTAAATATCACATGGGTTCTCTCATGGGAGAGACCCAAAGTTCAAGCAGATAACAACAGACAGCTAATAGGAAGGAGATGGAACCCCTTCTCAAAGGGGGTGGGGGCCGGGAGGTAGAGAGAGGAGAGAAGAAGAGGAAGCAGAAGAAAAAAACTGAAATGGTGTAGGTCCATGTTCCAGCTCCCCACAGGAATGAAGCAGTGAGTACTACAAACATGTGCTAATTAAAAAATATGTAGGGCTTGGGAGATAGCTTGGCAGTCTAAGGTCTGCCTGTCCAGCGCAGGTACCTGGGTTCAATCCTTAGTGAAACCCAGGTGTGGTGGCGCACACATGTAATCCCAATACTGGGAAGGCTGAGACAGGAGGATCACTACTAGTCTGAGCTATGAATAAAGTTTATAGTCAGGGAATAGCTTGTTAGAGTTTGTGTGCATTTGTCCCCTCTAGCCTCATGCAGTCATTTTGAAGCACAGTTCAACTATTTGTGATTGATTCATAATCCAAGGCTGGGATTATGGGTGTGAGTGCTACACCCACCTGGGACAGATAGTCTGAATGTAACATAAGGCAGACAGACTTGCTCTCCGTAGCCATTGCTGCTGCTACTCCTGCCATTTGCTCTTACCCTCTCTGCTTTTTGCTGCCACCAGGAAATGTTGCTCCCTGCCATGTGCCACTCTGCCTTGGAGCCTGCGGAAACCTCCAGTAACTGCGGGCTCAATAAACCTTTCCTTCTTCCTTCACTTTAAGTGTCAGGTGTTTGTCCCAGCAACCACAGAAGAGTAACTGAATCACTGCTGAAAGCACATCACTGACAGAAGTTCTTTGCGAGGGAGGAATCAGTCAGTGCTCAGAGAGGAAAGGTCCAGAGGGGAGAAATGAGGGTCCCTAGGGTGTCCTTGGCTGTCCTTCCGGGGACAAGGGAAATTTTCTAAGCCAGGTGTCCCTGGAAAGCAGATAGCATTAAGAAGTGTTTGGGGGCCGGGGAGATGGCTCAGTAGAATAAGCGCTTGCCGCAAGGGTCTGAGTTCAACCCCCGGTTCTGCCAAAAAAAAGAAGCGTTTGTTTTCTGGGAAACAACTGCGCAGAAACCCTTCCTCCTGTCACCCTCAGTTCAAGTGGTCTCCGTGTTAACCTGTCTACACGAGGCCTCCAAACTCGCGTTCTCCACCTCTTAACTTGGCTGAACTATTTTGTCCCGTTGATTCCAGGAAAGAGCCTGCTCTGCACGCTTGGGGCAAGTGTCCCCTCCCCCAGGGCTGAGCCTTCCCTTGAGGAAGCGCCCAGGTCACGTGTCCGCAGGCCGGCTGGCAGTGAGTCAGCGCCTGCGCCTGAGCCGGCGCTTCCCAGACGCCTTCACTGCTCTCCACGAAAGAAACGTGCAGCGGCCTAGCCAGCCGCACAAGCGTGCGCGCGGCATTCCTTCTCTTCCATGAAAAACCTGAAGTGCAAATAAGGTCAAGAGCAAAAAGAAGGTGGCTAACAGGAAACTGGGCTAGGGATTCTCTGAAAAGAAGAAGGTGACATGGAGATGGGGTGGAGAGGCTGAAGAGGGCAAAGGGACAAAAGAATTAAGGCATGCGGTGCACGTGCACCACCACGCACACACACACCCCATGCAGCCACCACTCCTGCAAGCATGTACCAATAAAGATCAAAATTAAAAAAATTTAAAAAGAAATCCCTTTGCTTAACTCTTCAGATGCCTGAGCTTTGTAGTCAGAGCTTCCCGTACCCCACTAGCTACCTCTAAACAGCCTGCAGTGATCCATTTCAAAAAGGGCCCGTGCATTCCTGGCTCGGGTCACAGCCTGCCAGCCCAGCTCCCACCTAGATCCCTCTCGCTCACGTTCAGTCTGAGCACCGACCGTCGGGGTCTTGCCCTGCAGGCAGATGAACAGAAAGGATAAGATGCTTCATTAGCTGCTGCTGGGTCTCTGTGGTGCCTTCCTACGCAGAGGAGAGGGGTTTTGCTTCCTGGGCATAGGATTCCATTTCTATTTTAAAAAGTTGTATTAGTCCATGTCCATATTATAAGCTGCTTGTGGGGATCCTCTGGAGTAGGGACAGGATGGGACACACCTGGATTCTTTTATTCTCCTCCCCCTCTCCACCTCCTGCCCTCTCGGACTCTAAATCCGCCTTTCCCATTTATACGGTATCCTTATTTTTACTGCTTGTTCATGACATAGAGCGCTTACATCCCTCCCATCGGGCACCTGAGCAGGCACATCTTAAATCTTTTTCCTTCTTTGCCCTCACCCACGCTCACCCTTGGTCTACTGGCCCCTTCCCATTTGTGAGAGATCTACTTCCCCATTCCCTTCCAACAAATGAAATCGCCCTATGTACAGGAAGCGCACTTTTTAAAAAAATGTATTTAGTACAGGGTCTACAGGGTCTCACTATGCAGGTCGTAGATCCGACTAATAGTGATCCTCCTGTTTACAGCCTCAAACGCTGAGATTACAGGCATGCGCCACCACACGCAGTCTCAATCTCCATCTCAGCGTGCGCGCCCCGGGACAGGGCCGGCACAGCAAGCCTGGGATCACAGGGATCGAATCCTGGCCTCTGCCTAAGCAGGCGCTCCACTCAGTTATCTGGCACGCCCAAGAAAGCACACTTTCTTTGTCCCTTTTTCTGTTGCGGGCAGACTCGCAGTCAGGGCTTGGCTGCCCCTAATCGTGCTGCTGTAACACGCGCGCACGTGTCAGTGCACGGGACCACACGAGTGGAATGGGATTTCTAATCTCAGTCCTTGCACTTTCAGCGAGGAAATCAAAGGCCCCAAGTGAGGTGCTCTTCTCAAGGCGCCTGGGAGATCATTTAGGGAAGGCTGAGCAAAACAGTTCATAGAAAACGTAATCAATTGGCCCCGACCGAGGAACGACTTAAACAGCACTAAAGGCGACTTACTGCTCGTACCTGGCTTTGGCTTGTTCGCACAACATCAAAGCCCTCAGAGCTAGGCCAACAGCCAGTGGTGTCAGATTTCCGGCAGGAAAGACGGAAAGAGCCGAGGGCGCTCGGAGACGCTCGGCAATCTCCGGCAGCCTCCGTTAGGGGGCGGGGCACACGCTTCGGCACGTTCCGCGCAGGGCATTGTGGGAAGGGCGGCCGGTGCAGCCTCCGCTGCCATCTTAGAGACTCCTTGCCTTGCGGCCTTCCCGTCGGAGGCGGCCTGCGTGGCGGTGGGAGCTCGCGAAGAGCCGCAGAAGGTCAGCCGGCGGGCCGCGCTCCTTTCCCCGGCCTCCGCAGGACAGCCAGCTCGCATCCGGAGGCGGCGGCGCGGGTGCGCGCGCGAGGGGCCAGCGGCCGCGGTCGTCGCGCCGCCGGGAGGATGGGCCGGTCGCGGAGCCGGAGCTCGTCGCGCTCCAAGCACGCCAAGAGCAGCAAGCACAACAAGAAGCGCAGCCGCTCCCGCTCGCGCTCGCGGGACAAGGAGCGCGTGCGGAAGCGCTCCAAGTCCCGGGAGAGCAAGCGCAACCGGCGGCGCGAGTCCCGCTCGCGCTCGCGCTCCACCAACGCGGCGGCGTCCCGGCGCGAGCGGGAGCGGGAGCGCGCCTCGTCCCCGCCCGACCGCATCGACATCTTCGGGCGCACGGTGAGCAAGCGCAGCAGCCTCGACGAGAAGCAGAAGCGCGAGGAGGAGGAGAAGAAGGCCGAGTTCGAGCGCCAGCGAAAGATGTGAGCGGGGGCCAGGGGCGCGGGACGGAGCCGCGGGGCCGCGCGGGAGCAGCGCGAGCGGACCGGAAGGACTCCGGGCGAGGGCGATTTTGGCGCGAGCGGAGCCCGCGGAGTCCGGAAGTGGCGGCGGAGTCCTCCGTGCGGTCCGCGGCCGGCCGGTTACCCCTCTCGATGCTTACGTTGGGGCCGGGGGTTCCGCCTCTTTACACGGCCGGCCTGTTGTTGCTTGAGCGTGTTCTCCGAAAGGCGGGGTGTTCGCCCATCTTTGCTCTGACGTTTACCACTTCCGTAAGACGTAAAAAGGGAGACACGCTGGAGTGTGCAGCGTGGGTTTGGCCCTTGGTTCACTCCCGTGACCCGTCGTCCCGAGCAGGCCGTTTGCCTTCTAGGTTGGTGCCTTGTGGCCCTCTAGTGAGCAGGTGCAGTCCTATGTACCCTGTAGTACACTTGGTTAGAAGATGCTTGAATGATTTATTTTTTGTCGTGCTTACAGGCAGGATTTTTATGTAGGCAAAATCAAGGGACCTTATCTGAAACGCTACAGGAGATCATGCGATTTATTGTTTTGAGTCTCAGGTCTAGATGTAGATGCGGATAACTAAAACTACGTGGAGTTTTTATTTTTCAGTATAGTTTTGTTTTTACTTGAGGATTATGGCACACTGGTAATATGGGTATGCATTTCTGAAAAGCCTCGGGAAGATGCTTGGGGTTAAACAGTGTGCTCGCTCTTTCTTTAGCCACCCATCCTGGAACAGTTCTGCAGCGAGTGTATGAAAAGTGCTTGTACTGCAGGAACTTTTCAGCACACCGTTGCTTCCGAGCGTAACTAGTATTGTAGAGGAAACGAGCTGCTGTGCTGTCAACACTTCCTTAAAACGTGGGCCTCTGGCTTTTTAATACTTGAGACTGTCAGTGAAACTAGGTGTAGATGAAGTCGTTGTCCAAGAAACCTTGATTTTTTGGTGGTTGTTGCTCATTTGTTTTAATAGAGTCCAACTTTTGGGTCTGGAAAAGGCAGGTAAAGCTCTTTTCAATTGGAATATGAAAAATTGCTTAAGACAACACTGACATAATTTTTTCCAGTGAAATCAAAAGAGGCCTCCAAAGAATAATTACAGTGCTTGGCTTTGCTAAAGAGCTAAGAAGCATAGGAAAATTGAAAGGAATCTTGATATACAGAGAAGACTGGAAGCATTTTTTTTTCCTGTATTTTAGGAAAGTACAGGGTGTTCAGGGTCTCACTACTAGATTGGACTCATTGAGCCGCCTGTTTACAGCCTCCCGAGAGCTGGGGTTACAGGCACAGGCCACCATGTCCAGTCTCAGTTGCCTTCTCAGCTTGCTCTGGGGGTGGCGCTGACACGGAAGGCCTGGGATTGAACTCCTGGCCCCTTCCAGGCGTTTAATCCGCTGAGCTATTTGGCTGGCCCTTGGAAGGAAACATTTTGGCAAGCTCCACATAAGGAGCAAAGAAGAGAAAGATGAAGCATCTGTTATGTGGTTCAGGGTTAAATTGAAAGCCTTTAGGAGGGGAAAGGATGTGGAAATAGCCACCTGGACCCTAAATTCCTTTGTGGCGTTGTATGCTAATGTGCTGTAAGGCTTTGGAAATACTTCAGAGACCATGAAAAGAGATGTAGGCTTTGGAGTGTTGAGATTAGGAGGAAATAGTTCTTTGTACAAGTTCCTGCTTAGTTTGTTTATTCAACTGGTATTCAGTGATTGTAAGTGCCAAGTGCTGTTCTAGTCCCTGTTAACAACCGTTGATCCCTTGTAAGATCATGGTGTAGTTCAGAGGGAATAGGTAGTAGTACACTGTGCTAAATTAAGTGACAATGATAGAGTTGTTCATATAAAAGAGGCATTCTGGTGGGCACATGTCTCCTTTGACCCAAATAACCAGTGTAGAATGTAAGAAGATTGTGAGGCTGGATCCAGGGTATGTGTGGGAGTCTCTCCTCCCCCGCCCCCCATTGGAGGTTTTTTTGGGGGGCAGGGATTGAACTCAGGCCCTTGCACTTGCCAGGGAATCACTTATTCCACTGAGCTATCTCCCCAGCCACCCATTGGGGGTTGAAAGGAAGCAGTTTTAAGGTAATCCGGTGATCCTGGTCTTAGAGAAGTTCTCTAAATACAGTAAGTACCAAGGTCTTCAAGTGGCTAGAGAGGTGGAAGCTGGGAATTGTGGTGAGTCCTTGTGTGCCATAAAAAGAGCTTTGATTTCTTTGTAGAAACAGATATGGTTTCAAGCAGGAAAATTGCATGCTCTCTCCTTTTAAATTTTAAACTGATCCTTGGTGGTTTTATAGGATGAAAATTGAGAGGGTTACAGTAAGTTGAGGCAGTGGTAAGGGCAGGCAGGAAAAGAAGGGCAAGTTTTAGAAACATATAGAGCATATGAAATTGTATGCTGGCTGCCACATTTATAGTGTGTCTATTTTTTAATGTGTTTAATACAGGGTCTCACTCCACAAATCGGACTAGTAGTGATTCTTCTGTTTTCAGCCTCCTAAGCACTGGGGATTACAGGTGTATGCCTGACACGACTCTCAGGATAAAACCCTTGATCCCTATGTCTGCCTAAGCAGGAGTTTTAATCCCCTGAGCTATCTGGCTGGCCCTATAGTGGCTTTATCATTTTCTGATGGCTAAAACCTTGGAAACTTGCTGAGCATTGGTTCAAGGCAAGGGAAACTTAGAGGGAGCTTCTGTTTGGTAATTCCTGCGTGGGCCCTGGTTCTGATTATCCTGAGCTGGTCTAAGTGGGTAGTGGAGGGCTAACACCTAGGGAAGGGGCCTTCACTCATTTCCTTGACACCAAGAGTGTACAAAATGGCCCAAGCAGAGAAGCAAATGGTTCAAGGGACAAAGAACTGCAACAGAAGTGTGTATTGGCCATGGAAAACTCATGGTGGAAACAGAGTAGACAGCAGAAGGTAATAAAACAGTAATCATGTGTTAGGTTTAACCAGTTAGGAGCTCTGGTGCAATTGGAGACCAGATTGGTTTGCTGCTTAAAATTCGGAGGGCTTAATGAAGTGCTTTGCTGAGCTGAGGGAGTGAATTTAGGAGTCATAGTCTTGGTACAGCAGTACAGTAGCAGGCAGGGCAGGCCAGATGGCTCTGCAGATTAAAGCACCTCCTTAGGCAGACTCAGACCAGGGTTGGACCCCAGGCATGCTGTGCTGCCCCCGCCCCCAGGGCATGCTGAGATGAGACTGAGACTGAGACTGGTTGTGGTGGCACATGCCTATACTATAGTGGCCTATAATCCCAGTACTTGGGAGGCTGAAAACAGGAGGATCACCACCAGTCCCATTTGTGTAGTGAGACTCTGTACTAAAGACATTTAAAAAAAAAAAGAAGAAGAAGAAGAAGGAAAAAAAGTAACAAGCCCCAACCTCTTGGGCACCAAAGACAGGTTTTGTGGAAAGTGGTTTTTCCACTGGGCTGGAGTAGTTTCAGGATTATACTCATGGAAGCACACCATGTAGATCTCTGACACGCGCAGTTTACAGGAAGGTTCCTGTTACTTTGAGAATCTTGATGCCGCGCATGGTGTGAGGAGAGGTGCAGCCCAGGCAGTGATGGCAGTGGGAAATGGATGCAGATAGAGCTTCCCTGCGTGCAGTGCTTGCCTTTTCCTTATAGGAAAAGAACCTATAATTGTCTGGGCCAGGGGTTAGGGACTCCAGCAAAAGAGAGGCCTTTGAATGCTTCTCATTTTTGAATAGCTAATTTACATAGTTATAAATTAAATTCAAAAGATGTCCCTTGAGCCAGGCTGGGGAGATAGCTTCGTGGTCTAAGTACCTGCCTGGCAAGCGCAAGGACCTGAGTTCGATACCCAGTACCATATGCTGTGCTGGCAACCGAAACTGGGAGTGGCAGCACATGTCTGTAATTCCAGTGCTGGGTAGGCTGATATAGGAGGATCACTATGAGTCTGAGCTGTGCAGCGAAACCCTATGCCAAATAAATACATAAATCTTTTTTTTTTTCTTCAAAAAGGATGTCTCGGCAGTGTAGCGTGTGAGTCCCTCTCACCCGTCTTTTATATCAGTATTTCTGTTTTCTTTTGTATGTTTTTGAGGTGGTGTGTACATGTGGGAACTTTTGGAGCTGAAAATGCCTTGCAGCAAATCATGGGAACATCACTGGCCTGCTGACTTACTCCACCCTGTGATAGCTGGTTCTGCCTACCCTCGGTGCTTATCTGCCTCACACATTAAGAGCACCTAAACTGAACTGGGTCTGTGCAGGCAATTCTTAGAAGACACCTGAAAGGGGCTCAGCATTAGCTGTCACTGGGAGGAACACCCAGCATCCACAGCGTAAAGGGGAGAGACACACTTGGGCTCAGTTTCTGTGGGCTCAGTGTAAGGCTAGGAAAACAGCATAGTTGAAAGAGTGTGACCAAGGAAAGCGTGTTCATGGCACCCGTTGTCAGAGAGCAGAGAGCAGGGAGCAACCAGAGGAAATGTTGCTCTTAAAGTCACACCCCTGTGCACTGTCCTGTCTGACCAGGTGACCAGGTCTGCCTTGTAATGTTAGACTTCTGTGGGATGATTAAGACCTGAACTCTAGAGGGCCGGCCAGATAGCTTGGCAGACTAATGCGCCTATGTAATCCCAGAGCTTGGGTGGCTGAAAACAGGAGGATCATTATGAGTCCAGTCTTTGTAATGAGACCTATAGACCCTGTACTAAATAAAAATTAAAAAAAATAAATAAATACAAAGAAGACCTGAACTATAGAAGCTCACCATGAGGGCTGTTCGGGCGGGCATGTATCTAGATGTCTCTTGAGTGCCTCATGTGGTCATCATGGGGCTTTTTCAGGGGTGGCTGGATCTAGAGTGTGGTTACTGAGTCAGTCCACTGACTGGTTTGGAACTGTCCTAATCTTGGTAGGCTAGAGTGAGTGTAAAGGGAGCAGAGAGAAGCTGCTAAGGTCTCTTGTTTGCTACCTTCTGCCCCCATGAATGTCTCCCCTGCTAAGCCTGTCTGGCCACACCACCTTGCCTTGGAGCCAGCCAGGTGTGGATTGACCTCCTGCAAGCTGAGCTAAATAAACTTTCTCCTTTAACTTTGGGTACTGGGTATTTTATCTCGGCAATGAAAGAAAAGTAAGACAAGGGCCAAGAGCAGGTTTTTTGAGCAGATTCTCTTTGTGGAGCTGTATGTTACTGGAATGTACCTTTTGAAACAATGGCATGGTAATCTGGCTGTTGTTAGAAACTGTCAGACTTTTCCTTTTTTTTTTTTTTTCTAGGAGTTTTTTAGTTTTAGCTCTTCTAATTAGGGATATGATCCATTTCGAGTTATATTTTATAGAGTGTGAGCCAAATTTATTCTGTTGCAACCAGGGATTGAACTCAGGCCCTTGCGCTTGCTTGCCAGGGAAGCGCTTATTCCACTGAGCCATCTCCCCAGCCCCAAGGAACTCTTGTAGTACTTACTTTGCACACATCCTTGTCTCGTGTATCACTGGAGAACCAGGTAAGACAGTGTAGTATTACTCTGGAATCTGCACATCTGTAGTCACAGCTCAGCAACATCCATTGAGCTTGAAGTCAGAAACAATTTAGCTTCAGCTTTCTCATTAAAAATAAAAAATGAGAGGCTGATACCCGCCTAGTAGGAGGAGTCCTGAGTTTTAAACGGTGACTCTGCTATGTGAAGCTCTTGGCCCACCAAGGACTAAGGACGTACTGTTGGCTAACAGTTACTGAGTGATTCTTGGAAGGCAGCCCCTGGGATTGAGGTCACACTTTAAAGACACTTTAGCAATCCTGTTCTGCACCAAGTCCCACGCTTAACAGTGCTAAGGTACTGTGCTCTCACTGTTTTCTCACTTTTAATAGCCACCATTCTAGTGTTTTTATAATACTTGAAAATGGGAAAAATAGAGATCTGGTGTTACAGCACTGGGTCCATCGAAATACCCAGAGTCACCATGCTTTCTCCAGCACCTACTGGCAAAGAAACAATTCACCTAAATGTGGGGGAAAATGTAAGAATGCCATTGGGTCACAACTCTTAAAAAGCAGTGACAGCCCAGGCCCAAGGACAGCAGTACTTCTGTCCTCGCAGTGGTCTTCAGCCCTGGCCTCTGCTGCAGGGGCTTGTGAAGTGGGGAGCTGCCTGGGAGGGGAGAAGCTGCTGGGGCCATGTGGTCCGCCCCTCCTGGCTGGGCCTGAGGCCTTCCCGCGCGTGCTCCCTGACCTGGGGATTGGGAGTGCCCTGCTGCCCGGCTTGGTGTCTGGGGGATGAACGCAGGCAGCTGGTACTGTTCTGAGCGGCCCAGTCCTCCTCGCCGCCTGGATCTGGGAATTGACTGGCAGGGCTGTTCTGCGCAGCTCTTGGGGACAGGACAGCTTGGTAGGGGCCTGGTGAGGTATCGGGTCTTCCGCTTGTGCAGATTGCTGAGCAGGAGCCTTTCTGATTGTGAGTTCACACAGGGCCTTGTCTTGTTTTACTTTCCATTTAGTGTATACATTTTTAATTAAAACTTTTGAATAACATAATTATTCAAATTTCTTTTGAATAATCAGCACTGTTCCATTTAGGATTGGTAATTAAGGGTTGTCTTCTAATATTTTTGAGATTTTGAATATTTTTTCTAAGCTTTGTTTTTACTGATATCCAGAGTCAACTAGAAAATGTGGGTGGGAATATAAAGTTTATATACAGATGTAGAATGTTGCTGTACTTATATACCTGTCATTCAGATTCAGCCATTGTCAGTGTTGCTTATTATCTGATAGTTATCTCTGGATAAATCAGAGAAACTTTAAATTGAAATTGGCATTCACTTTACATTGAACTGAAATCACCAATTCTTCAGATGCTTTTTTTTTTTTTTTTAAAGAGCACGGTCTACAGGATCTCACTACACAGATCGGATTGTAGTGATCCTCCTGTTTTCAGCTTCCCAAGTGCTGGGATTACAGGCACGACACCACCATGTCCCATCTCAGTTGCCTTGTGAGCACGCCCCAGGGGCAGAGCTGGCCCTGGCAAGGCAGGCTGGGGATCCAACCTCCAACCTCCAGATGCTTCTCTTGTATTTTTAGTGTTGTGAAACATATGCTCTTATTCTGAGCTGTGCTATAGATGTAAAAGGTTTATTGTAATTAACCCTAATCCTAAATTTGTCTAGAAGCAGCAAAATGAGCATAGTATGTCTTAGGCTTTCATATACCTTTTAAAAATTTAGTGTTAGGTCGAAAATATTTTAAGAAACAGAAGTCCTCATAGCGGTCGTTGCAGATGCCTACGACCTTAGGAGAGAATAGATGTTCTCTGTTATGTACTATGTCCTCATAAGTGCTAATTATCGAGACGATGTAGCAGGTGAAGGGACCGAAGTGAAGCAGTTGTTAGTAATACGGTTAGAGAATGAAAGTTCTTAGGTGGGGATGGAATCATCCCCCAGACTAGAATTGAGTTGAGTTCCATTGAGATGTTTAATGCTCACATAGGAAGTCTATTAATCCGTTGTGGACTGCCTCATATGTGTGTCAAATGAGCCATCAGAATACATAAAATTTGCAAGTTTAATTTGGTGGGTTTGTGAGAAAGTCAAAGCATTAATAAATTGGCGTCTTTTTTTTTTTTTTTTTTTCCTCCAAATGCCTTCAGGGCAGGTTTGGCTGGCTTGAGTTGTGGGGATCAAACCACAGAAACCTGAGCCTGACTGCTTTGTTGAAGCAGCCACTTAAAGAACTGAACTAAGGGGCAGGCCCCCTAAATTGGCTTCTTATAATTTAAGTATACTGCACGGGCCTCTGAATTAATTCATTCAGCACAAATTTGTGTCATTGTGCTGTTGAACAGAAATGTAATGAGAGTAAAATACAGTTTGAAATTTTCTAGTAGCCGCATCAAGAACTAGGAGAATTGATTGTAACATATTCTCAATCTGTCCAACATAATACTTGAAAATATTTGAGAAAAATGTTTTTCTTTGTAGCCGTCTTCAAATATATGGGGCTGGTGATTGTCACTGGTATAAAATGTGTAAGATTTGCATGCTACTTTCTGTTGTGTTAATATTTTCACCCCAGACTTCTGAATAAGTTGAATAAGTTGGTTTATAGGCTCACAGTGGAATCACAGTAGCTACAACAGTAGTGTCGCACTTCACCACAGCTCTGTGGTGTGTTTTTCCTCCACTTCTGCCACCTTGAGAGATGCTCGCGATTGCAGTCAGTAGATAGAAGAGAGAAAGCTCCTTTCCTCTTGCGTAACAGTGAATAAGCTGGTCGGTGTTTAGTAAATGCTGTGCAGGCAATTATGCCAGCAGTTTAAGTCTCCGCGGTCTGCTCTTTGCGTCAGAAGTAAAGGGGACGTGCATTCAACAAAGTGCCCACTGTGTGTAAGTTCTCCTGACTTGGTTCTAGGCCAGTCCATGGACTGCACTATTTACAAGTAGGCAAATCTGTGTATTTTAACAGCTTGTCTTGTTCTGATGAAGTTAATAATGAGTGGGCTTGTTTCTAACTTATAGTTCCTGAGTAACAATTTAGTAGGCTTTTTTTATATAGCCAAGTTCCTATAATCAGAAAATGATACAAGATTTTACTTAGATAAAATGAGGTTCAGTGATTTGCCAATCTTAAAATGAGTGGGGATTTAATTTTTAGGTGTTGAGAATATTATCTTTTTGTGCTTTGCTTACTAGTCGGCAGCAGGAAATAGAAGAGAAACTCATCGAGGAAGAAACAGCACGAAGAGTGGAAGAGTTGGTGGCAAAAAGGGTAGAGGAAGAATTGGAGAAAAGGAAGGATGAAATTGAGCGCGAAGTTCTCCGAAGGGTGGAGGAAGCCAAGCGCATCATGGAAAAGCAGTTGCTCGAAGAACTCGAGCGACAGAGACAAGCTGAGCTTGCTGCACAAAAAGCCAGAGAGGTAACGCTCGGTCGTTTGGAAAGTAGAGACAGTCCATGGCAAAACTTTCAGTGTTGGGTTGTGCCTCCTGCTCAGTTCAGAAAGAGATGGAATACAGACTATGGCATTCCTTTCTCATCTAAACTCACATTGCTGCGAAAGTTAATTTTTTAGCCTATTCACAAGTGCTGACTGATACTTAAAAGTTACTTTCATAAAACTTATTCAAGGATACCTTTTTGATTTAATGGAACTGGCTTACATATTTGAGAAGTGTTTGAAACTTTTGCCATGGCTGCAGGACTTACATTCTCTTGGGAGGGTGGGGGAGATAGGGAGTGGCGAAGGGCAACAGTGGGAAATCCTCCTGTGGTTGTACATTCTTTTCTGTTCATCACTCTGTTACCTAGACTGTGAGAGGCTTTTTGCCTTCAGTCAGAGTGCAAAGAGCAGGGCCTAATACCGAGCGACAGTACCTGCTGTTGGTAAATAGGTCTTCTCACTCTTCTTTTTCCTTCTTTTGTTCCCTTTTCCCTCCCCAAATCCTGCTTCAATACAGTGGACTAATTCTAGCATTCTGATCATAAGGCCCTCCATTTTCCTAATGTGTTTCAAGGAATCTTTTTAGGAAACCATGTCCAGAGCATTCGTCCATTTTTTTAGTACCTACTAACAACTCCTTTTTTTCTCTAGAGAGTTATGAAGGAACAGGTTGTCCTTGTCTGGAGTCAAGCTAAACACATGATTTGTTTTGTCAGCAGCGGGAGCAGAAGTTGAAAATGTCTTTCTGTGAGACAGTAATTTGCTACTGAAGCTTTATGGCTTGCGCGCACTGATTACTCCAGGGTCCTAGAGCTCGGTGGAAGCCGCCTAGCACTCGAGGCAGATCACTTACAGCACTGAGTGTCCAGCAGTGTGGTTTGCGCGACGAATGTGCATCCCAGTGGCGTGACCTAGGAAATTCTGAAGTTAAATTCTTTTAAACTGAAATATTTGACTTAAAAAAATCAATGACTCGTTGTCATTTTCCATCTTGGCGTGATTGGGGACAAGTTAACTGTCATATTAATCTCTTTGCTTTCCAGTAAGCGTAGCTTTTAAGTTGCGTTTGCCCTTGTCCTGTCTCTAGATACACGTCTTCATTAATAGTGGATTCAGACTACGATATTGAATGTGTGAAATTTTTAATTGCATCAGTGCTTTTAATACTAAGTTTTGGAGTAATTGTGCTCTCTTGTAGCGAGTTATTAATCATAGTAAGATTTTTTTCTCTTCATTTGCTTTTTGTTTTGTATTAACAATTTTTTTTTTACACGGACACAACCCTCTTGACAGTCTTTCCAAATAATAAAATCATTTGACTATGTATGCTGTGATCTGAACACTGCCCAAACCATCAAGCAGTGTTCATATAGTTTGCATTATAAAACTGCATTAAATTCTCCAAGAAAAATAAATTACTGAAGAGTTTTATTTCCTGACCATGCATCCCCTGGATTCCTGAATTTCAGTTCAGACTGTAGGTGACAGTTTAAGCTGCCTTTAGCAGTTGTCAACATCTGAGTGTTAAGCCCATTTTCCCCATGGAAGAAGCCCGTAGTTCCATGAAGTATGGATTACCATTTGTATTTTTCACTAACAGTAAATGTATTTTTCTTATTAATTGTTTGCCTTAGGAATGATGAATTACATTTTTTGTTCCTTCTTACCATAAACATCTGCATTCCTCAGCTCAGCCTCCCTTGTATGTTGTTCCTTTATAAATGGTTGAGCTGCCGATGCAGGTATTGCCAAGCTAACAGTACAAATCATTTTAAAGAGGAAGCTGGCGCGTATGGCAGCCGAGGAGCACACTCTGCAGGACACTGGACAAGACAGTAAATATTCAACTTTTAATGCTGATTAAAGGAGTATAGGTAAAGAATACGTAGGTATACATGATTGGTGAGACAAATATTCACTTTATTTATATTTTATATATTATTTTTTTAATTTGGTAAATACTATCCAGTTTTGTAGTTGTCCTTGTTGATTTGTGTGATATTAAAGTATTAGTAATAATTACCAGGAAACTATCCTAGGGAGGGTTTAGTCGGTTGCTGTTTGGACTGGGAGGGATGATGTAAATTCAGTGCTAGACACCAGTGCTAGTGGCTGCACAGTTTGTCATT
This sequence comes from Octodon degus, assembly GCF_000260255.1. NCBI lineage: Eukaryota > Metazoa > Chordata > Mammalia > Rodentia > Octodontidae > Octodon > Octodon degus. The sequence goes on from NW_004524615.1 coordinate 5,185,315, forward strand.
TGTCAGACAGAAGGGAGCTGTATAGCTACCCTTAAGTCAGACCAAAGAGGCAGAGCAAGATTAGTGAGTATTGACACAAACAATAAACAATTTATTTTTTCTAACATCTTAACCTGTCCTCCCCTGTAGGAGGAAGAACGAGCAAAGCGTGAGGAGCTGGAGCGAATACTGGAAGAGAATAACCGAAAAATTGCGGAAGCGCAGGCCAAGCTGGTATGTACAGACCCGACGTGGGGGACTGCATTTGCATCTGCTTTACTTTTCTTCTAGTTTTTATTTTATTTATTTATTTTTATTTTTATTTTTTTTGCAGTACCAGGGATTGAACTCAGGAGCTTGTGCTTGGCTAGGCAGGTGCTTACACCACTAAGCTATCTTCCCGGCCCTAAAAGTTTTTTTTTTGTACCAGGAGTCAAACTTAGGACTTTGCAATTCAGAAAGGCACTTATGCTGCTGAGCTTTCTCCCCTCCTTTCTTTGAGTTTTTATGGAGTGATTCCATGCTTTATAATTTGATTTAAAAAAAAAAAAAATTAAGTACTTTGAGTTTCAGGCAAGAGGAGGGCTATTCTAGTAGGTTTTGAACCCTGATATGGAGAGAATTGCACAATTTGTGGTAGTTTAGAACAGGTTTCTTTTATAATAAGTTGTATTGTCACTTATTTTTTTTTTTTTTTATCCTAACCTTATTGGAAATTTTTTGGTTTAAAGACTCAGCACTCAGTGTGCAGCAGTTCACTGTGTGAGTTGCCCTCTTTTACTTGAGCAGGCGTTTGGAGCAGTAACTTGTGTCTCCTGATCCTAGCACACAGCCTAACCAGAAAGAGGCTGACAGAATGGAGGTGGAAAATATGGTCTAGAACAGTTTAAAATTACAGTAAAGAAGCTAACGTAAGGATTTCTTTTCTTTTTTTTCTTTTTTCTTTTTTTTTTTTTTTCTTCTTGGCGGAACCAGGGATTGAACTCAGACCCTTGAGCTTGCCAGGGAAGCACTTATTCTACTGAGCCATCTCCCCAGCCCAAGAACTTATTTCAAAGTTTAAAAAACACCATTCCTGTTTTTCTTCCAACTGTTGTTAGTACTTGTATTTTCACTTTTTTTCTAACATAGTACTGGGTCTGCAGGGTCTCATTACACAGATAGGACCCTTGTGATCTTCCTGTTTCCAGGCTCTCAACTGCTGGGATTACAGGAGTGCACCACCACGCCCAGTCTCAATGCCAGGGGTGGGGCCAGCACTGTTTTAACATTTTAAAAGTAAATTATTTTGATGATGTGGGTGTTTGCATTTGTGAGTGTGAATGTATTTTGGAGTGGCTCAGTCTGAGGAAGAAGAAAGCTAATATAACTACTGGAACACGCATATAAGTAACCCACAGCATGCGGGGAGCATTACGAGGAAAGACGCTTTCCTCAGTGCTCGTGGTGCAGAAAGTATGCTTCGAAGGAGAACACAAGGGCTGGCCATATATATAGCTCAGGGGAATAAAGCACCTGCAAGCAGTCCCAGGGGCTGGGGGTTCATCTCTGGGCCTGCCATGCAACCAAAAGAAAAAGGAGAACACAGTCACATTTAGGGGAAGCTGGCTTGGGCTGGTGGGGTGGTATGTGGTGCTGGTATTTAGTGTCCTCGACTCAGGCCCCAGGGGTGCTTAGCTTTAGGCATCTAGAGAAACTTGTCTGGTTAGAGCTTGTTGGGAATACTGGGAGAGACGCTGCTGCTGAGTCAGTGCAAGTGGGGATGTGGCCAGGAGCAGCGAATTGCGGGCTTCTCTTAAAAGCTTGGTGTGCCTGTGTGTCTAAATAGAAGACCTTGATGGGCCCCAGCGAGAGCAGTGGGCCCCCAGCTCCCAGGATCGGGGCAGAGAGCCCTTCCCAAAATGCCTGTGGCCGTGGCCTTCTGCGTCCCTCTTGGCCGGCCTGCTGTTGTAGTTGCTGATGGCCTCAGGAGTAAACCTACTGTTTTGACCTGTAAATACCAACATAGTTTTCAGATTGGGTAGAATCTGGAAGGATGTTGATGTAGAAAATGCATACATTGCTTTAAAAAAGATTTGGGGTGATGGGGGGGAAAGATTTGGCAGAAATAGGGACTTTCTGGTAAGGGCTCAAAAACAAGGAGGACCTGTAATAGAAAATGAGGGAGGACAGGTCCCTTCCGAAACGGTACTGGAAGCCCTAACTGCATGGTGGCCTGTGATGCTGTGTAAGGCAGAGTTTTCAGGGTGAGTTCAGTCAAATGTGGACGGTGCAGTGCGGCTGCGTGCCGCTCATGGACAGCAGGAAGAGATCACAGAGTTCGCCGAGTTGTAGCAGGAGCCAGCGCATGTGCCTGCTCTGCGATTCTCCAGCCCAGTGAGGTGTGCTGCCAGGGCTTGGGGGAGCGGCTGGAGCGTCCATCCTCTCTTCCCCCTTAGCCAGTGGGCCCTCTGCCCTGAGCCGGTACAGCAAGGACGCTCTCACCATGAGTTAACACTGTGAAAAATAAATTCCATTTCTTGATAATGTACCCAGTTGGTGGTATTTTGTTATATCAGCAGGAAATGCACTAAGCCGTGAGGTTTTTGAAGCTATAGCGGAAGTGCCACCACCAAGGATGAAAAGTGACACTGAGGCTGTGAGGGAGGGAGGCAACCCCAAAGACCCCAAAGAGCACACCGCGCCCTTGAAGAGCACAGTGGCCTGTGATCTGCAGCCACCAGCAGGCCGGAGGGGCGGGGGCAGGTGCAGGCTGCCGCCATTTTTGTTGGGGCGCGTCCCACCAGCACCTGCGCACCTCCAGATGCCTGGGCCTCCGGGACAGTTCTGTTCTGAGCCACCCAGCTTGTGGTCGTTGTTTACAGCGGGCACAGGAAGTGAGTACAGCAGGAGGGCAGTTACAGGAGGCCGAGTGCATGTAAGTGGAAATGACACGGTACCTACTCTTGGGATGGTAGCAGTGTTGTGCATGCAGGTGCCAGATGCAAGTGTCAGATGACTTCATTTGGGATGAAGTGGTAGGGCTGTGTGAGGAGAAGGTTGCCAGCCAGCGCTGGAGGGGGGCGGCCCCTTGGCCGCGTGTTAATGACGACAGTGCAGCAGAGTGCAGTGTGCTAGTGCCTGCCGCTAGGTGGGGCCTGGGGGACGGACAGAAAGCCGACAGTAGAAAGCTGCTCCGGATGCGGGGCCTGCCTGCATGAAGCAGCAGCTCTTGGAAACTGAAGAGCGCAGCTGTGGGCGAACCTGTGGGCTGGCGGGGTGTGCAGAGTGAGGGAGAGCACACGGCTGTTGCCGCAAGCAGAGTGACTTCGTGCTACAGTGCCACAGATCGCCAGTGTGCAGAGAAAACTGAGTCACGCCTGGGAACGGCCTGGCAGAACAACAGCGTGGTAAGAGCGCTCCATGGGCTGCTGCTTCTGCATTGCTAGAATATAAAGTTTAAAGCAGGCAGAAAGCACACATTCCTCATGGCAGCATTGCAGAGCAGTGTTTGTGAGCTCTGAGGTAGTGATTTTGCATCTAATACTGATTAGATCAGTAATAAAACCAGCATTTAGGGGCTTGAGACAGAGTCTCGCCGTGTGGGTCGGGTTTGTCTTAAAGGCCTCAAACTCCCAGGGAGTACACGTGTGTGCCACCTTGCCCAGCTTGCCGTCACTGCTAGATGTGTGCGTGCCTTGGTCGCTTAGCGGTTACTTCTGTCTGGAAGCAGTTGTCAGTAGAATAGTGGGATCTGATCCAAGTTTGAAATTTCAACATGAGTTAAGGTGTTAATGGTAGGAAGAAGGTGATGGAGAAGAGAAGGCAGGAGGCGGCGTGCGCAGTGATGGGTGGTAGCTAATGAAACCTGGTTTTTGGTACCGTGAACTGAGCTGTAGGCCTTGCCTTGCACGCAGACCAGTGCCATGTGGCTGAGCTCCGTCTCCAGCCCTCGTGATGTCTTGCTGCAGGTTTGGGACAAGAAGACCATGCCGATAACTGCAGGCATGACTTCGCTGCGTGTGTCTCAGGCTTGTGTGCCTCCTAGCCTGTGGTTTTCTAATGACATCTCATTTATTTTTTAAGTTTTCCTATTCATTTGGTTAGCTGTAGTGAGAAGTGTGTTCATACAACATAGAGAAGATGATGCATCAAGGAATCGCATGACAGTGGATTGAGGTTTGTGTTTTGGAAGATTTAAAATGCCAGAGTCCATGTTTCTTAGGAGTGGCATGAATCCTAGTCATGTCGGATTTTGTCCATGCATGTGTGTTGTCGTGGTCCTTCTCCTCCTCCTCTTCCTCCTCCTTGTCCTCCTCCTCCTCTGTCTCCTTCACCTTCTCTTTCCTCCCTCCTCCTCCCTGTTTCCTCCTCCTTTCCTTCTCCCTCCCTCCTCCTCCCTCCCTCTTTCCTCCTTCCCTCCTCCTCTCTCCCTCCTCCTTCTTTCCTTTCTTCTTTCCTTCTTGTACCGGGGATTGAACTCAGGACTTATTCTACTGAGCTATGTCCCCAGCCTGTATGTGTGTATATACGTGCGTGTGTGTGTGCATATGTATGTTCTAAGTGAGTTTCGTTATCTTTACCTTCTAAAGGGACAGTTGCTAGTCACCTTGATGCAGTTTGTAAGTAGTTTAACAGTGGTAAAAGTTAAGTTCAGCACCAAGGCTGTCTGGGTACAGGAGGCAGTAGAAGACAGACACTGGGAGCGTACCCGAGCTCTTCTCTGGTGGTGCAGCCTTGTCTCATGTGCAGTGTTCTCACCGTTCACTCTGAGGAGCAGGGTGCAGTCTTGGGTTCGAGGGCTAGCAAGACCTGTCCTGCTTAGCTTTTTCCATGGCCTCAGATGTGCCTGCCATGCAGTCCTGAGGGTCAGTATAACATTTCTCCTTCTATGTATCTAAATGTGAAATAAAAGAAGGGAGAAAATCAGTGGGTATTTTCTGGCAAGTATTTCAGCTGGGATTCAAAATTTCCAAGTCCAGCATTTAGCAAAACACCCAATAAGCAGGTCTGGGGTTAGAGCCACATCACAAAGCCTGGGACCACTGTTGACCACACAGGGGTGGCTTTGGGTTTGTGGTAAGGAGTCTTACTCTTCTAGAAGTGTAAAGCTACAGTGGAGGGAAATACAGATATTCTCCCATGAAGGCAGGATGCTTTCCTTCCTGCTTGCACTGTGTGAGACACTCACAGCTGCTGGGACATTCCTCACTCAGGCCCCTGGGTCCCAGGTTTCTGGGCCTGACTGAAAAGGACGCTTGGTTTGTTTTCTTATAATTAAAAGTAATTCGGGCTGGTGAGATGGCTCAGCGGTCTAAAGCACCTACTTGGAACAAGCTTGGCAAAGCACAGGGACCGCGGTTCGATCCCCCAGCACCACATGCCAGCCAGCCCCGCCCCCTGGTGGGCTGAGCTGACCACACACACACACACACAAATAAATGTTTAAAAATTAAAAGTAATTCCAGTGGCGTATAATTAGTATTTCTGAAAAAATACTGTTTTATTTTTAATTGTTTTAATTTTTTGATTAGATAATGTGATCTTAGAGTTGCGATTGCATTCTTTTTCTTTCTTTTTTTTTTTTTTTTGGCAGAACTGGGGATTGAACTCAGACCCTTGCACTTGCCAGGCAAGTGCTTATTGCACTGAGCCATCTCCCCGGCCCCTATTCTTTTTCTTAGATAAGTAAAAGTCCAGTTCCTTCACCTTTCCCCCACCTCCCTGCTTCCCCTTACTGTTGGAAAAGTGTGTGTGTGTGTGTGTGTGTGTGTGTATGTATTTTAGGCTCTTTTGAAAGGCATGTTGATGAGATACATACTATTTTTGTTCTTTTTTGTGCAAAGTCGAATGTTTTTTTATTTTTTGCAAAGTCGAATGTTGTGTGGCGTTTGCTACTTCTCATTCTTCACTTTAACATTATCGTGCAGACTCACCTGTTCCAGAACATGGCCTTTCTCCATCACTGCCACGCCATTTTAAAAGTTTTATAGTCTTCAGTTTTGTAGATCTTCTGTGATTTAGTCAGTAGGCAGTTGATACTCACTTTTTTCACCCTCATTTTACAAATACATTGTGATAAGTGACCTTGTGAAAATAATCAGTGTTGCCTTGTACAGGCTTGCCAGTAACTTCCGTAAAATTAAGTTATTGGATAAAAGCCATTTAAGAAACCCAGTTTTAGTAGTATCATCGTGTCCTTTGTTCAGATAGCATACCCTATCATGCTTTCAAATTTTTTTCTGTGTGATTAGGTGAAATTGCGTACTTTCAATTTTACCTAAATTCCTCTTGGGGGGTTGAAGTTTGTGATACTGTTTTTGGTCCTTGCAGCCTTGTTCCCCAGAGTTGTTGCTCCGTGTCCTAGGGCAGAGTTTGACTTCAGGAAAAAGCCAGCCTGAGTTTTTGTCTTTGCAGAGGCTTCCCAAGCACTTGCGCACACAGAGTTCAGTTGCATATCCTGAAGCCCTTTCCTATATGTGGGGGGCTTACTGAAACTGGATGAAGAGCTGGCATATGAATTCGCTGCAGATCAGAAGCACAGTTTTTATTTTATTTTTTTAAATGTGTGTTTGGTTCAGGGTCTCTGCAGAGCTCACTGTCTTACTAATCTTCCTGTTTCAGCCTCCCCAGTGCTGGGATTACAGGTGTGAGCCCCATGTTTGGTCTTGGTGACAGGCTCTGAGTGCCTGGGATGGGACCCACACAGCATGTGGTTCCAGGGATTGAACCTGGGTCCTTGCGCTTGTCTAAGCAGGTGCTTAGACTGCTGAGCTATCTCCACAGCCTAATTTTTTTGTGGTAGTTACTAGTGAAAAAAACCTTCCGGTTATGGCACTTGTCAATGGTAGGGTTTCAGTGAAAATCCTAAAGCCAGTAAAGGGGGATCCTGGGCTGTTAAGTACAGAGTGGAAAACATGGAAAATTGGAAGTCCTCGAGGGTGAGGTGATAAGGAAAGGTGAGTCTAGCTCTATTTGCAGGATGGATTGAGAAACAGTGTGAACAGGAACACTTTTTAAAGATGTAAGAGATGTGTGGCCCTGCACGCATCTGGTGGCAGTAGAAATGGAAGTAAACTTGAGCAGAGCAAATGGAAACGAAGCATTGTCAAGTGTTTATAACCAGCCGGCAGGGGGAGGAGGTAGCTGAGCTGTGGGCCCTGCACAGCATGGACAGTGACTTTAGGGCAGACCTGAGCCCCTGGGATTACAAAGGGCCCATCCGCAAGTGGTGTCCACTGGCCAGCTGCGAGTGCAGCATGTGGCCGGGGTGAGCTCTGTCTTCTGTAGCTGACTCTTGGGTTTTTAGCTCCCCCTTCCCCCAGCTGCTGCCTTTCTCTGTTCTCTGGTTTATTTTTATTTTTATTTTTTTATGTATTTGGATGTTGTAGGGTTTCACTACACAGCTTGGACTCATAGTCATTCTTGTGCTTTGAGCTTCCCCAGCACTGGGATTACAGGCATATGCGGGAGACTCTGGCAGGCTCAGCCCGCCCTGGGACAGGGCTGGAGTGGCGTGCAGTACCCAGGATCAAACTACAGTCCTTTTGCTTGCTTCAGCAGATGCTTTAGTCCGCTGAGCTATTTCACCAGCCCTCCTCTGTGTGCTTCACCCTGTGGGTTTGCTGTCCCTGCACAGTCTGTCATCTGTGTGGCAGGCTGCCCACTTCATTGTCTTGAAACCTCTTTGTCTTGATGTACTCAGAGGTGCTTTGTTTTTCCTTGCTTTGCTACCCGTAGAATAAAGTTCTAACTATTTTAACAGCCTGGAGTCTGAAGGAGTGATAGGTGGAACACCTTAGAGCTTTGCTTGCACAGTGTGGGAGGATACGTCAGGAAGCAGAAGCATTTGTCCTAGCAAAGAGAAATGTCATTGCGTTTAGTTTGTTACTGGCCACGTTGAACGTAGTTTCATTAGAATAGTGGAGATAGCAAGGATGTAACGTTGGACTTGGGATTGAAGTAAGAAGGCAGCCTGGAAGATGTGAGTGCTTTACCTCAAGATCAGAGAGTTGTGAATGTGATCAGCAGAAAACCCAAGGCTCAGTGAGAACAGCCTTTCTTTGTTAAGTGAGCTTAGAGCCGGCGACCCCAGGAGCAGAAGGAGCAGCGGTCTGTGTTGTCAGGTGCTGCGCTTTGTCTTTGTCCTCTACTGACTCAGTCCGCCCAGACTCCCTTCGTTGTTGCTCTATGTCCCTTGGCAGAAAAGGAGTTGGGTCTGGTTCAGAGGGAGGAAGCAAGTGTGGTATCCTTGGAAGGCAGGAAGGAGAGATGGGTCAGAGATAGAGTTCATGAGAATGGCCTGACCTTTCTTGATAAGAGGTAAAATCTTCTGTGAAAAAATAAAGGAAGGAAATCAGTTGCCTAAGATTGAAGCGGTTGGAGGCACTATGGGAATTAATGATACCGTTTGAAGTTAGCTAGCGTTTTACAGTCAGCTAGGACAGAAAGTTTCCACATTCTTCTCCAGGAAATTGGGCCTGTGTTGTTTCTTGCTTGGTTATATATGGACAGCATGGTGTGGCTGTGGGGGGAATTTCTGTAGGGTTTGTATACCTCTAACTATAAACATAGAGTAGTCTGTGTCTGGATTTATAATCCACAGTAAGTTCATCTGGTACACTGAAGGCAGGGAGGGTACAAGGCGGATCTCAAGGCATGCTTTATAGATGTTTCCATTTTTGAAATGTGGCTTTTCCTACAATTTGTTACTTAATTTGTTCATTAATGTGAGTACAGTTACTAGGCATCCTTTCCTGATCCCTCAGTCACATGCTGACCCTGAATCCCGCCTAGGCCTGCTGTGCGGCCACGCTGCTGTGCCCGGTCTGCACTGCGGTTGTCCGCCGGCAGCCTGGACGCCAGCAGGGGCACTGTGAAGACACGGCAGCTTCTGACTTCTGCTTTTACCTTTACCTTGCAGGCTGAAGAACAGTTGAGAATTGTTGAAGAACAAAGAAAGATTCATGAGGAAAGGATGAAACTAGAACAGGAACGACAACGACAACAAAAAGAAGAACAAAAAATTATCCTGGGCAAGGGGAAGTCCAGGCCAAAACTGTCCTTCACATTAAAATCCCAGGATTAAATTGCAAACTCTGAACTTTTTACAAAGAAAAATGGAAGAACTTTGTATGGTAGCTTCATGTTGAAGTGTTTTTTTGTTTCTTTTTTTTTGTTTTTGTTTTTGTTTTATTTTATTTTTTAAATTTGGAAAATCTGGAAAGTTAGCTTGTTCTAGTAGGGGCTCTGCTCTGCAATCCCTTTTATTTCCCACCTTGACTCCATTGTCAGATCCTTATCAGATCATTGCTGTCTTCTAAAGAAAGTGCTATATTTTTCACCTGTTGGATTCTGTATTAGTGGTCTGCAAAAGTGATCACTCTGAAACTATAGATGGTCTGATAAGGTTTTTACTGACTGACCCGCTCCGCCGACTGCAGGGTTACATATACTCTGTAATACATCATAATGCTGGTTCCACTCACTTTTTGTTTTTTTATATATTTATAAAAAAATAAAAAGTTGACAGTTACATTGGAAAAGTCCCAGGTTGTTAGTGGACCTGTGTGGTAGTTGTTAGCCGGTGTCTGCGAGACGCCGGCACCCTGATGCTCCGGTACAGGTAAGGAAACGGCAGGCCAGCTGGGTGAACACGCACTTCGGTGTTGTCTCTGTTCCATTTGTTTTTATTTTATTGACAAAATCAAACCAGCGTTCCCCATTGTGTAAATAAATGATTTTGCTGAATAAAGTAAAGTCTTAAATTCCTATGTTTAAGCAATTTTTTTTAAAGTTCTGTCAAGTCTTAACAGGGTGGTTTACTTCATGATCAACAGTTAAAAGTCCTATACTTTCTCTCCTTTATACTTTTAACATAGGGCCATGTGTACATTAAATGTACTTGGTTAATTGGTGTTTACGACCTTTTTTACAAATACTTTATGCCAATAGACCAATTAGGACATCAGGTATTACCTTTAAGAAACATACCACTACTCAGAGGTATAAGTTTATAAACCTGTGCCTCTGTCTTAGGAGATTAAGTATTACCACCACAATTTATATTTTGAAAGACTAGAAAGATACTCTTTAAGGTTTTATGGAATACTAGGGTTTTTCAGAGATGGCCATCAGAAGGAATTAGCTTTGTACATTCAGAAAAGGCCGAGCTAGTCACATCATCCTTGCATGACTTATTTTTTACGTGTGAAGTCTTATGAATGACTTCAGTTTTAAACACCTGCCCTGCCTCATGTGTAATTACACGTTCAAGTCTGCTGGTGCTAAGGCCTTCATTCAGGATAAAGGTACAGATAGGACGTGCTTCCTGAGTTGTCACAGCAGAAAGCATGTTTTCAGTATTGAGATAGGTCATTCTTTAAAATTGATAACATTTAAATCAATGAGATGAAGTTACTTTGTGCATGCATGCTAAGAAAAGTTATGCTTTTGTTTTGAGTTCCTCAGTGGGTTAATTGTAAGGAACAGTACAATCATTTTAGGTGTATTTAAAGATAGAATTTTAAATAGCCATGAACTGTAGTGAGAACTTCTAGGAACAGAATACCTGTTATTCTAAAATGAGACATCAAGTTTACGTCCCTAAAGACTAGGTTGCCTGTCTTATCTTTAAGTACATACAGGTTAGCTATACTTCCCAAGAGTCTTAAAACTTGTATTTTTCCTAATGTAACCTTTTGGATGCAAATTTCATTGTTCCCAAGTTGTGTCTTGGAGTTTTTGGAAATGTTCACTTAAAACATGTTTTAACTCTACTAGTATTCTAAACGTATCTAAAGAGAGGAGCCTGGACCAAAAAGAGTTTGAAATCAGCACATGGACGTGTGTTGGGTTTCTGTGTTGCTGACTGCCACGTGGTGTGAGATTGCAGTAAGCTGCTCCATGATGCGCGCAAGGTCTGCTCCCCGCTGGAGACACAGGGTTGCTCCGGGCCTGGTGACCAACTGCTGCTCTGCAGGCTGAGAGAAGGAGGCTGTAACTGTCAGTGGTAGCCCCAGTGTGTTCTGTGCTGCAACTGTGTAGTAGTTGGTTTTCATGTGTTTCCACTGCCTTTGTGTAAATGCTATAAAAGTTAAATTTTTTGCCACTAGTTCAGATGTTCCCTAACTTATTAAATACACCTTTATTCCAAGTTTGTTTCCTTAGGTTATTAAAATGCTTTATAGAATTAACTAATGACTTTGTTTATTTTTATTACAGTATTGAAAAATATGTAGTTATTGCCGTTTATGTTGTGGAGTTTGCAGAATAATCAATTGTATAAACCAAACCTTTAAATTAGCTTGGTGTGAGGAGTCTTTCATGCTTCGAATAGGGGAAGAGACTTGCAGTTTCGGCCTCACAACTTCAGCTCTTTTTTTCTTTTGAGAGGGCTGCACTTAGGCTGGTGTGGACCTCCACGGTGGTCCTCCCGCTTCCCTCCAACCGAGACTCCCTGCGCTGCCCTGACTGCTCAGGCTCGCTCCCTTGGGAGCATCTGATCCTGGGGGCCTGTCCAAAGAGACTAGTTGCTGTTGTCCCTAGTGCAGCACTTCCACGAGTTGTTAGCGCTTTAGCGTTCCCTTTACTCTTCTGAAGTGAGCACATTCCAGCTCCTTCACCTTGTTTCTGACGCTGTGCTTCACTGCGCGTGTCCTCAGATTGTTGGGGGCTGGCGCTGGGTTTCTTTTTCCTGCACTCAGCCAGCAGTGCTGTTCTGCTGAGGGCGAGTTCCATGGAGACTCCCATTCCTTCTGGGAGAGGCCTGAGAACATGCAAATTCTGTGTCTGGGCTGCTTTGAGGACGCCAGCTGTGCTGAAGGTGGAAGGACTGGAAGACTAGGCTGGCTGCTCCAGCCCAAGCCTGAGCCCCTACGATGGCTGGTTAGAGTGCCACTTAGGGGAATTCTGGATTGCTCCCCAAGGTGGTTATTTAGTGTTGCTCAGTGACAGTTGGCCTGTTCTGTGTGGGGAGAATCTGAAAGACTGGCTGAGGTTGCAGTGCACGTTGTAGCCAATGGGCCACTACTTGCTTACGGTGGTCAGTTTGTGCCTTGTTATTCGCTGTTAAGTGATTCAGAGCTGGAAAATGATTCCGAGTATTTAGTGGAGGTAGGGTGCTTTTGTAAGCCTCCTCCTACCCCAAAGGTAGCACAAATCAGAATGCCTTTACTTTAGTGGTTGTAGCCTTTGACACCTAGACCTATGGATTTAAAACTCAAAACATTTCATTGGAAGTTGGATTTGAAAAGATTTTTTTTTTTTTTTTGAGCTTTCTTTGGCTGGTCAGAGTGTATGGGGATGTTTCTTAATACATTTTCATTGAACTTTGAAGCCTCAAAGTATTTTGTCACTGATTCAGCACTGTCAGAGTTGCATGCTTGGGGCTAGTGAGATAGCTCAGTGGACAAAGCGTCGGTTTTGGCAAGCTCAGGGACCAGGGTTCCATCCCCTGTCCTGCAGGCCACACTGGCCCTGAGCCAGCGGTGTGGTGAAATTACACCTGTAATTTTAGTGCTGAGGAGGCTGAAAACAGGAAGATCACCACGTGTCCAATCTGTAGTGAGACCCTGTACCAAATACACAGATGCAAAAGGAAAGCACACTTGTAACATTGTTAGTGCCAGTATGTGTTCGAAGGTTGGTACAAGCGTTGATTAACCAGTTACGAGGATTAAAGCGTTCCCCATGCAGCTTTGTGTGGTGCTTTTCTCTGCTTTCACTGTGAATTTGCTGGTACAGTAAGGAATAAGAGTGCATAGTTGGAGTTGCGTCTAAGCACCATTAGCACATTACAAGGTGAGATGCTGGTGGTGTGGACACAGGAAAGCGTCCACGTACAGCTGTGCTCCGTAACTGCCTACATTCTGAGCAGTGGCATTTAACTTTCGGTATCCACATGGAGTGTGTGCGCCATATTCCTAGAGATCTTATTTAAGGTATTTGAGTAAGGAATAATGGAGACTGAGCACAGCTGTAACTGATCTGCCAAGTACCATAGTGCACCGGGCCCATCAGGAGGGGTGAGTGGAGCATTGCTGGGCTCAGACCCCTCCGTCTTCAAAGGAGGAGCCAAAGCTTCATACCGGGTGTCCAGGCTAGTTGGAGCCCTCGCTGTCCTTGTGAGTGTGCCATTTTGGTATTAATAATGCCTTAAAAAGGGTTGAGCTAGATATTTATGGGACCTTTAGTGTGTTCTGCTTCCATGATAAGAATGTAAGATACAAGTTGTCAGTACACTTCCCAGGAATGGCTTAGACGACACTAGTGCTTACCAAGCTCAGTAATTTTTCAGCAGTGTTACATTTAGGTAAGGTTTACTGTTACAGAAGTTGTTAAGTGCCTTTTGAAGTGTTAAGTATTCGTGGAGTATTGTGCAAGGAATACTTAAGAAGTATTACTAACCCGTGAGGACTCGTGATAACTTAGTAAGGTATTTTCCAGAGAAAAAGTGGTGACCATCCTATTACTTTAAAGCCAGAATTACCAGATTTTGTATTTGCCACTTCTTTGTACAATTTGTTCACCTATCTTAAAATTATCTTTGAAATTCCAAAATCTATAATAATTTAACTTACAATCTTCCTCAACTTCAGAGAACAGTGGCCTTTCACTGAAATCTGTTTTGGAATGGGGTTAAGGACATACTGGTAGAATTACAGGTTTTGGGGGGCTGGGGAGATTGCTCAGTTGAATAAGTGCTTCCTCAAGTGCCTGAGTTCAATCCCTGACCCCCCTGGGAGTTTAAAGGTAAAATAAGGAAACTGATGTGACAGTTTGGATCCAGAAGTGACATTTTGGCTTGGCAAGATGGACCATAGTGGAATTGATGGGCTGGAGGTGGAGCCGATGAATGAGATTACAGCCTGGACCTCTCCGAAGTTGTCTGTAACTGTTGAGGCCCTTTACTTCGCTACAACAAATACATATTTACTAAAAATAAACTGGTGCATGTTCCCACACTAATAAAAAGTTCAGAGAATCTTCAAGCAGAATTTGTTGTGAAGTACACCCGTTTTAAAAAAGCGACTTTTAAAAGTATGTTTACATTTTTCCAAGGTAAAACACTGGATTTACCGCAGATATTTTTGGAAGCGCGGTTTTTTCCAGACAATGCGAATGTCCTTTACTTCCTCTGTTTCTTGGAGAGAGGAGGCAAGGAGCTGAGAGGTCACAATTTCAATTTCACAACAAGCTCGCTAAATAGGAAATGTACTTCGAAGCTCAGCCTAGTTCATGCATCTAACTAGGTCAGGTTTCAGTGAATTCCTTCTTAATTTCTTTACGCATACTCACAAGTAGCCCCTGCCCCTTTCCTGGTTTTAATCTTGAAACTGTGCCAGTGAGTTCAGATCATACAACCCTTGAGTTGTTTTTTTTTTTTTTTTTTTTAATTTCAATTGAAAGCTTAGTTTCAATTAAGTTACAAAAAGAACTTTCTCAGTTAAAGATCTGTGTGGAAAAACAGGCATGCATTTCATGTTGTGCGTGCCTTAGTGTGCTTTTGAGCTTAGTCTTCATAAACTTGTAACACTCCAGGAGAAATACACATGTACTACGTTAACGTTTAAAGCCACTACTGAGAAGCATGTCGCATGGTAGGCCCGGCCGTAGGGCGATGCGGCCCAGGTGAAGCCCAGCGCGGGTAGCAGGGCCAGGTGATCTCCACCCTGGGTAGGGGCTCTTAGCTCAGCGCCAAGGCCGGGATCAGCCCCGCGTCCCGGAAACTAATGTTTGCAAGGAAGCAAAAGGCAGTATACCTTTAAAACTCCCCAGAAATTGCTATCAAGGAGAATGTAAATTAATTTAGCGAGTAGCTGAACAAGTGTTTTGCCTTGTGGATTCCTGAATTTAGCTTAATGGAAAATTGCTTAAATAAAATTCGTGGAAATGCTGTCCGTTTCCTTCCTTTGAAGAAACCCCGATGAGGACAGCATTTAAAAACAACGTGGGCACACAGCCCGCCCCATTGTTTGCCGTCCACCCCGGGCTACCAACGCCGCCCCCCGTTTCCGTCGCGCGCTCCCGGCTGTCGCCTCCACGCGGATCCTCCGGGGCCTCGGTCGGGTCTAGTTCCCCGGGACGCGGCCTCCAGGCGGACGCGGCTCCGGCGCAGTGTAGCAGGGCAGAGCGCTAGTGGGCGCTGTGGGTCCGCGGAAGGCGCCGGTGCGGGCCGCTTGGAGCTGCTCCGGGCGCGGCGCGACCTCTGGAATCCGAGCCCCGTGCGGGCCGGGCCCGGCCGGGCGGCTCCTGGGTCTCTGCGCTCCTCCGGCACTCATGGGCCTGGCCGCCGTCTGAGCCTCGCTAGTCCCGGGCAAGGGATTGGAGGAGCACCGGCGGGACCAGGCGGGTCGCGGGGCCCGGTGATTGCCCGTCCAGAACCGAGGTCGATGAGGACCACTGGGGTCGCCGGGGCGCTGCGCGTGGCCGCCGCGCACACAAGGACCGCGTGGGACTCGGGGACCCCCGCCTCCCCGGTCGTGCGTGGGGCGAGCTTCGCGCTCCAAATCCTTCGTGCAGTTGGGACCTTGCTGCGCTGCGGGAACGCGGGCGGCAGGGCGGGGACAGGCGGTCCGGCGGGTCAGTGGCCTCGGCCCCGGCGTCCCCGCTTCGCCGCCCCGCCCCGCCCCGCCCGCCTCCCTCCTCAGCCGCGGGTACCCTCGGGCCCAAGCTGCCGCCGTCCGCTACCTGTCAGCCGAGCCCCGCCTCGCGGATGCCAGGCGGGGCTGCGGACGGACGGGCGGGCCGCCCAATCATCGTGCGGCTATGGCGTGGCGGACCAATAGGCTGAGGGCGGTGGGGCGGGGCTCCGCGTTTATAGCGCTCTGACAGCGCGCCCGCCGCGCTGACTCTCCGCGGCGGGGGCGGCGGCGCCGGCCAGAGCAAGGAACCGCGAGCAGCGGACCGAGCCCTCCCCGCACACAAAGGCCCGCGCGCCGGCGCCCGCGGCGGATCGGAACCGCCCAACTGCTCCGCGGGCCGGGAGCCGCGAGAACTGAGGAGGCGCCTTCCCCGCTTCGCTCGCCGGACATGGAGCCGCGCCGACGCGGCGCCCGCGCGCCCGGGCCG
>NW_004524615.1:5201593-5253858 GCF_000260255.1 Octodon degus
CCTGCCTGCCCGCCCGGAGGGAGCCTCGGAGCCCCGGCCCGGCCCGTCCCCTTCGCCCCGGAGCGCGCGGCCCGCAGCGGCCTCGCCATGGGCGCGCGCCGGGACTTGCTGTGGAAGTACTGCTGGGGCGTGCTGATGGTTTTGTGCAGAACTGCGATCTCCAGATCCATAGTTTTAGAGCCTATCTATTGGAATTCCTCGAACTCCAAGTAAGTGGCGTTCGCGAGGTCCCTCGATTCCCATCCCGGGTCCCCGCGCCGCGCTCGCGCGCCGTCCGGGCGGGAGGAGAGCTCGGCCCGCGGAGCGCGGTTCCAAAGCCCGGAGCTGGGGCCCGACCCGCACCTCGCCACCCTTCCCCGGGGAAACGCGGCTTCACAGCCCGCGCCGACCGGAGCGGCGCCCTCCGCGTCTCTCCGCCCCGGCGCTCCAGGGTGTCCAACGGCCGGGCGGCTCGTTCGCGTCTGGGAAGAGGTCTGGCGGCCCGGCCGGAGCCTCGCTGCTTTCCTAGGACGCAGGACACGGGCGCACACAGGGCGGACGCCCGACGGCCTCGAGACCTGCGGAGACGCTGCGCTCGCAGGGGCGCGGGCGGCGCGGGCTGGGTCCGGGTCCGCGGGCTGCAGGGCGGGTGGCGCGGATTTGGGTCCCGGCGGCGGAGCGCGCCCGCCGGAGGAACCCGTGATCGAGGTCCTCGGCGCTCCGCCGGCGCTTGGGTGCTCGGTGAGCTCGCTCGAACGCGGGAGACTCGATGCGATCCTTTGGTGGCCGCGGGTTCCACGCGGGAGAGCCCCGGCGCCGCGGCCTCGCCCTTCGAGGACAAACCAGTGGCCTCAAGCTCTGCACGGTCCGGCCTCTGGCTCCGACTTAAGGACACTGTCTACAGGAGCTCCGGCCCTGCGGAGTCGCCGCTGGCGCAGCAGCTTTCGGCCCCTGGGGCCTGGGTAGGAACGGGCCCTGGGATCCAACTTGATCCTAGGAAACGGCAGAGCTGGGAGCCAGCCAGGCCCATGGAGTGTAACTTTCAGTTTGGGGCCAGCAGGACACACGGGCAGAGGTGAGGAAATGCAACCCGTCCGGAATGCAGCCGGCCACACTCGCGGCGACCCGTGCGCCCAGAGTTGCACAGTGCATCGCTCTCAGAATGATGAGCAGAATCGCAATTTTAGCCCCGGGAAACTTGGGGCGCGCACCGGGCCGCTCTGGCTTGTTTCTGGAGCCAGGCTTTGATGCCCGAAGCAGATTCAGTGGCCTAGTTGAAGTTGATCGGGTGGAGCATGGATTTTAAGAGCACAGGGATATGGGCTTGGCCTGGAAATCACATCACAGTTAAAGGATTGCGTGTACTCTTGTAAGAGTGGTAAATTACAGATTTACCAATGTGTGCGCCCGGTCTCCCGATGAAAGGGCAAAAACGTCACACGTAACCCTGGGCTCCCGCATGGCACTTTCAGACTCTGCGTACACCCAAAAGTTACTTCCCGAATCCACCTTCCGTGTGGCTCGGTTTCGCGTGGGATTTTCCCGTGAACGTGAGGGGTCGCGTTTGCCAGTGGCATCTTCGCCGCGATTCTGAAGCCTAGGCGCCGGGAGGCTTCGGGCCAGGCTGGGCCGAGACCTGCGCGCGGTGGCTGCCTGGATGGAGCCGGGGCGCGGCGCCGGCCACTGCGCGCGGTGGGCGACAGAGGGCGCTGGGGGCCGCGGAAAGGCGCTCGCCCCTCCCCCGCCGCCTCCCAGCGCCGGCCGCGCTGCTCCGGAACCGATACCCCTCCCCACACACACTTCATATTTACATTTAAATCTAGTTGAAAGAAATTCCCATTAATCCCTTTCAGCATCGTACTCAGTGTATGCATCTTTGTTAAGATTGACCATTCGCCACTGTGTACCTGGGAAGAGGATTAGGAATACCTCCTAGGAAATAAAGTCGAACAATCTGCATTTGCATCTCAGGTTTGGAAGCAGCTTCTGCTCTGCTGAAGTGTTGGGAGGGAGGAGACCTGTTTCCGCCGTCGGGGGGCCTAAGCTTAGAGTCTGTTTTCTTAGCCTTGCCACAGATCTAGAGACCAGCCAGGGCCTGTTCTTGGGAAAGCCTCCTTTCTCCCTGCACTGCTGGTGTGGCTGTTGAGCCTCTGCAGGAACATTTCTCCTAAAATTCTGCGAATGGCCTGCTCGGAGGATTGGAGAGCGTGTCTCTAGAAAAGGTCCACTTTGGGAAAGTGCAACCAAGCGCTAGTTTGAGAGATAAGAAAGATTTCCTGGAGAAATGATTTGAAGATTTTTTTTTTTTTTCCTTTGTGGCTTTTTTCTCTTTTTTTAAAAGATCGAGAAAGGATAAAACCTAGTGCTGTGGCAGAGGTCTGCCTCCTGGGCGGTTGCATATTTATTTCCAGGGAAAGGTTTCAGGCTTTAAATGCGATGTGGCAAGGAGGCCATCAGATGCGCGGAAGTTTCACGACACTCTGTCTGAAGTGTGGAACAATTCATTTGTAATGAAGCAACCATCGGTAATGAGATTTGTTTCATTGGGAGGTCAGCCTTTTTAGCAGGTGGTCGACATGGGGGGCAGGCAACAGCTGTCTGTGTCCAGGGCCCAGAAACCCTTGGTAAAGTCTGCAGCTCCATAAGCACAATCCCATTGTCTGCGGCTCCATCCCTGAGTTTACATAATGTTTCCCGAGAAGCTGTGCGAACCGGAGACACTCTTGGTGTCCGGTGGATTTTCTCCCTTGCTTTTGGAGGCTCTGTGCAGGTAATTGCACTCTTTTCAATTTTTTATTTCAATCCAGGAGAAAACAGCAAAGCCTAGCTGCCATTACTAACATTTCAGTAGAACTTTTTCTCCCCCAAGCCTGTTTTTGCCAAAATATAATAGGTAGCTATGCTTTTAAAGTAATTTCACTTAAGAGAGCAAAACTACACCAGGATGGCATTCTACAGGGATTCACTGACTTAGTTGTGAATTTCAGGCGACATTCATTATTGTGTCTGGGGTCGCTGTTCCTTCTGCATCCCACACTAGTTACTCAATGAAGTGCTTTGCTTTTCCCATTTAATTTTCCTCCCTGCATAATGCTGAATTCCTGATATTGATTGACTTGCTACAAAAGAATGGCTGGATAATATCCAGATAACCTGGAATACATGGGTCTCACCCCAGTCAGGCGCTGAATAAATACAGGCCTGTCAGATTGATAAAATAAACTACAATGGATAGTGCTGTTTAAACAGCCCATTCAATCACATATATGTGCCAGCCTGCCTGCCATTGTGTCTGAAATTCTTATTTTTGTAGGTAAACAAATGCACATTCAGCACTGATTGAATAGCCCCTTGAACTCTGCTCCGAAGCTTGCCTTTGGGTTAATCTTGTCGGTTTTAATATAGAGAGAAAAAAAGCCCAAAGCACCAGGGGTGGGATTGTTAGTGCTTTCACATCCACATTCCTCACGTTTTGTCAGGATGATAAACTGTAGGTAATGGGCTGTCTTGCTGCACAGGAAGACCGAGCCAGGCAGAGCACAAAGCCAGAGCTCAGGCAGCTCGGAACGTGCCTGGTAGCCTGCTTTGCAGAGGACAATTTATTTGGGAATCGTGTGTCTCAGGACTGCAGCGCTTAACTGCCCTCCCTCGGAAACAGGAGCTGGAGGTTAAGATGGTTTATTAAGCACTGGGTTCTAGGTCTTTCACAAAGCCTACTTGTCCCAGGATGTAAAGAAATGCAAATCGTTCCTACCACCCTCCTTGGTGTTTCTGACTCTGAGCACAAGTGTGAGGCAGGTGAATGAGAGGCTGCCTGAAAGCTGCAGGCTGAAACAGTTGCTGCGTGGCCCAAGCTGCGAAACAATTGGGACGTTCGTGCTAATCGTCCTGGAATAGATCCTCTGGTCCGTGGTCGGCACGGCCACCTTCAGGCTGACCTTGCCTTTGGAGCAGCTAAAAGCCTTGCTTTCTTGGCTTCTATGGATTACTGGTCGCTGCCACAAGCACCCCGTGTATGAAACCTAACTTGGAGGAGAAGCGTTTGAGTGCCTTCACCTAATGGGAAACTGTTCGAGATCTCAGTGTGCCCGCCGCGCACGTCATAGGAATGGGAGTGGCAGGGAGCAGGCGGTGGAGACAGAAGCCCCCAAACGTGTTTTAGGCAAGGTGCTTCTTTAACGTTTGGTGAAAACTGAGCATAGTTAATCGGCAGTGAGACACGGAGAAGCCCTCTTCTAGGAAAGATGATTAAAATGCCCCTCCTGTCTAATCTCTGCCTTTCTTTGCAGCTGACATAAAGAACCTGTTTTTCAGGTCACTTATTTATTATACATCTACATAAAACTGCTTACGAGCTCGCCCTTTGTACAGCCCGGGAGAGCCTTGAAGAGGAGTGTTCGGCTGCTTAAAATATTTTGATTAAAATATGCAGAACCCATAGAAGTATAAGCTTCCCGTAAGGAATTAGCTCTTTCAGGGAGGAGCCTGCCCTCTCCTTTGAAGGGGGGAATGAGAAAGGGCCAGGGGAGGAATCACAACAACAAAGAAGGAAGGATAGCAAATGGGACATGTTCCGAACAGCTTGGAAAAACTCCTGTGGCTCCATTGTGTCCATAAAGCCAAGGAATACAAAGGCAGAAGCAGTTCGGCCCTTCTCCCGTGATGGGGCATGTAAACCGTTGACACGGCTCCGCTGTTTAACTTGTTTAATTCTCATTTTAAATTCAGCACTATACCAGCCGTGTGAACTCTGAAGATTTCTTTAGTAATCTGTTTTGTAGTTCCGAATCAAAAACAAAGTGAAAGGGTCTGACACAATTTGCTTTTATTTTTAGGCAAATCAGCCCTGGTCATAGTTAATAAGGGGATTACAACCCAGACTAGGTCTTTACAGATGTAATGTGAATCAAGCTCGGAGCATAAAGAAACTGATCCCTTTTGATTGAAGTATGGTAAAAAGGCATCGAGAAACTAGTGGCAGTAATCTGATTGTATGGCAATAACACCACCATTTTCTGTCTTTCAGATAAAAATAATGTGGTAAATCCATGCAGTTCATAAGATGTAAAGGCAGATAAAGGGGGACGCCATGGCAACATATAGATTAGCTTGATGTTAGAAATGACACGTCTCTGAAAAGCATGTGAGGCACAGGCCCTTGCTCCAGGCTGTGCAGTATTATGTGTGAACCACACAGACTTGGAAACTCGGATTAGGACGTATGAAAGCTCCACTTGTGGTCTGGGGTGGCTGGAGCAGCGAAGAAAAGCTGCTCAGTTCTTGCTCATTGGTGGAGGATAATATGGCCAAGGTAGGTTTCATTGACTGCCTTTTTATAGATGAGATGGAGGCTGATTAACACTCCAGCTCGCTGCAGTCGCTGGGGCTGGGAAGCCTTTCCTTCTTAACTCCTGGCCCGACAGAGGAGGCTATTCTGTGGGATTAACTGCACATGGTGCTTGTTGCCTTCATCTATTGGGACTTCAGGCAGGGGCCTGCTGGGCTGCCACTGAGACCAGAGGGGATAGGTAGTGGGGCTGGGGAGATCCGAAAAGAAAACAGAGGCCTTTTGATTGCTTCCGCCCTGGGACCTGCAGCATCTCTCGGCCTAGAGGGAGGAGTGAATGTAAACACAGGGCATTGTCCTTCTCCCTGGGCACCAAAGTCTTGTGAGTTTATCTTTTCCCTTGGGGGGTGGTAGTAAATATAACGAATGGGGGGGCATTTAGTTTTTAATTCCAGTTCATTCATCCACTGGTGCCATGCCCATCAGGCGTGGACGCACTTTACTTAAGTGTAAGTCGTGGCCTTTGATGTGGGTGTGGTGGGCTCCTCTGGTAGAAGCTGGGATTTTGAAAGTGATGGTGCTGCCCTGCTGGAAAGTTATAAACAAAAATCCCCATGCTGTTGACTCTCACTATCCTGTGGCCCCAGCAGCTTTGTGAACAAGCTGGCCGGCTGTTTTTGCCTTCCACACTTTCCATGTTAGTCATGAAACAAAATAAGCCATTGAGCCCAGGGCTGAGCTGCGTGCAGAGGGAGGAGGAAAGCGCTGGCTGTTTTGGTTCACATTTGGCTTTACCAAAAAGTCCCAGCACTTCTTCAGGAACTTGGAAGACATCGGAAATACTGCAACCCCCAGGACACGTGCGTGCACACGCACACGCGTGTGCACACAGCCCTAGCGTCGTGGTCTTTTGACTGGAGGTGACCTTCAGCACATTTTGCCGAGGGAAACTAAGTGTGGTGGCCTCACAGCAGCCCGAGGCCTCTACACTTCTGCTCCTGGAGGTGTGTGGTTGAGCTTGTCCTGAAATCCTAAATATTCTGCCCCAGGCCCGTCTCGTTCACTTAGGTCCAGATTCTTAGATGCCCTGGCGTACGTGTGGGGCTAGGGACATTGTTTTCCTGTCGAGCATTCTATTTTACGACTACAGAGGATTGCTAGAGTCATTACTAAGCTGCTTTCCTATAGTAAAAATAACTTAAAATAGTTGAGCACAGACCTCCCGCGCAGGGCCCCTTGCTCCCTTACCTTCTTTTCTAACTTCATTCCGTCATCTGTATCAAAAGATCCATTTCATTTGTCTACATTCACCCAAGAGAAGGGAGCCCCCTATTTTACAACCTGCTCACATCCAAGCACCTTGCATTCTCTACTGGACAATGATTGCTAATGGCCCATTCAGTGAAAGTATTTGCTTGTTAACAGGGAGCAGCACATGATGAATGTCCAGCAAGCTTGCGGGCCCCTTCAGCTTTTCAGATGCAGACTGGCGCATATTTATGGCAGGCAAATGACAAAAGAAGAGGCTGAATTGGCCTGGCCTGCAGCTTTCTCTCAGGAGCAGGGTTAAAGTGATTAAAGAACCGATTCAAGGGAGCCCTGCCATGTGTTTACCAACCGCCCCCCAACAGTGAGCTTGGTGTCCCACCTGTGTGAGCGATTCCAGCACAGTGGCGCGGTGGGGGCTAGCAAGTGGGCCCCACAATTGGGTGACCCGTTGTCACTACTTCTCCTGCTCCCCGAATGCCAGGTGAGCCTCTTTGTGACCCTGCCAAAAGCCAGCAGTGCCTCCAGAGGTTTACTTTTCATGTACAAATCGAAATGTGTAATTTTAGTGCAGAGCTTCCTGTGGCTGGTGAGTGCCTGCTTGCTGATTCCAAATTCAAGAGAAAAAAGGTAGGAAAAGGATCCACTACAGTAGAAGTTGTTTCTGCCCCGGGTAATTCTCTAAACAGAATATAAAGAACACGGTGGCAGCCGTGGGGCCCTGTAGCTTGCACTTTGCATTCTCTGGGTGCGCCTGCGGCCTGTCGTGGGGGCGTGCCCGGCCCGCTGTACGGAGTGCTGGTTTCTGCCATGCTGGGAAGTCATCCTTTTCTTAGGGTTATAAATAGACTCGATATAGAACGATTGAACGATCCAGTGTATTTTCCCCATTTAAATTCAGTTGCATCCAATTTTAATTATAGTATTTGTATCGCTCTTCCCATCCTTGCCAGTGAAGCCCCTGTTGCTACTGAGGCAGTAATTTGTGCTTTTCATGGACACCGCTTCCATAGACTACCAGAACAAGGGTGAGCACTATGCAGATTTTTGACACCAATAAAGCGAACATTTTGTGTATGTACTGGAGGGAACTATCAGTGTAGCTGTGCCAAAGGTGTGGCGTGCATGGAAAGGGCCCAGGTGGGCGTCACCTCCGCCTTGGGTGTCAGCTCACCCTTGTGCATGCTGCACACCTCCCCACCTTGTGAGTCTGGGGCGTCTTTCAGAATCCCTCATCCGGCCACGCAGGTTATGCAGCTCGCCAACCTGGGCCACAGCTTCATTGTGCAACCCCCCAGTCCTGCCTTTCACCCCTGCTCTCCGCCGCCCACCCTCATCCGAACTGGCTTGCTGTGGCCCAGGTCTGTGTGATTCTGCTCTGAATCAGAGTTGCTCAATGAGGGGATGGACAGGGCAGACCTCCCTCACAAACTTGTTCATGTCACCATGCATCGAGCTAAGCAGAAGTTGGAATGTGTCACTTTGCCCTTAATGAAGGATACAACAGGTATCTTAGATCAAAACAAGCTCTTGTGGGCCTTCAGTCCTCCCCTCTGTGCGGAACAGACAGATCATGGTCCTGAGAGACTGTTTCCAAGGTCCAAGATTTCTCGTAGATGTGTTCTCCCTTGATAGTGTAGATCCAGAGTGAGGCTTGTACACATTGCCTCCATACTCCTAGGTCACACTCGCAGTTAATTCCTCAGGGGGGGACAGAGGGTGCACACGCAGGTCCTTCCCACTCCACTGTGCACCTCTTCCCTGAGTGAAAGGCCAGCAACACCCTGCCTCATTTCTGGGACCCACTCGATCGCTGGTGCATGTGACAGTGCCCTGACCCGTTGTCCTACACGGTCACCTGCTGCTGGAGGTCTGCCCTCAGACTCTGGATTTAAAGCACCAGAGTCAACTGGGGCTGCAAGAATGGGCTCCTGAGCCCTTCCCTGAAGTTCTGGTTTGCTGCAGTCTGAGGTAGGGTGGGGAAGTTCAGCCCTTGGAGGCTCCTGGGAGACGCAGCCCACTTGCAGTCTACCTGCCTGGAGGGCCTGTTGCAGAAAACAGCCTGTCTTTGGGTCATCCTACTTTCCAGGGCTGGAGCAGGATTTCTGTGGGGATCTGTGGGCTCTGCCTGGCTGCTCCCTGGTCCCATTCTGGGACCGCATAAGGGTGCGGAACTGTTTTACTGCGAAGCTCTGAGAGTACAGGGCTGACCGGTCTCTGCCCTTGTCATTGACACACTAAGGAAAGGCACTAAGGAAGCGCCATGCTTCGCGATGGTGCTCAAGGGTCCCTTCCGGAGAGCCCAGGAAGCCGGGAGGTGCTCAGCCTGTGGTGGAAGGGCTTGGGAGGCGGTGCAGGAGAGGAGAGGTGTAACGCTGCAGCGTGGCCACGCGGTCGCAGCAGGCTGCTGATCTAAAGACAATAGTGAGCCAGCCAGAGCAGGTCTGTGTCAGCTCAGGGCAGCCTGTGTCCACAGTGGTCCCCCATAAGCCTGCGGCGTGGCCCCCAGACAGACCCCACGCAGGGATCAGGGAGGTCCCACAGGCCAGCAAGCCCATCTGCGCCAGGCTTCTTGT
The DNA here is from genome assembly GCF_000260255.1 of Octodon degus. NCBI lineage: Eukaryota > Metazoa > Chordata > Mammalia > Rodentia > Octodontidae > Octodon > Octodon degus. Next base: position 5,210,702 of record NW_004524615.1, read on the forward strand.
CAGCGTGAGGCTTCTGAGCACCTCTGCTGTTCAGGCAGGTGTGTGCAGCGGGGACACGGCCCAGGGCTATGTACGTGTGCGTGTTCGTGTGCTCAAGCAGCCAGGGTGCTCTGGGATTCACCCTGCGAGCTAACTACAGGTCAGCAGTTGAGTATGATTTGGGAGCAGACTCCTCCTTGTCACTCAGTTTTCCCAGCTCTAAAATGGGACAGTAAAATAACAGTGTTGAATGAAATTGTGGTCAGGATTAATTGTGCTTAAAGAGAGTATCTCAGCACTTGGCACAAGGAGCCCAGAATCAACTATTATCAATAAAAATTAATTGTATCTCTGGCTGGCTGTGGTATTTTGCCTTCCATGTACAAAGAAAACATGAAAATACTCTGTTAGTAAAGATGACAGCATAACACTTTCACCTTTGAGCTTGGTGTTACATTTTATTTTGTTTACCTGCCAAACTTTGACTTTCAGCTCCATAAAACACCTTTTAATTTCCTGTCTGCTACCAGTTACTCTCTCCTCTGCTTCTCTACCCCTGTGTGTTCTTTGGAAATTTATAACCTGGGACATTCTTTTTGGGCTACTCAGCTGCTCCTGGAGCAGGGTCTTTGTCTGAGCACCCCCCTTGCACATTTCAGTGAAGGCCATAGCAGGAGATTGATTGGGCGGTAGAGTGAAAACCTGCGTTGGTCACATAGGGTTGGAGAGCAAAGCACTTGGTGTGTAGACGTTGCGTGGCAGCCCCTGTGTAGACCCTCCTCTCCTGCTGGATATGGCCACGTAGGGCAGCAGCTGTACAGCCTGCGCGCTGCCTGCTGCTGCTCTAACTGCTGGGCGCGCACGTGTTACCTACAGATTGCGTTAGGTCTTCCTGGCAGCCACAACAGCCTCTTGCTGTTTCCCTTAATACAAAAGGGGAAACCAAGTCTGAATTAGTTAACTAACTTATTCTAAGTCCTATAGCTGAGGAGGGGGTTCGAACCCAGGAGCTCCAGTACCAGATCTCCTCTCCACTCTGCCTTACCCTCTTCGGCTGTCGCGGGGATTGTTGGTGAGTGGGCACCTAACTTCGGTGTCTCTTGCTCTGGTCAGTATGGGCCAGGTGGATGGAGAGGAAGTGATGGGTGTGGCTGTCCCTCTGTCCTTTCCTAGAGCCACTTTCTGGGGTGACCGTGCACTTCTAAATGGAGCCTTTGACTCTGCTTCAGCACAGTCCTAACCCTGAAAACAGAACCTGCCGCAGCCCTTTGAAAGATTGGGCTGTTTTTGCAATGTAGACTGTCGTTGCATTTACTGAGTATTACTCCTTTCACTATGGACATTTTCCTCTTCAAAATTCCAACGATGGGTCCCTTCCAGGAGACCCGAGGTCAGATTTTCAGGGAGAGTTGCATTTGGTTAGATGCTGAGTGTGTGTCAGGCTAAGGACATAGTATGACATCTTTTTTAGAGTCTAGTCACAATTAAATGCCATTTTATTTTGGATTTTGGGATCTGTGCCAGCTTCCAGCTTGTCAGAGCTGAGAAGACTCAAATCAAGTCCAGGCCTATTTCTATAGCGAACTGGGATCTGGCATCGTGCCTGTGGATTCATTCAGTGTAGCCCATCTGGCTTTTGATGTTCTGCAGGTTTGGAGCAGTTTGTTTAAGGAAACCAAGCGCAGAATATCGGTGGGCCTAGGGCTCTCCTGGCTTCACGTGCCGCCTGGTTTGCCTCGTCGCCCGCTGGTCACCTACTTACCAGCAGACCAAGCAGCCAGCCAGAGATCTCTCCATCTCTGAACTGTGGGCCCACTGCGACCGCTTCGCTTCCCGGCCAGCTCACTGCAGCTTAGTTCTGGAGCGGCCTACTTGGGTACCTTATAGTATTTGACTTCTGGGGCATTTTTGTATTTTGTTCTAGGGGATAGCAGGCTGCATGGAAGGCCTGAGGGGGAAGTAAATCTACTATCCAGAGAATGACAGCAGATGACTGTGCATGCTGTACTGAGACCCAGCTCTGGGGGTTTGGAATGAAGTCAGTAGTAGCCCAGGCTGCTTCCTTGCCCTGGGATGGGCGTGGTTTTGTAGTCTGCTTTGTTTCTCTTGCTGGCTCTGGGTCCTGTGCCCGCCCGCAGGGCCGAGGGGCAGACAGAGGCCTCCTGTCCCTGCCCGCAGGACCTGGGCCTGGCCCTCTCCCTCCTCCGGCGCCCAGGAAGGAGCCGCCATTTAGTGGCTTGCAAAGCAGTTGCAACAACCTGGCCTTATAAGTGGTGCCGCCAGCTGAGGCTCATTGTGCGCCTGGCTACAGAGCCCTTCTGTCCAGAGAAATGAGGGAGTTTCATCGCCTCTTTTATCTGACTTATTCATCGTCATTGTGCAAGCCCATGGTGCGCACATCCAGCGCGTGGGCTGGGGCCAAGGCCAGTGGGTGCAGGATGGCCTGCTCCCCAAGACAGACAGAGACATCACCTTCCTAAGATGAGGGTGATTCCTTCTCTAAATAGCCACATTCTTTAAATTTCAGAACCAGTGTGTGCCAGTGAGCTAGGAACAGAGGGTGGAGAGAAGAGGTGCGCGGGCCTAGTGCGGGCTGGCGACCCTGCCTGTGCTCCTTGCACAAGGGAGTGGGGTGGGGGCACAGCCCCTCTGATTGACGCGTGGCTTTTATGTCTGTGATTTTTCCCACTTGAGTAAATGAGCAAAGAGACCTGAACAGGTCTGAAACCACACAGGCCGGCTGGAAATGCCCTTTGAACGTCTGTGTGCCTCCCTTCTGGGCCTCCCTATAAATACAAGAGTCCCACCTTCCTTTATAGGCGCTTGCTAAAAGCATGGCTGGGAACAAGACCATGCAGGCGAGCAAATTACAGCTGGGAAAGAAGCCTGCGGTGTCTCTCGGCTCTGAAGGTTATGAAATCCTAGTTTCAGTCCTGGAGCCAGTCCGGTTGCCCAGCCAGCAGGGCCCCGTTGGCATCGAAGCTCACCGCACTTCCTCTTTTACCATACACCCCAGCCTCGGCCTCTGGGCAACCTCAGAGTTTGCCTTAGTGATCGACAGAATTCGTGGGACTTTTTCAATGGAGAGAGTTGTTTGGGTGGGGGCAGGGGAATCCTAGGCCAGTTCCACAAATAAGCTATTTTGCTTTCTGATCTTACAGCAGAGATGCAACCACTCTGCTATTTGTGAAAAAGGCAAGAATCTAACACGTGCCTCACGACGCCCAAAGTTCGGCTTTTAACAGTTTTAAGGCACACTTTCTACTACTTCTGCTATACGTGTGTCCTGTGGATTGGAGGCTTTCATGACAGTGAAAATCACTGCGTGGATAAAAATGTAATAAATATTTGTGCTACTCATGTTATTTTCCTGGGAAAAAAAGTTTAAACTGTAAGATTAGTGTTTTAAAGTACACTTTAGCCCCCAGTGTTTTGAGCATTATATCCCAAATAAAAAACAAGATTAACATCAAAAAGGGTCAGTTTTCATTCAATTGTACAACCCTGTAGGCTGTGAAATTTAATATTCTTTTGACTAGATGGTAATTGTAGACCAAGGGAGGGAAGCAGATAAGTTGAAAGAAGAAATCCACTCACTGGCAGACTCGCCCTGTGCGTGCTGGCGTCACTGGACCCTCACTTTAAAGTACACTTTAGCCCCCAGTGTTTTGAGCATTATATACCAAACAAAATCTGTTTGCCACAAATTAGATTGTGTCAAATAGGTCTTTCTGGGGTGCAGTTGGCTCAGCCCATTTCCAGCAGGGTGCAGGGCACAGAGGCCCGCATGCCTCACCTGGTGGAGCGGCTGAACTGGTTTGTGTGCCTGTGGGCTCCCCCGCACTTCTCATCTTTCTTTTCTTGAAAAAGTTCTGCTTGTGGTTGGTGCAGAGTTTGAAATGCACACCCGCTCCTGGCCCCGCCTCTCCAGCCCTGTAATGGCCCCCAATTGTGTAGCCTGCTTTGGGACCCCCTTTCTCATCCTTGAATGCATCAGGTTTCTGTTGCAGATGCTATTTGTTTTAGAAAACTGTGAAAGCCGGGGGCACCTGTGAAAACAGGCGATTGTTCCAAAACACATACGCAGGCGAATTAAAGTAGAAAATGTCAATTAAAACCTCCAATTACTACCTTATTTCTTGGAGGTTCGAAGCCATTGAGAAGATAGTGGTGAGCTCGCTGGAGGTTTCAAGGTAATTAGTTGTTACCCTACACAACGGTATCTGGTAACCAGGCTCTGTGTGAACCTGACTCAAGAGCTACACTCCACTATTTCTCCAGCTTCAGAGTGCGTCTGTGTAGAGACTTGTCCTGATGCTAAAGTGCAAAAGGGGGCAGTAAAGTGCTATCCACAAATCCGGAAAAGAGGTTTTCCAAGTGTTTCCTGTGGAAGGTGTTGCTTGTATCTAACTCGAGGCCTTACTTTTATTCATTTCATAACAAAGCTCTTCTCTTTGGAGCTTGTCTTGAATATCTTCCTCAGCTGTAGCAGCTCCGCAGCACTAAGTGGCAATAATGCAGGACTGAATATCCTGCCTGTGTATGGAATGAGCCCCCTTGCTCGGGCGGCCTGTATCCCGAGTGCCTGGGCACCCCGGGGCGGAGTCCTGGGCCTCTGCCTTTGTGCTGGTCTAGCTCCAGAGAGAGCTGGAGGCTGAACACGCACACAAGCCAGAGTTGAGGGGCGGGGCGGGGCCTGGCCAGAGGAGTGGGCATTCTTAAGGGTAAGGAGAAAGACCACCTAGTCGCAGCACCCTGCAGTGCACCTTGCTCGTGAACTCCAGAGCAGCCAATTTACACACTGGCTTCTATTCCCCACAGCCGGCAACACTTCGCTAAAGTAAAAATAAAGGTATTTTATGGAAAAAGTACATTTCGCAAAACATGATAAACTCAGCTGTACCGATATAGACTGCGGGCTTGGGAAGCAGGCCCGCTGTGGTCTATGGTTTGCGGGGGGCTAGCAGCTAGAGAGTCTGCAGAAGTGGGATTCACCGTCCTCGACGTGTCAGCTACCTTCCAGATTTGCTAATTTCCAGGATTAAGAACAAATTATAGGGGCCAGGGAGATGGCTCAGTGGAACAAGTGCTTCCCTGGCAAGCGCAAGGGCCTGAGTTCAATCCCCAGTTCCACCAAAAAAAAAAAAAAGAACAAATTATACTTACCCCCCCCTTTTTTATTTGAGCAAACAAATTGTTGCTCCAGCTTTTGTGGACCTAGGAGCTGATTTATCAGGCCACAGCTTGGGCTATGATAATTTCATGTACTTGCTTTCTAACGAATTACATAAAAAAACTTAAAAAGCCTACAAGCCTTAAATATCTTAAATACTTTCAAAAATCGGAGTTACGGAGGCTGATTTAAGATGTTGAAGTTTGTTTTTTGAAGTTGTACATTAAAAAATGACGTTCTTATCTTCTCACAAAAGCCTTGAATGTTTGCTGCAGAGAACTCCAGTAAGCACAGAAAACTAAAAATAAATCCCTGTGGGGATCTGCATCCATCCAACACCCTAAAGTGGCTGAGGGCAGAGCCCTGTGTCTCTGGCAGGACGTGCTGGTCCCCCTGCTCAGCGGAATGAGCAGGAAGGCAGGGTTGAAGGTTGTTTGCGAGTCTGAATCGCCCACGTGAGCCATCTCTCCGCAGCGGCCTTTCAGTGCCTCCCTGGCTGGGGTGCTCGTCTCTGGTGGTGTCCCTGATGGGACCCCATCCTCTGTTGGTCTGCCTTGACTGAAGTGTCCCTGTTCTTCCAAGGTACATGATGGTGATGGTGGAATTTTGAAATGAAACGGGAAAGATGATTGGTGGAACATGATGTACATTCACGTATGAGTCCTCCTTCACTTGGTAACTGGTTGTGTGTGTGTGTGTGTGTGTGTTTGTACCAGGTATCGAACTTAGGATCTCGAGCTTGCCAGGCAGGCACTTATGCCATTGCGCTATGCGCTATCTCCCCGGCTTGGCAACTTTCTGTAGACAGAGAAGCTTTCACTGCGGTCCCCCACTCGCCTGTCTGCGTGCCCACCCATGCCTGTGGATGGCGAACTTTGTCTCCGGCTCTTAGCCCGACCTGCGCAGCCCTTTCTCGTGGGGCTTGGTGCTGTGCTGACTATGCAGAGATATGAAATCTTGCCTTTCAGTGGATTTTTCTGTGAATGGTATCGGGTAGCAGCGGCTCTGGGTTTGAGCAGACTATAAACAGAAGCACTTACCCAGCATTTCTCAGAAGTGCTATTGTCAGTCTGGTTGGTGGGAGAGTTTGGCTGCCCCAATTTTTTTTTTTTTTTTTTTTTTCTAGTACTGGGGATTGAACCAAGGGCTTTTACATGGAGAGACATACATCTCCATCCTTTTTTATTTCCAATATGTATGGGAAAGAGACACAGGGACAGAGAGAAGAGAGAGACAGAGAGACCTGCTAAGTTACCCAGGCTGGCCTTGAACTCGTGATACTCCTGCCTAACTGGTAAGATCAGAACTGGACTTCCTGTTTGGTGTCAGCTCGCTGTTTCTGCATCCGGTGCCAGCACACACACACCTGTGTGCTTGTGTGGCAGCCGGCTTCCTCTGCGCAGCCACCGCTCCTCACCCACCTGCGTGGAGAAGAAGGCCTCTTTTCCACATGAATTGCCAGCAGCTGCTCCCGCGTCCAGCAGCCACTCTGCGATTTGGTATCGTACAGGTTAAACTAAGTTTTTGGCTGACTAGAAGAAAGCTGTGCGAAGTCTCAGGCTGTCCGCACTGAGGGGACATGGGCTCCTGCGGGCGCACAGGCCTCGGGGAGCAGGCCAGTGCGGGGTCTGTGCGTCCCCCTGTTGCACTGAGTATAGATTAGGAACGGATGGGGGGTGCCTCCATCAGACCTGAGGTCGTAGGCGAGACTGTCTGCTAGGCACAGGGGCACAGGGGCACAGGGGACGGCCCGGAACGCCAAGCAGCCTGACTGTTACCAGCACCTGATACCGTTGTTTTCAACAATATGGGTTCACCTAGCAGTTTAATTCCTCATTAATTCTGCTGGGTTTGAGTCTGTTCACATTAGGAGACATCCTGTCACATGATGGCAGTAAGTTTTTGCAGTAAGAAATACAAAGTCGAAGTAATCAAAATTGTTAGAGATCTATAATGTAGATTACTAAATATTAATGTCAACTTTAAATGATTAGATTTACCACCTGAAGTACTCCATGTGGAAGTGTTAAGTCTAGTCTTAGGAATAACTTTTTAAAAGTTAAATGTGATGATAGGTAACCCAAAGGTTAAAATAGATCCCAATAGTCATCTTACTGGAGACATGTTAGCTTTGGAAATCCTCCTGTAGAATTTCCATGTTTTTCTACATTCTTTTGTGTCTGTATCTGGTGTAAAGTCATGACACCTGTCGCTTTGCTTGGAAATGATTAATTGGGGAAAATCATGGGAGTAGCCTCTTTCTGCCCAGAGATCCTGCCCGCTCCCTGTACGAGACCCCAAGGAAGATGTGGAAGGCCCACAAGGAGGTCCCGACGTTCCTGAATGGGTGAGACCCACTTTCCCTGGCCCAGCAGGGTGGCCAGCCTCCAGGAGCCACAGCCTGACTGGGTTTTCTCTGATCTAGAATATAAATCCCTGTTAGTGTGTTTGATTTTTGATGAGCAATTAGCAGATTCATTAAAGGACACGTCTGATGACTTGTTGGCAAGGTTGAACCTCCCTGGTGTGGTCTGAAGACTAACTGGAGGTTTCGTGCCCTGCTGTTCCTAGTTGCGAGATGTGCCTCACTGGAGCTCCCCAAACAGGCCTGGATTTGGCTCCCTCCACAGAGCCAGGTAATCACTTAAATCTGCTCACCTGTCATCACCATCCAATTTTTTTGACACTTGCAAAGCAGCTTTTGATAAGTGTATTATCAAATATCATTAAAAGTTCAGGGTGTAAGGTCCAAGTAGTCCGATTTACTGAGTTCTCTAAGCAGTTTCAAAAGTAATAAATTTTGTAAAGCCCTTGGCTTCACATACAGATCTCGGTTTATTGACTTGATTATAGCGCATAGGACTCATTATTCCATTGAAACTCATGGTTCCCGTTCTTAAATGGTGTTATTAGTTTGTTTTATGTTTCACTTTTCATTTTTTTTTTTTGTCATGGAACTCTGGATTGAAAGGGCTTTGTGCTGGCAGATCTGACATTCCAGGCCCTAGTTTTGGTTTCTAGCTTTTGTTGAGACTGAGTGTGTCCAAGTTGCCCAGGCTGGCCTTGAACTTGGGATCCTCCTGCCTCTCCCTGTTGCTGCTGAGGCACAGGTCACTTCACCCTGCTGCTGTTTTCTTTGTATATACATTCTGCTGTTTGCATAAATTGCCTGAGGTCCGTCTGAAACATTGCAGGTAAAACACAAATCCGGTGTGGTGGCCCACTTCTTCCTGACCTTCCTGACCTTCTCGGGCAGGGCACAGATGCCAGGTCACCATCTGTGTGAGCCAAGCTCCCAGCTGGCCTTCGCGGAAGAAGTTTCTTGCACGGCACTGAGGTACGCTCTCTGGAGTGCTCCCTGGAAGCCTGCGAGCCTGCGGGTGTTGGCTTCCCCTTTGCTCCGTGGCTTCCCTAGGAAGGGTGATGTTGATCAACAGGTTTCCCAAAGCCAGCCTAGACTTCCATGTAACTGAAAGTGTGCAGGGAAAGGACTCTTCTCCTGGCCAGCGAGAGGTGCTGGGACCAAGGTGGCGGGATCGAGGTGTCTGGGTCAGCACTCACCACCTGCACCAGCTCCACAGCTGCCACTTGAAGCCCTGCAGGCAGCTGCTGCTGGGCTTTCCAGGGGGAAGGGCAGGCGTTGGAGCTAGGCCCTCAGTAGACCCCACCGCTGCCCCTCTGCAGGTCCTTGATCAAAACGCCTGCCTGCTTTCAGAATTCCTATCCCACCTGTGATCTACAAATAGTTTGGGGCACTTAATTGGACTGAAACGTGCATCAATAGTGGCTTGCATTTGTCCATTCATACTTTCTTTCCAGTAATGTGTCCATTATTGACACCTACTGTATGCCAGCCCCTTGGGCATTTAGTATTGAGTCCAACACACTTGGGACACACTTGCCCTTGAGGACGAGACTGTTGATTCCCTGTGATCCCCATGGATGTGTTGTCTGTCAGAGAGAGCAGCCTGCACAGCATGGCGTGGTGGCCCTTTCCCCACTGCTCTGGTTCACTGTCATGTTCCTTTGGGAAGTATGAAGGTCCTTGAGGGTTGTCCACCCTCTGCCATAGTCGGTGACAATAAGGGCCAGGTCGACAGAATGGGTGTCATGTGTTCTTGACTGGCTCAGCACCATAACAGCTCGGACGCAGACCTGGCGCGTGACAAGGTCCTTGAGAGTGCCTTGTCTGGGTGGGAGGAAGCTCCACTGAGGCCTTAGCCAAGCAGGAGAGAAAAAGTCCCTCATGAAGGAACCATGAAGGGAGAAGCTCAGTGAGCCCAACCCCCAGAGGCTGTGAGCTCTAAAACTTGCCCGGATGTGCATCGCAGGAGGGGGCGATATGTTGCTACCCTCAAAGAACTGAACGCGTAGATGGGTGAGAGAATGAGCCTCCTTTCTGAGCCTGGGAAGCTCTTGGGGAAGTTGGTGAGAGGTAGAAGTTGGAGGAGCTCTGAGGAGATGTGGGCTCGTGCACCCGGGCCACAGGCTGCAACTGCCGTGTGAGAAAGCTTGTCCTGATAGGACTAACACTTTAGGGCATTTGTCCATGCCAGCTATGAAAGGAGCTGCTTTGGAATAGAAAGTATTTGGAGGCGGGTGGGAACCTTGCACAGGAATTGGCCCCTGGTTCTTGTAAGCGTGGAAGGTTTCCTAAAAAGGTCAAGGAATAAGTGTAAGCAAAAGAAGATGTCAGGAAGGTGAGTGCATTAAGGATTGCGCCTGGAATTCGGCTTGTGCCTCCTGGCAGGCAGCACACCCTGGCCTTCAACCACAGGACACATTGGAATCCCTGCGTCTGCCTGGTGGGGTGGCGTTAAAGCCTCATCCACAAGTTGCGATTCATCAGCGGGGGCCTGAGGAGGGACCCTGGGGACTGCACAGTCCCCTGAGATTGGTGTCTCACAGATAGCTGTGGGGATGGCCAGGAAGCTGGCAGGAAGTTTTCACTAAGGGATGAGCTGCACTTGTCAGAGTTCTAGCAAATTCTTAGCAGTACACACGTGGATGTTTTAAAGTTGTCATCATTATATAATAAACACTTTTCTGGGTGTTCTGCTTCACAGAAAGATTTTATCTTAGATGATTCACACCCACCCATTTAGGTTTTTTAATTCAAAAACGTTTCTGAATGCATTCATGAATGTTGTGTGTTCTTGTTCAAAGGAGCCAAGTTGAGACGCTATGTAGAGGGGACCACTGTCTTGGAGATTGGGCCCCAAAAGAGGGACAAGCCACTTTTTCCTGCCATAAAACACACTGCTTTTGCATATGAAGCTACATTATAAATTATGATTTCTGCTGCTTCAGTAAACTAATATCTGCCCATTTTATAAACTGTCTGTCTGGCAAGGGCTGGGGCTTGGGCTATCTCTCGCCCTCGTTCGGCCTCTGCTCCTCTAACCCACCCCACCGGCCATCCTGGTTGGTGCTTTCTGGCTGAAGACAGCCACGGATGGGATGGAAGGATTCCGAGGCTCTGCCTTTGTCTCTGGCTTTAATATTTTAGTGAGCCTGCAGGCTTGGTTGCTTGGGCGCCTGGGATTTCGGGGTGTGTTTCTAGTGTTAGCACTTGTAGAAGAAGGTTCATTGGAAGCTCTTGTTTTAGATTCTGAGAGAAACTCTCCATTAGGAAAGATCTTTCAGCAGCATGGCTAGCACAAAAGCAAAGGAGGAGGGAAGTGCTTAGCTGTGAGCGTGCAGGGGACAGTGTATCAGTGGTCTCGCTTCTAAAGTCTTGCTTCTAAGAATTAATTGGAACAAATACATCTCAAGGGAGGGGAAAAAAGGTTTGTAGATCAGGGACAGTAGTCCTCGCAAAGGGAGGACTCTTCATTCCGCAGCTGAATCAATACCACAACTAATTATTTCTGGTTATCTTTTATGGGTTTGTAAGACATTTCTTTTGTTCTGTGCAATAAAAAAACCCATTGTTTGATCAGTGACTGACTAATTATGATAAGTAATTTGAAACATTCCTGATGAAACTTGTCTGTTAATTAACATCAATAGTGCGTGGAAACCAACAGGACAACAAAGCCTCCATCCGTGCCCTGTTCCCCAGAATTGATGAGCTCGCTCTGTGGCAGGCCCAATAAACCCAAATTGCCAGTGGTTAGAACACATTAAACAGGTGGAAAGAGCTGACTCACCTTGGAGGAAGCTTGCTGCGGAGTTACCCAGAGGAGCCCTGAGTACTGAAGGGGGAGGAGGCCACCAAATGTCAGCAGGCCGCTGACCCTGGGGCTGAGAGAAAGGTCCTTTCTGGGTGTTGTGTTTAGTTTTGTAAGCTTAATTCGTAAGTACATACGTTTATTCCATCTGATCTGAACTGAGACTTTTAGTAAATGAAAGTGTGGATCTGCAGAGTTGTAGTGCGGGGCAATTGGCAGAGCCTGGCTTTGTGGTAACTGCCCAGGAAAACTGTTAAGTTTTATCAACTCAGTGGCTTTTCTTTTATACTTTTAGATTTCTACCTGGACAAGGACTGGTACTATACCCACAGATAGGAGACAAATTGGATATTATTTGCCCCAAAGTGGACTCTAAAACTGTTGGCCAATATGAATATTATAAAGTTTATATGGTTGATAAAGACCAAGCAGACAGATGCACTATTAAGAAGGAAAATACCCCACTACTCAACTGTGCCCGGCCGGACCAAGACGTGAAATTTACTATCAAGTTTCAAGAGTTCAGCCCTAACCTCTGGGGTCTAGAATTTCAGAAGAACAAAGATTACTACATTATATGTAAGTATAATTCTATTCCTTTATCTTATAGAAATTAGGATAAGCTAAATAGGTTTGTATCCTTTCTTGTTTTCTTAAAATTATTGTGGTATGTAGTTTGATAAAATCCTTGCTTAAAAATCATCCACTGTTTTCTTTTCAAAGAAACTTTTATAAAATTTTGGTCCCTGTAGTGGCAGTTTTAATTAAATATCAATGCCCAGAGAGGGGGAAAAAGACTTCTAGGGTTCTTACAATATTGAAATAAATGGATTATATGAATATACTCAGCATCTCTAGTTCAGAACCATTTTTAAGGACCATTGGTGACATTTTGATAGGTAAATCTGTGCAATGTCTTTTCTCTCCACCCATCTACCAGTCCACCCATCCATCCATCCACCCATCCACCCACCCACCCACGCGTTCCTCTAGTGTTTGTTCTGTACCATGACCGTGCCTCAGTTCTGGAGACTCACCCGTGAACAGAGTGGCAGAGTGGGACACTTTCCTCTTGGAAGGGGCTGTGAGGTTGGGCGGAGGGGGCTTCTGGGCAGTGTACCTTGGACATGGTCCTGTTAGCATGAGGCTTAGAAGATGAGGCCAGAACTTGGGTCTGCTTGCTGAATTACTTCATAAATACAAAACCTGGCCCACTGTTTCAGGAATGGGTGGTCCTTATCTGTTGGATTTATCTGTGATCAGCTCTGGCTTCTATGAAGTCCAGCACACCCTGAGCACACCCTGCGCACACCCCAAGCTTGTACCACGCCAGGATTTTGTCAGGACCCTGGATTCTGTCACACTGATATCTAGGAGACTGAGGCAACTGTTTGCATGAGTCAGGCAATAAAATCTTTTCTTTGAATTTTTGTAGCTTAAAGTTCTACTTTTCACTGGGTTGAATTCTCTTTCCATGGACTTCAGCTCATGTGGAGCTGGCCTGGTCAGGTCCCCCGCTGCTTGGTGTTCAAGAGTAAAGGCCTGGCCTTCTCCACCTCGGCGCTGTTCTAGCAGCCCAGAGCAGCAGCTCACTGAATATTTATCTCATGCTCTATAGCATGCATTTTTTTTCTACATTAGTAGTTAAAACAAAAGTGGTCTGAGACAGGTAGTTATATCTGTTGCCGGAAAATGCCAGACTGCAGGGCTGCTTTGAGGCCGTCGTGATGCACAGAGCTCTGCTTTCTGAGAGTAAGTTTCAAAGAAAAGGAGAAAGCACTACATTACACACATATATATACATACACACACACACACATATGAATAATTGTTATAAAATCATAATAGGGTAGATAGTTCAGTAGAATAAGCGCTTGCCTAGCAAGTGCAAGCGCCTGAGTTCAATCCCTGGTTCTGCAAATAAAAAAAAGATAAAATCAAAATAAAAACATTCTGAATTGAAACAAGGCAGATGGGATAGTAAAGCTACATGGAAGAAGAGGAAAGTCTTTGAAAATGTAATTATAAGGTAAAATAAATGGAAACTTTTATTATTTTAATAAATGGAAATTTTTAAGTTTTGGGGAGCCTAAAAGTATATATGTTTTTAAAGATCAGGTAAAGAATGTTTTCAGTGTAAGCTGTTGTATGGCATGACTTTTTAGGGACCAGAAATAATTGACGTCAGATGAATTTGTGGAAAGGCTGTGGCCCTGGGTGGAGTGGTGGGCGAGCGTGGGATGCAGATGCCTGAGCTCCCCACGCACCATGGCGGTGATTGTCATGCCCTGGCTGGCTCCCCCCGAGCCTCTCTACTCTCCCTGCGCAGGAGGCAGAGCTAGACTGGCGCTGTCCTCCTGCTTTGAGACATTTCCCAGTGGGTAGCATTGGGCTTTTAATAAACATGGAAAGTTTAACCATTAGTCAGAAATAATGCACAAGAAATACAACTAAATAAATGCCTTACCTACAAGTCTTTGCTTAACATAGTGAGCATTTCATTGCTGTTTTGTAGCAGTGCATGAGGAATTGTGCTGAGAAGCATCATTTGTAACCGTGGCATAAATCTGCACAATAAGGTATCTCTTTTCTTTCTTTGGAAGCTCATTGGGCCACAGTAACAGGGTCACTGCAGATAGTTACCCTGCTCTGGCTTCTGAATTCTCCCTAGAATTATGACTTACAGTACAAAAGAACAGGGTGACTTAGGATAGGTGAGCGCTAAAACAGATTTTCCGGGGGTTCATGTTGGAAACAATGAGGGGCTGTTGAAATGTTGCCCTGGGGAGATTCCAAAGAAGATGCAGAACTTCACTGGGAATTCCAGTGATTCGTACTCTGGGCAGCGGTGGAAGGCTTCACTTGGTCGCTGGCCGAGGCGGGCTTTCTGGATCCGCAGGAGCGTGCGGAGGCCATTTCTCAGCCACCCTGCACTATAGCCCTTCAACACCCGAGTTTCCCTTGCAAGAAGGTGGGCAGTGAGAGGCACTCTCACTTGGAAAGGAATGTTGCCTTTGCACTGTCCCTTCCAGCACCCCGGAACCCACAGCAGCAGTTAAGGGCTTTCAGAACGCTGCCACTTTCCATGTCAAACGAACACACGGGCTGCAGCCACACTCACTGCACTCCATCTGCCCCAGAAGAGGGCAAGTGCGGGAGTCAGCTGTTTTTATTTCGGTACATTCAAAAAATCGTGTGGGGTAGCATGATGGGTGCTAGTGTGGCATTGGGTCAAAGGGCTGGGTCACTGTGAGACATAAGGAAAATGGGCGTCTGAGCTGCTAGCAAATAACGTGTTCAGCTTCACGTTTCGGGTATGCTGGGACGGCAGCTCCAGCCCTGAGAGAATGTGACTCGGCACTTCCTGTGTGCTCGTGAGGCATTGTTGGGCTGGAGGGGGGCTGGTTGGCCTCAGTGGGGACCTGCGTGGAGACCAGGACTGGGTGAGCCCCACTGAGGAGTGTGTGAAGGTTTTGGCCAGGGACCAGAGACCTGTGTGTTGGTCCCGCCGCCTGAGTGTGATGAGAAAAGTCACTTTGTTTCTTTGAACTTGAATTTCCTTCTCTAGAGAATACTTTGACAGTTGGCGTTGCTCGGGCTTTTTCATGGGGAGGATGTATGTTAGGGCTGGACACACAGGCTCACACAGAAGCGCGTGCAGATGTGGTTTTCTGCTGACAGGGACTTTGTTGTGTTCCCTGATAAGAGAGGTCCCACATTTGAGTTTTCCAGGTAGGGATTAATCACTGATTGGAGCCGTACTTTGAGCCTACCAAGAGTCGGCTGCATTCTCTGAAGAAGTGACAAAATGATGCACATCCTCGTTGGTTCTCCTCCCAGATGACTGTCTTCTTTGATGTGAGGCAAGATGAGATATATGTAGGCTTTCTTCACGTTTAGAGTTGAGGTTTTCAAGTGACCTATTTCAGTCATTAGCCCTGGGCTTCATTTGTATAGTGAAATCTCCCGGTCATAGAAAGTTCCAGAGATGGGAATGTGGTGACCGTTTGGGTCTGAAAAGCAGTATGTTCTTCATTACAGTCGGATCCCTAACTACCTTAAAAGCAGAGGCAGTATTTGACATAACCTGTAGTTATTTTTGTCACGTCTTTAAAATTCTTTCGGTGTGTGTGAAGCAGCCTAATGTCCAGGGCCGCACTGTTAGACATGGTAAATGTCCAGCCCTCACCCATAAGTCTCCGTGGAGGCACTCCCATGCTGGCTTCAGTTTCTTGTGCAGATGACAGCCCAGAGCTGAATGGATAAGCAAGCTCAGTGTGCCAGGCCTTGTACAGGGGCCTGCGTGAGGCTGCCGTGGACCGCTCTTCAGCCTCAGCCTACGCCAGTCTGGCTCGGTCAGCACTGGCTAGAGAAACACGCAGCACAGACATGTGGACGTGTGAGAAGACCGGCTTCGACGGTCTCCACAGAGTCTGATGCGAAGCATGCAGAGGGTGTCTGCACAGTGCAGGCTGAGGGGCCAGTCCAAGGTCTGCGGCTCACCGCAGTGCACTGTGGGAGTCGGTGTCTGGAGGCCAATGGGCCTGCAGCGGAAGGTGCCAGAGCCAGGAGAAGGTGCCCAGGCCGAAGGTGAAGCCTGGGCTCCTCTGCAGAACCAGAGCACTTCCATCCTCTCGTTTCCCCTTGATGCTGTCCAGGCTATGAGCCGCCCCAGGGTGGGTCTTCCACACCCCAAGGTGAGGAGTTGCTGAGCCTATCAGTCCGTTCATCTTCTCGTAACCAAACTTCTCAAGTTGATGCAATCAACTACCACACAGGCAAAGTACCCGCCAGAGATTTTGTGTGGCAGAGATGGAGGAGAAGTGAAGGCCGCTGTATTAATACTTGTTAGGTGGTCTGTGGCTGTGATGGGGCAGGAGGCAAAATAATATTCGTAGAAAACCGCTTAATTTCATCTTCTGTGGCTTTTGATTTATTTTACTATTCTTTTGTGGCTAAGATGTGGTCTTATGCCATAGCCTAGAAATTTCTAACGACTGTTTGGTTAAAAGTTCTGCGAAGCAGGTCCTCCCTGCGTGTTCTCCGCAGGTCTGTTTCCATTCCTCAACACTGGAGGACCCAGCACAGCTTCGCCCCGTCCTTGCCTTGCTCATCCAAAGCAGTCTCGCTTGTCCAAAGGAAAATGGGAAGTTTCCTCAAACAGCTTTGCAACTTTGGGGCGTGTGTTCCCCCTTTGAGCAAAATCTCAGCAGAGAGCGAAGTGCTTCCACAGATACGGTGAAGCAGTATTCTAAAAGAGCCGAAATAGGCACAATTTCAGTTGAGTATATGTACATCTTTTTCTTCTTTGTTTGGTTTTTCTTTTCTGCCTTTGATTAGCTTGCCACTGGGGAGCAGGTTTGGCAAGTAACGTGAACATACAGTGAGCTCTCTTTCCCTAGCAAAGTAGCTGTAGGAGCTTGTGGATGTCCTTTGACATGCAGCGTCTCTTAGAATGCATGGCGTCTATAAAGCGATTATGTACTTTCCTTGATGAATTATTTATGCACGATAAATGCAGCAGAAGTCACCGCTGCATCCTTAAATAAATCAAGTACAGCGCGCGGCAGCATTATCCTGTCAGCGGCCCTCCGACTCAGGGCTGACGATTCGCATTTGATGCCTTGCACACAACTGCTAGTTTCAGGCATCTGAAGCCATTTGTAGTTCCCCCGGAACTGCTCTTCTCACAATGGGTGCTCATGAGAATCTTGCTGGCTCTGGCAGACCTGGGCTCTTGAGAGCCTTTCCACAAGTCACTAAACCTGTCCTTCTGACTCAGTCCCTTCATCGGTGAAGTGGGAAACCTGGTGGTGTCTGTTCTGGGAGCCGATGTGGGTGTGTGTGGGGTATAGCGTGGCTCACTTCCATGGTTGGTGCAAGGATGAGTGCATGCCACAAGCTCAAGACCACAGCTGTGAGTGCCACGGAAGTTCTTTTGCACTTGGGTCGCCTTTACCAAGGGGCCTGCATGTCTGTGTCATTCTGTTCCTGAATTACCCAGGCTTTGTCAGCCCAGAGGACACATGAACAAGGACGCGTCTTCAGATGCCCGCATTAAGGGCCCCACGGTGCATGCCAGTGGCCTCGCTAGGCCCTCATCAAGTGCCCAGGGCCCAGAAGACGGTGTTCTTGTTACACTTCAGCAGCATCCAAAGCAGTAGAAGCAGCCTCCCAGGAGCAGCATGTGTCTGGGTTAGCTTATCCGCAAGGAGTACACTGGTCCATGGTCTGAACACTAGAAGCGTTGTTTCTGGTTGTTCACATCACCTGAACTCCTCTCTGCCTGTGTAGACGCCTTTTCCAGTAAACTGGTAGAGACTGTGCTGAAGCTTTGGGTCTGAGGGCCCGTGACCTGTGCCGTGCTCCGCACAGACAGCATGAGAGCTGTGGCGTTGGGGACGTTGCTCCAATTCAAGGTCGCAGCCAAGGCAGGGGCGCAAGCTCTCAGTGTCCCAGGCATGCCATTCCTTCCGCACGTGACCACACAGAGCAAAGGTGACTGCGGTCTTCAGCGTGAGGAGCAGGTGTTGAGGATAGAGAAAGCCAGGACACCATGGTCCAGATAGACTGAAGCACCGAAGACAAAATGGATATTACTCCGAGAAAGAGGATTACTGAGGAATGACTCCAAGTAACACCATCTCTGTTATTTCACAAGGTGCATCTTAATATCTCTGGCCTCTGTATTTATAGCTTTTTAAAGGTTCATTTGGATTTATAAATAATTAAACAATACTGGAGACCTAGTGCAAACATAAAAGAGGACAAATTCTTTCTTAACAGCCTTTAAATATTCATCATTAAGATAAAAATTTAAAGCAAAATAAAACACTTAAAAAATAGCCAAGAGGCATCGAGAGATGTAAGAAAGATTACTTGCAGGAAACTGACTGAAGAGCCACACATTTGTTCTGCAGGTCCTAAGCTCTCAGCCCGGGTGTTCGATTCCCATTCGATCCCCCAGGAAGAGTCATGGCCTTCGCTGAGGCTCACTTCTGCTCTGGGTCTAGAAACGTGTTGACAGAGCAGCATGCGCGTCCCTAAGCAGAGCAGAGGCTAGACGTAGCGAGGAGCTTAGTGCCTTCCACGGCCACAGAAGGTCGGAGTGAAGCTCAGCCCCAGGCCTCTGGACCTGTGGGCCAGCGCTGATGGGTGGAATGGTGTCCCCTGATTGTTCCTACCAGACGTGGTGAGGATGGGAGCCAGCCTACGCGTCCTGAGGAAAAGGCAGTGTGCGTGCGGAGCTGCATGCGTAGCGGTAGCGAACAAGCTCATGGGGGACAAATGCCAACTCTCTGCTTCTGTCCTACGCCTTGGCCCTGATGCCCTGTTATCCCCTGTGTGCCTTGTGATTAATTTGAAGCACTTGTTCCAGAGTAGAAATAGTAAGACCCTACAGGATGAGATGTTTTTATAACATCAGTTAGTACTTTGAACACCTGAATAGAAAGTTGCTGTATAGTAGTTACTACAAATGAACATCTGCCAAAGATACAAAGAGAGGCAGTAAGATACTTTAAATTTCCTCAGCCAAGTATCAGTGCTGCAGTTTTGATGGACAGATGGATGGACAGAGGGACAGATGGACAGATGCGTTGGCCAGCCTCGAGAAAGAGCATAATTGATTCCGTTACAGAGGAGCCAGGCTGTGGGTTGCAAAAAGATATTTCAACTTGGAAAGTGGCCTTTTTCATTAGCAGAGTAGCCGGCTTTGTTGCTTGTGGTGTTAAAGCAGAGATGAAGGTATTCTTTGATTGAAGCAAACATGTGGAAAATTGCCCTGGATTCTTATAAAGTATAAAGCAAGCGCCCCAGATGGAGGGCGGTTCATCTGGAGGGCAGATTTAGACAGGGTACTTTATTGGGGTTACTGCTGGTCTCTCAGTGGTCAAAGCAAATACTATCACGTCCCTGTCAACTGCTATGCCACTAGAGTGACACATTTTCCCATCCACAGTGTTATGCTCGAAACTGTCAGCAGACATTACTTCTGCAAGTGGTGAAGCCCTACCACCTAGGGAGGAGCTCGTCTCGGACACACGCTTTCTCTCCAGTGCTGCCAGCCTGCATTCCTGGGTCATTAATATCATTGCAGGCCGTTGGTGAGGCCAGTGGGCTGGAGGTCTGGGGGACGTGCACCTCCCGTGCCCACGAACTTTGTGCTCTGACCCTTTGCTCACCAGACTTTCCTATATTGCTGTAGAAATTTTAATGAGTAAGACGTGCAGACCACAGCACGGGCGCTGGATCGTGAGCTGAAAATAATTCAGCCTGACACAGGTGACTTCAGGGCTCCGGAGCTTTTCATCAGGCGGCATCACTTTCCCTGGGCCAGGAAACGGAGTCTTTAGAAATGGGGATACTTCAACTAACAGAGACAATAGTGAGTTAGGGTGTATCTTTAGAACTATTACAGCATTGTTTTTTGGTTTTGTTTTTCTAATGTGAATGTAGTCATTGCTATTGAAATGGTCATGTGGCCACCTATTTTTGAAACACAGTTCCGCTCTCTGAGTAAGTTTGGGCCCATACTGTGGTTGAGACTCCTGAGTGAAGGTGGTCCTTGTTTCCCTTTGACTCTTAGGTCCTCCCTCCCTGCGCTGGCTTCATCTGAATCACGGTGGCTTGAGAAAAGCCCCTTGAATGCATGGTGTGCTTTTTAGTTTTTATTAAATCATGTTGAAATTTTTTAACGGAATGTGAATCTACTTGGACAAATCATCCTACTTTTAGTGATAAAATTTCAGACCTAGAAAGCAATGTTTTTCTTCAATTAAATTCATTAAAAATCCAGACACCAGGTAGTGGCAAGCAGTGACTTCAAGGGGATATAAAGTAAAGCACTTCCTAAATAATCGCGTGTGTTGAAGTACTGGAAGGGTGGCACGGAGCAGTTTGCTGCCAGTGCTGTGTGATCTTTCACCCAGAAGCACCAGGGGCCTGGGCTAGCCTGGAGTGGACAAGCTGAGCATCTTTGATCTGAAAATCTGAAATCTTAAAGCACTGTAAAAATCTAACACTTTTTGAAAGCTGGTGTGGCAAGTCTTACAAATGTCCCCCAACATCCAAAATCTGAAGATCATGTGGTTCTACAGTCATATAAGGGATGCGCAACCTTTATTTTCTTTGTATGTACATACATGTCCACACCTGTGTCAGCACGCACATGCCTTCTCTGTGTTTTCCTTCCGTGTGTAGCTGGTGGTTCCTCAAAACCGTGTTGCCAAGGATAACCGTGGCTCCTAGCATCTTTAATGATTGCCAGTTACTTAATGTTCACACAGTGTTTTAGTGGCCAAAAGAGTTTCTGGATAAGTTGTGATGGCATGTGTGTGTTAGACACGGTGGTTGTAAGCATGTGTGGTGACCATCTCCATGACACCCCTAGTGTCCGCATGCCCCTAGTGTCCCTCTTGCCCTGTCCCTGACCAAGGAGAGTAGCTAAGGATTGCTGTCATCACAATCTTTTAAGTGCATGTAGAAACAAATGCAGCTCCCTGGAAAGCTTGAAGGTTGTTTGTACCTTTTCAGTCTTCTCTCTCAGAGCTGCCACCAGTGGGATAGCCCAGCGCTGCTCACAATGCGCAAATAAGACGAAACTGTGTCACTCAAGAACGTCCAATTGTGCTGCTGTGTGGCACCTCTGGTCGCTTTTCAGGGCTGGCAAACAGGAGACGAGGAGGTCCCCATTTAGGAGTTCACTTTCTCCCGAATCATGCTGCTTAGAGGAGAAACTAATTAACTGTGTTTTATCAAAGTCGCTGAGGCCAAGCCAGTTATTTCTTCCTTATGCATGATTTGCTGCTTTAAAATTTCAAAACACAAACATAGCGATGTGGTTTTAATTCAAGAGAGTTTTCTCATCAAATCTGAGCAGTGTTTCCTTGGACGAGAAATTCACACATTCTCCAGCTCTACCCTCACTGGGGTGATAGTTTCAGTTGAACAGTTCCCCTTTCCCAGAACAAGAGTTCATCAAACATCCAGTGAAGTTTGAAAGTATTTTCCTCTGCATTTTTCTTTGTAAGAGGAGGCCACTTTAAAGAATGCACTGGAACTCTTGCTTTAAGATAAGGCGAGTAGTGTTCGGGCGCAGCACTACAGGATTTGAAGCAGTGCTGAGTTTTTGGCTCCTAAGTTAAGTGCTGACACCGAACTCCATAGAAAGTCACAGCAGCGCAGTCTGCGTTTAGCCAGAGTGAGGAACGCCGGGAAGGAAGCGCTCACGGGTGAATTTCTCCTCTTCTTGGGCAGATTATACACAGTATGCATATTTTGTTAATTAACTTCTTAAAAGCCGGGCTTTTGTTTTGGCTTCTTGTGAGCACCATCACTTGCTTGTTTCAGACCTTTCTCCTTGTGAGTTTGTATCTTGAAAGATAACCATACTGCTCAAAGCATGAAGCCACCTCAAGTTCCTGAAATGAAGACCTTTTTCTGTAGGACAGATTCCAAGTTTGCCTGACATATTCTGAATTTGAACTGATCAGAAGTGGTTAGATCTTAGCTTCCTGGATCCTATATTTATATTATTATACAACTACATTTTTTATCAGCTGTGTCTCCCAACCCCTGCCCTTACACATACAGGTTCAAAACCTTTTGTAGAAGAAAACAATAATCCAATCTGCATGTCATGTTGACTTTAAAGTCACAACTCTGCTTGCCTTGTTCCTCACTGGAATGGGTCTTTCTCTCCTTCCTGGGCTCACTAGATAGCAGGCTCACCAGCCCTGACCCCTCCAGTGTTCGGTGACTAGGACACGTGGTGCCTAGGAAGCTCGGCCCGCGAAGCCCGCATCAGCAGGCTGAGCCAGTGAGCTGAAGCAGTGCTCGTGGACTCTATCAACGGAGGGTTTTTTTTTTTTTTTTTTTTGAGGGTTTTCTTAAAATGCAGTTTGTGGGATGATTGAGAGTGAGTTAGGTTCAGCTTTGTGTAGAGATAGGATGTGTATCGTTACCATTCTGTGGTTTTTCTGACCCTGTGTGCTTCGTATCTGTGTTTCTTTGGTGCAACCCTTTGATGCGCTGGTATGTGCCCCATTATGTACCACTCTGCTGCAATAAGCCCCTTGCATACCAGAAAGCTACGTGTTAGATAGTTCATGTTTCCTCCGCAGTGGTCTGTCTTGGTATTGCATTCTTGCCATAAGAACCTAAGAAGTGTCCTTCATAGGGTTGCTTTGCATGTGTGTAGGGGGTACAGGGTCAGCTGCCTCTTCCCCAGTCCTTGTGCATGAAACCCACCTAAGGATCCAGATGGAGCAGCTTGAGTCTCCATCTAAGCAGCAGCTTCTCACTGCAGGGTGTGTGGGCGATGGAACCTGGGGTGCTCTTCAGCCCCCAGAGGTCAGGCAGCCCGGGGAACAACACGGCGACCTCTGCTTCCCACATGCAATTCAACCCCTGGAGCCAAAGCTTCCCAATGCAAGCTATAAAATACCCATGTATCTTTCCTAAGCCTGTCTCCTAACTGGATGGGAAACTCTGCTAAGTGAGTTTTAATTTTAAAAGGCTACTCTTTCCCCCTTGAGCCAAGGGGAGAAAAGTATCTGGGCATTAAAAGCTTATGTATACCAATGTTATTTTTGCTGTCTCTCCCTCAGTGATTAAATGCAATTTTATCCACTTAGTAATCCTATGATTATGGCTGCATTAGATTAGGCGAGTGGACAGATAGAAGAAAAACTAAGTGTAATGAGGTAATCCTTTATTTTTGCTCTGCCTGTAAGTTAAAAATTCCCAGGACTTTCAGATGGACAATAAAAATAATCACAAAATTGTCCCCTGAAATGGAGATAGATATCACTCCTGAGCATGAGCCATTTTCTTAAGTTTTGAAATCAGCTGCTAAGCTTCTTAGCACTTCTTGGTGCCCGGCTGAGTCCAGAGGAGCCGTGGCATCCGCCTTGGGGTGGTGCTCACGGCTGATGCCAGGACGAGCCACCACCAGGGTGACACATGGGCTGGGTCATTGTTCTCACAGGGCGGCAGCCTCCCGAATTAGAACCCCGTAGGCAAGAGGGAAGTCAGCCTCACAATGGGAAGCGATGTTTGCTTCAGATACGAAATTGAAGTCACTGGGTGATGTTGGGCTCTGTGAGGGCCACCTCCTGAAGGCAGGAACACTGGAGTCTGAGAAGAGCGGCTTTTGGGCCAATTTGGGTCATCTGGTTTGTGGCCCCAGATCTTTCACCATGGAACTCAGGATGGTGGGTTACAGCGCACCCTGCCTTTCAGCAGCCAGACCCCGAGATGTTTTAACATCAGCAATGAATGTCTCCACCTTCTCCCAGTGCTCTTTGCAGGGGCTGAGCCAGCTTAAGGGAGGTGGGGCAGAGTGGACAGTGGGGCCGCAACACTGTCCCAGCCCTGAGTGCTCTGTTAGCTGAGGAAGGAGAGTGCCAGGCAGTGTCTCTCTCAAGGAATGGCCTCCACTGTTGTCCTGGTCTGTCGGGGGAGCTGAGTTTCAGACTACAGTGCACTTGGGCTGCCTGCAGAGTTCTTCATACTTGGGCGATGTTTGGACATCCTCAGGGGTCAAGCTGGGACCTGGGTCCATACTCCAGAAAGCCATCAGCCTGTGACTCAGAACAAAAAGGTCACTGGCTGGATGGAGGCCTCTGCTTCCTGGGGCAGCCTAGATGTCTTTAGGGGCTCCCCTCAGCAGATGCTGGTGGAGTTAGGTTTCAATGTGACTCAGATCCACATGGCCCGCCTTCTCCTTCGTAGGATTCCTCTATTATGCAGTGCAGGCTGGCCTTGAATCCACTTATGTAGCCCTGGCTGGCCTCACTCTCTGCAGTCCTCCTGCCTCAGCCTCCCAAGTGCTAGGATTACAGGCGTGTGCCATCGTGCCTGGCTCCTACACCTTTTTTTTTTTTTTTAACTTTTCAATCTGATCCTTTCCCCTCAATATTAATACAAACAACTTTCTTTCTCCTTCCCTTTTTTTTCTGTGCTATATTTCAGATGCTATATTGTCATTTATCAGCTTAAAAAGGTTTAGCAGAACAATTACAGCTGTGTTAGAGTCCTGTTGCTTAGAGGAGCATTTCTGTGCGTTCTAAAGGTTAAGCTTCTGAAGTTGTTGGCCATGCAGATCAGTGTCTCCCTTTTCTCTACAGGCAGACATCCTAAGTTTTGAAAAATTAAGTGAGAAAACTGTCAGCATTGAATTAAAGATTGTACGCTCTGCTGATACTGTCCAGAAACGGTGTCGGCTCGTGGGAAGCCTCAAGTCTGAGGTCTCGGGGAGGAACAGATAGCTTGAAATTTTAGCCGCTTCTGTGGAGGAGGCAAAGGAATGGCCGGGGTGGAGGAACAGGGAGGGCAGGCTGCTGATGCAGGGGACCTTTGTAGGTTTTCCTTTCGCTTATCTGCTAGACGCTGTGTCCAAAATCTGGAGGCAGACATTGTCTGCCTAGTACCAGCCCCCTAAAAATGCCCGTGGCGGCGATTGCCTGTGTTCCCAGGCAAAGCTTAGTGTCAGCAAGTGCTCAACTCAAGAAAGAGCTGAGCTGTGAGACTGTGAGGTGAAGCCAGTTCTCAGATAAGCGGGGAGACGGTCACATGCGCGAGAGGTGGACTTGCGGCGACAGTAGGAGTTGACAGCTGTGGAGCATAGGCGAACCCCAGGCCCCGCCTTTCAGTCCGTCGTCCCCTGTTCGCGAGGGCGGCTTTGCTCTCAGCGCGTGGGGCGCTTGTTTGCTGGCCGGTTCAGAGAACAGAATAACCTGGACGTAAAGGCAGAACAGCCTAGGGATTTCTTTTGAAGCCAGAACAGCTGTTCCATCTTCAGAGGGCTGGGTTAGGAGAGGAGGTCAGAGGAGATGACTGAAGCGGCAGAGGGGCTCGAGAGCCGCTCTGTCCCCTGCCGCTTGCCCTTCCGCGGGCACAGTGTCCTCACTCTCCCTCTCTTCCCGCTGGAGTCTGAAGCGTACTCAAAAGCCTGTGATTCATCAAAGTACCTGCAGGCTGCCCCTCGGCAGCTTTAGATTCACGGCTGTTCAGGGAACTCACCTGCCTCCCGGGACACACAGTGCTGCGCTTAGGCAGAACACAGCTGGCTCAAAACATAAATTACTGAAAATGGTACCAGGGCTCACCCTGCCCTGGCCCTCCGTGCTAAGCCCAAACAGAAATCTGACTCCCAGAATGGGGCAAAGTGGCCTCAGCCTTTGCCCAGGGACAGGCAGCCATGTGCTCAACCTCCTCCTTACGGAGTTCCCCTGCAGTGGCAGCGTGGTGCAGGAAGGCGGTGGGCGTTGATATCAGCAGTCTTTAGGCTTGGCTTCTTTCCAGTCTCACCAGGGTTGGAGGGAAGAAGTCAGGCTTTGGAGACTTGAGTTCTAGGTTACATCTTCAGCCCATTTTAGGCTGCTAGAGGGGAAAAAATGGGGCGTGGGCAGCTCCCCTTGTGGTGTTTACAGAACTTGGATGCTTGACAGACAGCATCAGGCTAATTGTTCTTGAGGCAGGAAATTTGTAGCAGAGGAAGCAGGTGTCGCAGGATGATTACCACAGTTCCAAATTACAGCATTAACTGCGAGCTCGCTCAGGTTTGGCCCAAAGATGAGGGTTTGGGGGAGGCCAGACACACCCCTTGAGTTTCTAGGGGGACACTGACATGATCCCCTGTATTACAGGGGAACGCGCTTGGGTACACCTAGAACCAGACAGCCCCATGCACCAATGTTTCCCACATCCATTCCTCTTTATTTCTTTTTTCTTTTTCTTTTCGGCTTTCAGCATCCCATACTTTTAGAAGACATGTGTGACTTGAGAGTGAATTCTTACTTTTCGAATTGTTTTCAGACATTTCATGTTCATGTAAACTTGGCTTATTGATTTCCTGATTTTTTCTTTATTTTTTTTGTTTTGTCCATTTTATTTTCAATCAGCTACATCAAATGGGTCTTTGGAGGGCCTGGATAACCAGGAGGGAGGGGTGTGCCAGACAAGAGCCATGAAGATCCTCATGAAAGTTGGACAAGGTAAAGACCGCCGGCCGCTCCGCAAGGCCACTGTCATCTGGTGCTGCCCCAGCTCACGTGGCCCCAGTGGCAGCATCCACCCTGCTCCCTGTCCTCCTTCATGTGAAGTGGACACCCCTGTGCAATTTTCCCCAGCTTGATGTAAAAGGCTTCACTTCCGGGAGATCACTCTAAAAGCTAAGGTCAGCTAGGCAGAGGGTCTATTGCCTTCTAAGGTCTATTTCTTTTAAAAACAACAACAAAACCCACAAAAAACCACCTTGATTCAAAACCCAAGGCCTATCTCTGCAGTTTGCTCACTTCTAAGACGTGCCTGCTGGCGAGCTGTGTTCATCATGCCTTTTCTCAGAGACAACCTATTGTGCAGAAAGACTTACTGTTTAATTAGAAATCGGTATAGTAGTCAGTCAACTTGCTCAGTTAAATTGAAAAGTCACCTGCAACACTGCCTGCCAAATGCAAGATACCCCATAGTTTCCACAGATGGCCCATCACCCAAACCTCTGAAAGAGCTAGTGTGACCATTTTGTTTTAAAAGGAAAATTATATTCTTGTGTTTCACAGTGCTTTGCATAGAGAATCGTATGCTCATTGCTATCCGTGCTTCTGGTACATACATAAGCCTAGATATCCTTGGATGTCTGTGCTGTGACTAATGGCTGGTTTTTCGTATAGATGCCAGTTCTGCCGGGTCAACCAGGAACAGCGGTCCAACGAGACGTCCAGAACTAGAAGCTGGTACAAATGGAAGGAGTTCAACAACTAGTCCCTTCGTAAAACCAAATTCAGGTGCGGCAGTGTGGTTTGGGGCGCGGTGGTCAGCGTGCACCTAGCCGCATCCTAGCAGCCCAAGCGGTAGGGCAGGGTCCCAGAACTTCTGCTCCTGCGGAATTAGGCAGTCATGCCAGACATCAGCGGTCTTGGCCACCAGTGAGTCATTATTAATTATACTCTGTGAGATGAGCGAACTCATTCCCATAAACGCCTTCCTATCAGAAGAGCAGAATGCATCAGATGGAGGAGCCAGTTATTAGTGCTACTGGGGCAGACCACAATTTTCATTGGCTGACACTTCATCAGGCTCGCTGTCAACACCGGCTTAAAGCTAATGTTAATGTATATATAATTAATGCTCTAATCCCTCATCTAATTATATGTAATCCGCAAAGAGTCAAACCGACCCTGTTCTGAATTTTAGATGGTAACAGTTTAAAATACTGCATACTGCTATTTTCTGGTGGTCAGCACTCATTTTTTTTTTCCTCCTCACATTTTCTGTATATAATACTAAACAGCTCCCTGGCCACTGTTTAAAATAGCAGAGAAGATTGGCTGTCATTGAACTTAATTTCTTTAACACTCTTGGAACAAACAGCCGTGTATTCGTTACTATGCTAATAATGAATTTTTCATCCAGTGCGTGCACGTCAGCAGTTTTGTATTAGAGAGCCGTGTGCTTGGTTGGTAGTTTTACGGATTTAGCCTTTGCAGCAGCATTCTGTCTCTTTCCAAGAGAAGTTGTTATTTCTAACTTTCAATGACAAGACATGTCAAATTCTTGTGACAAACTGATAAATGGATAATATAATGATGCCAGCCAATTTTTAGTGCTTAACATTTGGGTTGGCAGTCTGTTCAGCGCGAGTCTGCAGCCTTCCAAATATATTTTAAGTGTAAATCAAATAATACAAACGAGTTACGATTTGAACCCTCTCCCAGCCGCGCTCCTTCCTGCTGTCACCGTGGAGCTGGGCGGTGCTTGGCGTGCAGAAGGCAGGCTCTTTGTGCTGGGATGCCGGCCCACAGGAAGGGCGGAGTGGCCTCAAGCTGCCTGGCCGGCCGCGGCAGCCTCCTGCTTTCCTCGCCCTGCTCCTGTCCCTGCTGGAATAGCAAGTTCAAAGATGAGGCAGCTCAGGGTGGGCTGTCGCCATGTCTGCTCTGAGCGTGTGCTTGGAGCTGGTGAAAGTCCCTCTACGAGATCTCTCTCTCTCTCTCTCTCTCTCTCTCT
Source organism: Octodon degus (assembly GCF_000260255.1). Classification (NCBI taxonomy): domain Eukaryota; kingdom Metazoa; phylum Chordata; class Mammalia; order Rodentia; family Octodontidae; genus Octodon; species Octodon degus. Next base: position 5,239,034 of record NW_004524615.1, read on the forward strand.
CTCTCTCTCTCTCTCGATGGCTGATGTCTCCCAGTGGTACCATTAGCTATTTTAAATTTTTTTGAGTACCGTTAAGCCTTTTTATTCATCACTTTTTTCCCAAGAAGGGAGGGGAAAAGTCAGACGCGCTAACAAAGCAATTAGGAAATAGGAAAGCATATATGTGGGTTGGGCAAAAGTAGCCATGGTAACACCTGGGGATGGGTCCTGGGGCCAGAGGGGGCTTGGCCGAAGCCGGGAGTCGGGGGCGGGAATCAGGCTCAGACGGGCACCCTTCCGCTTTGTCCTCCCTAGCAGCTCGGGGCTACACACAGAGCGTGGTCGGCTGGCACTGAACCCAGAGCGAGGCGAGGTGCCATCCTGGTGCGGCCCCCCTCCTGAGCATGGTTCATGGAGCACCCTGGAAGCTGCGGGTGGCCCCAGGACAGCAGTGACTGAGTCTGTGCTTCTCCTGCATCCCCAGGTTCCAGCACCGACGGCAGCAGTGCCGGACATTCGGGGAACAACCTCCTCGGTTCCGAAGTGGCCTTATTCGCGGGGATCGCATCCGGATGCATCATTTTCATTGTTATCATCATCACGCTCGTGGTCCTGCTTCTCAAGTACCGCCGGAGGCACCGCAAGCACTCGCCACAGCACACGACCACGCTGTCTCTGAGCACACTGGCCACGCCCAAGCGCGGCGGCGGCAACAACAATGGCTCGGAGCCCAGTGACATTATAATCCCGCTCAGGACTGCGGACAGCGTCTTCTGCCCACACTACGAGAAGGTGAGCGGGGACTACGGGCACCCGGTGTACATAGTCCAGGAGATGCCTCCACAGAGCCCCGCCAACATTTACTACAAGGTCTGAGGCCGGTACCTTCCCTCCCAGACCCGGGTGGCCGCCGCCCGGTATGACTGAGCCGGCCGCCAGAGAAGCCCGGAGCCGGACAGCTTTCTAGTCTGTAGCATTTTGGCCTCGGTGACCGCACATCTTCCCCGGGAGCTGGGAGACTGTGGCCACAACGCCACTTGGATGGATGGCAGCGCGTCCCCAAGCCATGAGCCACAGCTGTGCAGGCCTCGCCGGCCCCCAGGGGACACAGGGCGTGTGGACAGGCCTCTCTGCTGGGTGTCTCCCCATCCCTCCGCTCGGACCTCGGGCTAAGTGAGGCTTCCCACGATCGCTTGCATCCTGTCCACACTATCTCACTCCTTCTGTTCCCCAGGGCTCTGCCGCCCTGCGCTGAGCCCTCACCCCACATCCTATCCTGCGTCACTGATGGGACATACCACGGCGGCCTGCTCTGGAGCAGCAGTCCCTTGTGGAAAGCTGGAGGGTCCCCTGCCAGCATCAGCAAGGAAGAGGAGGGGAGGGCTGGCTGCCTCCCACCCAGAGCGGGACGGAGGAAGGGAGTCTATCCCACCCCACAGCAGTCGGCGGCTCAGCCCAGGTGCAGGGGGACAGCAGAACCAGGGGCAGCGGGGTGGCCGGGCGAGGGGCGCGGCCATCTGCTCAGGCAGGGCAAGACTATCTCGGTACTGGCAATAAGACGCACAGCTGCAGAGCTGTCGGGAGTCGGTCTGCTTAGGGTGCCTATGCCATGGAGGCAGACCCAGCTGCTAAACTTCTCACATTTATGAAACACAGGGAAAGCATTTAGGGTGGCAGAGAGCCAAATCTGACCTAGCCGTTGAGGAGCCAAAGGTCCAGCCGGCAGGCTGTGGTTCCACATCCACAGACATCAGTCAGGAATTCTCAGCTAGGAAAAGGCAGGTCAGAGCCCCAGGGCCAGTCCTGCCCGCCTGACCGCCCGCCCGCCCCGTTGAGCCTTACACACTTTGGTTTATGGTGGTGCTGTCCAGGCTGCGAGCGAGCGAGGCTGCGGAAGGGACAGGGTCTAAGCGAAGCACATGGCAAACCTCTCAGAGTCCTTAAGACGGAAGTCAATGATGATGTCGAGGGGAGAAGGAAGGTAGGACGTATTTATAATAGGTATATAGAACGCAGGGGATATAAGATGAAAGATTTTTACTAATATATATTTTAAGATTGCACACAGTACACACCAGAAGATGTGAAATTTATTTGTGGCAATTAAGCAATCCTGAGGCTCAGTGCTTTAAAAAAATTTTTTTAAAAAGACAAAATTGGACAGCACCTGGGGAAAAAAAATGTAAAAAACAATAACCACTCCAAAAGTTACAATCATGAGAGCTAATAGGAAAATGACAGTCCTCCGATGGCATCTCATGGAACTGTAGACTAGGAAATAGAGCCCAGCACCAGAAAACCAATGTGACCGTGTCATTGTTTGGTGAGGACAGGATGTCCCGGCGCCTGTGTCTGTGGTGGGCTTTTCCTTGCCTCGTGGGCTGAAGTGTTCTCTAAAATCCAGCAGGTCACCCAAGGGGGGTGGCACACCCCCCTCTCTTCACCTTTCCCCCATCCCATCCCCACCCTCGTGGAACCCAAGAAGAGGAGACAGGAAACCTACTTTTTATGTGCTATGCAAATAGACATCTTTAACAGAGTTCTGTTACTATGGTAACGCTTTGCTTTCTGAATTGGGAGAAGAAAATGTGGCGACAGCGTTTGGAGGTTCTCAGACCTCCAGCGAGCACCTGCAGAAGAGTGAGTTGTCACAGAAGTGATTATCCCCATATCCTGAACCTGAAATGTTGGTCCAAAGTGCATGTGTGTGTGTGTGTGTGTGAGTGGGTGTGTGGCGTACATGTGTACATATATGTATAATATATATCGCCAATATATATTATATATATCTATATCATATTTCTGTGGGGGGTTGCCATGGTGACCAGCCACAGTACATATGTAATCCTTTTCATCACTCTAGCCTCTCCTTTCTGTGCATTCATACAAGATTTTCTTGTAAGCCATCAGAAATTCCTCATAGGATTGGGGAGAGGGACAAGGAGAGAAAACATGGCGGAAAAAAAAAGTTTGATTTTAATGAAATCAAGTGTGTGTATCCTCGGTTGGCTACCTTTGGGTTATGTGCTAAACTGTGAAAAAAAAAAAAAAAATCAGATGAACCGGTGAAGAGTTACCCGCAACCAATTGAAAAATGAAAGTGTTCTGTGCGTCTGTTTCGTGTCTGGTGCAAGCCAAATGACAATCTACCAACGGTCCCCTTACTTGGAGTTGGTTCTGCTCTGGAAAGTTACTGTAAATGCCTTGCTTGTATTCTCATCCCTGGTCTTCGGGATCACACCATCATGTTTAAGTGAAGAAGGTGTAAATAGGTTCCGAATTTGCTGTCCTTGGATTTGGGGTGTTGCAGTAGCCTTATTCACGTTTTTAATAAAAAAAATACACATGAAAACAAGACAGAAATGGCTTTTCTTATCCAGATTGTGTACATAGAGCAATGTTGGTTTTTTTATAAAGTCTAAGCAAGATGTTTTGTATAAAATCTGAATTTTGCAATGTATTTAGCTACAGCTTGTCTAACGGCAGTGTCATTTCCCCTTTGCACTGTAAGAGGAAAAAATGGTATAAAAGGTTGCCAAATTGCTGCATATTTGTGCCGTAATTATGTACCATGGATATTTATTTAAAATTTCGTTGTTCAATTTGTAAGTAACACAGTATTATGCTTGAGTTATAAATATTTTTTTCTTCCTTTGTTTTATTTTAATAGCCTGTCACAGGTTCTCAGTCTGCTTTAGTTCCACATCATAGTTAGCTCCTCAGACCACAAGATCCGTGAAGTCACATTCCACGTCTGTTTCAAAACTGAATTTGTTCTTAAAAAAATAAAATATTTTTTTCCTATGGAAAAATCGCCTTCAAAGTATTCTCCTTTTCTTTTTCTTTTCACTTTTCATTCTTTTTCATTTCTTCTTTGGTTTTGCCCCAATATTCTGTTTCTCCAAAATTACCATGAGCCAGAGAGGAGAGCTGCAGCCCTTCATGTGCCCACTCGCCTCCTGGTTTGAGGAAAGCTCACTCAAATCCTTGCCCTCCTGGGCAGGACAGGCCTGGGGCATCTCCCGGCAAGCATTGTGAGGAGCCCCCCACAGAGCAAAAGGGGAAATGGATTCTTCTCTTGCAGTGGCCTGACTCCTTTCCACTGAAGCAAGGTGGTATGCCCTTGGCACCTTATTTATTCTCTCAGAACAAACCCCAAGGAAGGGAAAAAGTCAACTGTCCTAGAAATGAAACATCAGTGTAAGCGCATTAGTGACTGTACTCAGCCAGGCCGGGGCCAGGAGGTTCTGTGTGTCCTCCACATCTCCTTCCTGGGTGGGGGGTCTTGGGCCTCCTGTGGTTTTGGGGTCTGCGTTATCTCCATTTCAGCCCCAAGCTGTGAAGGTGAGGCCCTGCACCTGCCTTCTCTCAGCTCTCACTGGGAATGGGATGAGTTGGGCAGATCTGGGAGGCACCTGGGGTCAGGGAACAGGGGGTTCCTGGCCCCACAGGGAAGAGGAGGCCAGACAGCCTCCCCAGGAAACGCCCGTGGATGCTAGATTGGGAACCATGGATTTTTCAAGTTTTAGCTCTTTATACTGCTAGTTAATAAATGTGCTCTATTAAAAAAAGAAAAAGATTCCAGGAGGCCTATGGTTTAGTTTGATGATCCAATGGTTGCTTCATCTCCCTCCCTCAACTCCATGAAGCCCAGTTGTCTGAGGTCAGAGGTCAAGGTTCAGGGTGCAGTGTCCAGTCCAAGTGTCTCAGCTGGATGCTTGACCCCACGTAGCAAGAATTAGGTTCTGTGTGGGCTGAAGAACAGTGCTGTGTGCTCTGCTTCCGCTCAGTACCCGTGTCGCAGTGTAAATTTCTGACAACGGTGTCACATTTTTACCCTCGCTTCTGAGACCACAGTGGAGCCCACCAAGCTTGAAGCAGAGAAGCAAGCTACATCCAGGGGTCCTGGAGGGAGGTGTCCAACCTGCACAGGCTCCTTCCCAGGGGGCCGAGCAGACGCCCCGATCTGTCTGAAAGGCAAGGCCCTAGCAGGGTGCCCTAGCAGCCCACATCCACACGTTTCCCACAGTGCCCACGCCTCTGAGCTCCCTGCTGGAAGAGCTGCTCCTTCAAGCACTGGGGAAGGTGGCCAATGGACGGAGGAGAAATTAGCCTGAGAACATCCCTTCTGTGTAGCTGCTCCCCACCTGCCGCCAGGAAAGCTAAGATCCAGGGTAGTGAAATATACTTGTCTACTACAGGTTAAGAAGAACAATTCTCTTTTTCATCAGGATAGGAAATAGATCTTTCTCTGCTACAAAAGAGACCTAATAGATTTCTTCCCCGAAGAGTCAAGGTTAGCATGTAACAGCGATGCCAGGTCACAGAGCACAATGCACAGAAGTGGAATTCTGGAAGTAAGGGCCCACGGAGTGGTGAATGGACTCAACACATCTACTTACGTGCAACACAGAATGACTCTGCCATGAAAGATGAAGTTTGTGCGGAAGTGCATGCACCTTGGGCACGTTACATAAATCAGGCACATTAGCTTCCATATTCAACATAGTTTCTCTTACATGAGACAACCAAAATATAAATAAAGTGCAAAATGAAAAGCATAAGAAGTAGGAGATCTGCAATTGCGAAGGAGAATGAGAGATGGGGTGAGAGAAGGCGATAAAAAAGAACTGAAAAATGGAGACAAAGGACAACCCACTTGGGATGCCTCTGTCTCTCTCAGAAGCTTTGCTTCTCCAGTAAACATAGTTTTCTTTAAAATAGAAATGGGGGTAGAGCTTTTGCAAATGTAAAGGGAACCGAGAAATGGGAGGACCAGGGAGGGAAGAGAAGGAAACGGGTGCGAAGTGGTGACCACGTGTCACGCACATGTGCCAACCCCCATGGGGACTGTGATTGGTGCTGCAAACACACACTAGTAAAATCTAAATTATTAATAAAGGAAAGACATAATAGGTATTCTTCACCATGGTCCAGGGCTTCAGTTCGGCTTGCTTGCATCTTAGTGGATTTGGAATTTGGTTGTGATAATTACACTGTCCATTCACCTGCAGACGGATTTCCAGTGTTGTCAGGACAAAGAGCACGTCCCATGCCTACTCCAGCCTAGGTCAGGAACCTTTCCTCAGTCAGTGGTGAGGAGGTGGCACGGGACTGCAATGCTTATGTTTAATAGGACAGTATGCAGGCAGAGGGGTCAACATTTTCGTGACCCACATGTGCTCCAAAAAGCCAAGGATATACCCAGGTCAAGATTTTCATATTTTGTTAAAAAGGCAAAATCTCATAAGAACCATTCTTCACTCAGAATAAATATGTATAAGCATCCTTGCTGGTATGGAATTATGTGGGCAGGGGAGACAGTAAGACCCCATCATGGTCTCTGCCCATTGTGTGTGGCTGTGAAGAAGAGCAGAGCTTTGTCTATGTCTCCAGCCCACGTCTGGACAGGGTCCCCTACTTATCGAGAGGGATGGACATTAAACATTGAAGGTCATCTAAGTGACCTTATTTCCAGGATTTGAAATAAGGCCAGCAGCAACTAAACTTGGACAAAGACAACCTTCCCAAGCTTCTCTCTGTCAGGGTGTCCCTTGGCCAAAGCTCTGGGCTGAAGCAGGGTGACATCCAGTGAGTTTCCTCTCCCTGGCCTCCTGCTTCTGGGGCCTGGAACAGGGCCCCTCTCCATCCCTTCCTAGAATGGAAGTCCAGAGGCTCGAACTTGGTGACTTGCACACACTGAGCCCCTGGAAGCCGGAGTCCCAAGCACTCAGCCCTTGAGCCCTGATGGTTAAACAGATCTTTCTTTATTCAGGTCCCTGCCAGCCGGGCCCCAGCACACCACACACACTGCCTACTTAGGTGGCTGTGGGCTTCTCCCGCCCGCCCACCTGGCCCAGCTTCACCATCTTCCTCGTGTCCCTGAGAAGAGCAGCTACTGCTTTTCGCGCTGGTGCACAGAGCATTTCCTCATGCTCCTGGATTATTTATGCCTCCAATTCTGTAGTCTGCCACAGAAAGCTGTACAACTGGAAAACATCTTTTAGCTGATAATAGAGCTATTACTTTCCAACAAAGTGCCATTCATGCCTAATAAAGAGATTAGAGGGTTTATATGCATGTTGTTGTTAAAGGTGTAAGAATGCTTTACCAACAAAGAAAGTAAAAATTAATGCCAAGATCTAGGGCCCTCCACGGGGTGAAGGGAAGGGGCACTGAGGAAACCCCGTCCGTTGTCCATCCTCCAAGGGGCCCCAGGTGCAGCGCTGCGTCTCTTCATTCTTTATCGTTGAGTAATTTACATCTTACTCTGGATTCTAAGATGGGAGAGAGATGACCATAGGTCCAAACTCCTCTGTCTGGCAGGGGGTAGGGCTGGCTGAGGTTCCTGCAGAGAACGTTCCTGTGCTCTGGGTGGACTCACAGGACCACCCCACTGGGAACACCTGTCCAGAAGCTTTGATTTCAGACCACGCTGCTGATCCTCAAAGCTGACAAAACGTCTCTGCTAGGCCTTCTTCTGGACCCTGACACTTCCCGAGATCTAACTCAATTCCATGATGTACTTCAGCAGTACAGCTCATGAAACAAACACGTCCAAAGCGCCGTTTCTGCTTCCCGAAGAGAGGACATGCACAGCTTAGCAGAGCCCATCGCAGAACGGCAGAGAGAGCGCTGGCTTCGGCCACCCTCCGCGGAGCCTCTTACTGAGCAGCCGAGACACCAGCAAAGAGGCCGCCGAAGAGACTCTTGCTTATCTGCAAGCCTAGAGACTCAGGAGCAAAACCAGACACTCACTCTTTCACTCCCAGGACGCGCACCCACTCTGTCCTTGTACGTCAGGTGACGGCAAGTGTGGGAGATTACTACTCAAAGATGGGGCTGCCTCTAGTACCGGTTCAATCCAGTCAGCAGCCCAGAAGCTCTCCAGAGCAGCAGTTAGGCATCCCAGACACTCATCTGAGAGGGAGTCATGGCTGACCACTGCTCCACGTTTCTGATCCTCGAGTGTCTTTTAAAAACTGAATCTGCCAAGAGCCTACTTTGCATCTGCCTGTCCTCTGTTTCCACGGCTGAATTTCTTTCCCTTTACATCTTTCATTCCACGGTGCCAAGTGGCTGGTGAAGATGCTAAATTTAGTATAAATGCTCTGTTCTTACAAACGTCCTCGGAGTTCGCCTTCCATGCCTGCCTCTGGCTGTAAAGGGCAAATCAAAACCTTTCCTATTGGTCTCCAGCCCGTACATTATGACGTGTGTGTGTGTGTGTGTGTGTGTGTGTGTGTGTGTGTGTGTTGGAGAGGCTGTCTCTTGGCTATAATTGGTAGTTTTCTGTAGCTAGTTCTGAGGAGAGCATCGCACAGGCCTTTGTGTCTGCAACCAGTAGTTAACACAGACCTCAGAAGCACCAGGGCAAAAATCGCAGCCTGAGTGCCTGGGATGTTCGCCAAGGTGATCACTAAGCTGTGCAGCCCCAGACCCTGAGCCCGAGAACCCTGCTCGGAGCCCCAAGGACTCTGCTCCTCCGGCAGAGGTCAGGCCCAGCCACTATTCCCTCTTGTTCCAGGGCAGGGCAGAGCGAAGGGCTCCTGCCCACTCTTAAATAACTCAGAGCAAAGACACTGCCAACCACATTGTGGCTTCCTGCATTTATTGCTCCATGCTGCTGGCCACGACTGGAACTCACCGCTCTCAGGAACTCTGGGATCAAGAGTTCGAGGCCTGTGAAGCCGTAAAATGTGAACCTATGAAAAGATCTCCTGGAAGTGGTGCGTGTGCCATCCAGTGCCTCCGAAGAGGAAGGCTTGGCACGGTGCTGAGCTGCAAGAAACACATCTCACAGTTCTTCCAGCTCCTGGGCCCTGCTGCAGAGACCAGTTTTGGGCAGCAGACAATTGCCAAAAATAAAAATAGTGGGAAACATGGAGAGACCATATCAGCTGCATGGGGACACACAGCTGTCATCCCAGCACTCTGAGAGGCTGAGGCGGGAAGACTGCAACAGTAAGCCCAACCAGGACTACTGAGCAACTTAGTGAGACCTTGTTTCAAAATAAAAATTTAAAAGTTGGAGATATAGCTCAGTGAGAAGGCCCTGGATTAAACCCCCTGGACTCTAAGTGGGGAAAAAGCAGAGAGGCTGTGGAAAACTCAGGTAGCAGGGCGGGCAAACCCCTGTGCACAGCGCGCATGGAGCGGAGGTCCCTGGAGAACAGTGCCCCCACCCCACCTTGCAGGGTGAGCCAAGGAGCACACTCCCTGGGCATCCCCATCAGACCAGGCCCAGAGAGCGCACGGATTCACACTGCAGGGCTTTCCATCCCATGCCTTGTATTTCAGAGACTCATTTATGCTGTGCTTCAGGTCAGATTCCAGGAAAGTGTGGGAGTCACAGCCACAGGATCTTCCTCAGCACCACCTCCAGCCAAGCAGATGCCATGGTGTCGTCATGAGTCTGGCCTGGCTGGGACAGCACCGATCGGGACCCCTGAACTCCTCCTGCAGACACCTCCCGACTTGCGCCGGAGCTCTCCAGGTGGCAGAGGTCTCCGTCTCCGTGCCCACTAGGGAGGACTGCCAGAGACAAGACGAATGCACTGGGCCAGGGGTGGGGTTAGTTTCGCTTTGGCTTTGTTTTATTTTTCTTAACATTTTATTTTGAAAACTTTCAGATGTACCAAAGGATTAGAAGACAGATTCAACAGGTCTTCCATCAGCCCTCAGCACCCTGCACGTCCACGCAAGCTTCTGCCTCTGGCATATACCTGTATGTGCAGAGGTGGGTGTGGCTGTACACAAGCTCTGATTAACAAATGTGGAGGACATTTAAAATGCTTATGGTGAGAGACACATTGCTGGGAACCCCTCAAATATCTCCCTTCCACCACTCGTCCTGTTGCTTTGGCCACTCTGCAGCAGCCCTGGAGTCCTCTTCCATGAGGATCTCTAGTTGCCCTGCCTAGGCAGCCTTGCTGTCCTGAGTGGATTAAAAGTGTTTCCCTTTCATGACCATTGCAAACTTCTGGGGAGACATCAGAGGTCATCCAGTGCTAGATCTGGTGAACACGATGGATGGGGACTTAGTGTCAGGGCTTTCTGAGCCATTGTATAGCACTAGGCAGCAGCCTTCACTGTACTTACGATCATCCTGAAGTGGGACTTACGGAGCCACCCCTTTGAATTGCCCCCATAGTCCCTGTTCTGCTGGACATGACATTGGCAGTCGTGTCCTGTAATGAGCTGTGTCGTCCTGTTCTGCAGGACCCATAAGGCTCTGTCTTCCCATGAGGCTAAGGTAGTGGTTGCTTTTGACACTTTCTCTTGTTTCTCTACCCTGCTCCCTGCCACCCCCAGTTTCTAAAGGCCAAGCCTCCAGCAAAATACACACAATCACACTCTTTCCTTTGTTGTAGTGCTCGGCGCTTTGGACTTAGTCCGGCTGGGTTGCTGTGCATCTGATACTCTGGAAATAGACCTTCCTGTTGCTTCCCAATGGACTCTCTGGTCTCAGGTTCTGCAACACTGCTTCATAAGCTACGGGGGGCTCCAGAGCCACTGCAGCCAGTGGCAAGAAGGAAGTGAGGGAAACTCTGAAGGGGATTCGTGGTCAGGTGTCTCTGTGAGTAATAAAGAGCTGAAAGAGGGGCTGGTGAGATGGCTCAGTGGTCTAAAGCACCTACTTAGAACAAGCTCAGCTAAAGCACAGGGACCGCGGTTCAATCCCCCAGCACCACATGCCAGCCAGCCCCGCCCCCTGGTGGGCTGAGCTGCCCCCCCCCAAATAAAATTTAAAAAAAAGAGCTGAAAGAGTTGTGTCTCCCTGGCAGAGCCTTTGCCAATGCACGACATGGCCTTCGTATGCACCAGCACTCTCAGAGGGAGGAACGAGGGCTCTGCCCCCCACGCTCAATGGCATTTTCAGCCTTGAAAACATTGATAAATATTCCACAATGTAGTCAACTAGGCTTCATTTTAAAGTTTTGTGCATAAATATTTAACTTTTCAGAAAAATACTGTAAGAAGATGATCACCACAGAGCTCACGCCTGCACAGTGCTCTGTCCTTTTTTTTTGGTAGAGAGCATACCTGCAGACCTTTCACTGTGTGCACATTCAGATCTTTTTAGGAAGCCACACATAGCCATCGCAGCTCATTTGAATTATCCTTTACACTTCTTTGGAGTCCTTGTCAGGCAGTTTCATCTGAATCGCTCTTTTCAAATTATGTTTCAGAACGTTCACGTCCTGCTTCATGCTAACACAGTGCAGAGCACACCTGTGTGAAGACGCCACACGGTGCCCGTAAAGCGAGGGCTGCTCCGAAGGGCAGGGATGTTTACATTCTAAAAAGTGTCACAGGGCACACTGCCCTGGATCGCCCTCGGGCACTCCCTCTTGCTCCAATCACACTTTCCCATGATCCTTGCCCTGCCTATCTCTGAAGAAGCTCTGCATGCCTTGTTGTATGCATGTCTTTGTGAGCCGTCATCAAATATATAGGTGTTTCCTCACCCACGTTACGCACCAGATCTGGCGCTCCGTGGCCTCTGGCTGTTGGAAGGACCACGAAAGGGAAACATTCTGAGTCCATTAAGGACATCGAGATACTCACAGCAGGAAAGAGGATGTCCAGAACTGCTGCAGAAAGCGCAAAGAATGGTGGGGTAACTAGGTTCAAAGCTGGTGGGGGGGGGTTGAGGGAGGCAATGTGCCATTTATTGTAATGAGTTTTTTAAACATTTGCTGTATTTTTAGATCAAGCCTTGCATGTATAATTTTTCTTTCTATGTATCAGTCAAAACACTGAGTAAACTACATTGAATTTGTACTCTAAAAAGTGTGCATGTATCCGAAGCAAAGTCGCTTCAATTCAACAAATAGTGCTCGCAACTCTTCCAGCACCGAAGCCAGGAGCATGAGACTCCCTGGATAAAGGTGGGTCGCCAACCTGGGCAGAACCTCACTTCCTGGAGCAGTGGGTCAGGTGGCTGAATGTAGGTGGGGAAGCCAGGCCAGTCTGCGGAGGAGAGGAGCATAGCCGCCTCTTGCTTTCTCTCCTTGGTGACCACTGCCACTGGGGAATCTTGCTACATGGGCTCCATTTCCTGGGGTCTGTGTTTAACTCGTGCAATGGAGATAACGGGCTGCTCTTGCTGTTGTCCTGGAGGGAAGGACAGCCAGCTGCCCTGAGCCACAGAGGGAGGGACGGATACCAAGCTCAGATAAGAACAAGGGATCGGATTGCTGCTCAGGGTTCCGAGGTGTGCAGCCCTGGCCTGGACCTCGCATAGGCTGCAGCTGTGACCCGGTTACACCTTGACCTGTCACCTAGCACACGCGCACGCACACGTGCACGCACATGCCACAACTGGAGGAAGGCTTCATGCAGCATCTGTCTTTTCCTGGGCAATATTGTCTGCCGTACTGTACACTTTACTGCTGTTTCGCTTTTTCCAAAAGCAGCCTGACTTCATTTTGCAGCTTTCCCCAACTTCCTGTGATCCAGATTCATGTCCTGGTAGGAGGGCTCTGTGATGCTGCAGGGTGGGTGGTCGCCCTAGGGACGTCCTGAGCAGCTGGGGACAGGTGTGCTCGCCCCTGGTGGCTCGCTCTTTCTCTTTCTCTTTCTCTTTCTCTTTCTCTTTCTCTTTCTCTTTCTCTTTCTCTTTCTCTTTCTCTCTCTTTCCTTTCCTTTCCTTTCCTTTTCTTTCCTTTCCTTCTCTTCCCTTCCCTTTTCTCTTTTCTTTTTCCTTTCTTCCTCCTGCTTCCTTTTCCTTCTTCTCCTCTACCTCCTCCGCCTTCTTTTTCTTATTTTTACCCTCTTCCTTCTTCTGCCCCTCCTCCTCCCCTTTCTTTTTCTTCCATTCCTCCTCGCATTCACAGCCTGAGCCTGGCCAGGTAACAAAGGCCAGGCTGCACACGTTGAACCCTGAGCAGCAATCCAGTATTCTTATATGAACTCAGTATCTGAGCTAACACAACAAAAGGAACCTAAAAGCTTCTATGAAGTGCAATCAAGAATATACAGTGTATGCTTTTCCTAAAAGATTCATTGAAGTAAAAGTTGCAGTGCCAGAAGCCCCTCAAGACCCTCCCTCTCTTGGAATACGCTCATCCAGTGGTCCTTGCCACTTGCTGAAAGAGCGCTTGAGTCCTCTTCCCTGAGTTTCTTTCGTGGTTCTGTCGCAGCTGCCTTGATGTCCCGAATGGTCCAAACTATTTCTCTTTCGCCGTCATGTTGGTTTCGGGGAAGAGCCAGGAATCACGTGGCGCCTGAGGTGGGTGAGGACACAGTGTTGCCATCTCGCCTTCTCACAAGCCTGCACTTCTGTTGGATGGTGCTTGGCAGCCGCATATTTTTTTTTCTTTTTTGGTACCAGGGATCGACCCTGACCTTGCACTTGCCAGACAAGCACTTACTTGAAGTGTTTTTGGTTTTTTTTTTTAAACCATAATTTATAAAGACACTCCAGGATGGCCGTGTCTGCTGCTGAAAGTGGTGAGGGGAGGACAAGTGTGTCCAAGTGTGTCTCAGGGGGATTCCTGGCAGCATGTCCTTTATTAGAATAAACCTTTAAAATACAAGCATTGGGGCTGGGGAGATGGCTCAGTGGTCTAAAGCACCTATTTAGAACAAGCTTAGCAAAGCACAGGGACTGCGGTTCAGTCCCCCAGCACCACATGCCAGCCAGCCCCGCCCCCTGGTGGGCTGAGCTGGCCACACACACACACACACACATAAATAAAAATTTTAAAAAAATAAAATAAAATACAAGCATTCACCCTATTTCTCAGGCAATCTCGTTTCTTGCCTGAGTTCCCAAAATGCAGAGTCATCAAGGCAGTTGTGGCAGACCCAGGCAGCCACGGGGAGGTCGGGGCCATGGGGGGGGGGTGGAGACCAGGACATGTGTCAGCTTTTACAGAGAAGTCGGGTCTGAGCTTCTTGGGTGCTCCCACTACATCCCACTGTCCCCAGAGCTGGAGTTTAGGGACCAGCGGGCTGCAGCCCACCCACCACCCCTCCTTTTCTGGATTGCTTCCACCCTGGCCTGTGCTTTCCAAGGTCTCTTCTTCACGTCTTCGGCTGCATCTGAGCGAGCGCGTGGTGGCCCCAGGCCTAGTGGTAGCTGGCAGCCTGCAGAGCCAGTGCTAATTGGGAAGTTCCCCTCGCCTACACCGAGCCCCTCTGGGGGTGGCTGCAGGCCCAGGTGGGCACACTGAGGCTATGCAAACCGCATCCTCTCGTGGACAGGGGAGGCCTGGTCTTTGTCGCCAGCCAGGAGGCATGTGCCCGAGGAGCTGAAGTCCTGGCGTGTCCATTTAAGATCCAATTCGGATCGCTTCCTGGAGCACAGAAACAAGTCCAGCTGCCATCTGCCTCTGCACTGAGCCAGCAAGCAAAGCGGCTGCGACTGGAAATTTAGATCACTTAGCGGAAGTGAAAGGAGAAATCCTCCTGGCTGGCTCCCAGCTCTTGCTGCACTTCTGAAAGCGGCTTTCCACGGCCCTGAGGAGGAGGGCTGAACGTAGCGCCCCCTGCAGAGGGGAGCCTGCGAGCAGAGGGCAGGTCAGAGGCCTGAGCCGGATAATGGCATCCCCGAGCAAGTGCTGCGGAGCAGCTGTCAGGCCCCGACACGCTGCGCAGGAATGAGCCGCCGCTGCGCAATTCCACGTCCGGGCGTAATGAAATGATGAGTCTATCTCGCACAATGGGCCTGTCAAGAAAAATAGTGCTGCTGCAGAGGAGCCTCCGAAAGCTCTCCTCAGTGGCCTTCAAGTACCAATTTTCAGGTGCTAAGTGGTAATTAAAGTTAGCAAGTTATGGTAGCGTTCACTGAAATTAGATCGTACCAGAGACAGCAGAAAGGGTCAGGATTAGTGCTC
>NW_004524615.1:5254758-5280492 GCF_000260255.1 Octodon degus
TGTATTTCCTCAGAATATTTATTTCAGAAAGTAACTGAAAATAGAAGGCCTAAACCAATAAGCAGAAAAACTAATATGTACTGAAACACTGATGGAAATGAAATTTCAGTGACATCGTGGGCTGCGACAGGTCCTGCCCAAGTGGCTCCTGCTGTGAGCTGTGGACAGGGTCAGGTCGAAGGGGCCAGGGACAGAGATAGGTGTTGACAGGAAGGGCATTTGTTTTATCAAAGGGTCCAGGAGAGCGATGAAGGCCAGAGGCTGCAGGGAAGGTCAGGTCACAGCTCAGAGATGGCAGGCCCCGTGTCACACTGGAGTGACAAGGGAAGGTATAAACAGAGATCCCACCCATGACGGGAGAGCTGTGGCAGAGGAGGGAGGGGGAAGAGGGCGTGGGCCCAACGGCAGGGTCAGCGACACTCCATAGCTGGGCCCTGAGCCTTGCACTGTTAGACACCCAGCGAGCATTGCTTGTGTGTGGACTCTCATTTGTCTGCTGAGGAGCTTCCAGAGCAGCCAAACCAGGCCATTTGGGAAGGTCATAGTTTCCTTCTCCTTATGCACATAATAGAGAAAGGGTTTACTGACCGTGCTGACAACAGCTGCCTGTGGAGTCAGGAGGGGAAGATGCAAGATGCCGGCTTTGCATCGAGCATCAGGACGGAGCCAAAGGTGCAAGGCCTGAAGCTCACTGTGCAGCCGCGGTGAGTAGGCTTGGAAAGCTGACGGTGCGGGAGGCCGAAGTCCCAAGGAGCTCCTCTGAAGAAGCAACATGATGACTTCCTTTCGCTCTCCTGTGTGTTCTGTCAGGCTCCGAGCTGCCAGTGTCACCCACATCTGGTCTTCCCCCCAGCTTGCAGCCCACCCGGCCATCATCACAGGCAGGCCCAGAGCTGCGCTCCCTGTCTTCTAGGCATTTCTCAGGCCAGTGAAGGTGACCTCATGGTGAGCCACCTCCTGCGATGAGGAGGCTAGGTGGGCAGAACAGCCGGGCACCCTCTACTGATCACTGGGACCTGCGGCTTGGGGGAAGGGATGTGCAGTTACCAGACACATGGGCTCTCCAGTGACCTTGCCCAAATATCACATGTCACCTCAAGTCTAGGAAACAATACACGCTACAGAAACAACTCCACACACAGACCAGTGCACTGCAGTCTCTAAGCCAGAGAGCTGAGGTGCAGAGTGAGGGCAGCAGATCTCCAGACCTGTGCCTGCCCCTTGCTGGCTAGCTGTCCTTGGAAGAGGACAGTGTGAGCTCCAGCCACTGGGCCTGCTTCCTCCTTCAAATCCTCCCTCCCGCACAACTCCACTGGCCCATATCTGCTTCACAGAACTCTCCTCCACGTGCTGACCCCCAGGTTCCACAAGTCCACTTGAAGTTCTGGGATGACACACACTCTGCTTTGTACATTTTGGGTCTCCCTTTGTACAACGCTGTCACCAGTGTGCTCTGAGGGCGTACCAAGAGCTTGTTGCTCAACGGACTCCTAAGTGCCCGAGAGCACCGAGCGAGTCATCCTCATCTCCTGTGCATTCCGCCTTCTGAGCTTCTGCGCTCGTCCTTTGAACAAATGGTCTGTGTCATTTTTCATGCTTTCAGGTTCTTCAGTTCGAATTAGGTTATTTTCTTAAATAACTCCAACCTGTATATCGTACATATCTTATTTATTGATTGATTGGTTTGGACTTCCAGTTCTTTAGTTGGCCAAGTTTGGCACCGAAGGATAGAAACAAAAATATTTCAAGTCTTCATTATTGCTATTTACCATTTCCATTATTTTATAAATGAAAGATAGTTTAAAACTAAAAATTATTTTATTATTAGTGTATGTTTGCAGTAATAGTGATTACATTCATCATGAAAAGCTGGCACATGTATATAACACATCATAAAACTAAAGTTAAAAATAAGAATTACATAGTGTTGGGAAAAGATTATTCTTTTTCAAAAACTTACTGTAAAAATATTGTAGTGACAGCCATGAACAGCCACGAGCATCTAAACCTTCCACACATCACAGCGTATATTCAGTTTCTAGACTTAATACCCAGAGAAATATTGATTCAAGACTGCAGATCTATATGTTTTGAAAGCTCTCCAGGTGTCTGGATCCCTTTTTAAATGACAGCAAGTGAAATATCAAGTCATAAAATATCCTGTCCTACTTATTTAATCCCCCACAACGGACATAATGAAACATGCTGTGTGACTCAGAGGTAAGGGATGAAGGAAGTCTCAGGTTTTAAGACAAGGAATTTTAAGAAGCTTTTTGGGTAGGCAGATTATTTCTTATTTTTCTCTTAACTTGGAAGGTTGGAGTCATTTCTGCTTTCATTTGTTATATGTGGTGATTAAAGAAAATCACAGAAGTCCTGAATTTCTGATCGAAGAAGCTGGAGCTAACAGAGTACAGGGTGTTCACTATGGAAAAGTCCAGACATATTTCCCTTCATGCATAAAGTTGCTTTCTTATTTACTCCACTCAGTTTCACTACAGTTGTTCCCGTCGCGGCTTCTCTTCCTCCTGAGGTGCAGGATGCCGCCGTACCCTCGTCACCTAGGATAAGCAAGGACAGTGACGAGCAATCAGCTCATCTGGGCACATTCTGGCAATAAAAGTCGACATCTGCTCCCCATTTTGTAACTTTGTTGGGGCGATAGAATCTCTGTACCCTGTGGCCTCCACTCGGAGCCGGGCGCTAAAATGTCCTTTTTCTGGGAAATTGGTGGGCGGAGCTAATAAACACGGGAGCCACAGGCCGACTCTCCACACCCCTGCTTCCCAGTGATGTCGTGTTTTACTCACATTCCACTGCAAAAGAGAACACAGGGCCAGAGATAAACTACTGTTCTCTCTCTACGGTACAAGGGCTGTTCAGAGCAGGTCACTGGAATTCTTGGCCAATAGCGTCCTGTTGCAGTCATCCCCAAGTCCTCAGCGCTTTGTGAGGCTGCCCCTCCTTCTGAGCCATCATTCACAGAGTTGCTGGCCTGGCTTGCCGGGTGCTCATGAGCTGTGGCCCGCAGAACAGGCAACTCTTCTTCTTAGGAATCTCCAAAAATTACTGATATATTGTGCTATAATTATGGATTGGTTTGCTCTTTAGGAAGTAAATTGGTAATTGTTGTTGCAATCCAGCTAGGTGATTCTGTTTGGATGTATAGATCCTAAAAAAATTCCCTCTGACGTGCAGCAGGAAGTGAGCAAAGGTGTTCATTGCCGCACGATGAATAGGCAGAGATGTGATGCACGCCACCGTGGAATTAAAGCAAAGGTACGGCCATTAAGATGCGAGAACTAGGTGCGCCTTGATACAAGGAAGTAGGCATGAAACATGATAATTGCACAGCGTAAGGTGGTGTGGAGCCCACGAATAGATTTCAGAATTGACCGCTGAACTCCACATAGCAAGATGCAGAATTACATAGTTCTATGCAATACCATGTAGAAGCACATTTTAAAATGCAACAATCTCTGCTTAGGCAGATACAGGGACTGGGACCCATCCCTGTTGTGCTGTGCAGGCCCGTCCCTGGGGCACACTGAGACTGTTGGGTATGGTGGCGCACGCCTGTAATCCTAGTGCTTGGGAGGCTGAAAACAGGAGGATCAATATGAGTTTAATCTGTGTAGTGAGACCTTGCAGACCCTGTACTAAATACATAAAAAATAATAATAAAATATAAATTAAATATAAAAAGTAATCTATAATGTGTGTGTGTGTGTGTGTGTGTGTGTGTGTGTGAGACATGGTCAGGAATTTTATCCATTTAATTCCTATAGTAGTATCCTTGGGTATAATACAGAAAAAGAAAAGGGACATTTCACTTTATGCCTTATAATTTTTATTGAACAGTTTATCTTTTTTTTTTTTTTTCAGAACTGGAGATTGAACTCAGGACCTTGCGCTTGCCAGGGACAGGCTTATTCCACTGAGCCATCTCCTTGGCCCTCTCTAAAATTTTATTTATTTATTTGGTGCAGGGTCTTGCTACACAGCTCAGGCTCATAGTGTTTCCCCCCCTGTCTTAGCCTCCTCAGCACAGGGATTAAAGGCATGTGCCACTATGTCTGGTTTTCATGGCTGGCACGGCATGCTGGGGATTCTGGCGCAGGCATGGCATGCAGCACCAGGGACCGAACCCAGGTCCTTGCACTTGCCAGGCAGGCACTTACACTGCTGAGCTATCTCCCCAGCTGTGGACAATTTAAAAACTATAAAATACTGGCAACTGTTGATTTTAGGTGGTAGCTTTGGAAGCGTTTAGTTATTTCTTAAAATTTCGTGTGGTTTTGTTCCAATGTATAAAACACAACATGGCATTTGCAGCTGTTCCGCATGTTTTTGTAATAGAATTTTCTCCTACAATTGCCTCTTCTACCTGGAGTGCTTTTGAAGTGACAGCCATGTTTTTTCCACCATTCCAGCTGTTCAACTAGGTGTCGTCAGCAAACTTTCACATTCATTGTGCAGGATACACTGCAGCCTTCTCTTTCACTGCGGAAACAAAAACTTGAGCTGCCACCATGGTCAGGCCAGGCAAACACTCTCCTCACTTGGAGCTGCCAGAACTTCATTCGCAGACTGCAAGGGTGAATACATGAACCCCCAGCTCACTTCAGCGACAGAAGTGGCACAAACCAAGAGTTGTCAAATATATTTGTCCATGGCCCAAACAAAGAAATGATTTCATTCTTTTTGACCCACTGCACTTCCGAACTTGTAAATTACACCACTTTCCCTGCCTTCCCCCGAGCTAGAACTCTAGGGCTCTGGGACTACAGCCAAGAAAGTGCCCCATGCTTTGGGCAAGGGAAGCTCCCTGGCCTTTGTCATATGCTGCAGGGGATGAGAGTGAAGGCTTAGATACCTCTCACTGCTGTAATAAAAATCAACATCCCTGTTCAACATCAAGGTTCATCAGTGCCACTCTGCCTTTGATAAATCTCTGAATTTTGGCTTTCAATCCATTGACTGCTCTTAGTTCTGCAGTATGAGGTAAAGATGTCACTGGATGAGCCACTTTCCTTAGCCTAATAGATGCCTCTTAGCAACTCATCAAGCCATTATCGCCTGCTTAGCAAACCTTCGGCTTTGACATTACATTGAAACCGAGCAGGTACTAACTTAAGACTCAATGATGGTGCAGGCAGATTAGTATGAAAATGCCTCCTCCTAGAGTTGGCTAGCTACCGAGTGCTGTGAAATGGGATCTGCTGGCCTATTCCAGATCACTTTTCCATATTTTTCTGTCCTCTAGCAACTATCAAACCTGTCTGCATTAACCACACTTTCACTCAACACGGGCTGCATTTGAGGGGCATCAGAAACTCTCCATGGATCTTGCAGATTCTAGAAGTCACCAAGGCTCTGCCCTCAGACGCTTGGCTCCTCAAGATGACGCCATGGACTCTGGGGAGCTGAGGACCGCATTCAAGATGGTGACCAGCCATGTCTGCGGAGCTTCCCTAAACAGCTGCCCTAACATCCCAGGCGTCTGTAACCAACTGTGCCCTGGGCTGCTCCATGTCATGGGGACCCCACGCCCAATTATCAGCATTCCACCCCCAAGCAATAAAAAGCCAAAGGAAACAAGCAAGACTCACCTCCATTCTGAATTCTCTGTGGCCCCTCTCACGAGCTGATTGCTTTTCCCGCCCTTTTCCTTACATCTGTGCAAACACACCACCATCATTTTATTGCCTACAACACGTGCCCATGCCCCGTGAGCTTCAGGTCTGTCAGTCAGCTCCTCCCTTGACTACTTATGAAACAGATTCTTCAGCCCCTCCCTTCTGGTAGCCATGGTGATTTAATTAAAGCTCGAGTCTGTCCCTGGCACACGTTCTTAGCATCCTCTCTGATTAGAGGCTAAAGCATGTGGCAGCTCAAGGGGCATGAAAATCCTGGTAGGTTTTCACCCTTTCAAAACACCACTGTTTTCAGTGGTGAAAAGTCTCCCCAAATCTTCTGCTTGGGGCATTTATGACCCCCTCTTTTTCTTTTGGTCTTCTGTAATTACATCCTTCTCTTCATTCCCCTTCAAATCCAAACCCTTAAACATTTTCTACGCTCCATGCTAAGCCCAATGGTTCAAGCTATTTCTCCCTCATTGTAAGCTCTCAGGACCTGCTGACGAGATCTCCCACTCTCTTCTCCCAAGGACAGCATCTGCTCTTAGTTTTAGGAAGTTCTACTTCACTGGTTTGTTCTCTTCTTGTATTTTATTTTTCATTTCAGCGCTGAGACTACTTTCCGGGCCTGGTCACACTAGTCAGCGCCCTCCTCTGAGCTGCCTCCTGGGCCCCAATGCTGAATTCTACTGCCAGCAAGCAGGCACGGGGTCCGGGTTCGATCTCTGGGCCTACTGTGCTGGCCCCACCCCATGGGGCACACTAAAACAGCAACTGAGACTGGGCGTGGTGGCACGCACCTGTAAGCCCAGGTCTTGGGAGGCTGTAAACAGGCAGATCACTACCAGTCTGATCTAGTAGTGAGACCCTGAACACACTGTAGACCTTTCCCTAAAACACACACACACACACACACACACACACACACACACAAATCTTCTGCCAGGTTCCACCTGCTGTCCTCTCTGAGCAGCGCTGCAAGTCCTGTGTTTACAGTGTCCCTAGCGGGGCTGTCCTGGCTGCCTCGGTGCTCTGAACTGCACCAAAACGTTCACCTTTCACAGTCATTTTGCCTTCAGGGAAGAGCCAGAAGTTCTTTGCTAAGTCCTGTGAATAAGGTGGGCAAGGACTCACGTTAAGGTTTTCATGGACAGAAAGTCTTGTGGATATTTTGTACGGCGTCAGGGCCTCAAGCCAGCCTCGGCAGTCAACTAAAGACCCTCAGGAAAGTGGGCTTCTAGAAGCTGCTGCAGGAAGTGCAGCATAAACAGTAGGTGATCAGAACAGAAAATAGCTCGCTTGTTTGTTTGAGAATAGAAAGAGCGTCAAGAGATGCAGGGTTGGGGTAAGAAGGGAAGGGAGAGAAAGAACAAGGAGAGTAGGTGGCGCTGTGTACGGTACTGCCCCTGTGACTGTAATCACTATGTTCTGAAACACAATTTGATCAAAATTTTAAAATTAAAACAAGAAAGGCGGTAAGAATGATGAAGTAAGTTGCACGAAGTCAGGATAAGAGCCTTGAGTGGAATTTGCTGCGGCGCCCTTCACAGGGCTGCGTTCTTCGCGCCCAGCGTCCACCCTGGCTGTGAACGTGTCGCCCATGCGCGCAGGTACCGCGCGGTTCTCGGCCTCCGCTCACCTCGGCAGCCCGCAGCAGCATTCCTCTTTCCGTGGCGGCATTCCTCTTTCATCTGACTTAATCACAGTTTGCTGACAGCCAGGGAGTGTCACGCTGCACCCCAGTATCTGCCCAGCCCCAGGGCCGTCAGGGATGGCGGCTTGAAGAACCTCTCTGGAGATAATTACAACGTGCTCCATCTGTCGGTTCCTCAGACCTTTTAAAACTCCAGCTAAGTTTTCTTTACATTTTTTTAAAGGAACAGAGAATGCTTTCTCCCTCCACTTCCCTGTTACTCAGAAAGCCAGCCGCTATCAGATGTGTCTCCCCAGGACGTGGCCTCATGATGCTGGCTTCTCTAAGATGCACCGTGTCTGCCAGGTGACAACTGGGGCCGATGACATTTTTCACCTCCTGGGCTCTTTTCCCTGCCATGTCCTCAGTTAACAAACAACCCCACCCACAGAGCTATGAGAAGCTCGTATCTGTGCTTTGAACCGGAGGCTATGTGGAGAGTCCAGCCTGGCGTCCCCAGGGTGAGCACACCGAGAGCCATCGGCAGCTTAGAGAAGGAAAGCTTTATTCTGACTCACAACTTCAGGGGTTCGGCGCAGGCTCAGCTGGCTCCAGGGTCAGAACATCGTGGTGGATGAGTGCCGGGAGGACAGCTGCGCACCTCATCGTAGCCAGGAAGAGAGAGAAGGGGAGAGTCACAGACAGGGGCACGGGCTTCTGCGTCGCACCCCATGACGTCCTCCACCCAGGCCTGATCTCCCAACAGCACATTCATCTATGAACTCCTCCGTGAAGAGATCAGCTGACAAGAGTAGCACCCCATGACCCCGGCAACTGCTGCAAGCCTCACCTCTGAACACAGGAGACCTCTGGGGACATTTTAGAATGAAACCCTCACAGAACTTTTGCACATGTCTCCAAGTCAAGATGAGACTACTTAGGAGAATTTAATCCAGTATGACTGATGTCTCCTGTATCAATAGCCAAATTGCTGATGAAGACAGAGACAGGGAAAGAAAGCTGAGTGACAACAGAGGCAGAGACTGGAGGGATGTATCTACAAACCAAGGAAAATGAGAGCTGCAAAGACGGAAAGCTGGCTTTGTTTACTTTCTAGTCCTGTCTATGATCAGCATAAAAGAATAACTCTGGATGGCTGGACACAAATGGGTTAAGAAATTACCCCTTCCCTTCCCCTCCCCTCCTTCTTTCCTCTCCCCTCCCTCACTTCCCTCCCTTCCCTTTCTTCCTCCTCCCCTCCCTTCCCTTCCTCCCTTCACTTTTCTTCCCCTCCCTTCCCTCTCTTCCCTGCCCTCCCCTCCCTCCCTTCCCTTCCTTTCCCCTCTCTCCCTTTCCTCCTCTCCCCTCCCCTCCTTCACTTCCACATGCACACCCTCAGTGGGCACCAGGCACATAACGCATTTTGCCAATCCTGCCATCTCTTTGCCGAGCTATCCTTTAGGAATATAGGAAGTAAATGGTGGTGGAACAACAGGTGTCCACCATTCTAGCAAATTAAGACTAGTTTCCCTGTGTGCTCTGAAGATTTGTTTCCTCCTCCCTGTCGCCTGAAAGTAGGTGACAGGGGGTACACATGGGGGGTGGCAGTAAAAGAAAGAAAGAGGTAAGGAGGTTAAGCGTGACAGGTTCAAGCCCTTTCACAGGGGAGAAATCTGCCTGGAAGGGAAAACAGGCAAGCAGAATGTCAAGGCTCAGAAATTTCAGTGTTTGTGATATGTGGCTTTTAGCAAAGAGAACTTTCTAGAACCCTTCAGTCAGGAAAGTCAGGAGGAAAATGCATTTTGAGCAGTTCTTCATCAGACTGCAGTTTGTATCCACATCCTCTAGAAGATAGAATTATAGAGTCAAATGCTTTGATACAATGGTTTTGATTTACTTAGGAAACATACTAGTGTCTCAAAGCTTCAACATCTTCCCTTGGCTCCGAGGGCAGCTTTGGGTTTGTGCTAAAATGAGCAGAAGACAGAGGTCGCCAGAACTTTCTGCCACTGCACACGCCCAGCCTCCTCACTACACCCTCAGTCACAGAGGAGACGGCACTGCGGTAGGGGAGCCTGGGATGCACACGGTCACCAGGGCCCTGGGTGGACACTGCGGTCCCTGCTGGGTGGTGGGCAGGCTATGGGCTTGCCCCACCCGTAATGATGGGCTTCCACGCTTACAGTAAAGCCAGGGCAGGCTTCGCTGCACTCCGACGCCCCTCCCCTTTCTGTCAGCTTCAGCTCGTTGCCATTGCTCTTTCTATACCCATCGTTGTGCCTTTTCCTGTACATTTTAATACTTTGAACAAACTAGGGAGAAAAGCAGTGTTATGCTAGCACTTGACATTACACAGAACAATATTCTGTTGTGGTGTTGGGGGTTGACCCCAGGGCCTTTGCATTGAGCTCTGTATCTTCAGCTTCTAAAAATTATTTCATTTGCAAGGCAGCTACGCTCACGACTATACCACCAATACTAAAAATTATTTTATTTGGAAACCAGCTCTTATGCAGTCACGGTGCCATCCGGGCTGGCCTTGAGCTTGCTGTCTTCCTGCTGCGCCCCCAGAGTGCTGGCGTTCCAGGCCTCTGCCCCACACCCAGCTGGACAAGAACACCTCTCCAAGCCGTGCTCACGAGACGTTTTCATGACGGAGGACACCCAGGTCCTCATACCACCCGAGAAATATAGCGCTGCCAAGTTTCAAAGATAGATGTGCTCGCAGGTGGCTCTTCAGGATTTGTTTCCTCTTCTAATTGTTCTGAATAAACCTGTTTGGGACAGAGGCGTGTGAAGTTTCTAAAGCATTGAGCCATCTAGTTTCAAACCTTTGTTTCTTTAATTCAAGGCATTTGTGCATGTGGTTAGTTTAGACTCACTATGCACACAGCACTTAATCTTACTATCTTCCGATTCTGCTCGGTACTTATCTTCAGTTCCCAGTGTGGCGGCTCAGTGTGTCCACAGCTACTTCCTCGAAGCCACACTGAACTATTAAGGACACATACTTTTCACCTACCAAACTGACACAAGATTTCTGGTTTGCTGTACTCAAAATATAAAAATTCCAGTTAAAGTTGTCTTCCCAGTAATATTTCACCAAATAGGTGAATGTAGCTGGCATAGAATTAGCTTGCATTTCTTTCTCTTCTTTTGTTGCAATGCTCGCCACAACCTGGATAATAACCTAAGTTTAGCATTTGTAGTCCCCCGTGCTGGGTGCACCTGATTATACTATGTTAGGTGGCGTCCAGGTTGGTAACTGGCTGTACCCTAAAAGTGAGGAAGCAAATGGCATGCAAATTAGTACTCTGCACACTGCAGGTGAAATGTATGTATGTATGTATTTATCTTTGCATTTTTTAGGGCAGGATCTACTGGGTGTTCAGGGTCTCACTATTAGATCGGAGACATAGTGATCCTCCTGTGTTCAGCCTCCCAAGTGCTGGGATTGTAGGCGTGTGCCACCACACCCAGTCTGAATCACCATCTCAGTGCACCCCAGGGGTGGGACTGGCACGGGCTGGGGATTGAACCCCCGGCCCCTGCTCCTGCTTGTAGGTGCTTTAATCTGCCGAGCTATTTGGCTGGCCGATGAAATGTATTTAAAGTCCAAGCTCTGAACATCTATTTTTCAGCATCATTTGGCTATTCGTAGCTTCTCCTGAAGACATTGTTACTGTGAGGTGTTAACATTATGGGGGACCGGGGAGATGGTTGCGGGCCGAGGAGATGGCTCAGTGGAATAAGCGCTTCCCCGCCTAGCGCAAGAGCCTGAGTTCAGTCCCTGGTTCTACAAACAAACAAACAAACAGACAAATATTATGTCTACTTTTCTTTTTGTAGAGAAACAAAGGCAAGTTTGCTGATGAGAGCGCAAACTAGTACTTTCACACAGCCACTCTCGTCTCGAACAGTATCCATATGACATTTTCTTTAATTTACGCTTTGCAAAATCTGTACTGAGATGTACCTACAGCAGGGAATATGAATCCCTTGTTACAGGCACACAGAAGCTGCAGAAGGCTAAATAGAATGTGTTTTGCTCTCAGATGCATTTTATTCAAAATTAGTAAAACATTCTTTAATTGTCACATTTTTCTATCTCCTATTAATGTGTTTAATGGAACATTATCAAATTAGAATGTTATCATAGGGTTTGGCTAAAAAAATAGATAAAATAATAAACAGCAAAGTATTTAGTCATAAGGATAGTTTCCAGCTTTTCAGCTGATAAAATAAGTAAGCCTGGAAAGTAGATTAAGAAAATAATCAAACGTGTAAAAATAACAGTACACAAGACGAATCAAACATTCCTGGACTGTGACAGGCTTTGATTTTAATGGCTGTCCAGTGTGAAATAAAAATTGCTGGGCTGACGAAGGACAGGAACTGCTGCTTCATCAGAATGGAGCTGAGCTCGCTGTGTGTTGCAACGGTATTATTACCCCTCGGAAAACAAGCCTGTCGCTTTTCGGGCTCACGGGGAGCTTTCGTTTGCCTTTGCTTGGTGTATATCTACTGTGGGTGCCCATGGCTCAGAGCAAGGCAGTCTAATTATTATCAGTAACTATCCCAAGTTCACAAATTTTGGTGAACCATTTCTTCCTAAGCAAGTAGGAAAAGACACTGGTAACGCTGAATTCTTACACTCCACACAACGCTCATATTCTTGGAGGGATTTTGTACTGTTGGGTTGTTTTCCCAGCAGCGTGTGGCACGAAGCCAGACATCTGCTTCTGTGGAAGAGCTGAGAAAATGAGCCCAAAAGAACGTGCAATGCAGGGTTGGACCCTCCTCCTGCCCCACCAGGGGTTCAGAATGCCACCCTGTCTTTTTTGGTCGGCCTGGGGGTTGAACTCAGGGCCTTCACACTGAGCTGCATCCTGGTCCTTTAAAGTTTCTCAGACAGTGTCTTGGTATGTTCCTGGGCTGCGCAGGCTTCGCTCCAACTTGCCGGCTTACTGCCTCAGCCTTCCCAAGGACTGGATGGAAGGTGTACGGGGCCACACCCACTCCTGTTAATGGGACCGGAGGCCTTGGGGCTGGCAGTCTCCAAAGGAGGATGTCACCAGAGTCCTGCATGTCTCAGGGACACCAGAGGCGGGTTGACAGGCGCTGGTCTGTGGGCTCCAGAGTCTCAGGCAAGGCCTCTCCTGCCTGGCGCGGTCTGCCCTCTTCTCTGGAATCCCCACGGAGCTTGGTTTTCGCCTCTTTGAGGGCAGAATCCAGAGCACAGAACTGGCCCTAAGCGCTGGCTCTGGGAAGTGGGGCAAAGCCCCTGCTGGGGAGCAGTACCGTGCTCTGTCCACAGAGCCCCACCAGGCCAGGGTGCAGCCGCTTGGTGCGCAGGGTGTCCCCAGAGCCCTGCGCAAGGCAACCAAGGCTCGACTTTCAGGTGACCGGCGGCCACCAGCCGGCTGCTTCTGATGTGCCCACGTGATGTGCGCCTGGCTCTATGGCTTGAACCTGGCTTGTCGGCAGCCTTTCAGGCCTGGCCAGCCCCACGTGTCACCACCCCGGGCAGCCTTAAGTTTAGAGCCAGTTAGCACAGGGGGGTTGGACAGAATCAAGAGGGAGCTCTGAAGCATCTTTGTTCCTCTTCCCTTCCTTTTTCTTCCTCCCACCTCCCTTCCTTCCTCCTCCCTTCCCTTCCTCCCTCCTCCCTCCCTCCTGCTCCCCCTCATGCCATCCTTCCAGGCTCCCTGATTCTGCCTTTCCAGTAAGGAGCAGGCAGGGCCGGGTGGAGTTTAGACTGGAGAGGCAGAGCTAGGGTTTTGTGCTGTCCCTGCTCCTCTGCACTGCTACAAACCAACTGCCTCCCAGGGCAGCTCCTTCCCCCGGGACCTTTGCCTCCTGGAGAGTGCTGCTCCCTCCGCTCCCTGGGGCGTCTGCTGAACCTTCCTGTGTGTGCTTTGAGCACAGAGGGTGGGTTCCATGGTTCCTCTGGCTCTTTGATAAGGACACCAGCCGCATTCCTGCGGGCTCTGCCTCAGCACTAGGTTACTAGCAAAGCCCCAACACTACCCTATGGGAGGGGTTTAAATTCCAAGAAGGACTTGAGGGAACACAAACCCACAAGCCCTGGTGTTTGCACTGACTGCAGTGCTGGGCACCACCTCTCCCTGATCTGCACCCCCAGCCCTCTTTTGAGCTTTTATTTTGAGACATTTAGCTAGGTCGTTAAAGTGGTCAGACTGGCCTCAAACTGGTAACCCTCCTGCCTCAGCCTCCCAGAGCCTTGGGATGCCGGTGCGCCCGACCCCGTGCAGCTTATTTTGAATCAATCACTTAAGTAATTATCTGTTCATCAAAACCCACGTTGTGGCTGGAAGTGTGGTGGGAAAACAAAGCTGAACAGAGGGGCACACTCTCATGCAGTGGGCACAAGCAGTGGCACAGTGAGCGTGACAGTGTGCACGTGTGCACAGTGTGAAGTGGTGGGAGGGAGAGAGGCTGGGACAGGCGCTGCGGGAGCCCAGTGGAGAGCGCAGTGGAGAGCACACCGCGACTGGGGTGGCGATGGGGAGAATAGGGTGTGCCCGAGAAGGTCGAGAAGGTCGCACAAGTCTGCAAGGAGGTTGGAGGTTCCAACCGGCGGGGAGGAGGCAGGAAGGGGGCAGCAGCGGGTGTGCCCCAAGTTCCTGAGCGCGGCCACCAGGCGGGCCTTGGGCCTGCAATCTGAGCTTCTGTTTCGGTAGAACTATGTCAAGTATCCACAGAATAAGCCCATAGCAAGCACAGCCTAGAGTTAACCCAGCCACCATTCACATCTGTGAAATCCACACTGAGATGAGGTCCTTCGTTGTCCCCAGGTGTGAGGGCAAGGCGCTCTCCAGCTGTACCGCCTGTCGCTCAGTGCCTCAGGGGCCAGCCAGCTCCAGCGAGCTGGGGCGCCCCTCTCGCAGCTCCCCGCTGTCCCGCGTCCTGAGCCACTCCTGGCCTTCGCTCCTCAGCACCTTCAGCTGCGCCGCTCTTTTTTTTTTTTTTTCTGATTATAGAAGAAACACATGCTCATTAAAAAATTAAAATGGAGAAATATGTATTACAAAAAAGTGTAATTTTTTATATCATGTTCTCCTCAGAGATAACCACTGTGGCCCCTGGTGTTTTCCTCGGATTTCAGAATAATTTATTAACACATTAATATAATGCTTTCGCTGGACTTCTCTGACTGCCTTCGTGGCTTTTCTGCATTCATTCAAGGTCCGAAGGAGACTTTACACAGCAGAGCTCAGTCTCATGAAGCTCTCTGAGGAATGTTATTACCTTGTCGACATACTTTGAGTTTTATTTGATATATTTTTTTATTTTAAAGAGAAAAAAAAAAGGACAAATAACAAAACCAAAGGCAGAAATAAAGCAACATACAAATGATACAGAATTTCAAAACAAGAATAGAAAATTCACAACGGTGGTTCTATTATGGCTGGTTACCATCAAATGGGTTGCTCAGATCACCAGCTCCAGGTATGCAAGGCGGCCAGACAATTAACCATGAATGTTTCCTTTCCATAAACCTTAGGTTTTTCCTTGAGCTTTTTATTCTTTCCTTTTTAATTTATTTTAAAGAGTATCATACTAATCGATAAGTCATTAGAAACAGCTCACATTTAAAAGAAGGAGAGGTCTTCAACGGGGCTTGGTGCACTGCACATGGCTGCCCTTCATGTAGCTGCTCACATTAAACATGTTAGCAGGGAACTAGCCACAGTAAAAATTTTAACATTGCCTGCTACTTTCAAAAAACTGATGGAAATTCATAGCAGCATCACCTCCGCTATCCTGTATGCACACTTGCATGATTTTATTTGATTTTATAGGACTCACAGTCACACATTTCATCTTTCCAATGACTTTTTTTTTTTAATGTCAGTTGTAACAATTGTTTCAAAAGGGAGGAAAAATCAGAGTTCTCTACAGCAGAATGACTTAAAATTAGAGATCTGGCGACAGACAAGTTTATATTTACTTTTTAAGGAAAAGATACTTTCTGTTGGGAATTTATTTCTGTATTTCATAGATTTGTTCTTTTTCCTTAGCTTACCTCCTAGAAGCATAATAAGTAAGAGCAGCATTAGGTGCTGTGGAGGACGGCCCGCCTTGTGTTGTGCCCAGGGTTATTATTATTGTTATTATTCTTGGGGCGGGTCCCTGGGCAGTGAGTGGCGAGGGCCTCTCAGTGGGTACTTGGCCAGCAGGACTGGAAGCCCTAATGGTGGGTTGTAACAGAGCAATCGTGAGGACACGGGGCTCCACACTGCTGACACGAGGAAGCAGAATGGGTAACAGATTACAGGCCTGGAAAATGTCACACAGGCAGACAGTAGTGGTTTCTCTGTGGCACTTGGCCTGCAGAAGGTAGCCACTGGCGGGATTTCTATCTGCATTTTCACAGCTTTATAGAAGCAAACTGAAACCAAAAGACAACAATAATAATCAAACTGCCTCAGTCCATGTGGACAGACACACAGCGGTACCACACATGGGTGTTTCCCGGACAATTCGAGTTGTCTGCTCACAGCAGTAGAAGCCAGGAGCAGGGCAGCAGTGGGTTCAGGCTTGGGCCAGGGCTTTCTGGCTCCCAGATGGCTGCTTGTCCCTGGGTCTCACGTAGAGGAAGGGGTGAGTGGCCCTGGGTGTCTTCTCCCAAGGCAGTCGTCCCGTACCTGAGGGCTCCCCACTGGTCCAGCCAGCCCCAAAGAGCCCACCTACCATCACGCCGAGGGGGATTTCGTTTACCGTATGAAATTTGGGGTGGTGGTAGGAAATGGTGTTCCAGGCAGGCCTTTTCCTCTCCCGTCCACTGCACACACACATGCGTGTACACACACACTCCCCATCCCAGAAAATCAGCAATTTGTACATTGCACTAAATCAAAGAGAATTGAGACAAAGGGCTCAGAGGGGAACAGCATGTGGGCTGAGGTTCAACCCTCTCTCTCCTGAGTGGTCCCCAATGCCTGGGGCGTCCACCCCTCCACATTAGCAAGGCTCTTCTGTGCTTCTGCCTTGTCCACATACTCACCCTTCAGGGGCCAGCATAACTCTCTCTTACTCTCAGCCATGGCTGCCAGCTGGGAAAGCCTTCTCCCCTCACACATCTCTTCCTGTCCTGTTACAGCACTTGGCTCTTCCCATCATGCCCTGCTCTTCCCATGTTGCTGAGCAGCTAAGAGTGACATCTACTCTTTACCTTCCCCCACTGGTCTGGCCAGCACAGGACAAGGGCTGGGGCCAGCACACTTTTCAGGGGAGGAACAACAGTTCTGGAAGGGTGGGCAGGAGGTGTTTGCTCCCTCATCCAAAATAAGGACAATGACAGCTGTCTACCTCCTGGGTATGAAAGAGTCTCGCCAAGGTTTCTGAGTTTCTTGAAATAAATAAAAACTAAACTATTCTTGCAGAACATACTGAAACATGTTTTGTCTTTGAGCCTGCAGTCAAATACTGCTTACATCTCCTTATTTCCTTCCTAGGTGAATTTATAGCTTTAAAAAAAATTTTTTTTTTTAGATCTTCTTTTACTGCTAAGTAATAATGATGTTGTTTTTAGAACTTGACGAACTTCAGTGTTTATGAGGGGTGCTGCCCAACATACGGTTCTAAAGGATGCCGCTGTGAATGCTGAGGGCCAGGATGAATCGTTTCCTGGGGTGGGGGGTGAGAGCTGAAAGGCTGAGACTCAGCTTGTAAGTGGGCAATGTTTTGCTCTCGTTGGCAGTGATAGCAATGAATGCTGCAGGTCTAACCCTCAGGACGCGGAGCTCCGGCCTAAGGTCCTACGGGACATCTTTTGTCATAGCCTTCGTCTACATTTGCAGCACCACAGATGTCATACCTTGCTCTGGAGTTCTTAGCATGGTTGAGAATAAGGTCACTGAAGAAGTGGCCAAAGGTGACACACACCATGGCTGAATAAGGAGGCTTCTGACAGACATCCTGGGGTCAGGGCAGACCCCCAACCGCAGTGATATTCTCAGTGTTTGCCAGTTGCTTCTGCTTGGGCAACTCAGTTATCCTTTCCTCAGTGGTACTCTGGGATCACACTTTCTCACAGTTGCTATGAGAATTAACAATGCCTTTCCTACTATGCCAAGGTTTTAGGAAATGCAAGGTAGCAGCTAGCTAGAGTCACTGATGTCATTAAGGGCTGACCCCACTGTCCTCCCTTCTTGCAGTCTAGCACTGTGCTGCTAGCCACATGGTTGAGGGTGCTTCTGTGTCAAGCAGCCTCGGAAACTGACCCCAGGGGTCCCAGCCCTCTGGGTAATCAAGCCGGTAATTCTCCACCCCTTTCTGGGCCAGACTTAGCCACTTAACTTGTAACAAAGAGGAAATGGTAGACATGGGTGTCTCTTCTGAGGTGAGTTTGCACATGAAAGTTCCTTTGCTATCTTACATTCTCCTTCCCCGAGGTCCTTTCCTTGGTGCCATCTGACCGTGCACTGAATCTCTTTAAAGTTTGAGTCAAATTAAACCTCTCCTCCTTTAAGCTGTGGATGTCAGAACTTGTGTCCAGCAATGGGAAACTGATAAAATGGGTACCTGGTTTTCAAGTATTAGTTATACCGAAGTTTTGAAGCACACTTGTTATGTGCGTCAATAGGCACGTATCTGAGCACCATCAGGAAGCTGTCTTGGGGCTTACCCCTGCAGCTTGGCCAGCATCCTGTGGAGACAGTGAGGAAGAGCACTGTCCAAGCTTCCCTGCAGCTTTGCAGGGGCTGAGCACCAGGCTCGTAGGTGTGGCCCTCACGTGATGGTCCACAGCTGCCCCTAGCTCCAGCTGCGCAGAGCTGTATTGCAGGGCCATCCCACTGCCAGGGTTCCAGACACACGCTGTCCTTCTGAATGACCTCCTGCCCTGCCGAGGAGCTCAGCACTCCCTCCCGCCTGGGACTTGCCCTTAGATCTGCCTCTCATTCCTGAGGCAGGCTGTGCATCTCTCTTTCTACTTCTGATAACTGTTGCTTCTTCAGCATGCGTGGGCTTTGATTCCCTGTGAAAGCTGAGTTTACTCAAGGTGCCAGGCGATGAGTAAACTCACAACTGGCAGCTGGATGCTCGGAGCATGTCTTCTCCAGTGAGTGGAGGTCAATTCCCTCTCCGATAGCAGCATTGTTTCCTGACTCCCACCTCTTGTGAAGTGTAAATGTGCTTTTCTTCGTGTCCTCTTAATAGGTGACATGGGAGTCATGCTGCTGCATAAATAGCCTGGAAAGGAACAGCACAAACGGCCCACAGTTACTTGGAACTAGGCTGTGCTGGCTGCTGTGGTCTGCAGAGATCTGGGCAAGAGCAGGAGGGTGGGAGAAGGTGGGCAGCATGGGTCAGCAGGGCAGAGGCTGCTGGGGATGCCCCGGCTAGGAGGCCCCACATGGCAGCTGGGAACGGGGATAGAGATACAGTCCTCCCGGCAGGCCTTTTCCTCTCTCTGTGTCCCTAGCATTTTGATGTTTCCCACTATAGACTTTGCAGATTTGAGTACTGGTAGTGAGAGTTGTCTTCAGGTTAGCTATGGGTCTTGAGCAAAACATGCACTGGACCAGAGCCAGTGGCAGATACGCATGGTCACAATTTCCATGTTCATTCCGGGTAGACTGAATGAACCCTTTACGAAGCCCTAACACAAAACCCCATTAAGTCCCCCATTTTGTCCTATGTGTAAGACATAATACCACTTCTCAGACTCTAGCTGGACAGAGTTCTGGTCAAGCAAGACCAGTAACAAAGATGTTTTTCACTTCTTTTTTTGACTGTGTGATAACAGTGAAGCGTTAGGCTCTGTGCACGAAAGCTCCTTCAATTACTTCAAGGATACAAACTCCTACAGAATTACTTGTCCAGCAGATAGTTCAGACTCTTATTTTCTGGCATGAGGTCTTGGAAAGACACTATGATCAGTTTTCCAGATGGGACTATGAGACTGAGTGCTAACCTCTATGGTAGAAAGAAACTTGGACTTCTGGTAAATTGGTGTATAATTGGCATGATTAGTGAGATCTGGTTATGGATTTCGTGTTGATCAAGGCAGCAGAAGCATTTCACTATACTGACTTTATTTTGTGGCCACAGTTTCAAAGAAATTCCACGAGCCGGCTGGGTTTCTCTTGGTGGCACGGGAGTGAGAACTTCAAGAACTGTGGCTGGCTCGTCCCTGTGAGCCACGCTTAGTGGGTGACGAGAAGGTCGGCTGGATGCTTGGGCATAAGATCTTCATGTTTTAGTCAGTCTCACTGCAAGCTCCGCTTTTGCTTCCAATGAATTTATAATTTAGATCACACACTTAACAAATCTACTTTAGAATATCATTTGCAATTTATATCCTGTGGAAGTATGACATCAGATTTCACGGTCTGGTCCTCTTCTGGTGCGTGCTCCGTAGTTGCCGTAGTAACTGAGTTGCCATGGATTACCCTGCAGGAGTCCTAAGGGTCAGGAAAGACCAGAGCCCTGTCATTCTTCATTCAAAAGCAATTGTCCCTGAAAAATGTGACTTGCTTCAATATTTAAGACCTGAACACTGATATTAAACTAGAATGATACTTCAGTTAAAAACCAATGATTAACCTTGTCTTCGACTCTAGGTCACACTTTAATAGTAATTTCATAAAGTGGACAATCTTCTGCCTTTCATCCTTAAAGTCCCTTGATAGGTTTTAAATAATATGTCTCTTGCAAAAGTACACAGGCACCGTTGCAATTTATTTCATGTCATTACCTCAGCCCTGGAGACCTCCCGGCTCCCACTCTCCTCTCTGAGGGAATCGTGTGCATCTTGGGGCTGTGTGAGCTGCCAGTGCCTGCACACGCTCCCTTCGAAGGGACCCTCAGCCCACGAGGAGACGCTTGTCCTGACACTTTTCTGTTAATTTTTTTAAAGACAAGTATAAGGCATTGGCTTTCTTTACTAAAGAATAACTTTCCTAAAAATCAGTCTTTGGTGTCATTAATTTATGATATATATTCTGAAAAGCAGTTTTAATTCAGTATGGGAACTATACAATTTGATTATGCTAAAATATAAACCTTTTAGATTATAAATTAAGACCATCTCTGTGGTATAGGAAGCGCCACTCTTTCCTAACGTCTCTCTCTCTTGTTTCCTAAGTTGTTTCAGATTACCATGATACATAATACAGAAGGATAAAATATGCTTATGAACTTGATTAAAATTTTAATATTAGCAGTATAAAATTTTGGCACTCACACAGTAGTAGGTAAAATGTTATTTTCCTCCAGCAGGGATTTGAAGTTTCTCAGGGTTTTAGTTTATTTGGAAAATCATCCCAGACCGTGGTCATGGAATGCGAAATACCTACTCTTTTTAAATAACTAGAGACAAAGCTGAAGTGCACACACATCTCCATATCTAAATTCTAGCACAACTGTTTTCTGCAGACCTACGTGGAACTTTCTTACATTAAAAAGTGAGGTAATTAAAATTCTTTTAAATATTTCTTTATATAATGAATTATTTTGTTGTATTTTCATATAACAAATTAAGTTTTACATAACTTCATTATTTTTATATAAACACATGTAACTATTTCCCAAGAAGAAGTCATACAAAAGTTCCAAAGTGCTACATTCAAATTCCTCCTGCATTCTTTTTTTTTTTTTTTTTTTTTTAAATAAAAATGCCTTTTTCGTTCTGTGATCAGCAAGCCCCATCTGACATGGCATCCTAGCCACCAGCGCTGGATGCAGGAGGCCGTGGCTGCTAGGAGAAAAACGACTCCAGTTTACTCAGATATTATGGACTCTGGCTATATGACAGAACATGACTTTCCTTGAGAAAAAGTTTGGTTCATTCTGTGCGAACAGAGAGGAACTCTGGGCAAGTATTTGATGTACGTTAGAGTCTAATTATAGTCATAATTGAAAATATTGTTGCAAGTGAGCGATGCTGTCGCTTATCTAACTTCGGAGTTTGAATCCATATTTCAGCCAGAACGGAGAACAAAGATACGCTTTAGAAAGTAAGCCTCAAATTCCCGAGGAGCGGGTGATCTCCCCGCCCCACCCCCGCCTCTCCTCGATCCTGTCCTTGTCCAACAGGTTTCCGGAAAGACAAGCAGATCTGACTGTAATCTGGCCTGTCACCTAGGACCTGATTCATTATTTTGAGTCACCAAAATTGGTCTTGCTCGGCACTCATTTTGTTTCGGGAGTAACACACCCCACAGTCCTAACCCCTGTGTGCTGCTAACAGCCTGCCCGCACCCTGGCCACCAGCGGCTCCCAGAGCTCCAGCTTTGCCGATAAAGAATGGGCCGTGGTGGTGCTTCTCCACGACAGCGACGCGCTTAGCTGAAGCGCATTCACACGGCGCACGCATTCTTTAAAAATTAGCTTCCACCAGTGCGGTCTCAGCACGGTCATCCTCCCTGGCATCCTCCGTGGCTGGCCTCTGGCCACCACCTCTTTTTGAGGTCACTGCAGGTTTGGGACACCAAGGGAGGAGGTGACTTGGAGACATACAAAGGAGCGAGAAAATCAAGCTGAAAGTTCACATCGATTAGTTGGGGACAAAATTGGAGCGCACCCACTGTTGATTCTTGACACCGACTGGCGTATGGGTCCCGTGTTGTTTGCATTGATTTTAACCAGAGCCATTATTGTTTCAGTCCCACACTTCCCCTCTTCCTTGCAGGTACGAATCAGTCCACCATCTGCTGCAATCTCATGTTTAACCTGTGAGGGAAGGAAAAAGGTCACATGGCCTCGACACACGCGCCAGGAGGCCTTTGAAGCCTGTGTTCCCAGGAGCCTTTGACTGCAGTCCAGGCGTGGTTTTCAGGGCTGAGCAGGGACTAGCCACAATGCTCCTAAGTAAATGTCACTTCGTCGGGTTTCTGTTCATAACTGCTTATTTTTCACAGTCTCGCAGTCTCGAATTCTCTAACTTTCCTTTCTTTTTCTCCTAAGTTGCTGGAGTGGCACTTCTGAATGACATTTCAAGAGACCTTTCCAACTGCCGTAACAAAGAGATCAAGGCCCTCAGGGAAGATGAGCAGTTTCTTTTCTTTTCTTTTCTTTTTTTTCTAAATTGAATAGCTTTAATTATGTCTTTTCTGCCTATTCCATATACCTCCCCCGCCCCCCCTTGGGCACCCACCAAATCCTAAGGCAGCAAACAAAAACATCGAGACCCGTTTCTCCACACCTTTCCCCCAGCAGGGTCTGAAATCAGCCGGCTTTCTTCCTGTTGTGACACTGCCTGGGCCCCGTGTCCTGGGCCAGCTCTGATAAGCAGACCTCCTGCAGCTCAATTATGATCTTGTTTCCAGCCGAGCCCCCGGGATCTATAGCATGCCAAGAGCTTGAAAGATGGACCTGATTTAAAAGAAGAGCAGCCGCGGCTGTGACGATGGCTGAGAAACCTTTGCTTATTCTGGCCTCCCGAGGGGGTCCTGCCTTCATTTCCAGCTGGCTTTTCAGTACCTGGCAGTGGAGTCAGCACTGATTCTGCCTCTGTGGACTGCAGGATGATTGGGAAAACACGAGCTCCCCCTGCCCGGAGAGCGCCACCACTGAATAACCCCTCTCAGAGCATTCCACACCCTCAAGTCACTTGAATAATCAGCACAGGCTTATGTGGTGATGAACAGCAGGCCTCTGACATTGTTTGAAAGGTTGCTTTTTAAAATCTAAAGAACCTAGTAATTGTGTAAGTAACAATGCTGGAAAAGGCAACCCTCTGGGAGGAGGCTTTGGTAGTTTACAAACTTCGAATGCAAGTGTTTTATAGACAAACAGGTATTTTCATTTAAAATTTCTTGGGCCAATCTCCACATTTTCTTTTCCTCAAGTGCCCCTTCCAAAACAATGGCAGTTTCTTCTTGAGCCCATTTTTATTAGCACACATGCAGCAGCGCAGGGCTGTGCACTGGGGGTGGGGTCTGCTTCAGGATGGTTTTCAAGCCTGTCTCTAGACTGCCTCTCTCTGTCTCTGTCTCTGTCTCTGTCTCTGTCTCTGTGTCTCTGTCTCTCTCTGTCTCTGTCTCTGTCTCTGTCTCTGTCTCTGTCTCTGTCTCTGTGTCTCTGTCTCTCTCTGTCTCTGTGTCTCTGTCTCTGTCTCTGTCTCTGTGTCTCTGTCTCTCTCTCTCTGTCTCTGTCTCTGTGTCTCTGTCTCTGTCTCTGTCTCTCTCTCTCTGTCTCTGTCTCTGTCTCTGTCTCTGTCTCTGTCTCTCTCTCTCTCTCTGTCTCTGTCTCTCTCTCTGTCTCTGTCTCTCTCTCTGTCTCTCTCTCCCTACCCCACCACATGGGGGCTTGGACTCAGGGCTTTCACACTGCACTACATACTCAGCCTTTCATTTGGTTTTGCTTTTGGGCCGAGGCGCTCACTACATTCATTTCCCAGAATTGTTCTGGAACTTGAGATCAACCCGCCCGCCTCAGCCTCCAAGAGTGCTGGGATTGCGAACTACTCACCGGGCTTGGAGTGTTGATATTGTAAGGCTGTCTGTACTCTATGAGACGCAGCCCAACTTTCTGGGCCTGCCTCAGAGACCCTACTGCACTAAGTTTGCCCTTGGGGTTACACTTTACAGAAAGGCCAAAGGCAGAGTGTATCGGCTGAAGGTGTTTACAGCAGTTTTTATGTAAAATACAATTTCATGATTTTAATAAATATTGTTTAATGGTAGACTGAACAAACAAGCCATAATTTTTAAATATAAAAATTTTAACTATAATTGTGAATGTGGCACCTTCCCTGAATTCTGGCACGGGAATGTCCCTGAAGTGCCCACGGGCTGGCACAGCCTACACGCCTGTGACCCAGCTACTCAGGACGCGGAGGCTGGAGGGCCGTGAATGTGAGGCCAGCCTGGCAACCTAGCACGACTCCATCTAAAAGACAAAACAAAACGAGCAATAAAGTTCTCCAAAACAGACACAGGGTGGGTGTGAGATCAATGAAATCTACCTCTGTTGCC
The DNA here is from genome assembly GCF_000260255.1 of Octodon degus. Lineage (NCBI taxonomy): Eukaryota > Metazoa > Chordata > Mammalia > Rodentia > Octodontidae > Octodon > Octodon degus. Next base: position 5,278,980 of record NW_004524615.1, read on the forward strand.
TGCTTCCTTCGCGGCTCCACCAATCCCGTGCACCTCACCCATGCCCGCCTCCTACCGCCTCTCCCCACACACAGCCACACAGGTGCGCTCCCCCACCCATAGCCTCCACTTCTCATGCTCTGTGGACCTGCGCTGCTTGCGCTGGTCTTGGTGGCTCCTAACCGCATGCGCTGGAAGCCAGCACTTCCTTTACATGAGCAGCCCACCGCCGTCTGGGGAGGCTGCACTAGCTGCGGCAGGGGCCCAGGTTCTCCTGGAGGCCTGAGGATCAGGTGTAGTTGTGGGCATCGTGAAGGGAGGGCCGCAGCTGCAGTGGCTTCGAAAGCCCCTTCTCTCTTGGTCCTGGACATGTGGAGGCCTGGGCTTCAGCCTGGTGGGCAGAGGACCCTTTGAGGCAGAGCTGGGGCTCCGAGGCCTTCAGTGACCTGGTCTGCTCAGCGGTAGCAGCCAACACCAGACCCCTCATTAGCATGCAGGCCCCTCATTAGCATGCAGGCCCCTCATTAGCATGCAGGCCTCGCGGTAGAGTTTCTGAGAGAAGGGCGGGAGAGTGTCGGCTACCGATGGCGATGGCGTGGAGTCAGACGGTCGAGTCTGGAGAGGAAATCAGAGGCCAGTGCCTGCGGCTTGGGTCTTCTTGTGAAGAAGCTGCGAGTTCTTCTGCAGGCTCTGGGGAGACGCTGAAGAATGTTAATACCTTTTCCAACTTTCTACCTGGGGAACAACTTACCAATGTTCTTTGCAGGGCTCTGCTAATTCAATACACTGGAGTAGGCCTTGGCTAATAAAGCAGGATCAGTCCTTCAGCGCTGGTGACTTTGCCGCCCCCAGCGTGCGACGCTTTCGGTGTTACACAATTTGTCCTCAGTGGCAGGCTTGGGCCAGGGAGAGGACAGCTGGCGTTGGGCTGGCAAGCTCTTGTTTACGAGCCAGCTGCCCCGCGAGCCAGCATGGGGAAAGCCGAGGTGCAGCCACAGACAGATTTATAGCCCTTAAACAGTGCTGAAGAAGCATGAGGGATTCTCAGTGGTGCTCACCCAGGCTTTAAGGCACTCTATAAGCACCACCCGCTTTTCAGACATGACGCGTGATCTACAGAAAATGGGCTTCTGTGCTCAGCCGGGTGGGAGGGTTTGGGTTAGGGTGTATTTTATGCTACTAAGAGTGCATGCATCCTACGTATTTATAGCGAATGTTAGAGGAAAAGATGTCATTTGTAGGATTTCATTGACTACAGCAAAATTATAGAATATGAAGACCCTAATATTTATATCCAGTAGGAAATCAGTGTCTCCTTAGCAGCATATGGTGACATACACCTGTAAGCCCAGAATGCTGGAGGCTGATTCAGGAGGATGGAAAACAAGTTGTAGTTGAGAGAGAGAGAGGGGGAGAGAGAGAGAGAGAGAGAGAGAGAGAGAGAGAGAGAGAGATAAAGACAGAGAGACAGAGAGATAGAGAGAGAGAGACAGACAGAGACAGAGACAGAGACAAAGACAGAGAGAGAGAGAAA
>NW_004524615.1:5280682-5288324 GCF_000260255.1 Octodon degus
GAATCCTGACCCTGCTGGCCAAGATCCTAATAATGTGAGATGCCCCAGGGCTCAAGGTGGAAGGAGGGAAAAACTTCTCACTTCTCCCAAGCCTCAGGGGATGGTGAGCCCCAAGTTGTGTCCTTCTGTACTAAGTTGCATTCTTCTTTCCTTGAGGCAACTGTGAAGCACTGCTATATTGGACTGTCACCATGTAACGTACCAAAGATATGTTATTAGAGGCAAGGGATGCTGATTGGCTCTTGAGTGGGGAGAAGTAGGAGGTCTAATTGAACGTAGGAAGCCCCCGTGAGCCCGTGGGGAGCAGAGACCCAATATGTGGCCCTTCTTCTTCGTGGTGTGTGTTTTTCCACGCAGTAGCAAGACTACTTTTTCTTTCCCCTTAATGTCCCCTTTGCGATGGCAACTATTCGTATTGCACAAAACTGGCTTACATTTATGCGGTCATTTAATTTTCTCCTGTCAGTTCTGTAGCCTGGAATCAAGAGTGGTGTAAGTTGTCTTGGGTTTGGCGTTGAGAAGGTGGTTTTGGAGTGTGTGGAAATCATGAGTGTTGGTGAAAGTTTAATGGACATGGTCCAACACTTGTGGTCTCAGGTTGAGCGGTTATAAAAGGGTACTAAGCAATGCTGATCCCTTAGGTCAGTTTCTCTGGTAGCCCCATGTGCACTGGACATCAAGAAGGGACTTGAGGAGAGGAGGGAGAGGTCAAGGTCACACAGAAGGTCAAGGTCATGAGCAAGGGAGAAGGAGACTAGAACAGAGGAAGATCCTCGGAGCTTAAGACCTTGGAGGCAGGCGAGCAGTGTTTGTGCAAATGCCTGCTGGGGAAGCATGTGGCTTAATATTACTGCAGGGCAGCCACTTGGAGCTGGGAGTTTGCAAGAATGTTGCAGTACATCATGGAGACAAGAAGTGAGACAAAGCCTGGGGTATTGGTGAAGTAAGAGGAGACAAATGGACCCAAGCCACAGCCGCTCAACGTGGCCAAGTCAGCAGGCCCAGTTGTGTGTCTGGGAGGATCTAGCTAAGTGGCGGAGTGCGGCAAGGCTGACTGGGGAATGATAGACTAGGCTCGTGGGCAGCAGTCACCTACTTGCTTTACTCCAGACAACTGTCAAGTGGGGAATCCTGAATTCCTTCCGGGCTAGGAAGAGCACAGTGCGCCAGAGGAAAAGTGCCCTGAAGCTCCGGTGGCTGTCCACAGGGGGACACTGGAAATGCTGCAGTGGTGATGTGAGAAAACCCAAACAAACCAACAATCCACAAGAGAGGAAGCAGAGGGAAATTAACCGCCAGCACCTGAGGCTGCAGGCTCTGGGGCTGGCGCTGGTCACTCTGCTCAGATGCCTTCCCTTTCTCCCCTGGCTGCATCTATACCTTTGCTTGTGTTAGACCCATTCTCCTCACACAGCGGAGGGGAAAATCATGTTAAAAATGGTCAAACACTGCAGGGATTTTGGGGAGTCGGCATCCAACAGAGAAAGGGGGTGTCCCTCCTGAGCGTCTGTGTCTGAAACATTCGCCTGATGTCTTTGGCTTTCTTCCCAGCCCCTGGGACCCGCATACCTGACATTCATCCTGTCACTGACTCAGATGTGTGGGCGCCTGTTCCTTAGCCCGTCACTGGCAAGGAGCTGGGGTCATCTCTTTGCTTTGTAGAACTGTTTCCCATGAGCATAGAGGCGTCACATGAAGATGTTGAGCGTGTGAACAAACAGGGATGTCTGAGCAGATAATCAGGAACAACAGCTACACCACACATCCTACTAAACAATCGCGCAGATACTATTAAGTCAGATCTCTCTCTCTCTCTCTCTCTCTCTCTCTCTCTCTCTCTCTCTCTCACACACACACACACACACACACACACACATACACTGCCAGTTGTAAAGTAAAAATGCAACTGTCATCTCTACTTTTGCCTGTGTTCATGACACAGGCTACCTCTCTCCCCCTGATTGTCACTGCTGTCATGACAGCATGGCACCCTCTCACCTGGACCCCTGCGGTTCCTCCTCATCAGCCTCCTATCTAATGGTTTTGTTTCTGAAGAGTCCTTGGCGGGCCTTGCTGCACCATTTCGCCCCCATTGCACAGATAAGGAAAGATCGAAACCCTGCAGCTTGGCCCGTGGCACTGCCCTCCACCTCCCTTTCTTGATGCTGGGGCTGAACCACAGCACCACGAGCTCAGTGGTGTCTGCGGCAGAAACTGCTGCACAGCGATGCTCCAGCCTAACAAGCCCAGATCAAGGTGTTCGCAGCATGGGTCCTTCTGAGGCTGAGCATGAGGGGTCTCCTGACCCTGCCTGTCTGTGTGGCTTGGAAATGGTGGCCTTCATGCCTCACGTGCTCACCTCATACTCATGACTGGCCGTCTCTGGATTTCCCACTGTAACAGAGAAGCTACTCATCTTAGAGCCTACCCTAACAGCCTCATATTAATTGTCTATTTCTATCAAGGCTGTTTCCAAGTAAGGCCACCCTCACAGGTACCAGAGGCTGGGGCCCTAGCAGACGACTTTTAAGAGACAGCTCGACTTGCCACACGCCTCTGGGCCAGAACAACTTCTGTATCTGTCTCTTCTGTCTAGAAGACTCAGTTCCTTACTCTGCTTAATTAATATTTCTTCCATCCCTCCTGCAGAAACCTGGCTGGATATTCCACCTTTAGAAAGACCATCCTAGAAGCCCCAGTGCAAGGTGAGCTTGTGACGTGCTCTCGCAGCACCCGTTACTTTCTACTCACGTAATGATGTTTTATTCTGGATTCATTGGGTGACATTTTGGTTAACATTTTCTTCCCCTAGATTATAAATTCTGCATATAGTAACTGCCTATAATCTGTCCATCACTGTATTCCCCCCTATGTGGGGGTTTCTGTGGAAAAATACTTTTGCTGCATGAACAGGAAGAAGTAGCAATCATCACTTTCTTTGTGATCATTTTCTTTTCCAAATGCAACAGCTTTATCGTACTTCACGAATATTAGGTCATGATAAGAAGAGAGGAGCATGTTGAGTGGGAGGATGGACATTGGCTGTGGTCCTCTGATGTGACTTTTTACCCCCCAGTGGTACAGGAATTTTCATCTGTTCTTCAGAAAGATCACTCATGACTGCGCACCACCAGCATTTATGGTGCCTTTTATCAACCTGCAAAGGTTCTGTCTCGAATGCCAAGTTTCTTTCACAAACAAATTTATAAAATTGAACGTTTGCCGGTAATAAAGGCCAACGCATAGGTAGACTGACTGAATGCACGAGTTTTCCTCGCTCTGCCTTGGCCCTACATCAGTTCAGTTTGGTAATGCAAATCATTTCGCACCAATTGCAAGAGACTCTCCTAGGGAAAGCAAAATATTATCACTAATAAGCTCGTGTAAGGCAGCACAAAACGCCTTCCAGACATAAGGTCCTTGGGAGGTGCTGCGTCTTCAGGGCGGGGAGGGGTGCAGCGTCAGTGCTCGGCATCTGTGCAGCATGCTCACGTCTTCATTTGGGCTGAAAAAGTCAAGGAGGAAGAGTCGTACCAGCCTCTCAGTAGCTTCCACTGATCCATTAAACTCAAAATAGATTAATCTCCAGAGACGGTCAACTTCCCGGACAGCAATTACCGTGAAAGATGGCAAGCCCAAGACATCCATTTAGTTGAAACTTACCGACCGAGAGCGCTGCCTCTGTACGTCTCCTCATCCGGTGCAGCCTGCGTCTCCAGCTGGCTGCCAACCCCATCCAAGCTAACTCCTTCCCCGGCCTCAGAGGGCAGAGAAGCACGGCCTCCTGGGCTGGCAAGGGGCCCAGCTGGAAGGAGGTGAGCTTGGGACGCTTCACCACTCGTTAGGTCATCTTTTCAAAAACCAGTCGAAGCCCAGGCAAATAGTACCCTGTTGTTCCGCTGCCCAAAGCCTGGAGTGACCCATGCATTGTTGGAAGACACTGGGATAATGCTTAGACCCAGAAGCTTCGGTTTACCCCTGGAAACAACGAGGCTTGGTGCTGTACGAGTGGCACGACGGAAACTACGGTGAATGCGTAAATTAAAAAAAAATTACCGTCAGAGGTACATTGCTCCGAATCCCCTTCAGTGTACTCCAAGTACTCCGCCCCTTATTTCAAGCATGAAATTCTTTAACTTTTTTAACTTTCCAAAGTTTAAGTCTCTCTCTTTTTCTCTTTTTAATTTTAAAGAGAATAATAATAATGGTACATAAAAATAAGGTTCAGTTCTGCCAAAAAAAGAAAAATAAAAAAAAATAATAAAAAAGAATCAAAATTTCAAAACAAGGTAAGCAATTAACAGTGGTTATTACATTACATATTGTTATCTTCAAAGCAGTTGCTCGGATTAGCAAATGTAGGCATGCAGTATTGATGGAGCAAGATTAGCACCAATTGTTCTTTGTGATGAAGTAATAGAAATTAGTAATACAATTGGCTTAGCTACCTCATGTGTACATATATACATTTTCCCTCCTTTTCTCATTTCTCTTTCCCCCACCCAGTTGCTCATTCCTTGTGAGCAGTTTCTTTTCCTTTCACAGTATCTGTTGCACCTTTTGGATCTCATTTACTCTGTCAGTCCCTTGTGGCAGCGAGGGAGACAACACAAATTTACACGCACACGTCTGATCTACTTTACACACGAATCCGGTCTCCTCAAGCATGCGTAGCCCACTGTTCTGTCTGCTTTCTGAAGCAGATCCGCAAGTCTTCTCTCGCTAGTGTCTCTAGTTGTACTGTTGTAGCCGCCTCAGTGTCCTGAATCCACTCAAAATATTTACCTTTCACGGCCGTTTATATTTTGGGAAGAGGTCGAAGTCACAAGCTGAATTCAGACGCAGTGAACATGGTATATGAAGACAGGACAGAGCGTTTTTGTTGAACAGAAATTGCTGTAAATATTTGATCAAGGATTGGTGACCAACATGCACGGTGAATGTTTAAATAACAAAGCATTATGGTGAGAGATGCACTGCTACACGCTCCCCTCAAACGACTCAAAATGTTCCTCTCTTCGAATACATTTCCCCCATCATTGGTAGCAACGTGTCTTACTGTAATACTTTTTTAAAAAATTAAACATTTATCTCATTTTTTCATCACCTCTTGTACTTTGAAAGTTTTATGAGAAATACATTTTGCAATAAAACCTACCAGATTTGCTAAAAGCAGTTAAGGAGGGATTCATATTTAAGTGGGAGACTTCAAAGGAACTTTTATATGCTACATAAAGAATTGTAAGTCTAACACATTCATTTATTATTGAAACTAATGTTTATTGAGATCTGCTTACTGGACAGGTTATCTTCCACAGATTTGAGAAACGCCAGAACTGAAACGGAAGCATCCAGGGGATAAGGATGTCCCTGAGCCTGAAGAAGCTGAGACCCAGACAACACTGCTATTTGTCTGGCAGCTTATGCTACAGCAGCTCCTAAAAGATACCGCTTTCCTCCTGGAGAAATTTACGAAGTGCCCAGCCCGGCCTGGCAGCAACCCTCGGAGCCTGGCTGGTCCTCAGAGACTTGACTGTTGCGTATGCATTCAGCAGGCGCAGCGCCTGGGACTTGTCAGCTTGTTATTCTGCAGGGCGTTGTGCAAGTCCCGTGGCTCAAGGCTAAACCTCCCCATGTGCACACATCGGAATTTTCTGCTGCTCAAAAAAGGGTGTATGTTATTTTGCTTTGACATACTTTCGATAGTTAGAGACCTCATGAAAGTTGAAAATATGCAGAGTTACACTTAATTATAATAGGTGCTTGTAAATCATTGAGCTCTACTTGTAAATTCTTACCATCTGTGTTTGTAGGACGTAGTGGGTACATCTACCGTGGGGAGCTGACGCCTGTTCACAACTTTATCTGCAGCTCTTTTATGCCCCTTCCTCTCCCTCCTTTTGCTTCCCTCCATCTCCTTCTCACTGGAAATAAAAAATGCCTGATATGCAAATCTAAGATTAAATAAAATGCTCACTGTTCCCCTCAATTTGTAGTTCTCTTTTCTTATCCAAGTCTTTATTCATAAGCCGAGTCCTATGCCATTAGCCAAAATATTTTTTACGCGACACATTCAGTTTTTCCACACATTCAATTTTGCACGAGCTGCAAAGGCTCTTCGGCAGTGCCGCGCAGCTTTTAGGCTTTGCTGCTGCCTTCCGATGCATCATCCCTCGCCACACCTCTTCTTGCAGACGAAGGAGGCCCATTTCGGCCAAGATCTCAGGCTACAGTGAACTGAGCCTCGACAACACGGTTTTCATGTAGATGCCTGTAGTTAGAGCTTACGTTACTTCCTTAGCGCTGTCTTTGTAAAACCTCACTACAGGGATGAAAATTGCTGAACTTATGCTTTAGTTATTATCAGCATTGGCAAGTCATGAGAACAGCAGCTAAAATACCTCGAGAGCTTGCTGTAACCCACCAGCTATTCCATGCCTCTTCAAGGTATTTGCTGATGATAATTTTTGGTGTGCACACAACAGTTATCTCCACGTTACAGATGAGAAAACGGGGGCCCAGAAAATAGACTAACTCACTCAAGGCCACGGTGAATCAACAGCGCTGTCAGCAAGTAGACTGTATTACTGCAGAGCCCACTCTCTAAACTACCAAACCTGGAGGCAGTAATTGGCACAAGTTTCTCAATAAGATTATAGTTTAGTTAAATTATCATTTCTTTAGGCAAGTTAAGTGTCATTATATCTACATAATATACATGGTGTGATAAAAACGTGGATATTTAAACTTTAAGAAACCATTACAATAAAAGACACTACCCAAATCTTCCCCTGAAATCTTCCCCCTCACTCCAAACGCCCCACCATTGCGCCACTTTTTGCAGCAGTCCTGGAGGTCCTCTTCCTGGACGGCCTTAGTCATGCTATCTTGGCTGTCTAGAAGTCCTGAATTCATCAGCTTTACGGCAATTTCCACCAAATAAAAATACTGCCGTGCGCCTTCGTTCGCCTTTTCAGCAGGCCCAGCACACTGCAACTTCTGGCTCCTCTCCAGAGTCAAGACGACAAAACAAAACATAAAAAACAACAAAAATCCAAATCAAGATGGCCATGAAGGTAAATTGGAGGTGACGTCCGGCAGCCCCAACAGCGCACAGATGACCCGCAGTCACAGAAGAGGACTCCAGAGCCCCTGGAGGAAGTGGCGAGTGCTGTGGGATGAGTTCGAAATGAGGGGGGACTTTGGGGGGATTCACGCCAGCACGCCTTTTACTGCAACACATTTTTAAAAACTTAAACATCTAAATGTGTGCCCAAAAAGAGAAAAACCAGTTCAGGATTCTGCGCCTGGGTCCCCACACTCAGGCAGGGTTCACCGCCCCACTTTGCTGTTGTGGCAAGGGATCCCCTGCTCAGGGAAGACAGCAGATTCCCGGGGTGGGGGGCTCTGAAAGTGCTGACGCCAGCGGGTGGTCGCAGCCAGTGCCTTAATACAAGGTTTAGTTGTTTCAGAGCAAGTTTCAACCCTGAGGCCCAGCCCAAGGCCCTCCTCTTACTGTCAGGCACTGAGCTTGGTAATTTCTCATGGGAGGTCCCTGGCCCTCCTTTAGGGACTGTCAGGGGTCTCTGCCCCAGCACTGAGTCCAGACATACAGCCTCCTGGGGAGCAGCTGTGGCCCGCA
>NW_004524615.1:5288799-5293573 GCF_000260255.1 Octodon degus
CCAGGGTCTGTGGCACGGGGAGCAGCACACACCAAAATGCAGTTAGGTGTGATGAGGTCAATGTGAAAAACCTATTTCCTAATAAATATTGGATATGAAAATATTGATTAAGATTCATAAAAGATTCCTTATTACATCCAGTTTTGAACTTCTGATTCAAACAAATTGCCACTAAATTGAGGATTCCTGCAAAGCCCGTGTCTAGCTATGCCTAAGGAGGAGTCACTGTGGGGATCCAACATCTGCCAACAGGCAAATGGGGCTCCTCTCTGGACATCTCTGCCAGACCTACATGTTTCTGACTGTCCTGCGCTGGCATCTCCAGGCAGCTGTGCCAGGCAGGTAGGGCCCTTGGACTGGCACTCTGCACCCTGAGCCTGTGCAGAGGGGGTGCACAAGTACATCTGCCTTCTAGGTAGAACTTGAAGTCTGAGGAGGTGGGCAGGCATTGAGGTGAACAGGTGGGCAGATGGGCAGGTGTGTGAGAGGGCAGGTATGCAGGTGGGCAGGTGGGCGCGGGCAGGTGGACAGGTGGGCAGGTTGTGAAGCGAACAGGTGGGAAGATGGGAAGGTGGGCAGGTATGCAGAAGAGGAGAAGGGCAGGCGAGGTAGGCAGGTGGGCAGGGTCAGCCCCCTATGGATGCTGCTGCACGTTCTTCTAAGCATGAGAAATACCTGAAGAAGAATCACTCTCTGAAGGCAGCTGCCTGGCTTTCTCCTCCCCACCTATTTCTCACCATGAAGCTGGGAAAGGCCGGTTTCTGTCAAGAGCCCAATTTTGAGTGACTTCCCAAGCCCTAGAGGGAGTCTGAGGTCACTGGCTTAGGAGTGCCCCCACAGGGAGCTCTGTGATTCCCAGCCTTCGCAGGTGGCTGTGGCAGGCCTTCATTTGTGAGGATCCTGAGCTTCCCCTCCTCCTGTCCCCCACTGACTTGTGCGGTGGCCTCAGAATTGTTCACATCTCTGTTCCCTGGCTGAGGGTTGGAGCTTCAGCCTACCTTCCCCCTGTCTATGCATTGAATAATGGTGAACACCACTACCACGCTGGGGTGCTCCCAGCCTCCTCCTCACAGCTTCTGAGGAGCCAGCCCAGGGACAGATTCCCGAGGTCCCTGTTTTCAGGAGCCCCCTTTCCGTGACAGTCCTCACTGTCCACGGAAGCCACACAGGTGGAGTTGGTTTGCACTGTGCAGAGACAGCAGCCGCTGGAGCTGGGCCTTCCAGGTTCTCAGGCTTGGTTCAGGGTGTCAAAGGGGAGCTTCACAAAGCAGAGCTAAGAGAAGGCATTGGTGAGAGCGTGTTGGCTGCTCATAGTCATGCCTCTGATCCAGGGACTCGCACATGCATGCACTGTGTTGTCTTTCTAGCCTCCTCCCTGCCTTCCCCATCCCCACCCACTCCTGCTCCCAGTGTCTGTCCCCCACTCGGCTCCACCTTATTTCACTCTTTGTTTATATTTTGGGTTGCTCTTATTTTGACAGCTGTCCTGCATGAAGCACAGACACACCATGGCGTCCAAGGAGAAGGCGCCGCCTCAGGACTCGGGACGGATATGAAGGAGGTGGCATGGGGGCAGCTTTGCAGCAAGGAAGGAGGCCGCAGGGAATGAGGGGGAGGGAAAGGCGTGAGTGGTGCTCGGGGCCCAGGAAGGAAGCACAGGGCTGCTCACCAGGACCTTGGGCTCCCCGCTTCTGTAAAGCCACAGGGCTTCATGAGTAAAGGATAGAGGAGTTCTTTGCTTAAGGCAAGGGGAGAGAGATGGTGGAAGGGAGCAGAACCATGGCAGGTTGTGAAGCCAGCAGCGCCTGTGTGGGTGAGTCCAAGAGGCAGCCACCATGACTGGATCGGGACAGGCAGGGTTTCCGGTCCTGCTCAGGCATAGGGTAGCAGGCAGGCACCAAGAAGGCCCAGCTGGGTCTCTGCCACTGAGTCTTACTGAAAGATAAATGCGCAGAGGAGACACAGCCAGTGTGGCCTGCCGCATCCTCAGCAGTGCTGTGTCGGTGACAGGCGGGAATATCTGCAGCATGACCTCACCTTACCTCCTCGCTGCCATGCATAGATGCTGCCGTGTTTCGTGCCGTCTCCTCTGAAGAACTAGCATATAAGGAAAGGTCACACATGACCTGTGTCCGTGTGTCCCTGTTACTGACCACAGAATCAAAGTGCATTTCAGCTCAACTGCTGTTATAAGGTAATAATATCATTAAGCTTCTCTTCTGGAGGGTTAACGACTTAAGTTTGCAGACCAAAAATTAGAGAAAAAGAAGGGCTGCAAGGACAGCCAACATTTCGGCCCTACCCTTTCAAGGTCAGTGAGGACTCAGGACATAGGAGAACCTGTACTGTAACATCCTGTAACTCAGTTGTGTCCCACATTTTCCTATCAAGGAGATTATGGGGCCATTGATGAAAGTGATTGATGATGCAGAGTGTGCCTAAGGAGAGTCACGTGGAGAGAAAACATTCTCTCAGGCTTTCTCAGAGAGCAAATTGGCCAAGCAATGGCCGTAACTCATCCACATGGCTGACACTGACTAAGGATCTACAAACTGCAGCACAGGGTTTCAGGATAAATCCTGAGGGGATTTGACTGACCTTGCCAGATACAAAAGTTATATTTCTTGTTATATAGGTCTTGTTTTATCTTGGTCTTAACCATCCAGCAGAAAAGTATAAAAATGAGGTATAAAAAGTAGAGTCATATTAATATGCTGAGCTGTAAAAGGCTCAAGTCAACAACTTGTGGCATTGTCAGTCCTACAGATGGCCCACTACTGTTATGGACTGCTGGACTATATTGGATTATTTTGCACCTACAATATTTGAATGGTAATGGAATACTCATCTCTGACAAAGCTTATCAAAAAAAAGGGATACAAATGAAGGACCATTTTGTATCTGCATATACAAAATAGGATAGATATACAACTACTTTCTCTTAATTCAATGAGAAGAAAGATTTGTATTAATAGTGTTTGGACAGGATATCATGTCTGCATCTTGTACTATAAATAATTACTACGAAGACAACAATATGCAATGTATTAATTAATGAAACTGTCCTATTAATTAATTGGATTTGAAACTCTTATTGCTATTTATTTCTCAATAAAATTAAAAAAAAAAAAGGAAGCCCCAATATAAGCCCAACCCCAGGATCTCCTTTGCTGCCAGGCCCAGATTCCCAGAATCTTTCATACCAAATTCCAAGTGGAAGAAATGAACTTCCACAAAAAAAAAGAAAGAAAAAAAAAAAAGAAAACGAAGTGCCATGAGGCACACAATTCAAAACTGAAATGGAGCTGCTGTGCCCTCACTGCCCAGAGGTGACATGGTGACCCCACCAGTGCACAGTCAGAACTCGGCTTGATGTAGGAGCTGCTGGATGTCAGACAGGCAGAGCTTGTGTTCCCCATAGTCTCAGAATGACTGTTCCCCTCATAGTCAGAGAAACGGAGGTTAAGAATAGGAACATTTACTGGAGAAAAGGAATGAGGAGTAGGAGCCGCTCCGGGGAGGGAGGAAGGGTCCCGAATGGGGTGCCATGAATCCACCTCTCAAAGGACATTTTGTAGAGCCAAATCATAGGTGGGTACAGCGTGGATCCAAACCGTGATCAAGCAATAAGACTGCAAGTACAGTTGCTTGGATGATCCCGATCCAGTGGCAGTAAGGGCATGTGCATGGCATCGCTAACTTTGGTCCATAATGCAGTGTGAGCCTTAGTGGGTGCGAGACTGTCTCCATCTCAGTTCCTCTTCTCTCGTTGCTGGGACAAAATACCCGACACACCAAATTAAGGAAGGAAGGGTTTATTTAGCTCATGGTTAGTGGAGATTTCAGTCCTTGCTTGGCTGGCTCCAAGGCAGAGTGGTACACGGCAGAGGCAGCAGTTCATGGCAGCAGAGAAGAGCGAAGCACCAAGAGCAGAAGGAGTAGGGGAGAAGTGGAAGCAACAGCAGCAGCAGAGAGCAAGCCTCTTTGCTTTCCTTATGCTGCACGCAGGCTGTCTGTGAGTCGTGCTCACACTCATCATCCCAGCATGGGATCATGGATTAGTCACAACCTCTAGAGGTCCGCCCCATGGCTGCATGAGGCTTTGCAGGGACAGCTAGATGCAAACCATAGTCAAGAGAATGGTTCACCCCAATGAGATAGCAGGAAATCTCAAAGGTTGGCACCAGTAATCTCAAGTCTCTGTTCATTCATTCTTTAGGGACGTGTGTAAATGGAGCTGGTGAGGCTTTAGTCTTCAGATGCACGCCAGCCAGTTTCAACGTGCTCTTGTCTTTTGCACCAATTCCCTAGAAGGCGCAGCCCTATCTGATGGCCTAATATTTATAGCTCATTTCAATTTTTAAAAAATGTATTCAGGGCTGGGTCTACAGAGTCTCACTACGTAGATCAGACTCGTAGTGATTCTCCTCTTTATAGCCTCCCAAGAGCTGAGATCGCAGGTGTGCACCGTCATGTGCAGTCTCAATTGCCATCTCAGCGTGCCCTGAGGGCGGGCTGGCCGGCAGTGGGCTGCGGATCGAACCCCCAGCCCCTGCGCCTGCCTAAGCAGGCACTTTCATCTGCTGAGCTATCTGGCCCGCCCTTTCTAGCTAGCTGTCTGTGGTAGGTTCATGAACAATTAAACCAAAGCATTTGGCAAACTTTTGTTTTCACAGATAAATTGCATGTGGGGTGGTAACCGTGGTGGTAGCTGTCTTCCCTAGAATTGTGGAGTGAATTGTTTGTCAACTGAGCTACCACTGTGTTCTCATTC
>NW_004524615.1:5293673-5296724 GCF_000260255.1 Octodon degus
CTCTCTCTATATATATATATATATATAATTAAATCTAATAGTGACATGATTTTAAACTAGTTGTACATCCTCCTTGGGCAATCACCTCTTGAGTTTTTTTAGGGAATTCAGAAAAAATAATTTCAGTAAGAGAATAGGAGTGAGAATTCTGCCTATTCTTTGGGCAATCCCCATGGCAAATTTTATTAGCTACTTTGGACTTTTCCAATGTTTACATCTATTAAGTTGAATAGTAGTGACCAATATCTACTTTTATTTGTTTGTCTTTGGTTGTTTATATTTGTCAGTAAATTTTTATGGTTTATAAAAATAAAGTGTAGCCTCAGAAACTAATTACAAATATGATTTGGAATAATTCCACACACTTCTTTTTTTACATTTTATGTATGCCTGTGATACAGAGTCTCACTACCCAGCTTGGACTCGTAGGGATCCTTCTGTCTCAGCTTCCTCAGCTCTGGGATTATAGGCACGCACCACCACACCTGGTCTCAGTGGTGGGCTCAGGGCAGGGCATGGGTCCCTGGGACCTTGCTCTTGATAGGCAGGCATTTAGATGGCCGAGCTATCTCCCTCCACACACTTTTCTGATGTACACTGGAAAGCGTATTTTGCACCCTGATTCTTTAAAACTCTAACAAGCAGAGGAGGAAGGCTTTACAGTTGCCATTATTAAAGTAGATGTAGATGGGATTTTAAAACATTAGCGTGACTAAACTATTAATGAATATTTTGAAGTCATAAAGGAAAAATAAATTTGTTTCTTATTTCTCACCTCATAATCCCATCATCTAAAAGGAATATAAGAGTCCTTTGCTTCCTTCGTTTTCATTTTAAGCTGCTGGCCCACAAATCTGTGCGGGTTAGACCAAGCCTCATATACCTCCCAGGCCTTCCTGAGCTTTCTGGTCTGGCCAGAGGGAGACTGGAAGGAAGCTGGTTTGCAGGGGACCTGCCTCCTTTCCTGGGCTCCTCAGACTGCCCTTGCCCTTGAAGGGTGTTCTGAAGGTCAGTGTCCTATAGGATGGCCTTCCACAGGCCACCGGAAGGCCTTTCTCCCTGTCTTTCCAGAAAGAGGCATTTCATCCAAGCTTAGAATGGCTGAACTTCTTAGAAAAGGTCGTGTCCCTCCCTCCCTCCCTCCCTCCCTCCCTCCTTGCCTGCCTGCCTCCCTCCCTCCCTTCCTCCTTCCCTCCCTCCCTCCCTTCCTTCTTTCCTCCTTTCCCTAATCTCTGTTGTTCTCTGTTGTTCAGTGTCTTTCCCGGATAGCTTGGATAATTGTACTGCTGATTTCTATTATTCTGTTGAAAGAAACAGTTAATTCTTAAGTTATTTTTTCATCTTTACATTTTTTTGACCAACTTTGCATACCCATGTCTGGCAATCTAAAAACTAACTTGACAACAATATGCAATAGAACAACCATTGTTGAATTCCTAGCATTTTGTTTAGTAAAATTCTGTATATGTCTGATGGGTCTTGCAAAACTATTTTTTATTCTCTTAAAAAAAGAGAAAATATCAAGTGTCAGTTGAAGAAGGTTTTGGATTTTTCAGCTGTTTCCTCGCCTCTATCTTGGAGAGGCCTGAGATTTGAAAGGTAGGCTTGGTTAATGTAATGGTTCCTGTTAGTGCTGTGTCTTGAAGTCCTGGTGCGCAGTCGTTGGTGGGTGGGGCTTTCACTGAGGCGGCTGGATCTAGAGTGTGGGATGGAGTCGTGGTACAATGCTGGGATTAAGGGCTCTGGGATTAAGAGTGTGAGTGCCACTTGTGCTAATAGTCTGGGTGAGATAAAAGGAGCAGAAGATGCTATTGGGGTCCCTTGTTGCTGTTATTTTTGAGACAGGATCTCACCATACAGTACAGGCTGACCTTGAACTCACTTATGTAGCTCAGGCTGGCATCAAATTTGTGGCAATCCCCCTACCTCAGCTTCCTAAGAACTGGGATTACAGGTGCGCACTGCTACATCCGGCTCCTTGTAGCTTTCATTAGCTTTATCCACCAGGAACTGTTGTCACTCTGCTGTGTGTCGCCTTGTCTTGCAGCCAGTCAGCTACGAAACTCTGCAAGCCGTGAGCTAGGTAGGCCTTTCCCTCTTTGACTTTAGGGTGCCGTGCATTGTGTCTCCGTGATGAGAAAAGTAACTAAGACAGCTTTGGGTGCTAGATCAGTGGGTCTCGCTGAGACTCACCCGCCACTTGGTTCAAGAGCCTGTGGGAACGGCTTATGGGAAGAGTGTGGAGAGGGCCAGAGGTGTGGTCTGAAAGAGTAGTGCTGGAAGGCCGTGGGCTGCATCCCAGTGTGCGTGTGTGCGTGCGTGCGTGCGTGTGTGTGTGTGTGTGTGTGTGTAAAATTTAAAGGCATCACTTGCACAGGTTTCATTCTGACGCTCACTTGAGTGTGCTGCACAGGACACTGGCCGCAGTGCTGTTGCACAGAGGCGCAGAGGAGCTCTGTCTCTCTTGTGCTTTTAATCAGCCTCACCTGGAAAGGTGCCTCAGTTCTTCAGTTCATTAAAACTCCACCAACCAAGAACAAAAGTAAGGGTTCTTGATGCTAGAGGAATGGGCCACCGAGCGCCATTTGAAGTCAAATCTCAAAGAAAACCAGCAACAGACAAAAGCAAGGGTCAAGGTCACACGTTTCCTGCCAAGAAACCATCAGGCTGTCCAACGGTAGGCATTCAGTGATGCGCCGGAATGGTGGGACGGAATAGGCAGCGCCGCTTTCTCTTGAGCGCTTTCCTGCCAGCTTCCTTATCTGAATTATCTAATTTGATTTCCATAACAACTGCTTCAGGCCGGAGTTATTGTCCACCTTGGGGAGTTTAGCAGACAGACCTGGAGGGTCAATGACTTTGCCAAGCTTCCTTGCCAGTTCAGTGGAGCCTGGACCCCATAACCCCAAACAGAGCGGGGCTCTGCCTTCACTTCCTCGCATTCTCTTGTTCTTTGTGCTTTGGGATTTGGCAGTGTGATCGCATCATCCCCCTGAAAGAGAAGAGGAGAAGAGAGAAGAGAGAAGAGGAGAGGAGAGGAGAGGAGGGGAG
>NW_004524615.1:5297271-5307151 GCF_000260255.1 Octodon degus
AGAGGAGAGGAGGGGAGAGGAGAGGAGAGGAGAGGAGAAGAAAGAAGAGAGAAGAGGAGAGGAGAGGAGAGGAAAGAGAGAAGAGGAGAGGAGAGGAGAGGAGAGGAAGGGAGAAGAGAGGAGGGGAGAGGAGAAGAGAGGAGAGGAGAGATGAGGAGAGGAGAGGAGGAGAAGAGAAAGGGGGTATCTTATCCAAAGGTAAGAGGTAGATTTCTATATACTAGATTTCTTAAGAACCAAATTTGCTTTTTATTCTTTTTTTTTTATGTATCTAGTAAGGGTCTATAGGGCCTACAGGATTTTGCTGCACAAGTTGGACTCATAGTGATCCTCCTGTTTTCAGCCTCCCAAGCGCTGGGATTACAGGCGCATGCCACCATGCACAGTGCCATCTCAGCATGCCCTGGGGGCGGGGCTGGTATGGCACACCGGGGATTGAACCCTGGTCCTTGTGTCTGCCTAAGCAGGTGCTTTAGTCTGCTGAGCTATCTGGCCTGCCCCCAAACTCTCTTTTTCAAATATTGACTAAAAACAGTTTCTCAAAGACAATAAACTTCTAATCCCTTACACAAATCATAGCTGAAAGAGTCTTCAGTCTAGCAAATAGGGCCGTCCTTTGTGTCTCGGGTGCTTCACTCTGTGCTCGCAGGAGCCACCGTGCGCAGGCTATGGGGCACCGGGCCTCCAGAGATGTTGTTTGGCCCATCACTCTGCACCTGCTCAGCAGTGGCTGAGCTTCTCAGCTGGGTGCAGGTCTAGAGGGGCCATCTGTCATCCTCTTGTCACATCCAGCCCGCGTGGCCTTTGTGGATTGGAAAGTTCCTGGGGTCCTGTTGATGCTCATCTGTTGTCACCCAGCCTCAGCAGCTGATGGTGTCACGGTGGCGTCTTATCAGATCTTCTGTCCTGGGGAATGGGAAGAAGAGCAAGGTGGTGACACTGTCGGTGGCCATGGGCACCTGTCTTTCCCAGCAGTGGCCCATGCTGGAGCTCACCAATGGCCCATTGATCTGGGCTAAGCCTATGGAGTCCAACTGCTGACAACTTCTAGTGCTTTTTAAATAGACAAACACATCTCCACAGCAGCATCCTGTAATGACTTAGAGGCACATCATTGTCTTTATGTGGAGAGTGATTTAGAGTAATTAAATATAGTAGTCAGCGGGACAGAAAATGGAAAATGACTGGAATAAATTGAATACATTTCCCCATTTGGAAAAGAATACAGACACTTTTGGTGATTAGGACCTGCTCTCCTCAAGAAGAGACAATTAACTCTTTTATAATTTGTTCTTAGAAGAAAGATATTTAATGATGTCGTACCCTGCATTGCAATTCAACGTTGAGCATTTTGTCAGCCACTTGCCTTAATGACAGCTGTTTAAACTTAATGGCACTGAGGAACAAACTTGCAGACGGCTACGGACCAGATGTTCTCGATGCTGTTATTTTGAGAGGAGGAAAACTTTATTTTCCCATTGCCGAGGATGAAGAGAAGGTCTGTCAAGGAGCGAATGGGCAACACGGAGCTGGCCAGGACACGCCAGGACGAAGCCCAGGGCATCTCAGGAGGAAAGCCCACCCATGCCTGGGGCTTTGCAAACGCAGAAGATCCAGTTCACTTTGCTGAGGACCCCACAGTATTTTGAGTAAGAGAATCTAAGGATTCCTCTGGTTATAACACGGAGATGCAAAAAGTGCCCCACTTACAGCTGCAGGGCAGGAGGTGACAGAGCGAAGGAACCTCAGGCCTTCTCATCCTTCCCCACACCTGCTTCTCCCGTGGTCCCGGGGGGCACAGCTCACAGCTGTTGCTTGTCGCTTGCTGTCATATAACCTGTTTCCCTGACCAGCAGGCAAAGGTGGGGGAAAGGTAAAGCCACAGCTGTTGCTTTTTAAAAGAAAGTCCATGTTCTGAAATGCATGAGCCTCTGACGAGCGTGAGCGTGCAAACTCATTTCTCGTGTTTGCCTGCTTGCTTGGTTCTAGCTGGATGCTCTGTCTCCCTCCTTCTCTTTGTTTTTCCAAGCAGTACCCAAAGTCCATTTTAAGCAGCATGTTCCTAGAAAGCAAAGGGCGTTGGGCACAGCCTGACCCCACCCTGCCCCTCACCCCCCCTGGACCCCCAAGCAATTCCCGTTCCCTGACTTTGAAGGAGGGCTGCCTCACAGCCTGACTGTCCCTTCCTCTGCCTGTGCCCTGCTTGCTCCCGACAACCCCCGAGTGTGGAGGCCCCAGAAAAGCATGCTGTGTTTAATGCACACACACGTATTTACAATGCAAAATGAGCAATCAGTTCAAAGATCACACCAAATTATCTTGTGGCTCTGTTGGCAGGGCTGAGTGGTGCTCTCATGAGACCTGGCTTCTAACATCAGGGGACGGCATCTGCCCTGGGTGTCAGCTTTGTCCCTGTGGAACGGGCAGGGGGCATGGCCATCATGACATGGTGGCTGCTGCTCCTGAGAAAAGAGGCCACGTGCTAGAGGGAGGCGTGAGTGCCAACAGTGCTAGTGTAGGTGGAATGCAAGTGCAGAGGTCCCACTTGGGGCACACGGGCCAGGACGAGGGTGCAGCCCCCCACTCTCATTAATTCTGCATATAGCCTGGGAGTGCCTCCTGGAAGCCACACTGGGAAACCCACTGGGCTTCTGGCCACACTGACTCTGGGACTTGGAGCAAAGGGTGCTGCCGTCTGGCCTCAGCCCCGAGCCTTGGACATGCTGCCACCTAGTCAGTGAGTGAGCATGGCCGTTAGATCTTTTGTCTTCCTTTATCAAATAACAGAAGACAAAGAATGGCACGGAAAGGTGTGTTCCTCTGTGTGCTTCATGTCCCACGTCTTAGGGTATTTCCAAGGGTACTGGCCCACAGCACTCTCCCTGTATTTTATGGGCACTTGGATAAAATCACAGGAGATTTTTACCATGTGACAGCATTTTGTCCGTGTTTTCCTGAAGAGTATCCATCATCTTCTTTCATGATTTCACTCCCCCCCCCCTGCCCCCACTGGCACGAACTTGACCCAAAGCATGCAGAGAAAGTGGACTTAAAAGGAACACATTGTCCCAGGAAAGTGACCTGCCCAGCTCCAAGAGCCCCGCTCTCAGACAGTTAAAATGCTAAGCATGATTATTTTCACTTTTGAGAACTTTAAAAGGATTCCTTTTGCTCAGCAGTTGCCAAAAAGCCAGCATGCAAGGGCGATGCCTGCCGTGTGCAGCGCTCGGTGCAGCCGGAGCAGCGGGCGGCCCTGCGGCGGGCGGCTCGGCTATTTTTGTATCACTAACTACATTCTAGTAAGGACACATAATAACTGCAACATAACAAGCTTTGTGTTCCAACATAATGATTAAAGAATATCAATAAGACAGGCTCCGGGGCGGGGGAGAGACGGGCCTGCTTCCTCCTCTGTCTGGAGGAAGGCGAAAGCAGCCATCAGTGAGGGCCACGGTCCACCAGCCGGGAAATCGGTGCAAACAAGGCGTCGTGCAGCACGATCCGTCCCTCCGGTCAGGGTCCCGAGCACATCTCCAGGGGCCGGAGCGCAGCTTTCCCAGATATACTGTGAGTTTTGAACATTTTCAGGGTACCAGACAGCCAAATCCTTGCTTGCTCAAGTGCTACGGTGATATCGGAACAGCCACAAAGTTAGGCATTTGAAGTTTATTTTATTAGGACTAAGCAGACCACGGAATAGATAAAACAGTTTTATGGCTTACATCTGGCTGAATAATAAAACATATGGCCGTACAGTCAAGAATGTACAGCTGTAAGTTACTGTAAATCCCCAGCTCACGATACGGACAAAGATAAGCACGGGCGCTCGGCGAGCCCCGCCCAGCCGACACATCAACCCATGGATATTTACGGTGCTAAGACATTAGGGGGGATTTCACTAATTAACTGTGGTTTTCTTATTGCTGTTCTTTTATTTGGGTTTTTTCCTTTATTCTAGAGCTATTGTAAATTCGGGAAGGGACCCCCATAAACACCTTATGATTTATATTCGTGCTGTGAGTCTGTAGAATTGGCCTCTCGCCAAACCGTCCTGTTGGCTTTAGAGGGATTCATACTCCAAACAAGAAAAACTTCCACCCGCATTTCTTCATGCTTTGGAGAGAGTGACAGGGACCATGAGGAATATATACCATACAAGCAACTCCAGGAAGCCGTGGAGCTGAAGATGTTCCAGGGAGAAATGAGGGAATAAAAGCCAGCCTGCGACCGCTGAATTAGTCTTTCTGTCAGGAGCGTGGAGCACAAGTCAACTGCTACCCGCTGCTCATTTTTCTATCAGAAACACAGGGAGCACCAAACAAAATTTATTTTCAGGCCCACTATCCAGTGAAAATAAGCTGTCTGCAAGGTGCGCAGAGGTGTTGCGTCCTAGCCTTTGCTCCAAAGACCTATCTTGAATCTGAAGTGAGTGGGGGAGGCAGAAGGCTTCTGTGGGCTGCCCGGGCCAGTGGCTTGTAGCTTGCGGGTCTTGGCATGGGTGGCTGTGCTCCTGAGTTCTAGGGGGCGGTTCTGATGCCTGGACTGGTGTGCAAAGCAGTAGCTCAAGGGCCATTTTCGAATGCCTCTTACGTTAGCCTTTCTCAACGGTGACAAATGTTGGAAATGCGCAACATAAAGGAGGCTCAGGACTTCAAGGGATTTGGTGCCTGGGCTGCCGGCTGCACTGCCGTGGGCTGGGGGCACGATGGCGGTGTGGTGCGCTGGATCAAAGCTTCTGCTTTCTGCAGAGAGAAAGAGGCAGAGAAGAAGGGCAGGGGCCAAATGGAGGTCCCAAGATCACACCCTATGACCTCCCGCAGGGCCCCACTTGGCATTTCAGTCACTTTTCAATGAAGACGTCACGTTATAGTTCATCAGTGTGTTATCCCGAGGCGAAGTTAGGGCACCCACAGTCACGTCACCTTCCCGCAGCCAGCCTCTGAATGTGGAAGCCACTGGGTGATGTCTCAACAGCCCATGTTCTAAGGTAATAATATCACTAAGCTTCTCTTCTGGAGGGTTAACAACCTAAATTTGTGGACCAAAATATTAAGTTTACCTAAGTTTGCAGAGAAAAAGAAGGGCTACCAGGACAGCCAACATTTCGGCCCTAGTCTTTCAAGGTCAGTGAGGACTCAGGACATAGGAGAACCTGTACTGTAACATCCTGTTACTCAGGTGTGTCCCAAATTTTCTGATCAAGGAGATTATGGGGCCACAGAGGAAAGTGATTGATGATGTAGAGTGTGCCTAAGGAGAGTCACATGCAGAGAAAACGTTCTTTTAGGCTTTCACAGAGAGCACATTGGTCAAGCAATGGCCATGACTCATCCACATGGCTGACACTGACAAAGGATCTACAAACTATGGCACAGGGTTTCAGGATAAATCCTGAGGGGATTTGACTGACCTTGTCAGATACAAAAGTTACATTTTTCTGTTATACAGGTCTTGCTTTATCATGGTCTTAACCATCCAACAGAAAACTATAAAAAATTGAGGTATAAAAAGTAAAGCCATATTAATATGCTGAGCTGTAAAAGGCTCAAGTCAACAATTTCTGACAATGCCAGTCCTACGGATAGCCCACTACTATTATGGACTACTGGACTATACTGGATTACTTTGCTGAATTCATGCACCTACAATATTTGAATGGCAATGGAATATCCATCTCTGACAAAAGTAAACAAAAAAGGGGATACAAGTGAAGGACCATTTTGTAGTGAAAAAAATATGTGTGCATAAACAAAATAGTTAGCTCAGATATATAGCTACTTTCTCTTAGTTTAATGAGAAGAAAGACTTGTACTAATAGTGTTTAGACAAGATATCATGTCTGCATCTTGTACTGTGAATAAATACTATGAAGAAAACAATATGCAATGTATTAATTACTGTAACTGTCCTACTAATCTGTTTTGAAACTGCCTCAATGCTATTTCTTTCTCAATAAAATTAATATAAAGAAAAAAATATGTGAAGAACATGCTGGTTCAGTGGGGCAGGAGATGGCCAGGGAGGGGTGGGGGTGGCAAGTTCTCATGCAGGGGTGGGGCAGGGGGCAGGAAATGAGTGACTGAGAGTGGGAGGGAAAGAACAGAGTGCGAATCCCATGGAAAGGAGGAGAAAAGGGCAGCAGGGTAATGAGGACTGGTTATTGGGTTACAAGCATTTAAAGATGATTTACAATGTCTTAACAATCTTGAACTTGAGTTGGCTTAATAATCTAACAGTGTTAAAACGTAGTAAGTTACCAAAGTGGTGAACTGAGATTTGGGGATGGCTGTGTTTGAAAAATACAAAATAAATGAGATGGCACATGTGGCCGTTCCCTCCACTGGGACAATTTGGGAAATGAATGGGCTTGCCTTGCTTTAGGATTTACTTTTTAAATTTTAATTTAAATTTTTGAGGCAAGGTCTCTGTATATAGTCCAGGCTGGCTACAAACTCACTATATAAGCTAGGCTGTCCTTGAACTTGTGATCCTCCTGCCTCAGCCTCCCAAGTGCTGGGATTACAACTGTGTGTCACCATGCCTTGTTTGTGTTACAGCTTGGGTACAGATGTGCAAAAAAAGCCCGATGTGCTCAGAGGCAGGGCTCTTGGAAAGTGATTGGATTTGGGGGGCTCAGAGCTGCCCTGCCTCCAGGAGGTAGGGTCTGGTCATCGGTGGCAGGTCACAGGGGTGAGACCTGTAACCCTCCTTTTACTCTCAGCTTTGTGCTGCCATGACACAAGCAGCCCCCCTCACATCCCCCCGCCCTTCTATGGAGGTTTTGTAGATAATCTGCAGAACATGGGCTGCAACTCCTAAACACGAACCCGAGCAAACCTCTCCTCCTTTGCGCTGTGAGTATTAGTCATGGATGTGGAGAGAAGCTAGCAGATCCTGAACAACCACTGGCAGGGCTTCTCCCTGAATCACTACATCATAGAATTCAATAGACACCCAGAAGCTCAATTAGAATTTCCAAGATGGAGGTTCTGGGGTGGTGACACTTGGAGATGTTCTGTCCCTAGGTCCTGTGATGGGAAAAGCTCTCTAAATCAGCTGCAGAGCGCCTCTCCACTGTGCTTGGAGCCTGTGGCCTCCCCTTTGCAGTTGAGCATGGGTGGGGCACAGTTTCCCCCGCCGAGCCCACTGTGCTCCCCTACTTGTGTGAGGAGTCGTGCAGTGAGCTCCCCTAGAGTCAGTACCATTTGCTCTCTGGCCGGAATATGTCAGCCGTCCTAGTCATTGTAATTACGTGACTTAATTAAATACAAAGCAAACCAGTGATGTCTGAATGTGACAAAGGAGTTATTTCTGTGAAATCTAAGTGATTGCTTTGGAAAAGTGCCATAGGAGAAGAGTAAGAAGCTACTGCTGGATTTGTTGAGTGAAAGAGAACTGAAAAGACCAAGGGAACATGTAAAAATCAGACCTTTTCTCCACTCCAGTTGGGATTCTTGATGATTCATTTTGAAGCAAACATTACTGACAACTGCATGTGATGTTGCTATGGGCTGTGCCGTGTAGCCCTCACACTCACGTCTGCTCCTAGCCCTGGACCCCTGGTGTAACCATCCCTGAGGACATCATTAGATGAAGAGGTAACCAAATCCACGGGAGGCTGTTGGAGTGCCTCGTGGTCCAGGACAACTGGATAGGACTGCAGTGCTCATTGGCAGGGACCCTCACACACAGCAAAAGGACTGCATGTGGGGCAGTGAAGGGCGGACCGAGTTGCAGGGAGACACCCACCCTGGTGGCCCCTCCCCCTCAGGCAACCAGCCTCCAGAACTGGCTGATGGATTCTGGTGGTTTCACTTGTGTCGTAGGTTGTTTCGGTGTGGCAGCCCTAGAAATCTAGCATGGATGAACCCTAGAGGTAAGTTACAAACAGACAGATAAATGCCAGTCAGAAGACCTACACTCAAATTGCGTGAATGGATGTGTGAAATGCTAAATTCAAGGTTTGACACGCATATGTTACTTGTTGTGATTAGTTATGGTTTTGAGTAGTTCTCCAGTACCAGGCCCACACCAGAAGGTGCTTCTGTGCCTAGGTTAGGGTGTCTGTAAGCATCTTCCTGGGGCCCTGCTCAGGAATGCCCCACATCATGGCACTGGGCTTTGAGGCAGGACAACGGAACAGAGATCATTCTGCTATTAAGAGGCCAGAAATCAGTGATGCAGGTTAAACACACAGCCCTCATCCAAACCAATAGGGCCGTGTTCTGCAAAGTGTCCCAGAAGCTCCCTGGGAGATGTGAACTTCCCCATGGAAGTGACCAGAGGAGTATTTAATTCATGTTTTATGGCTGATGGGAAGAACGGCAGTCATGGAAATAGGTAGGAAGGTTAATCTATGCCACCGGGTGGTATGAGCAAAGGCACAAAGCTTTGAAAGTGATAGGATTAAAAAAAAAATGGCTGGGGGGCTGGCTAGATAGTTTAGCAGACGAAAGCACCTGCTCAGCAGAGCACAGAGGCTGGGGTTCAGTTCCCAACATGCTGTGCTGGCCCTGCCCCCTGGACACACTGAGACAGCAATTGAGACGGGGCATGGTGGCACACGCCTATAATCTCAGTGCTTGGGAAGCTGAAAACAGGAGAATCACTACAAGTCTGATCTACATAGTGAGACCCTATACACCTGTATACCCTGTAGATCCTGTCCTAAATTCATTAAAAAAAAAAAAAAAAAGGCTGGTCGTTCATCTGGCCAGGGCATGGTGATCCAATATGGTGCCCAGGATTTCTCAGTACAGCCCTGCCTCATGGCTGCAGCCCCAGCTGCTACCATTTGCTGCCTTTACCTGTCTTCCCACTTCAGGAAATCAAGTTTTCCACCTTTGACGAGGAGGTACTGTGTCCCCACCCCTCCCCAGCTTGGCGCAAATCCTCTGTAAGAATGTCTGCAGCTCAGTCGTCAGTTCTGAGCAGAAGGCATTCCTTTCCCATAATGCATTGCTGCCTTAGTCACTTTCCTCATTCCTTTCCCATAATGCATTGGTGCCTTAGTTGCTTTCCTCATTTTTCATAATGCACATCTGTCTTAGTCACTTTCCTCATCACTGGGACACAATTCCTGACCCCCCCCCCCACAGCTTAAAGGAGGAGAGGTTTACTTTGGTTCACATTGCAATCTAGTGTCACCAGTTCCAAAGAAGAAAGCATGGGGCAGAGGGGCATGGTGGGGAAGAGCTGCTCATGTCATAGAGGACAGGAAGCAGAAGGTAAAGGGAGGAGCCAGGGAGGTGAAACCTTCTTCTGTTGACCAGACCCCATCTCCAAACAGCAGTCTCCTATCATGGGCCCCATAATCCAGTCATCTCCCAAAGCTCTGGCCTATGTTTGCAAGAGGCTTTAGGTGGGCATCTACATTGAAGCCACAACACAGGCCCCCAGCAAACACCATAAGCCGAATGACTGAAAATCATGCAGATGTATGTTCTTGCAGTCCTGAGGACACCTCGACGAGCTGTAGCGAGCTGTGTTCCTTCTGGAAGCTCTGGGGAGAATTTGCTCTCTGGCTCTTTCCATGTCAAGGGGTCCCACAGCCCACGGCCACTTCCTCCATCTCACCAGCAAACGCAGGGATGGTCCCCGTGTCCCCTCCCCAGCAGCCCTCTTCTGCCATCTGATTTGGCTTTTAAGGACTGCTATGATTGCATTGCGTGTACCTGGATAGTACAGGCTGGTCTCTGCAGCAGAATCTCCTAGTTCTACCTGGAGCCTTAGCTGATTAGGACACAGCAACCGGAGGTGGAATTAGGGGGCATGTTCATGTGGTGAATGTTTACAAATTTTTAAAAAGTATTACAGTAAAAGACACATTGTAGGGAGCTGCGTGTAGCCACGCCCTAGGATGGCGCCGGTTTCCGCCTTC
>NW_004524615.1:5308516-5316339 GCF_000260255.1 Octodon degus
GAAGACGGATGTGAGAGAACAATAAAGAGCTGCGCAGAAAACCAACCAGTGGTCGCGTCGTTCTTGCTGGCAAGGCCGCGCGCGACAACACATTGCCATGAATCCTCCTCAAATAGTCCCCCTTTTTTCAAACTCACTGGTCCCGCCATTCTTGCTACCTCTGAAGCATTTCTGGCGGCCTCTTTTGTGTCTCCGGTTGTGCCTTGCGGGCTGCCGTCCCATCCCAAGCCCACTCAAGATGCTTCCTTTTTGTGGTTATTTTGACTGTGGCCTAGAGTCAGGAGTCACACGGCGACAGTCCCATGAAGGAGGCGGGCGAGGGGGCACCATCTTGGCCGAAATTGTTGTGAACATTTTGAAATGAGTCAGGACACGGAGCCAGTCACAGCTAAAGACAGGAGACAGGGCTGCAGAGCTGCAGAAGAGGCAAGGATGATGCTGTGGGTGTGCGCCAGGGGAGGGGCGGGTCCACCGTGTCTTCCACTGTGACAATTTAAAACATTTTAAGCATTTCCTGCGTTTTGGGATCGCACCACGTGCGCTGTCCATTCCAGGAGCCTTCCTCACCTGCCACTTTGGGTCAAGGGAGGGCTTCTAATCTCAGAATATCTCACCTGCAGCCTGTCTCGTGCCGTACACTTACCCAAAAAGTTTATGAAAGCCTAATGCAATTTGAAGATGACAGATATCCCAGTGTAGGACTATTTTCTTCTTGCCCAGTGTACCGCTTGAGGGAGACGCCATCCACTTCCATCCCTCTGGTCCTCGTCAGGAGCACACAGCAGCTGCACCATAAATGAGAAGGAACTCATGGCTGGAGGGACTCTGAGCCTGCCAGGAAGTCTCTCTAAGGAAGAAAATGTTTAAGTGACTTCCACACCTGAGGTTAAGGAGAGAGCTGAGTCTTGGTATTCACCACTGGATTTTTTGTGCACTCCCTGTGGCAGAACCTAAAGTTTACAGGATCTTTGGAGAATGAGGGAGGAGCACAAAGGAGAATTTGGACTTGCCTGAGTCCTTGAGGACTTGCTTTTCCCTAGTAGCGAGAGTGGAAGGAGGAGGTAGGTGCTGCAATGCTGTGGGGAGGCTGAGTTCAGCTGAGCTGGGCTGAGTGGGCCACGCACTCACGTGCAATGTGCCAAGCCCATCCTGTGACTCCCAGCGAGCCCCTGCGGCTGCTGCATGACTCTGGGGACTGTCCTGGCAGTTCTGCTCCAGCCTCTGCTACTTCCAGTTACTGTCTCCTTCTGCCTTCAACTTACTTTATTCAAAATAACTATGGGAGCGTTGCTGAGTCGGTTCGACACGGATCCCCAAAGGTAACTAAAGTAATCCACATGAAGGTATCAAAGAGTGAGGGCACTTCCAGGAGGGACACTGAGGGTTTTCCTTCCTTCCTTTCTTCCCCCTTAATGTATTTGGTACAGGTTCTCACTACGCATATCGGACTCTTGCATGCAGGGATTACAGGCATGTGCCACCATGCCAGGTTTCATGGCCTGATCAGTGCTCTTAGAGGCAGTCTGGTACATCACGTGGTGCTGGGAATCAAACCCCGGTCTCTGCTCTTTCCTAAGCAGGAGCTTAGTATGCTGAGCTATCTTTCCAGCCTCTCTTTCTTAAAGAAAAAGGAAGGATCAGGCTTGGATCTTGCTATCCTCCCCACATGCTGGAAACTTGGAATACCTCCAAATCCAAGAGGAACCCCCAGAGCGGAGTATTTCCTCGACAAGCTCTCTGCCTGCTCCTGCTTGATTGCTGAGCTGCCCCACTCTCTCTTCTGATGTCAGCAGAGCTCACTTTAGCTCCTCTTGCTCAGAACAGCAAGTGCATTCTGAGCTCCTACTCCATGTCCAGCTCATGTATATTCATCATTCCTACCTCAGTATTGCTGCAAGTAGGTTTTGTCATTCAATATTTATCAAGCAAAACACCCCACGCAAGAAACAACAGAAAAAATCTTTCACACGCATCCTTCATATGTGACAAGCTTAGTACGATGCCATGTAGATCTAATCCAAGCAGATTTTGCCTTTCTGGTGATTATGCTGGGAGGGTTGCAAGGCAGGGAGACAGCTCGTGTGACTGCCACTAAGAGCGTGTGGTGAGCGCCCTTAACTTTGTTTACAGGAGAGCTCTGCTGACATCCGGATGGTGCTAACTTGTCAGAGAATTTCTTTGCCCTTTCCTCCAGTTCGGATGATGGAAAAGGCCAATCCATTCAGAACCGAGGCACAGACCCATGCCAGCGGAGGCACAAGGCTGGCAGGTCCAAGCCTGCTGGGCAGGGCAGGGCAGGTCCCCTGCACGTCCCTCCATCGGCCCCAGACCACGCTGACCTTGACCTCTTCCTCCTGAGCCCTGGCCTGCCCAGTGATGCACACTGCTGTGGCTTTCAGAAAACACCTCTGAGTCATCACCTTTTGTCTCTCTCAGCACTGTCTCTGTTTGCAGAAGTTGTCATTGTTGAAATGTTTTTTCACTCAGGGCTTTCCCATGGGCAGCTGGTGCCAGCCCAAGTGCTCATCCCCAGAAAAAGCCAGTGGTCGTGGCCAGCTGAGGCCAGGGAAGCCTTTCAGCACTGGTTTCTTGACCTCCAAAGACAGCTTTGATTTGGCAGGATAGGGGTGGGCTGTTGGGGTTTCCTCCTCCTCTTTCAACACCCTGTTCATGAAAAGGATCTCTCAGCGCCAGATGTTTCATATTTTTTAGGATCAGTTGCCTTGAACACATTCAACAGAAATGAAGTAAATAAAAGGATGACATCACTTTTTTATGATGTTCTGAAGCAGAACAAATTCTTAAAGGAAAAAAAAAAGTACTTTCAAAAGGTAGCAACCTTGGAACCCCTCGAGAAAGCAAATTACTTAGGACAAGAGCCGCTCGATAGACGTGTCCCAGCATTTACCCTTCGTGTAGGTGACCCGCTGGGGCGCACTAATTACTAAAAAGTCAGGGATGCAAACAAGATTGATCAGTATCTAATTCCTGGGAAGATAGCAAAAATACCTTATCAATAACCTTCAGCAAAGCAAGAAAAGTAAATGGAATGCAGATCTGACAAATTCGTCTTGAGTTCCGCACCAGGTGGGATCACCAAAGACATCGGCTCTGCCTCTTGCCCAGATAAAATCCTACTGGGACCGACCATGGCTTTAGCATTTGCAAGATGGGATCATGAAGGAGACCCAGCGCTATTACCACATCCACAGGCTTTGCTTTCAAAGCGGCAGTTTGAAAAATAAATTTGTGTGTTAAACATTAAGATGAAGTTTAATACCTACTTGTTAGAAACCTTTGAAGATGGAAAATAGGATACTTTGTTCTGGAATAGATCACTTGCTCGCATTTGACATTACTTTTATCACGTTTCCTTTGAAAGATGTTTCTGACTTAACACTTGACCTCTTGGAGAAGATAAAAGTGCTCTAGGCTAGGAACGAGAATGTGTGTTTGTGTAAATTAAATACTTCTGTAATCACGAAAACACAGCTCGATGGCTTCAGGATTATGTGACTTAAAGGCAATTTCAAAACTTCGAGCTTGGTGCTCCTACATTTGTAGACCTGTTTACAAACACATCACGTAGGTGCGGCATGTATATAGTGCTACAACATAGTGAGTGATGCTGACATTTCTTTGCCTTAAAATTTTCAGAGTGAAATGTACACCACCTTAGATGTCGAGTCATGTCCTATTTGTCTGGGGAAAGGAAACCAAGAAAACAAGGCCAGCATATTTTTATCATTGTTTTATTTGAATGAAATATCTGAGATGTTCGGTCCCAACGAAACATTGGGAAGATTTTCACAGCACTGCTGGGAGTCCCTTCTCCTGGAGAGCCTGATATAAATAAGTCCACAGCATGGCACAGGGACTCAGAAGTCGGCCACATCCCAGGTGGTACTCAGTGTTGGCAGAGGTGAACAGCGTGTGTTAGACCCTCATGTCTATTGCACTGATGTAGTATTTCCCAAACTTGGGAAATCATCAGACACATTTAATTATACTTGGTAAAAGTATAATCACCCTAAACTCGTGGTGCCTCAGTGCAAGGTTAGCCAGAATCGCCTGGGAGGGTAGCTGCTCCTACTCCAGAGATTCTGACTCAGAAGGTGGGGCAGGGACGGTAGACCTGCATTGCTAGCACGTTTGCAGACGAAGGGAAGACGGCCACCCCAGGCCGCACCCGTGGGGGCCTCCGTCTGCGCAGCTGTCACGCGTCATGGAGAGCTCTCCGTGAAAGCCCTGCCCAGAGGATTCACCTCCTACCCAGGAGACCCTAGCTCAGCAGAAGAGGCCACCGCCTCCAGCCCTCCTGAGTGCAGGAAAGGCTGATCGGGAGAAATCAGATCCCCTGGTTGACAAAAAAAAGTATGGAGCTGTCGGGAATCTAAAAATTGAATATTGAATCAGTAACATTTGAAAGGCAGGGGAGATACGTGTGACCTTTGTCCATCTCTTTTGATCAGCAGCATGTATTTAAATAAGAATCGTTTGAAGGTATCAATACTAAATGAGTTCTGACCTTGAACATCAGTTGCCCTTGAGCTTTCCGTGACAGAGGTGTCTCAAGGGTGGGGCTGAGATCTGATTTCAAATTACCCCAGCCACTAACAGAATACAGGGAACAGAGCGGGGGCCACGCGAATGGACCTCACGTGGCACAGTTCCCAGGCCCTGATGCTGCGCCCCTGATAGAGCGCGCCCCGGGGGCAGGGCTTCCTAGCGCCACGTGCACCTGGAGGCAGGGCTGGGGGGAGTCCTTGCTGGAGGGGAGTCTGGGCTGGAGCGGCCTACCACAGAGCAATGTCCTCTCATTTCTGGAATTCCAAGCTTTGGGAGTGTCTCTGTTTACACTGCTAAGACATGCATACTTAGGAGGACCTCCGTTTTAAAGGAAATTACCACATGTGAATATCCCACAAGCTCGAATACGTACGTCCAGTAGATTTTTTAAAATGGAATTTGTGTACATTAGGAAAAATATGTAGCTAGTATATCAAACCCAAGGTATGTCACCAGGTAGTATTTTACCAATATTTTGTCAGTGTGTTATCAAGCCTATCAGGCTGAAATAGTCATTTAGTTTTTTTACATGTGATCTAATTTAAGAGATCATAAGAAGAAGTAATAATGGAGGTTCTATTCTCATCCAACAACAAATATGGAAATGCTAATATGGGGGAGCATTGCTTTTGCATGGTAGAAATTAATATTTCTCTTCGATAACACAGTCTAATACTGTTCAGAGCATGGTGGGTTGTCCAGTGATTTACGTGTGAGTGACAGTTATTTTCTGGGGAAGATCTAGATTTCCCCACTCTGTGTGAAATTGTGGATGTGCGCAATTTCCCTTTCATTCCTAAAGATTGCACTATAAGGAATTTTACAGAATGCCCATAATTCATCGCAGATCTTATGAAAAGAATTTCAGTGAAAACAAAGCAAATTTTCACCCCCCCCTTCTTTAAGGGAAGAGGCTTTGCTTTGTAATCAAGACAATATATTCTTTTAAAGTGGTATTTCTTGACATTTATAGAGCTGGTGACAAGGTCATAATTTCCATGGTAATGAGATGCCTTTTAATAATGCATGGGCCCTAATGCAGAAAGCGGTGCGGCTTCCCACAGGCTGCGCCCGTGGCAAGCATTGCCTATTAAGTTCTGCGGAAGCCAGGAGGGCCCCATTTTGTCTGAGCAGTCGTGGTGGCCTTTAGTCTACGGGTGTGCATAATCCAAGCCTCTTCACACTGTGTCTGAATGCACCGCGAAGTCCCGAGCCAAGAATTCTGGATTTTTCTGCTTTTATTTCGGGGAATGGTCAACCGTGAATAAAAGCTCTCCACGCGCTCTCATGAGTTTTTAATGGTCGCAGCTGAGACCGAGGAGGAGGTGACGGGGCTGGGTTTTGATTTTGGAGGCACTATTGGATCTTTTCCAGTTTTTGAATAATGTCGCCGGCAAAGCTATTGCCACAGCTATGCAGGGCGAATGCTTTCATCCAGTTATTACATGTAAATATGCCACCAGCTTTCTAACCAGCTTACAGAAATTGGTTAGACAGCAATGAATACAGATAGTAAACATGACGTAACCCCTAAAATGCCCAGGCAAGCAAAGAGAGCGCACGGCAGCCCTGCGATTCTGCGTGGGCTCTGTGTGCGCTGCGGGAGCTGGCAGGAAGCTCCCGACTGCTGTCCACTGTGCTTACGCCCAGCTGGGTAGCCTGAGTATGCTATTAAATATTGTTCTACATGTTGTTAAATACGAGAAGTTTAGTATTTTGCAGGTAAAAAGATACAGCTTTCCCATGGACTTTAAAAAGTCATTTGGAGCTATGGTTAAATTCACATGGAGAAAGTCAGTGAAATATTGTTCATTTGCCCGACGATCTGCAGAAGGTGTGGCGTGTTTGACAGACTAATGATCAGCTTAGGAATGAGACGTCATGGGCTTTAGTCCGTATTCCGTAGCTAAGAAAACGCTGCCGCAGTGGAAGCGGACTGTTGACACTTATTGACTGTGAAGTGGCACATTGGTCAGCTTAGATGACCGCGTTCCATCTGTGGGGCTATATGGGTGTTCTCTGAATGCCCTGAGCAGCGACAGCCCACGTGCGGGCTGTGTGTCACGGTGTGCGGCAGATTAGCTTGACTATGGCCCTGCACAAGCTTCATTACAGCACCACTTCTCTTTCTTAAATCTCTGAAGGATTTGAATTATACAAAAATTTGGGCAAATTTGCTGTCATCTCCCCCAGCTCTGCTTGCGCCTCCGTGCTTGCTGCTTGCTTTCATACGTGACTGGTGCGGGGGCGTGATTTCGCCGCGCTTGGGCCTCTGCACTGAGCCGCATGCCTGGTTCGTTCCTGGTGTGGCACAGGTGATAGTCTCTAGTGTGGAAGAGAAGCACGCTGACGGGCGTGAAGCCTCTCCGTGCCTTCCGACGGGTTTGGTACGTCGCCCTGGTGCAGTTCACGCCGCCTTTCGTTAGTCAGAACGCCCCTCGCGTGAGGCTGTTCGCTGGGCGCCTTGTACTTACTTTCCCACTGGACAATACTCCGGTTCGTGGAGTACTGAATGGCATACTTCAGTCCCCGGTCCCTCCACGATTCTGGTTGCAAACCAAGTTGGACAGAACCGAACCAAGTTTGATGGTTAGGTTCAGTGCTGACCTTTCGGGGAAACTGGATTCGGTTCTCGTCTGCGTCAGCGGGTGAAGAGTCAGCGTCACGTTCGTGAAACGAGGTGGCACTTACCTGACACTTCCACGTTTCTTAAGGCTTCATTTTGTCTTTCAGGTGCTCATCAGCTACCTCTTGGAGGTGTTGGCGGCGGAACTGAAACTCTTCTG
This sequence comes from Octodon degus, assembly GCF_000260255.1. Classification (NCBI taxonomy): domain Eukaryota; kingdom Metazoa; phylum Chordata; class Mammalia; order Rodentia; family Octodontidae; genus Octodon; species Octodon degus. Next base: position 5,315,872 of record NW_004524615.1, read on the forward strand.
CTTTTCCTTTTCCTCCAAATGCAGTTTCCTTTGGGCAGCCCCTGCCCTCTTCCAATGTGGAAGTGGGTGAGAGTCGCCATTGAGGCTCGCAGCTGCCGAGACCGTTTCCTTAACTACGTCACGGGTACAGTTCAGATCCACACAGTGCTTGCATTCATCCCAGGGGGCTCGTGTCTGTGCACGCGGGAGCTTAGTCATTGTCCCCATTCCCCTCCACTCCCTGCTTCCCCTCATTTGCAAAGCTTTATTTCCATTTTTATCCATTGTTTCTTCCTTCCTCTCTCCACCTATTCCACTTTCCTTTCTCTTTATTTCACAACACTTACGATATATTTTGGTTCTTTTTTACACTTGCAGTTTCTTAAAGCAGAGAGACAACAATGTAATATTTAAACATGTGTGTCCAATTCATTTCACTGGAGTATCATCTCAAGGTCTACCCACTTAACTACAAATGCCTCAAATTTA
>NW_004524615.1:5317363-5340887 GCF_000260255.1 Octodon degus
CACCAGCTGGTGAGTATTTGGGCTGTTGCTAAGATTTAGCTGTTATTAATGGTGCCACAGTAGCCATGGGTGTCCGTATATCACTGGTGGGGTGATTTTAGTTCTTTCAGGAAGATATCCAAGAAGGGAATGAAACCTCTAGTCCTAGTTTTTTTGCGGACTTTCCACATTGATTTCCACAGTGGCTGCACCAGTCTACATTCCCACCAACAGCAGAGAAGGTCCTTTTCTCCCCAGAGCCCTATAAGCATGTTATTGGCTGATTTCCTGAGGATTGAACTCAGGCCCTTGTGCCTGCCAGGCAAGCATTTATTCTGCTGAGCCGTCTCCCCGGCCCCAATAATAGCCATTCTTTCTGGGGTGAGTGGAATCTCAGCATTGTTTTAACTTGCATCGCTTCCATGAGCAGTGATATTGGACATTTGTTCACATATGTATTTGCTGTTTCCACTTCTGCACCTGAGAAGTGGCCATTCATTTCAGATGCCCATTCTTGGAATGGGTCCTTAAACTGGGGTGGGGGCGAGGCCTGATTGTTTTGAGTTCTTTATATATTTTAGATAGCATTCTTTTGTTTGAAGAACAATTGGCAAAATTTTTTCCCACATCATGGGTTGTCTCTTCACTCTGTTGGTGGTTCCTTTTGCTGTGCAAAAGACTTTAAATAAGAAAAAATCCTAGTTGTTGATTGTTTGCGATATTTTCTGTGTGATTGGGGTTTTGTTCATAAAGTCTTCACCTAGTCTTCAAGAGTTCTACCTATCCTGCCTTCCAGCAGACTTAGTGTTTCTGCTTCAATATGTAGATCTTTGATCCATTTTGATTTTAGCTTAATGCACGGGGAGCGATATGGTCTAGTTTTAATTAATCTTCAATAGGAGGCTATCTTTTGTCCAGTGAAAATGTTGGGCACCTTTATCAAAGATAAGGTGGCTAGGTCTGTCTGGAGTGGTTTTTCCGTTTTCTAATATGTTCCACTGATCCACGAGTTTGCTTGCTCCTAGTACCTTGCTGTTCTTATCACTGCAGCCTTGTGGCACCGTTTCAAGTCAGGGATGTCGATGCCCCTGCCTTGCCTTTGTTGCCAGCACCGCCTTTGCTATTCTCGGCCTCTTCTGGTTCCAGTTCCACGTCTTCATGGAGCCTCCACTGTGCGCTTTTCATGGATGGGTTGCTCCTAACTGACAAGTTAAGATGTTTGGCTTTTCCTCATCCGTTTTCCCACTAACGGCTCAGATGCTGCTTTGGTTGAGGGACAGGCCTCCTGAGCCAGCCCACTGCTTCCCCTGGCCACAGTCATCACTCCTTCGGATACAGCTCCATCACAGCTCTCTTCGCCATATGGACACTTAGATAGTGGTTCTCTGCGGGGCAGAGGGATCGGAAAGATCCCTTGCCTGTGGAGCCCGGGAAACGAAGAGGACGTGGCCGCAGGAAAGAGGAAGACAAGAGCTCGTGCCGGTAGCACCCTGTTGTCTCATCTGAGCTGCAGGATGCTCCCTTTCCATAGGCTTTGGTAGTGTGCTTCTCTTCTAATTCCTGTCCCCTCAGGCTCGCAGGGACCGTTTGTTCAGTTGTGGGTTCTGCGTAACATACTGAGTGTGTCCTGTCCACTGCTGTACCCTGGGTCCCTAAGACGCAATTGTTGGGCACAATCTTTTCCATGTTTCATAATCAGGATGGTTAGAGAAGGTTTCAGTCTATACCTGACTAGCTCCTAAGCAGGGTGGTACATGGCAGAGGGCAGCAGTTCATGGAGGTAGAAAAGAGCAAAAGGGCAAGAGCGGCGGCAGCAGACAGCCATTTTTTCATGTATTTATTTGCCATTTGTACTTCTTAATCTGAGAAGTGTGTATACACATCAGAGGCCCATTTTTGGATTAGGTCTTTAAATTTGGGAAGTCTGATTTTCTTCAGATCTTTATATGTTCTACACATTAGTGCTTTTTCTGAGGAACTACTAGCTCTGATTTTTGTCCTCATTCTGTGGGCTCCTTTCACTCTGTTAGTGATTTTTTTGATGTGCAAGTGCTTTTCAATAAGATGAGATCCCAGTTTTGATTCTTCATAGTATTTCCGATGCATTTGAGGTTTTGTTCATAAAATCTCTGCCTACACTTTTGTCTTCAAGAGTTCTACCTAATTTCTTTTCCAGCAGATTTTGTGCTTTTAATATGCATTTTAATATGCAGATCTTTGATGCATTTTCACTTTAGCTTAGGGCGAGGTGATGAACAGGAAGCTAGTTTTCATCTTTGGCTTGTGGAAATCCTTGAGTCTTTTCTCTTCTTTCTTTCTTTCTTTCTTTCTTTCTTTCTTTCTTTCTTTTTTTTTTTTTTTGCCAGTACCATGCTGATTTTATCACAATAGCTTTGTAGTATAGCTTGAAGTCAGGGATGGTGATGCAACCTACCCTGCTTTTGTTGCCCAGAATTGTTGCTGTTCTAGGTCCTATGATTCCACATGACTTTTATGAATGTTTTCTCTAATTCTGTGAAGTATACTGATTGTATTGTCATTGCAGTTGTATTAAATATGTATAATACTAGGGAGTATGACCATTTTCACTATATTTCTTCTTTCTATCCATGAGCAAGTGATATCTTTCTCTTCTCTCTTCTCTTCTTCTCTTTTCCCTTCCCTTCCCTTCCCTTGCCTTGCCTTGCCTTGCCTTCCCTTCCCTTCCCTTCCCTTCCCTTCTTTTTCTTTTCACTCTTGAGTTCTTTGAACTCAGGACCTTGCACTTATCAGGCAGGCTCTTATTCTACTGAGCTGTCTCCCCAGCCCTGTTTCCATTGTCTGATAACCACTTCAACCTCTGACTTTTTACTTTCTTTGTTAGATTGATTTCAACGTTCTTCATTTTTTTTTTTTTTCTTTTGGTGCTATTATGAAAGGGCTGGTTTTCCTAATTTCTCTCTTCATGAGTTTGTATTTGTGTGCAGGAATGTTACTGATTCTTGAGTGTTTTTGTACCCTGATATACTACAAAATTTGGTTATTAAATCTAAAGGTCTCCCGGTGGAGTTCTTGGAGCCTCCTATGTGGGCTGTGCCGTCATTTGCGATCAGTGATAATTTACCTACTGCCTTCCTTATTCCTTGCATTTCTTTGCCTTATCTAATTGCTCTGGCTAAGGCCTCTAGAACTATACTGAACTGAAGTGGTGATCATGGACATTCTTGTCTTTTCCTGATTTTAGAGTAAAAGCTGAGTCTTTGACCACTTAGTCTGAACCTCTTTTGCTATTTCCTGCCTCACTGGAAGCAGTGCTAATTATTTGTGTTTTGAGAAATTTCAGCAAGGCCTGCCACGCAGCAGCTTGTGGAATGTGATTTGCACGGGGGCATTGTTAGCACCTGTCTGGAAATGACCTCAGGTTCTTCTAATTAAATTAGTCACCGACTTTCAGAAAAGAACCAAAGGTGGTGACTATTGGAGGCCTTTTGGGAACCTAGAGAAGAAAGAACAAGTCAATTATCTTTTGAATTGAAGTTAATTTGATTCATACACTGCCCCAGATAATGGTATACAAACAAGGGGAGGAATTTTGTTTGTCACATTCTGTGGATTTATATTCATTTTTGATGTTGTGGCTGCAGTGTCCCATGTTCAGTACTTCAAAGGGGCACAGGACACGGAAAGCACCAAACTGCTAACAAGCTAATCTTTTGTATTGGCTTTCCTGCCTTTGGTGTCAGATTAACTTTATTGACTCGGTTGCTCTACTTGTTGGACATAATTGTACATCAATGTCTTATGAAAACATTGACATTCCCTGGGAAAATCATTCTTGAGCCCACTCTGAAACTTATCAAGGGTTTCAAACCCTTGTGGAAGGAAAAATAAGTGAATACAAATTTTAATATTTTTCTAGGGGTTCTGATGAAAATGTCATCTCAAATTTACAAAGAGTGTTCTGGCTTTCAGATAGTTTGCAGGCTGAACGTTAGATTCTTAGAAATCCATTCTGAAATCCCCTTGAGCCAGCAGGGCGTCTGGGCATTCCTCAGCCAAGCACAGAGGCAGTTTCCTCGTTCCTTGCTGTCTCCAGACCCTGCTCGTAACTCTTCACTAGTCCACTTGGTACGGCTGTCTCCTCTAATGCCAACCAGGGAGGGTCGTGATAGCAGAAAAATTCCTAGGGCCTGGACTAGAGATTAACCAGGGGGATCTTCGCTATCTTACTGGTCCCTAAACCCCGCATTTTCCTGGGCTATGCTGTACCGCTCTGCATGCCTTTGCTGTCTGCAGCTGAGAACTTTGGTTTCCTGGACAGTGCAAGACACACACGGGGTGTTCCTACACATGGAGGTTGCTCACTGTGGCACTTCGGCTCCTCGTGTCTTCTGCAGGATGGAATGCAGCCCAGCTGAATGCACTTCAGTTGGGTTTGGCTCTGTTGCTGTTTCTAACATCACCCAGCAGCTGACATTAGGACAAGTAGTTCCGCATACAGGTCCAGGTGTCAGTCCCAGCAAGAGCACAGAATCATGCCTGTGGCCTTTCCTAGTGTTGGAACCTGGTTTCTGTGGAGACGATTAGGCCCTTTTTAGCACATGCACTTTCAGAACTAGTCATCTTCCCCTGATGCGCAGTTCCCATCAGCCAAGGGGCTGCCTTGTGGTGTGGAGACGGTGTGCAGGGCAGCCTTCCGGCTGCTGAGGTACGCAGGCCCAAATCGGCAGTTTAAAGGAGAGCTTTTGCTTGGCTCATGTTGGCAGGAGGTTTGGACCACAGTCAGCTGGCTCCAAGGCACAGACGCCATGGTGGAAAGGTATGGCGGAGCAAAGAGGCTTGGTATATGTTGGCAGGCTAGGGGGACAGAGCCAGACGGGGAGGGACCTACAAGACCCCTGCGTCACCCCCCGAAGTGGGTCTTTCTGATCCCACAGGCTGTGCCAAGCCAGTCAAGTCCACAGTTAAGCTCACCCATCATCAGTACTCTTTCCAGCTTCGTGAAACTACCTAAGAATGACTCACCTCATCCTCAGCAGGATTCTCTGGGTCCCACATCGTGTCTAGAGAGCTCGCAATGCAAAGAGGCAGGGGCTAAGCAGTTCTCATTAAGATAGAAAAGATGTACCTTTGTCCTGCTCAGCACTAGGGGCGGCCTGTGGACAGCCCTGGCACACACAGCAATTATTCCAGCATGTTTTGCCACAAGTATTCCAGTGTATTTCTGTAATAATCCACCAAAACAGTTTAGAGTAATAATTCTCATTTTATAGGAAGAGTAAGAACTAAGAGCCGTATTAACCTATGAGCAATCACAGCGTAAATTCCTTAGCTGTGTGCTGCACAGAGAAGCCCACCTCTGCTCTCCAGTCTAGGGCTAACGTGTCTCAGTCCTAAGAAAAGAACATGAGTTACAGAGACAAATGTTGATTTAGATCTTTATCCAAGGGGCACTGAACTAATGCAAGAGCAATGATTTTTTTTTTTTTTTTTTATGGCTCAGAGAATTCAGTAATGTAAGGACACTACGTAGGATGTTAAGCTCATACTGCAACTTTAAAAAATACCTGTAAAAAAACCCCCTGCCATTTCCACCCCATCTTATGTTATTTTACTTTCAGCTTACTGACTACATCTTTATGACGCTTCGGACTTGGTAGACAGCGGCCTTGCAGTGCCCTCTGGGCTCCTGATGCGGCCAGAGCTCCTCTTAGCTCCTGAGGCTCTGCTGGACACCTGTGCCTGGAGCCAACCTGCATTTCCGGGACCTGCTGCGAAGTTCCACCTAATTGCTCTGTGGTCCCGGAGCTGCCCATCTGGCCTGAAATACAGAGTGAGTTTCGCGTTGCCACAAGGCCGACCCCTGGGAGGAATTCATTTCCTGATGAAATGATGACTGGCTCTTCTCGTGGGTTTTACAGAATCACTGAAGCATGTCCAAGTTTCCCTCAGAGACAAGCTTTGCACATTGCTGCAGTTAGGTTGGATTTACCAGAGTCATTCTGATGACCCCTTCCAAAATGTAGACTGCAGGATTGTGGGGCTGGAGTTATCAGCAGCCCAGTGCCTGCCTGGTAAGTGCAAGGTCCTGAGTTCAATTCCCAGCACCAAGTAAACAAATTACTTACCTTAATCAAAACTGAGACTGTGGACCTAGAAAGTGGCACTTGTTCCCTTGTGTAATTTTAGGAAAACTCATTGGCTCATCGTTCCAAATGAAACTTTGCTCCCCTGGCGTGTGTTGTGGGCAAACTGGAGCAAGAGATTTACCTAGAAAGAAGAACAGGGTGTCTATCTTCTAGTTTTCTTATCATGAATTATATATTGATCTATAGTTTAATGAAACTTTGGCCTGTCTACTAAATGTAAACTTCTCAGAGACAAGATGTTAATCTGTATTTAATGCCTGTATCGGAAGGTTAAATCTGGCCTGAAAGACAGCTGAGATCACTGCACTGGTTTGGTTCAGTGCTTTCTGGAAGCGAACAGGCGCACCAATCTAATTTTACAAGGAAATTGCTGAAAGAATTGATGTAATAGAATGGATATAATAGAACAAGTTATTTAAAATCTGCATGCTCAGGTGGGTAATAAGCACCTAGGAATTATCTCTGGCCACTGAAAAAGGCATATTTGCTAAAAAGATACTATTGTTTTTTTGATAGCCACGAGTCAGGTTATTAACTTTGCCTTTCTTCACTTTGACTTTTTACTATTAAGGTGACTTTACTTGAAGCATATTTTATTGCAGATGATCCAAGCAATATGTATGTGTGCATGCATGAATTTGAAAATATGTGCAGTGTGTGTGTGTGTGTGAGAGAGAGAGAGAGAGAGAGAGAGAGAGAGAGAGAGAGAGAGAGAGAGAGAAAGCCAGTCGAATGGTGCTAGAAAGGGGTCCTGTCTGGGGTTTGAGCTCCAGCTCTGTGAGCTTCCACCTATGTGACTACAAATACATCGTTCTGTTCTAACACCACCTCGAAAGGCAGGGCATTGCCATCCTTGGACTTTCTCGCTGCATCTTAAAATATATTCTTGAAAGGGGAGGGGAGGAGCAGAAAAAGATCTCCGTGCAAATGGGATGCTGCGGGGCTCCAATGTTGGCCGCTGGAGCTTCACAGACTGCTCGTCCAGAGTTCAGGGAGCCAAGGCGGGTGGGGCTCCGCACTCAGGGTCCTGATGCCCCCACGCGTGGCCCACGGGCTGCGGGGACGGGGAACTGAGGCAACAGCATCCAGAGACAGTGGTCCTTTGCAGGGTAGATGCAGAGAGAGAAAATTGGTAGCTGCAGTTCTGGAGGGGCAGACCTTGGGGCCCAGGACAGGCCTCGTTCTGCGAGCTGGGGGCACCAAAAGCAAAACGGAGAGCAAGTTGTATAGATGTGGTGGGAGTGATGGCTACTCAGAGGTCATGGAGTAGCAGGGACAGACTATATGGCAAATGCTTAAATGAGCCATCTTGCTATATAGTAGAGGACACATTCCCAAGAATAATTGGGTAAGTGTGTTTGAAGTGAGGGGGACTGCTAAAAACTGTATATCTTTTACTGTAATAATTCCTTAAATTAAACTTTCATTGTCTTTTTAAAATCACAACTCATTGATCTACCATGTATGACTATTTTTGTTAAATAAAAGCATGGTGCTGAGCCCTCTGCCTTGTTCATGGGACCACGTGACTCCAGGGTCCTCTGCAGAGCTGACATGACCACGAGAAGGAAATGCTTTGGATCAATTCAAGACAGCAGGGCAGCGAGGCCAGTGCAGCTAGAGAGCCTCAGGAGGAGGACTCCAGAGCAGCTGCCGGAGTGACCAGGCCCAGGGGAGGAGCGTGTGCAAGGCCAGGGGGAGGATTTTGCAGGAGACTCACGGCCATGGGACTTTTACTGTAATATGCTAAAAAAAAAACCTTAAAAGCTTTCTCCATATTTTTGATCATAATACCTCAATATCCAACGGTCTCTGATGAAATAATTGAGGCTGCTGTAAGCATTAATACCACATTTATGGCCACAGTGTTGGCTGTCATCTTTTAAAATAGTGTAAGCCCTAGAAGAACCTTTCCCGGACGATGTGTGCTTTTAAAATAAATTTGTTACACAGCACTAGAAAGACACACAAAACCTCAAGCGCTGCAGTGGGTTTATTCCCAACAACTTTCAGGACGCTCGGCAGTGAACGCATGCAGCAAGGTTTCCTGTGGCCTCCTCCCCTCACCCCCAAAGGCCACTGATGGGGTGACCTCTTAAGAATGTGTTCCATCTCCTCGTCAACTCCGCCTGACTTAAGGAACTCCCACGGCTGCACTCTTGTGTCTTTCCAAAACTCCTATTGCAGCTCAACCCCAGGGAAGTGGCACTAGGCTCTGGATGGGGAGGAGAGTGGGTTATTTGTTCTTGTAAGAAAGGGCCTGTGGGGCTGCGCTTGTCGCTTTCCCTGCCCCTACGCGGGATCCTCTGAGACCATCGATGAGGAAGAGGTCCTCATCAGACCTCCGGGGCCCACGTCTGATCTCGGGCGTCCAGCTCCAGCTTGGTGGCAGTGAGTGTCTTTCTTTTGTAAGCCAGTCTGTGGCAGGCACTTTCCCATAACGGCAGGAATGGGGCGGATGAACACAGGAACTTGCACCGATTTGCTCGATGACCTTTTTAACTGAAAATGCCGCGTTACTGACTTCGCCGGCAGATGAGCTCAGCGAGGCCAGGTCTAGCATTCAGCTTGCAGATGGGAGGCTCTGATGCCCCATCCTGACCACAGGGGCTGGTCAGTGCCCGTCGCCGAAGCAAGGCACTTAACCATGACCAGCGCTGAGCTGCCGAAGTGCACAGAGGAGCCTGGAGGTCAGAGCCACCGCAGGCTCCGCTACTGCCCTCTGCACCGTGGCCACCGGTCTCTGAGGGCTGAACCTGAATTGTGGCGGGTACTTTCCATGGATTCATGCCGCATGGACGAGGACCCCACAGTGCCTTGTGATTGGCAGCCTGATGAGGAGCCTCGTGAGTCTGCTGGGGTGTGACATTAAGGGCTGACCAGTCCTGAGGGCAGGCGGCTCTGAAGGCACTTTGAGCTCAGGAAAGCTGGGCTCATGGAAGGAGCCAGGGGTGTCCGGAAAGATGACTTCAGTGCAGTCCTTGGTGAAGGAGACACAGGAAGAGCTGGTGCGAGGCTCAGGCAGGAAAGGCAGAGGGGAGTGAGAGGCCGGGGCGGAGCAGGCGCTGAGCACAGGTGCAGCTTCTGGTGGGTGGCTGAAGGTGGCCTGGTTTCCTAGCAGCCGGATGCCCACTCTAGTTTTCAGCACTGAAGACTGAACTCAGGCCTTTCACGCTGAGCTCCATCCTCAGTAGTTTTCTTACGTTTTACTTCAAGACGGCGTCTCGTGAAGCCACCAAGTTGTCCAGGTGGGGCTTGAACCTGCGGCCTTCGTGAATCAGCCCTTCAGAGGGCCAGGATTGCAGGAATGCGAGACCACACTCAGACACTCACTCTTCAGAGAGGAGCACTTGGGGAAGACAAGCTGGCCTCTGGGCTGTCTCAGCAGCACATGTGCTCACAAACGGTCCGGGGCTGGAAAGCTGGCTCCACCACAGAGGCAGAGGCCAGGGAAGATGAGGGTCACAGAATCCTGCTTGGGAGTGAGGTCTGCTGAGGGGGGTGAGCAGCAGCTGGTTGGTAGTTTGGAGGAGGCTGGGAACTTGTGCGCTGGAGCCCACTTCTTTACCTTCCCAAAGATGGGCACCAAACACTGGAAGCTGGGGGAAGGCCTGGGAAGCCTCAGAGGGGCCCACCATGCTGGCTGCTGGCTCCAGCCTGGGGCAGGACACGCTTCTGTCATTTGTTTTAGGCACCTAGCTGGTGGGGGTCTGTCACCAAAGCGCTAGGAAGCTAGTAGGCTGTAGCTCGAGCTACATCACTCCAGCTGAAGCCCGTGGAAATCATCTCAATGTTCATTTAGATACCAGGGAATAGGGAGCTAGAGCTCTTGCAAGTGGAAAGGGGCTCCAGAGACCGAGGAAGGAGAGAGAGGCAAGGGGACGGAGTGCTCAGGAACTACAGTACATTCTATCCAGGCTCCAGCTGCCCAGGAGGATGGAATCACGCAGTGCAAACAGGCACAGATAAAAATAAAAATTAAAAAAAGAACGACAGACCTAGGTTGAAATCTTCCCTCTTGTCACAAGCTTGTCTACTATCTGTAAAATGAAGGTGGGCATGCACCTACTTTCTGGGGACACGGCAAGGACAAGAGGAGAGAGGTGCTAGACAGGGTTTGTGACAGATGCCAGGTTTCACAGTTCAGAGTACTACTTGATCATGAATCCTGAAGGGTGGGTGCAGGGTTCCAAAATGTGGGGTAGTCCAAGTGTGAGCTATTTCGATCCCATAAGGCTTGATATCGTGGGGTGGAGAAACTGCTCAAAGGGCCAGAACAACTGGCATGAGGGAAAGAAGAAAAGAAAGAAGGAAGGAAGGAGGAGGGGAAAAGAAATATATGTGGATCCACACAGGAGGGCTTGGATAACTACTGCTGGTTTCTTGAAAGAAGCAGTTAATGCTTAACTGATTCTCACTCCTTTTTAATTTTTTTATGATTTTTTGACCAATCTTACATGCTTATATCTGGTCATCTGAACAACTAATTTGAAGCAATATGCACGATAACAACCATTGCTGAATTTCTACCACTTTTTTTTTTTTTTTTTTTTTTTTTTTTTTTTGTATTTTAGGGAAGAGTCTACAGGGTGTTCAGGGTCTTACTACTAGATCAGACTCCTAGTGATCCACCTGTTTACAGCCTCCCAAAAGCTGGGATTATAGGCATGTGCCACCACGCCCAGTCTCAATTGTCATCTCAGTGTGCCCCGGGGCCAGCTCGGCAGGCCCGGGGATTGAACCTCAGGACCCTGCTTCTTCTTGCAGGTGCTTTAATCCGCTGAGCTATTTAGCTGGCCCTTCCTATCACTTTGTTTAGTGCAATTCTGTGTTGTTTCTAATATTTTGCTTTTATTGTTTTGTATTGTTTTACTGTTCTTTGTATTTTCTTTAAAAATAGCAACAGCAGCAAAGGCTTTGGCTGAGCGAGACACATGCCTGTAATTGCAGCCATGCAGGAAGCTGTGGCAGGAAGAGGGAGAATTTGAGGCCAGCCTGGGCAACTTGGACCCCCATCTCAAAATAAAAAATAAAAAATGTACCTAGGATGTATTTCAGTTCTTCCTGGGCTCAATCCCCAGTGCAGAAACAACCAACCAACTCAAACTGAAGCAACGCCTCACCCAGTTAGCAGGGGAGCGGTCCGGGCAGGTAGGCACAGTTGATGCCCTGTGCCAGTCTCCCTGGTGCGCCCGCAGCCCACAGCCCACCGCTTACAGCAGCAGCTGCACCTTGTATGGTCTGACACTTGCACGCTGTCATGGGGCAGCTAACAAGGGCATGCAAAATGGTCCGCAGACCCTGAGTGCACCAGCATCCCTTTGAGACCTCAAGGCATAGGCCGGAAGTCTGAGCCCCATCTGTCATCCGTGCCAGCTGAGCACCTGAGCACCGTCCCTTGGGGCGAGCAGGAGCCCTTTGATGGGAAGGGCGGCTCCCCAGCCTCCTCGGGCTTTGCGCACCTTGTATGAGCTCAGCAACACTCACATGCGCCTCAGAACATTTTTTCATTAAACAGCCTGAAGATCTTTTTTCTTTGCATATATGTTCGCTTTTATTTCCTTCCTGGGAAGGATGACAAAATCGATTGGCTGTTATTAGCTTACCAATGAAGATCCTTCCCCTGAAGCACAGCAAGCAGGAGGGAGAGGGGGAGGGGTGCGGGAGCAGGAAGAGTCCCAGGGGTTTCCAGCCTGGAAATAGGTGTGGGGCCAGGGTCCAAGGCTGGGGTGTGCAAGTCATCTCCCCACGGGGGCAGAGTGAGGGGGAGCGTTGTCATTGCTGCCCTGTCCCCCACCAGACGATCCATGCTGTCCTGCTCGCAGGCCCCTGGCTGAGCACTCCCCTCAGGAGGATCAAGGCCAGCTCTGGGGTGTGGTTCTGATCCTGGCGGAATTCAGGGTTAGAGACCACAAGGTTAGCACTGCCCTCGCTACCTCAACACTCCTTAAACCTAGAAGAGAATGAAGCTGTGCTGAGGACACTCGAGTCCCCCTGCAGTCCTACAGGGAGGACAGAGTCTCAGCGGTCGTGTGGGCCACCGTCTGATCTTCTCTCGCCAATGACTCGCTTCTGTCGGTGGCAGGCTAATCTCCCAGCGTAGAGATGTGCCTTCTGATAGCAGTGGGCGACGTCTGCACTGTAACTAGCCATTGCTATGCGTCTCTGCTCGGGTGAGTTGGACAGATTAAGAACAGCAAAGGGAAGATGCAACATTCAAATTCGTTGTTTCTCCCCGAGTGCTCTCAGGGGCCCGAAGCCAACAGTTTTCCTTAAGTCAAGGGAGTTGCGTGTTCAGGGCAGGGTCACCGACAGCAGCCTGTTGCCCTGCCCCACGCAGGAAGCAAGGCACTCAGAACCAAGCCCTGGCGAATGAAAACAGCCTTGGGAAACTCCTCCTGAGTGCTCTTGGGAAGCACTAAAGGTGTAAATGGAAAAGAATGTCTGTTGTCCTCCATTTAGTGCTTCAGGCTAACGTGTCCAGGGCAAGCCTACAGAGTTCTGTTCATGCATTTATCGATGCACGCAAGTTTGGAGCACAGAGTGCTGCCTGTCTTCATGGGGTGCAGCCTTGTGCGCATGCCACCCCCCAATTCCTTTCTCATGCCTTTTTCTTCCCCTCCCTCCATCTCTCGATTTTGATAAAAATCCATCTCCCTATTTCCTGTGATTTATTTTGATCTTTATTGATACTCAGGGTTTCTTGTTTAAGAGAAACTGTATGATATTTAAGCTTCTGTGTCTGACTTATTTTGCTTAATATTATCGCTTCAAGGTGCATCCATTTCTCTACAAAAGACTCTACTCGATCCTTCTTCATGGCAGAGTAATGGTCCATTGTGTATAAATGCCACATTTTCTTTCTCCATTCATGTGTTGATGAACAAAGAGGCTGTTTCCAAGATTAAATTATGCTGCTATAAACATGGGCATTCAGGGATCACTGAAATGTCATTTCTTTGTCTCTTTCAGAAAAATACCTAAAAGGGGCATAACTTGGTCAAGTGGAATTCCTAGTTTTAGTTTTTTGAGGAGTCTGCACACTGATTTCGAGAGTGGTTGTTTAAAACCTAAGGGAAAACATCATAGTTTGTCTAAGTCCCTGCACTTATTTTTTATTCAATTCAACTCATTTTCTCCAGGAAATCGCTTTGCTTAGTACTTGCTCTGTCTGTCACTTGAAAGGCGCTGCTTTCCTGAGCCTGCGTTTCTCTTTCCGTCTGCCGAGACGCCTTCCTGCCCAGCTCTGACTTGAGCTCCAGCCTCGTCCTAGTAGAGGAGGGACACTCCGGACCAGAGGCAGGGAGGGCGCTTTCCCAGGCTGGGTGGGAGGAATGTGCCCGAGGGCATTGTGGGTGCTAGGGTCCCCGGGATGGGCCAGGGGCTGGGGTCGCAGCGTGCACGCCACTCACACAGCAAGCGCTGGCGTGCAGAGGGCAGGAGCAGATGCGAGGAGATGTGCAGAATTGTGCCAGGGTTACTTCATGGAGGAAGGAAGAAAGTTCAAAATGAAAGCAGCACCTGAGACCCTCCCAGCTCTTTAACTCTTAGACTCTGGGAGAGCACAGATGTGGTCCTCTCTTCAGGGTTAAATTTATAGATCCCAGTGCTGGGAAAACTTTCTTAAAGACTTTTCTCAGTCTTTAAAAAAGATATCAGTGGGGACCACACTGTGCAGGCCTTTGTCTGTAAGACAGTTAGGTGGCATCCGCGCCCGTCAGAAGGAGAGTGTGGCGTGTGATCTGGCAAACATTCTTCATGAAATAAAGGGAGGGGTGTTCTGGTAACCGTGACTTTCCTGCCAAATGTCTTCATGTTTTACAACATTTATTTTTTAAAAAAACCCTCAAATTGCTGGAAAACTTGAAAGTATGAAGACTGTAGCCTCTGAACATGCCCAAAGATGCCACAGTTCTAACCCAGGACCCTGGAAACATCACTGTGTCATTTAGAGTGCAGGGTGAACTTGGTTGGCCGAGGGGCTTCCCTGGGGCGGGGATGGTGGAGCAGCCTCCTGGGTGTGCCAGTGGTCCTGAAGGTGTTCTGTCTGCACTTATGTCCTTGGGTCACTGGCCCTTTCTCCTCCAGTGCTGTGCCCCTGGCCCGCTTCCTGTCTACCCTCAGCAGAGTGGCTTTGCCCCCTGGCCCTTCTGCCATGCTGCCTTGGGGCCTGCTGACCATGGACTGAGTCTCTGAAACCGTGAGCCACACTGAGCCTCTCTGCCTTGGCACCGGGGATGTCGGTTGCATTGTCCTGGTGACAGGAAAGTGACTTATACACTCCCCTTCTTAGCAAGCAGCGAGCGAGTCCCCAGCACTCCAGCATTGGCTAGCCTCCAGCTCTAGCCTGCTGTACGCCTCCCTGCTCCCCTCGACGGATGCCCTCACCTCCTTGTGCTTGGACACGTCTGTTCCCTGATAGCAGCAGCGAGCTTGACAGTTTTCATTCCTGCCCAGCACCCCAGTAGGACCCTTGTGTAGACTACCCTGTCCCCTACTGTCACATCATTTTGTCTTGTGTGTCACCCCATCATGATTATAATTACTTAATCATCTGAGCATGTACCAGAATAATGAGATAGAAATTAAACAAAACCTGTAAATCTAAAAATCTGGAAGGGGATTGCCTTGAAGCTGATTTTGCTGATTTTGGTAACAACGCCACGACGTCCTTCTGGGAGCCCTGTGGCATGACGTCAGCGGCTCCCTGATTGGCTCAGGGGAGGGGCGCCGTCTCGCTGAGTCATCTTTTCATTTGCGTTTTGTCTTCCCAAAGACTCTTCTTCTTTTGGAATCTAGATCACCAGAAAGGAAGGCAGGGAGTTGGCTGTGGGTCACAAAGAACAGCCTCTTCTAAGTGCAAGCCCCAGTGTCCAGGACGTTCTGGCCAAGGTCGACGGACAGAGGGAAGGCTGGTCCCAGGAAGAGGGGGGCGTTCTGAGCTGGTGTCTTTTGCAACATAGTCACATTTTTCTGAAGCTGGTGGCAGGCGCGAGCCCAGATGGACCTGGGCTTCGGCTCTGGGCAGAACGACTGGGTGTGTGAGCATGCGGTGGGAGAGCAAGACTGGGCGCAGCGTGGGGGAGGGAGGCGTCGCTGGGCGGCGCGGCTGCAACCACGCGCGGCGGCGGTGGGGTCCGCTGGAAGGTGTGCGCGATGGGAAGCGCACTAGTCGCTGGCCAGTAAAGCCGAGCACGCGAGGCAGACGCGATTGTCGGCCTGAACGCCTGCTGCCTCATAGTGGTCTGAAGACGTCTGCCTCATAGTGGACTGGAGACATCTGCCTCATAGTGGACTGGAGACATCTGCCTCATAGTGGACTGGAGACATCTGCCTCATAGTGGACTGGAGACGTCTACGAGGCAGTGGGGCGTTGCTTATCTGAGATGCCTTGTAGTCCCTGAAAAGCCTGGAATTACACTTTTGTTAAGAGAAGGAATGAAATAATGTTTATGAAATAAGAAAACAGGCTGCCAGAGATCGAGTTCTCTATGGAGGTTCACAACTAGCCTTATGCTTTACACTACACATTTTGTTTGTCCATCCACCCGACCGTTCACCCACCCACCCATCCACCTTTCCACCCATCTGTCCCTTTCTCCTTCTTTCTGTGTCTAGCTAAGGATATCTCTCATATGGAAGGAGTATAGACATTTCCAGTGTAAGTTTAACGTCCTACACACTTTGCTTTCTACTTGTCTTCTATCAGCTTGACCTGCCTCTCTATCAAAACTCCAGTTCCGTGATGAGACTATGTTGTTTTTTCCCCTAAATTGCATTGCTTCACATTTCTGAGAAAAACACTCCTCTTCTAAAGTAAAACCTAGAAATTCCAGGATATGCGTTTCTTCTCTGTGATAGGAGATGTAGTCTCAGAAAGTAGACCTATGCTCTGAAGTTCCGGGGGGCCCAGTGATACCCGTGGCCCTCCTTCCGCTTGCATGGGCCTTTGCTAAAGAGGTGAGCAACAACTTGTGTGAAAACCTTTGGCCTCTTGGGGAGCTCCAACACAGTGACGTCTGCCCCCAGTACAGTGACAAATACCTGGATAATTAAGTTATAAAGAGAAAAGATCCACCGTGGCCCCACTTGCAGGGGTCTCAGTCCTCACCTCCTCGGGTCTGCAGAAAGGCAGCACAAAATGGTGGCGGGCCACGGCGGAGCAAAGCCACTCACTGCATGGCCACAAGTGAAAAAGGAAGAGAATGAGACAGGGGCCCACAGTCCCACCCCTTGGCACCACCTCGTCCCAGTGCCACAGCTGGCCCCAAGCCTCAAACAGATGGCCTTTGAGGATGGTCCAGATCCAGTTACAGCAGCTTCCCTTTCGCTTGGAGAGAAATTTTCATTCTGTCATTGGGGGAAGAAACCTCAAAAAGCAAATGGCTCGCTTGTATGTACATTCTTGCAGGAATTTGTTCGGCAGTCCAGGCCTGATTGGCCTCACTAGCGGGAGGGCACAGGGAGGACCCAGTCATGAGGCTGGCATCGAACCCAGGGATCGGGAAGAGCTGGATGAGCGTGGGGCCTGGGGGCGCTGCACACAGACAGCTCTCCCGGGGTTCACAGCTGTGTGCAGGGCCGGGCCTGTCCACACACAAGAGCCCTGTGACTGCATTTGGCCAACTGACATGGGAGAAGTGTGCAGCAAGTGGGCTTAATGACTGACCGAGGTCTTTTTCCAGGACCACAGTGGACATTTTCAATAGGAGAAAGTCTGTTTAATAAATGTACTTTGTAAATGTTAAATTGAATTCACTAAAAGTTTCTTCAACTTTTGTGCAGCTGTACACAATAAGTTCCATCTGGGAAAAGCCACATTTCCTGGAGGCAGGAGGGGAATTCTTCATTTTATTGTCAGTGAACGTGGTGACTTCATTAGTCTCTGGTTCCTTTGACCAACATTAAACTCTCAAAGTAACTCGGGAGGTTGGGCTGCTTATTACGGGTCAGTAGCAGACTCTGAAGTACGATGTGAGTTTTAATTCTGTTGACTGAGTTCTTGGCCAGAGAGGATGGATGTACTGGAAGCTGCAAAGTCCCAAAGAATATTAATTACCTAACGCTATTGTTCCACCGCTTCCAATAGCACTTCATTATCCATGTGTCTTCAGAAAGGGGTAGCCTGTGGGACGAGTTAGGCGTCTTTTCTCCAGGAAAAGAGGCACACCACGTGTGGGTAGGGTCACGATGAAGCGTCCAGGAAGCATGGCCTTTCCCCGAAGAAATCCCAAGTAAAATAAAAATAAATAATAAATAGTAGAGTCCTTAAGTACCAGTGGTAAGTAAGGCTCGAAACGTTAGGACTGGTTTCCGGGTCCTTATTTGTATGGTGTGTTGGTAGAATTCTTCTCCTTTTCCAAGTCTAAGCAATTCCAAGTAATTCCTTTAGATTTAATGTGTTTTCCCAGTGACAGAAAATTATTCATTCATATCCATATCCAAATTCCTAAATTGAATCCAGAAATTAACCAAAGCTGGGGAAAAATGTGTGGTGGTAGCCAGGGCTCCAGTTGTGTGGGAGCCAAGCTCTCCTGAGCGCAGGAAAGGCGACTGTTCGGTGTTGTTTAGGAAAGAGTTCTGTCCCTCTCCACTTCCCTCCGGGCCCACGCGTGCCGCACACACTGCCCCACAGCGCGGGGTGCTGATGCAGCCTCATCTCTAGGAGTGATATGCCAGCCTCCTTGGCTTCGGAAGCACCCGGCAAACCTGTGAATTCCCGGATGTGTCTGGGTGGTGAGGGAGGCAGGAGTTGGACTGCTCCATGTGGTGCCTCACGCCCCTCTGGCGCCACTTCTCTGCTCTGCTTCCTGGCTGCCATGAAATGAGCAGATTTGCTGTACCGTGCTCTTTGGCCATGATGTTCCTGCCTCACGGCTGTCACAGTGTGGACTGGATCTCCTTAAAATGTAAGTCAAATTAACCATCTCCCTTAAGATGAATTATTGCCATATTTGTGAGTGTGGTGACTATATCGCCTGCAGGATTTCCCCAGACCTCACGCACTCATGGGTGAGGAGTTACAAAGGTGGCTGCATCGGGGTGTGACTGTGGATAAAGAGTGTGTGACACTGAGATTAAGGGTGTAGAAAATGGAAGCCTCGTCCAGGGTATGAGTGGCACCAATCAATAGGCTTGTAGCCTGCATGGAATATAAAGAGACAGACAGGAGGCAGCCCTGCTTCTGCTTCTGCGTCCTGCCTGCCTTGCTGTGGACGGTCTCCCCTCTGCTGCTTCCCTGTGCCGTGCTGCCCTGCCTTGGAACCAGACGACTACGGATTGCAACCTTTATAAACTGTAAGCCAAAGTAAGCCTTCCTCCTTTAATTTGTAAGGCATGGGGTATTTAGTCTCAGTAATGAGAGAGAGAGAGAGAGAGAGAAATATATATAATATTTGTAGTTAGCCTTTTCATTTCTCTGTCCTCTCTCATATCCCCCCTCTCAGGGTCCTGAGATCTCCTTTCTGTCTGTGAAAGGTTGAACCTCCCCTCCTTTAAGCTGTGGGTGTCAGGTGTCCCTGTGATAGAAAAACTGATTAATACAGAAAGCTGGCACCAGAGAAGTGGGGTTGTTGCTACGACTATACCTGGTTGTGCTGAGGAATATTTGGAGCTGGTTAGCGAAGGAGTTGAGAACATTTGGAGATCCAGGCTAGAGAATTCTGTAAGCAGATCCTGATGAGTGATTCTGGTTGAGGATCAGAAGACCGGGATGTTCAGATGAATATGGACAATAAAAACCAAGCTCAAGAGATTTGAGGTGGTAACACTGGCAGTTGAACCAGAGGTCGTGTGTGTTATGCTCTAGAAAAAAAAAAAAATTCTACTCCTTGCTTATATCCTGAAAGTAAGACTAAGATTAAGGGCAGTAGACTAATTGATCTGTTTGAAGATATTTTAAGACAGTTCAACATGCAGGCTATGGCATGGGTACTGCTGGCTGCTTTTACCAGATTTATAGTGAAAAACAGAGCAAAAGAAAGAGCACAACAATTTGAAAAACTTTACTTCTTTCTCAGAAGAAATGATGTAACATGTTGGGGCTGAGGGAGGTGTGCCTCCTAAAACAAGTAACGCATTGAAAAGGACGCAAGGTATTTTGTACAGATACAAGAAAAAGATGCCTGTAGGGCATATTTAGGGCATCAGCAAGACCTCACGCTTTTCAGACTCAAGTGTGAAACTGTGTCTGTCATCCATTTGAGAAGGACATTCCTGGGACACCTGTTTGAGAAGGGTGTCTTAGAGAATCAGATCCCTGGAATGCATTTCCCCAAGTTCTGCCATTCAGCTGCTCACAGACCTCTGCTTCCATGGTCCAAGGGAGCCTGGCTACTGCTTCTGTCTGCTGTAGACCTTAACTTTGTCCATGTGATGCTGGCTTTCCTAGCACGCAGAATGCCTCCACACAAATTTCAAAGGAAAGCCTCTTTCTGGACAAGAGGGGCAGTGTGTGCACACAGAAAGGCAAGGAGCAGCAGCCACTATCTGGTGGATCGCCTGCAATACTGTGCTTAGGCAGCAATAGGCCTGATCTCTGAGGTTTCCTGGGTGTACTTTATTTCTTCCAAAATAAGAAATAAAGAAGGAAACCCTGTATTAGGCTTACGAGAAACCACCAGGAGAATAATTCGATGCATTCCTCTAGTTTGTGCTAGAGAAAGCCCTTTTTAAGCAGACTGAGGGTCTGGGAGTCATTTCTTCTGTGGCTGATCGCTGCGAGTCTCACTGAGTCAATCAGCTGTTTACTGACCATGCACAGGATGAAGGCCGCACCCGACAGTGGGCCGGCCGTGGTGTGAAGAGTGCCCACTATCAGGCGGCTGCCTCAGGGCTCTGAAAGGGCGCTTTCCCTGTGTGCTCCACACCCAGACACACCAGTGGAAGCTTGGAGGCTTCCTCTTTGTCCTCCTTCCCTGCACTTCATGCAAAACCCCAGGCTCACACCCCGCAGCACAGGGCGGAGGGCCGCACCACAGCCTGACAGCACCCTCCCCCGTCCTCTGCACCCCTGGGCCCACTTGTCACCAGCTACTTCCAGCTGGAATGCTAACAGTCTCTCAGCAGGTAAGTCAGTCTGGCTTAAAGTGAGGGTGAGGTTCTTTGGTTTATTTTGTTTTTGTTTGGAAAAATCAGCTCCCGTCTGGTGGCCATATGTAGTCACACTGGCTCCTCAGAAAAACAACTCTTAGTGACAAAGCAGGGCTCTTCAGGCCATTTGAGCTCTCCACCACAGGCTGGCCTGAGTTTCCTGCTTTATGCAGCGCCTGGAGAAGGTGGACCCTCAATTCAGGCTCGTGTGTCGTGCTTTCCCGCCAACCCTCTGCCCCAGGAGGGTCCTCTCTGCTCCCTCTCTCTCCTGGAGGCCCTCGTCTGGGGATGGGACTTGGCTACCCCTTCCCTGTCCATCAGTCACTTCTGCTCCTTATGCAAACACAGACAGTTTGTCATTATTCTAAAAATAGGTGCTTTCAAGGAGGCTGGTAACCAGTTCGTCTTGTTCTTTCCTGCAGCTGTTTTTACTTGTAGCGGCAATGACAGGACGTGCCCACAAATTTTTGGTGGGGTGATATGGTAAACGACTCACCTTTTGGCCTTGTATTTTACTCACTGGGGAGTAGGATTAATATTTTTTATTGCCTAGTAAAATAGTTTGCCTGCCCCATTATAGCTTAATTGGGAACGCAAAGTAATAAATAATTTAAAATAAGAAATATTGCCACTTATCTGGAGAGATGATCAAAACGTGGTCTGGAACTTGGCCCCTTTGGTGTCACTCCAGGGTTCTAGAGCCAGGGCTTTCAATGGTGCTTGGTGCCAGCGATGCCTTTGGAGCCTCCCTGAAGCCCTCTGTCTCCTGCTCTGGCATAGCGATGCTGCAAGCTGCCTTCATTGTCCCTAAGTGGGCTGGATGTCTCCTGCCATCAGGTTTATCCCACTGAAGATACAAAACTCTCTGCACTTGCACTGACTCCTCGGTAAGCTGGTGGTGATAACAGGCTGCGGGATGATTGACACCAAGCGCCAATCACAGGGACTGGCACAGAGATGAGGCCCCAGAAGCGTCTCAAACAAAACAGGCAGTGCTTTTTGCAATCTTAAACTGGACCAGGACCATCCTATCACAGGAAGGAGGATCTTGGCCACTTCCAGGCCACGTGTGGGTCAAGGTGTCAGGTTGGGGGTGCAGGCTGCTGCCCGCTACTTTCCATCTTGTGCTCTGTGATGCTCATTTTAGGTGTCAGGCTGGCTGGGCTGCAGTGCCCAGAGGTTGGCCAGGCCTGAGGTGACGCTGAGAAGGCATTTTTCAGGTGTGGCTAACAACTGCTGTCAGTCAACTTTAGTAAAGCAGGTACGCCGCCAGCCTGCAGGCCTCATCCTGTCAGTTGTAGGCCTCTAGAACAAACAGAGCTCCTAAAAAAAGAGGAATTTTGTCTCAAAACTGCAACACAGAAACCCTGCTGGAGTTTCCCACCTATCTTCTTCCTTTAAGATTTGGACTTGGTTTGCTTGGTCAGCTTGCCCAGTGCTGGGCAAGAGATCCGACAGCTGGGACTCAAGGGAGAAGAGTTAGAGTGGCCCATGGTCACGGAGCCTGCAGTCCACCGTCAGCGGGCCCCAACTTCATGGTGGGAGGGCTTCAGGGGGTAAAGCTGCTCACTCCACAGCGGCTGGGAAACTGAGGGCAGGGGAGGGCGCCAGTGACAGGTGCGCCTTCCCACGCCCGGGCCCACAGCCCCCGAGTGGGCCCCGCCTCGTGATGGCGCATTAGCTCTGAACACCGGTGGATCAGTCCACTGAGGAGCCCAGAGCCCCTTGATCTAGTCACCTGGCAGGAACCTCTCCATGTAGGGGAGCAGGCATGAAACTCACCTGACGCAGTCGGCCCTTTCCCCGACTCCCACCCACCATCAAGAGATCGCAGACTTGCCAGCTCTCAACTGCACGTGCCAATTCTTTAAAGCCTCTGACTGCCTGTCTGTCTGTCTCTGTCTCTGTTTCTGGCTGTGATTCTCTCTCTCTCCTAACATATAGATATATATCCACTATCTGTTCTGTTTTTAAACATCACTCATCTTTACCTGAATTTATTTTAAGCTAAATATATGAATTATTTTCATACAAGAAGATACTGGATTTTGGGGTGCAGATAGATGGGGCGTTCATGCTTTTTCGTGCTCCTTCATTCTGCCCCTAAGCCCCATGGCTGTAGGAGATCGCGGTCATGGAGACGCCTCAGAGTTCCCTGCGTGGCTGTGTCACCTGTGAGTTCTGCCTGGGCCTGCACTAATTTGACTTCAGATCAGAAGCTTCCTTTGGCTTCCGAATGGTGGCAGCTGTCAGCATCTGAAGTGCCTCTTAGTGACCACCAGGGACCTGTCGTACGGCACCCGGAAATCCCTAAGATGTTGTAGAGGGACACGTGATATTGTCTGTGATCACTTAATCTTTTCAAGTGTGGGATGATTTTGGGGTATCCCAAGTAACTATATCTGAGTCATGAAGAGGGGTTCAGTACCCAGGACCCTGGCCAAGCTCCTATTTCTTTTGGGTTATTCCTTGCTGAAAATGGTAAATGTAAGTAATCTTTTAAGTTAGTTCTCAAGCTCCATAAAGTGGAAGCCTGTGAGTCACACACTACCCGGTCGGTGGGACCTTGATTGGCTGGCTGGATCATTTACAGACATGAGTTAACCCACTCTGCAGAGCGTACTTCAGGATGATCTTCAGAGCTGCCCTTATGAAATGTGCTGCCTGAGCCGATATGTCGGGGCTTCAGGAGCTCTGTCCGGAAGTGCGGAGAACCAGCGCTCTCCTTTTGGTTTGAGAAGCTGACCAAGCGGGCCTGGAGGAGCCAGGGCGTGGGCTCACGGGACCACCCACACACGGATGCTCACTCCCCTGCATTCCTTGTCCTGGGAACTGGCAGTGAAAATCCTGTCCTTCAGCGCATCGCTGACACGCCATGTAGATGAGATAAGCCGCGGGCACTTGCATCACTGGATTTGTCTCATGGTTAGTCATGCGTGCTTGTCTTCATGAAGGTATGTGAAGGAAGAATTCGTAGCCACAGGGCCTGACTCGGGGGGAGGGGGGAGCTCTGAGGCCCAGGTGGGCTGTTGGGAACAGTGAGCATGTGCACGCGCGCGCGCGCACACACACACACACACACACACACACACACACCTGTTCCAGCAGGAAGACCCTCTCTGACTAGCGGAGGGCAGACCTTGTCTCTGGAGAGTTGTTGTTCATTCGCCTGCTTTACCTACAGCACACAGGATGGCCGAGGAGCGGCCTGGGTGCTGTCCTAGTTCAGGATGTGCAGCTGGAATAGTGTACCGCAGGCTGAGCCCTTCTAAGGAACACAGGATTATGGGCCTAGGGTTCTGGAGGGTGGGAAAGAACCAAGGTTG
>NW_004524615.1:5343083-5365268 GCF_000260255.1 Octodon degus
CAATGTTAGATTTCTTAACTTATGTGTAAATTTATATAATTGTTTATTCTTATTTTTAAATATATTTTAATTTCTAAATTTTTTTTCTTCATATCCTGTAGGGACTTAAAGTTTTACATATCAATTCTTGATGAAAAATACCTGTTCCATATTATACCTAAGATATTTGATATTCAGACAGATAGTGAGGTTAAGCTCAACAGCCTAGGTTGTAGGTTAATAACAATAAGCGTCTCTTCTTGAGGATTAACAACCTAAGTTTGCAGACCAAAAATTGGAAGAAAAGGAGGGCCCCAGACCAGGGTCGCAGCACAGCTGCGTCCTGGTGAGCCCTTCTCCTGGTTTGTAGCTGGCAGTGGACTAGCTGTGTCCTGCAGTGTGTGTGTATGTGTGTGTGTTGGGGGTGGGTCAGGCACCTTTTGTTCTAAGCATATTTGTCCCACCATGGGTACTCTGTCCTCTGTCCTCGTCACTGCCCATAGCCATCACCTCTTAGCACCACCAGACTGGAGAGAAGGTCTCTGTCAAGGAACTCTAGGACAAAAGAACCCTTAGTTCATGGTGAGGGAGATGACTCCAGCTCTGGCATGGGTGACTCCAGACGGTGGCTTCTCTCCTACCTGCACTGTCTCCGAGCGAGGACGAGGAAGAAGAGAGACACAGAGCTGGATGGAGGTGGGAAAGAGGAAGAGCCGCAAGCAGATGGGAGGAGACACAGTCTCTGTGGACCGAGCCAGAGGCCATAGCAGGGGGTGGCAGCCTTGCAGGCCCTGTGTGTCGGCACGCACCTCCCCTCCACAGTGGTATCAACTCACTTTCCTTGGGCTGTGCTGGCCCCTCTGGTCCCAGTTCTTCACAGACAGGGAGGGCTGTGCTCTGGGCTGAGTAGAATTCTGCAGCCCCTCGTGGTGGTGAAGCCCTTGCTGGAGCAGCCAGAGACACTGCAAGGAGCATAGGAGGATGAGGCTGAAGGCCGGCCAAGGTGGCCTCCTGTTGCCATTCCTCTAGGCAGTGTCCTCTAAGACAAACACTAAGATGTAAGGCGCCTCACACCCTGTGAGAGCATCTAAGGAGACAAACTCAGACCCTGCTGGCTTTTCAGCCTCACACCTTCGTCCGAGCCCCTGAGCTTCAGCTGCCCCCTGCCCTGACCCCTGGGTGGTCTTGGAGACGTGGAGTGAGAGGAGGCTCCCTGGGCTGCGTCCCCTGGACAGGGTCACGTGCTCTGCAGTCTGGGGCCTGGCAGCCAGGGCGCATGTCGCGCGCAGCCCTCTGAGCCAGTCTGGAGCCTGTGTCTCATGGGCCACGGTACAAGTCAGAAGCTGTCGCAGTCAGCAGTGAGCCTGTCTGCAGGCTGTCTTGGTGCCGTCTTTCAGGGAAGGCCAATGGCGGCATCCTTCCCCTGCCCCTTCTTGAGCCATTACATTTTTAATATCTCAATTTTCTCAGTGAGCTCAGTGGGATATGCTGTCTTCTGTCTGCCTTTGGCTCTGAAATGCCCCATGCAACTCTTTTTTTTGGCTGGCTCAGGCTGCCTTAATGGGTCTGGTAAGGCATGCAGAGCTGGACATCGAACCGCAGTATCCTACACCTGACTGCCTTTGCATAAGCAGGTGCTTAAACAACTGAGCTAACCGGCAGGACCCTGCCCCATGTGACTTTGTCCTGTCCTGGGGAAAGTCTATCCTGTGCTTCCTGAAGTCTAACTCCAGCTCGGCATTTCCTGTCCTTGCTCCTTACTTCTCTGTCCTGCACCCTGTGTAATGACCGCAGAGGAGGCGCGTGTCAGGTGTTGGGAGCTCCTTATGCCTGTGCCTGTCTTCTGTTGGCACCTGAAATAGGGGAGGTGGCAGGACTTGGGGGCTGAGTGTGAGGGAAGAGGTTTGCTGGCCAGAGACCTCCCTGTGGGTCCCTGAGGGCCTCCCATCCAGGGTCCCCCAGCACACGCTGTCCCCTTAGATTGGGGTCTGGGGTGGGAGCCTGGGCCTTCCCATTTGCTGAACAGCTGAGGAAGGACATCTCTGTCATCAGTGTGGATGGGTGAGTGCAGGCAGCCCTAGGATCCCGGGGGTGCCAGGTGTTGGGGAGACAGGAGAAGCGGAAAGGTTAGAAAGGGCTCCTGGGACCCTCACCGCAGCGCCCTCTGGTCCCAGCTGGGCAAGTGCTGCTTGCGGTGTGTCTCCGAGTGGTGTGAAAGGGCAGTGGATGAGCTACCAGGCGAACTCCTAAGCATTTCTTGCCCTCTGCAGTCAAATGCTCTTCCACTGAGCTATACCTCCTCTTGCCTTCTGTAGCAGGGACTGCACCCTGAGCCTGGCGCCCTGGCACAGAGCTACATCTCCATCCCCTTTCCTACTTTTTGCAGCTTTGTCCACAGGGCTTCGTCATGCGGTTACCCGGCTGTGCTGGAACGTGCTGGCCTCCAAGATGACTGGATGCACAATTGAGTGTGGCTGCACCAGCTTTTCCTTAGGTTTTTTATTTTTTTATTTTTTATTTTTTAGTTTGTGGCTGGCTCAGCCTGCCCTGGGTGATGGGGCTCACATGGCATGTGG
This sequence comes from Octodon degus, assembly GCF_000260255.1. Taxonomy (NCBI): domain Eukaryota; kingdom Metazoa; phylum Chordata; class Mammalia; order Rodentia; family Octodontidae; genus Octodon; species Octodon degus. The sequence goes on from NW_004524615.1 coordinate 5,345,639, forward strand.
TATTGGGAATCAAACCAAAATCCCTATGCTTGCCTAAGCAGGTGCTTTAGACCGCTGAGCTATCTTGCCGGCCCTACTTAGGGTTTCTAAGAGCTGAAAACAGAGCACAAATCTCCCACATGGTTGCCCTGGCCTTCTGGACTCGGTGGGGCTCTGCGAGGGGCTGTCTTGTCACTGCAAGGTGGCTGCCTGTGGTTCCCTTGCACCTTGTTCTCAAGGTGCCAGGCACCCTATGCACCCACACATGTGATGCACACACAGCGGTCACACCACTGTGGTACCCAGAATGTCTCCAGACACTGCTGAATATGTCCTGGGAGTAGAACAGTCTTGGCAGGAAGCTGGACAGATGCTGGCCTTTCGCTCTAGACCACGTGACCGACGCTCCTCCTTAGGGTTGTACAAAGCCGCTGTCCCGTCCAAGGCTGGTGACCTAAGCAGTGTGCTTACATGGGAAACATCACTGCAGTGCCAGGCGCTGCCACCCATCTCCCTGCCCCAGTCCCATCTCTCTCGCCACTTTCTGACGCAGTTCTGGAGGTGCTCTTTCTTGTCTGCAGCTACATGTCTACGGGTGCCGCCATGCCCTAATCCATCCAAAACATGGCCTTTTCTGGTTATTTTGACTTTGTGGAAGAGCACAAGGCACACAGGGACAAGTCTAGTGAGTGAGGCAGGTGAGAACAGCGTTGCATTCTTACCAGCTTGTCTTGGTCTTGCGCCCAGAAGCAGCATTCATGCTATGGTTTGTGTCTAGTTGTCCCCCCAAAGCCTCATGCAGTCATGGGGTGGGGACTTCAAGAGTTTATGATTAACTCATGATTCACTGGGATTATGGATGATCCAAGGCTGGGATTATGGGTCTTTGTACTGCTGGGATTATGGGGGTGTGTACGTCCCCCAGCCTGGGGCAGAGAGCCTGAATGCGATATGAGAGCTCTGTAGCCGTTGCTCCTGCTACGCCTTCATTTGCTCTCCTGCTCTTTGCCCCCACCATGGAAGGCTGCCCTCTGCCATGTGCCACTCTGCCTTGGAGCCAGCCAAGTATGGGCTGAAACCACCAGTAACTGAGCTAAATAAACCTTTCCTTCCTTCATTTTGGGTGTTGGGTATTTGTCTCAGCAAGGAGAGAAGAATAACTGAGACAGTTCACTGCGTTTTCGCTCATGCCTCTGAATGACACCAAAGACGACTTCCACAACTGCTTCAGCAAGTGGCAAGGAGGCTGAGACATGTGTCAGAGGGCAGAGGGAGTGTTCAAGGGGCCTTACGGTGGTAAGTCTTGTAATGCAGAAAAGCTTTAAGAAAAGTTACAGATACATTTGGATCACACCTGCGTGCACCACTTGTATTGTTTTGCCTGCTTTGTGACCTTTGTCTTAAATGAAGGTTTTCCTAGATTCATCAAGTTTTAGGAGAAAAAGTGTTCTTTTCCTTGAAGGAGAGATGATCGTTTTTCTCCCCCTGAATTATGTAGATGGCGCTGGTCTGTGGTGGCTAGTCTCCTGTCTGCTGAGATGTCATTACTTATAGAAAAGCCTCGGATTCTCAGGAATAGTAACATGGTAATTTGTCTTTCAAATACTGTTTTACTTATAGCAGCAATAACAGGAAATGTGTATATTTTTCAGTGTTATAATGTGATTCACTCTTTGATATAAACAGCTTTATCTCATCTCATTGTTTATATCACATTCCTATTCCTCTGGAAAGAACAATATTTTTCCCCCTGAAAAGTAATATATTCTTGTCTAAGGATGGCTTAAATAAGTAACAGATGGTCCTTGTTCGGTATATTCCCTACCCCCACCCCTTCCAGCATTTGATCAGATATTACAATCAGTAGTGTTGGAATGCTTCACGCTCCCAAGCGCAGAGGTTTGCTAGCAGCTTGGCTTCTTTGATTTATGCGATGGTGGTGTTACTTGGATAGGCGCAGACTAAGGGCAGCTGAGCAAATTTATTTGCACTTGTCACGAGGAATGTGCTCGAACAGATCTCTTTCCTGGTTCATGGTTACCAAGAGTAGCTGTGGGAGAGATAGACTTCCGCACTCAGCGCGCTGCAGGATTCTGGCCGCGAGCTAGAACTCACGGTGCACCCGGCTCTCGCCAAGTAACGCACTTTTAGCTTAGCTCTAATGTTGAAATTTATTTTGAGGCCAAGACTGAATCTCACTTGCAAAAAGTGGTTTGGCTTGGTTCAAGACATAAGTCGAGGAACCAGATTTCCTTGGTTGGCCTAGTAGTTTGCAGAGTGAGGGAAGGAAATCACAACAGCCGTTTTGTTTGGAGGAAAGGTGGGCACCTCGCCTCGCACGCAGTTATCGGGCAGGCAGCCTGAGGTATCAGTTGATGAAAATGCTTTGAAAATTTCAGAGCAACGAAGCGATCATTTTAAAATATTAAAATGGAGCAATTAAGTAAATCTATCATGTAGTAAGGACTCCTGTGTGCAACAATTAGTAAATAGCTTTGTTGTTAAAGGGCAGTGTCTCAAAAAATAGCTCTCCTTACTTGCCGAGGAAAAGTGCACAGGTGCGCACAGGTCACCGTGGCGGACTGCGGCCAGCGCCACCTGGCCGGCACACGGGCGCGGGCGCACTTGCGGCTGCACGGGGTGCGCTGGGGGCAAGAGCACAACACAGGACCGCTTCTGTGGTAATAAGGCATTCTGAGCTTTGATTCTCAAATTTTAACGTTTTGAAGGTGGTGCAGTTTTGTGCATTGTATTTCTCCATTTGATAATCACTGGGTTGCTTTTTTCTTTATTGGACAGAGAATGGAGGACACGATCCCTCCTCCTATTGAAGACTTTTTGTTGGCTGCTGTTTGTGACATTCAGGTGACATTTTCTGTGTGCATCAGAATGAAGTTACTGTATGATTATTGTAGAGAAATGAAAAACACAGGTGTACCCATCAGCTGAGGGAGGGATAAAACAGAGGTGGTATCTTTATAAAATAGAGGGCCGGTGAGACAGCCCAGTGGCCTAAAGTGCCTGCTTGGGCAAGTTCAGGCAAGCACACAGGGACTGTGGTTGCATCCCCAGCACCATATTCCACGCCAGCCCTGCCTCCAGGGTGGGCTGAGCTGCCCACAAAAAAAAGAGAGAGAGAGAGAGAGAGAGAGAGAGAGAGAGAGAGAGAGAGAGAGAGACAGAAGAAAGAAACAATTAAAGGGCTGGCCAGATAGCTCAGTGGATAAGCACCTGCTTAGACAGACTCAGGGACCAGGGTTTGATTCCCAGCCTGCTGTGCCAGTCCTGCCCCCGGGTGTGCTGAGACTGCAACTGGGACTGGGTATGGTGGTGTGCACCTGTAATCCCAGTGCTTGGGAGGCTGAAAACAGGAGGATCACTATGAGTCCAATTTATGTAGTGAGACCCTGTAGACTGTGTACTAAATAAATTTAAAAAAATTTAAAAATGGAGTATTACTCAGGTATAAAGAAGGATAAACTCAAAGATTTTATCAGTAAATGGGTGCAACTAGAGACCATACTCATAATTGACAAAAGTCAGATTTGTATGTGTAAATGTTGTATTGTCTCCTTAGTGTAAGAAACAGAAAGAAGAAATCAGATCCAAAAGGTACAATAGATATTATGAAGGGGAAAGAAACTGCTTAAAAAGAAAGAACAACTGGATGGGGGAAAGGAGAAAAGGGAAAAGAAAAAAATATATATACACATATACATACACAGGATAGCTAAGATCATTATACTACTAATCTCTATTAGTTCCTTTTATTTATTTATTTATTTATTTATTTATTTATTTCTAAGTTCTCTTTGGAACAAATATTTATTTCTTTGGCTGCTGCCAATTCCTGGTCTCTCTCTTTTTTTTCTGCAACAATATTTGATCTTTTTTTTCATAATTTTATTGAGAAACAAATAGCAATGAGAGAGTTTCAAACCAAATTGGTAGGACAGTTTCAATAATTAACACATCGCATACATTCTTCCTAGTGGTTAATTGCTGCACAAGACGCAGACATGATATCCTATTTACAAACACCATTAGAACAAATCCCTCTATTCATTAAGAGAATGTAACTATATATCTATCCTAGCCACTTTGAATACACAGATACAAAATGGACTTTCATCTGTATCCCCCTTTTTTTTATTAAGTTCCTTTTAAAAGGAATGGTTTGTTCTTATATTATTTGATCAATTTTGTATACCTATATTTTATAATCTGAGTAACTACTTTGAAGATATCAATATACAACAGAGTAAATAGAATCATTGTGAATTTATTATCTTATTTTGAAACTCTATCACTGTTTTTATTGTTGTTTTCCACTTTACAATAAAGAAAAATACAGATAATAAAAAGAAATCACCACCCTGTTATGTCCCAAGGTACTGCAGGGACAGTTGTCACAGTCTATAGGAAAGCAAGTCCCATAACAGTATGTACAGTGTCTATAACATAATCATATGAAGCATTTGTTATGTATATACATATGAACGTTGTGTGGCACATCTGTAGGCCCAGCACTGGGAGGCAGAGGCAGGAGGACCGATGCTAGCGTGAGGCCAGCCTGAGCTACACTGTGAGTTCAAAGCCCGCCTGAACTACACAGCAAGATCTTGTCTCAAAAAGAAGCAATCAATCAATCAATCAATCAATCAATCAATCTTTTAAAAGACACACTGAAATGCACAGGTTAATTCCAGAGAGAAAGCAGACTGGCGAAACTGAGAGGGGAAAGGAGTTGTCCTGCGGGGGACCGGGTCTGGGGGCCGGAAGGCGAGGGCAGGACCATCTTCTTGGGGTGCGCCTAGAGCCGCAGCCCACGGCCTTCGCCCTGTGGCCGTGCGGAGGGGGCGCGGCGAGAGACGCGTGGCCCGGTGGGCGGCGAGGGCGGGAGGGCCGCGGAAGGCGTGGGCGCGGGACGCAGGCCGAGGCCTTGGGTCGCTGGGGTCCAGGCGCAGCGCAAGCGTTGGTGGAGAGAGGGCCGGCGTCAGGTGGCCGCCGCGAGCCGTCCGGAGCGGATCGGCTGGGTGGGAAGGCGCGGGAGCACAGACCCCGAGGGCCTCGCGGCTCGCGGCGTGAGAAACGCTGCTGCTGCTTTTTTTTCTGGGAAGGATCTGATGCCAGGAGATGGGATGTGGCTTAAGTGGTCAGGACTTCGGACGGCCGGTTCTCGGAAGAGAGAGCTGAGGGCCGCTGCACAATATTTTTCGTGCCTTCAACATACCTTTCTAAGATCTTTGACAGGTCCAAAGGTAGAACAGTTCTGAGCATGAGAATTAATTTCTTACAGCAAGAAGAACTAATATGTTTGTAACTATCATCTTTGCCTGAATATTAATTATAGGTCCTTCAATAATTATACTCATAAATTATTTAGAGGCAAGTCTATTTCCTATCTATTGGTATTTATTGGATAGTATTTATGGCATATATAGAAATAGACAAGAAATATATTTTAAGTGAAATTTGCCTGTTTTCTTAATATCTGTTAATATTTCATTAATTAACAAAAAGTGTGCGGCTCTGCTGGTAGCCAGCCCTTTCCTTAGGATGTGTGGGCAACTCTAGGGAACGGGTGGTCTCAGAAGATGTGCTGCAGCCCGAGGCCGCCCCCTTAGCCCTTCCCACGGTGCTGCCCTTCGATTCAAACACAGGTGTCCTGGTCTTGCCGGGGCCACGGCTTCAGGGACTGCCCTTCCTTCCCAGGGCGACGGGCAGCAACACTCACCGCATTTCTTTTTCTTTTTTTTTTTTGCTCCAAATGCCTTCAGGGCAGGTTTGGCTGGCTTGAGTTGTGGGGATCGAACTACAGCAACCTGAGCCTGACTGCTTTGTTGAAGCAGCCACTTAAAGAACTAAGCTAAGGGGCACCTAGAGACACCCAGGAAGGAGGACTCAAGAACCGAAAGCGGCAGGAACTGCGGGGCGAGCGGGTTTGAATTCCGGGGGAGTGTTTGAGGGGGCTCCTCACAATGTGTCTTTTACTGTGATGAGTTTCTTCTGAAAATCTGAGTACTCACCAAAACCCTCCTTGACCGTAATGGGCTACAATCTAGACGGGCAGGTAAAGCACAGAAGGTTCCTCAAACACAGCATCCCTCATGCGACCAGAAGGGTAACGGCCACAGAAGATGCCTTTTCCCAAGTCTCAGAGTCCTTGTCCCCCATTTGCTGAACACCTGGAAGCCAGCGGGCTCCGTGGCATGTGTGGTTCGACCTGCTGTCCTGTCTACTTAGGGAAAATCATGTTGCGTGAAGGTATTGATATACACTGGCTTTAATTTCAGAGTAAACCATTTAAAGGTGGACAGGATTAATACGTAGGTTCTAAGTAGAGATTCTGAAAACATAAACTCGCTGGGTGTGGTGGCACACCCTGTAATAGGAAGACTGCCGCAGGAGGCTTGCCATGAGTTCAAAGCCAGCCTGAGCTGCAGTGAAACTCTAACCAGAAACAAACAAACGAACAAGCAAATCCCACAAGGTAAAGTTAATCCCATTAATACAAGTTTCTAAACTGAAATTATCAGAACTACTGCAACATGCTTGGTATCCATAATAATCTATCAGTAGGTAGAGCCACCATTAAATTCACTAATAGCTTTAGTTTTAAGCTACAAATTGCATGTGTTCAAACTAATTAGGTATACAGTCTGTTCTTTTATTCATATTCCTGCTTTGTTGATTGCTAATTTTTCATCCTAAGGGTCAGAATAATAGCATTACTCATTTGCATTGGTTTCCCTCCTTTAGATAAATGACTTTCTAATATCACCTCAAACAACTTTAATGTCTTGGCTCACAGAGCCCTTTCCAAATAAACAGGGGGAAGTCCCCTGGCCGCCTCTGTGCTGACAAGCGCTTGTGTAATCCCGTAGAATGTTCTCTTTGGCCACCACTGGCTAACATCTTGCTGTTAATCTTTTCTAAGAAAAATAAGCCTTTCCTCTCGCAAGTCTGGGACTTTAGCAATACAATTATAGAGTATTCTCATGTGGTGAATGCTCACCTGAAAATATCTTCCCTGAATCCCACTGTGACTCCTCTAGAGGGTCGAGGGGAGCTGGGACAGCGTGGATGATGTCCACCCACGCAGGACCCACTGTCTGCCCTGGGGATTCTGCTCCCGTACCCCTGGTTACCCAGTTGCTCCTGCCAGTTGGGAGAGATGCCCCGGCAGTGTCAGCTCAGAAGGTAAAAGCAAATTCTGCTTTTAATCTGGGTTCTCTGAGTTCTTTCCCTGTAGGGCTCCAAGGTACAAGTCTCCAGCTACGTGGGAAGATGGGAGCCTCAGGATGCCTTCAGGAAGTGGGACAGTGGTCAGGAGGCCCTGACAGGTGGCTTGGGGGGTGTGTACCTAACACACCTTCATTCTTCGCTGTCACCCTTCTCATCTATCCCTGTTTGCAGAAGCTCCACCTCCCTGTTCAGCCGCAGTATGAAGAACGATGACCTCTTCAAGGATCCTGCAATTAGAAGCTCACTGGCCTGAGGGTGCTGATGCTCACAGGTCCACCACTGGGGAGGCTGAGGCAGGGAGATGCAACCTCGAGCCTCACCTGGGCATGTCAATGACTCTGTGAGACCTTGATTCAGAACAAATAAACTAAGGACCGGGGATGTAGTTCTGTTTTAAGGCCTTGTGTTCAGTGCCAACGATGGAGAAAACAAAAACAAAAATAAAAAGCAGAGAAACATATCACTGCGGAGAAGAGCAGGGCTGATGGATGCCACACAGTAGGGCGTGCACATGCCGACACGACTCGCGTCTCCGCGCTTGCTGTGCTGTGCTGCTCCCGAGGCCACGGAGTTGTCTGAAGGTGAGCAGTCATCCGGGTCAGCAGAGTCTGTGGTGCAGGAGACCTGCTGAGAATCAGGGAGGAACAGAGTTTGGTTTATTCGGCCTGGGACATGGCAGTCCAAGGGCTCTCAGCAGTGGAAACATTTGTTGTCCTTGGCTCCAGAGGCTTTTGCTGAGCTTGGGTGCAGTCTGGGCCTCCCCACAGGGCTGGAAGGCTTGTGATATGCGTGCCATTGGAACAGGTGCTCTGCACCAGAGGACACAACCTAAGCCACCTGGCTTCGACAGTGGTACCACACTGGGACATCCAGGAGCTTCCAGGTGAGCTCCAACATGGCACCAAATGGCACCAGTCATGGACATGGGCACCAATGGTGCTCTGAGAAGAAACTCCTTGAAGAGACGTTCTCCTCAGGACATCAGCCTGTGGAGTCATGACAGGACCAGTCAGACTCATGCAAAGACGGGATGACAAACATGCCAGCACTGGCGACAAAGGAAAGCAACACTTAAGCAGGAGGGGACCAGCAACTGTTTATGACTCCAAGGCTTTGTCTCAAGGCGGGGTGACACACTGCAATGGAAAATGAGCAAGGGCCCGGGCAGGTGCACAGGATGACAAGTACAAAGATGCCATGTAAAATGTAAGAAGCATCATGGAATTTAATTCAGCACAGAGTGTGATAAAAATGTGGTGAATATTTTAAAAAAAATTAAACATCTTTTATCTAGTTATTTGGTATAGGGTCTAGCTATGCAGCTCAAGCTCACAGTGATCCTCCTGGCTCAGCCTCCCCAGTGCTGGGATTGCAGGCGTGCACCACCACGCCTAGTTTCGGTGGCCAGCATGGTGTGCAGTCCACTGAAGGTGGGTCCTTGTGCTTGCCGGGCAGCATGCAAACCGCCCAGCTGCTTCCCCAGCCCAGGGTAAACACTTACATTTTAAAAATTTATAACAGTAGAAGACACAGTGCCATCAGTCCCCTCAGAATTCTCCCTTGATTTAAATACACTCCTCCCACCATGCTTACGGCTTTCTGAAGCAGCTCTGAAGTCTTCTTTCCTCGAGGTCTTCAGTTGTGCTATTGCTGCTACCTTGTTATTCTGAACTGATTCCAAATACTTCCCTTTCGTGGTCATTTTCAATTTAAAGAAGAGCCAGAGTCGCATGGTGCCAGGTCTGATGAATAAGGTGCATGAGGACACAATGCCCCCCCCTTTTTTTTTAATGTATTTAGTACAGGGTCTCACTACACAGATTGAACTCATAGCGATCCTCCTGTTTTCAGCCTCCCAAGTGCTGGAATTACAGGCCTGCACCACCACGCCCAGGCTCAACTGCCGTCTCACTGCGCCCCCAGGGTGAGGCCGGAGTGGGCATGTCTGGACTTGAACCCCAGTTGTTGCGCCTGCCTGAGCAGGCACTGTAGTCGGCTAAGCTATTTGGCTGGCCCTGTCCTGTTTCTGACAGAAATTGCTGTAAATTGCTGTAAATATTTTGAATCAGTTTAGGATATGGAGGCCACTTTTCTCACTTTGTGAGAAAAGACACTCACAAAGAACTTTCAGAACTGCTTTAGAAAGTGACAGGAATAAGAAGATAAGTGAACACAGTGATGGGGTAACTGCAAAGTGCATTTTACTATAATAATTAAAAAAAAAATCTAAGCGGGCTGGGGAGATAACTCAGTGGATTAAGTGCTTGCCTGGCAAGTGCAAAGTCCTGAGTTCAATCCCTGGTACAAAAAAAAAAAAAAAAAAAGAAAAAAAAATCAGTCATCATGGTTTGTGATCACCTTTTGAACAAGTATTGTGCTATGAGTCAGATACATTTCTCTGTATATACTCCTATATATTTGATTATTTTCTGTTGGTGCTTTGGGGAAACAGAAGCACCATATACTCAATAGATATGCAAATTAGCTCAAGACTTGTCTATTTGTCTGTCTCCCGTACTCTTCTCTCCTTGCTGGGAGGAATACCGGACACTCAAAATGAAGGCAGGAAAGGTTTATTATTTAGCTCACAGTTACTGGAGGTTTCACTCCATGCTCAGCTGGCTCCAAGGCAGACTATTTTGAGAGTACCGACTTCCCCAAACATCTCCTGGGTGCCCCAGGCGGCCTCAATCATAGGCGCTGCCGCCCCCCACTACAGGGTGTGGAGGACAGGCTGGGCTGCTGCCGTGTCTGTCCAGGAGGACGGCTACACGCCCGGAGCGAGGACGCGGGCCAGGCAAGGGCGCTGGGCGGTTTAAGGGCGCCCTCCTTTCTGGCCCCGCCTCCTCGGCCCCCCCGCCCCTCGAGCCCCACCCCCTCGAGCCCCGCCCCTGTCCTCTGACCGCGCCCCTCCAGCCACCACTCCCCTTGAGCCCAGTCTGCCGCATCACTTAGGTGAGGCTTTGGGAGGACAACTTAACACAAACCATAACACGGATAATGTCAAATGTCCCTACTTCTGAGCTATTCTGGCTGTGGCCATTCCACTTGTAGAGCGGAGCCCGAGACACTCCTGAGCAATGGCGCGTGTACGAGACTACGAGCGGTGCCCGTGGTTCAAAACGGTCAAATGATAGCATCAAAACCAGTGTTTATTACCGTGTCATTACGGTACAATATGTTGGTATAATACACGGTCATTTACGTGAGATGTAGACTCCGAGCACCACACGGGAGGGTTAAGATGCACTTTAAAGTGAGCTTTAGTCCTACCGATTTGATTTGAAACTGTCTCATTGCTATTTGTTTATCAATAAAATTATGGCAAATAAATAAATAAAGATAATAGCCTACAATGTATTAATTATTGCTATTCTATTATTTTGTTATGAAATTTTGTTTTACTTTTTTCTATAAAATAAAAACAAGAAAAAAATTTACACATTAAAAAACAATAAATAAAGTGAGCTTTAGGGCAGAGAAGATTCTAGGGCCTTGAGGGGACACATGCTTACACATTATAGTTATTAGACAGCTTTGGAGACAATACTCCATCTGGAAGGCGGGAGTCAGGTAAGGACTAAGGAAGGTTTTCAGTCTGTTAAATTTTTATATTTAATGTTTACATCAAGAATATTTTTCAAGCGGAGAAACACTATAAAAAGAGCAACAGCGAAGAGCGCTGCTCCGGCGGGGTCTGCGCCCTCCCTGCACGGACGGCGGTCGCGTGCGGCGAGCACTCCGGGGCAGGTCGGCCCTCGCTCCGCTGTCGGTTCCTGTCTGCGGACAGCTGAGCGAGGTGAACAGGGCAGCGCTGCGCTCGCGCGGCTGTGTTCGCTCCTCCCACCTGTAGAAGAGGGGTCCAGTGCCGTCCCACCGGCCGGGCATCCCTGCCAATCGCTGATTGTTCCACCGCAGGCGAAGTCACGGACTCCAGCCAGCGCGCGTGGCTGGGCTGCAATTTCGGGTTTAATCAGGTGTTAGCCAGTGACTGGCGCCGCTGCCGGTGTCAGCCCTGCCCAGAGATGGCCAGTCCCAACCCCGCGCGGCCCCGGGGCGCCGAGGACTCCCTCTGGGCTCGCACCCACCGCAAGGCCTGCGCCTCCTTTTTGCCCTGGCTGTTCCACCCCTAGACTTGCCATCACCGAGAGCCCCTAAGTCTGCTTTTCATGTCACTTCCTGCTGTTGCTTCCAACATTTCTTTAAGAAAACTCCTCATTATTTTGCTAGCTAGCCAGAATAGTCGTTTCAATCCGTCCCAGTAAGTACACAAATGACTGCTAGTAGGTTGAAGGGTTACTCCTTTCTGGGGAGCCCACGCACAGAGCTATATCAAACAAATCAATTATTTAAGATATTATTAAAGCAAATGCATTAATCTCTCCCGAACAACGCTGCAGTCACTGATCTCATGTCAGGACTCCTGTGGGCTGGGAGGAGGTAGTGGGAGAAAGGACGAAAAACACCTTTAAAATCCTCGAGTCACAGGTGGGCTTTGTATTGCAAGCTTCTCTCAGTGTGGGCCATGGATCCTCTAAATATGCATACGAGGCTAACTTTTAAAAATAAATATGTACGGGCCGGGGAGATGACTCAGTAGAATAAGCAAGCACAAGGGCCTGAGTTCAATCTCTGGTTCAAAAAAAAAAAGTAAGAAATAGACATTTTTTTCTTTTTTTGGTCTATGAATTTTGACCCTGTATACAAGTATGTCCCTGTCACCAGCACCAGGCCACAAGACACTAACACCCACCGAAATCTCTAACACCCAGCTTCCCCTCTGACATCTGTCCATCTTCCATGTGGTGCTACTGCAGAGTGTCTGTCTTTCTGAGAAAAGCACCCAGTGACTGATAGAAGGTGAAGCCTTTGGAGACTAGCTCCTTTATTCAGCACCATCCACACGGTGGTATCTACAATGTCTTCTTTTCTATTGTCCAATCACAGCCATTGCATTTAGACACCTGTTGGAAACACCTGGGTGGCTTCCAGTTGCTGGTGATTAGGAACCGAGCTGTAAATATTTGCCTCTGTGTTTCTAGGGTAAATATCCAGGAGTGATGTAGTCAGGGATCATAAGGGAATAGGTTTAATACAGGACATATAATTTATAGGATTATTTTATAATATTCACCCAACATGTGAACTGCAGAGAGTGCGAGAGATCTGTCCATACAATAGAGACCCAAAGAATCTACCCGAGGGCCTGGATCCCACAGCAATGCCCTGTGTGGGTCCAGCTGACGAGCTACCGCCCACAGCTGTCTCATACAAGTTTGTACCAAGCATCTGCACTGGGAAGGCCTGAAGACCAGTGGTGGAAGCTAGAAAGTCTGGGTCAGTGGATGGAGAATCGGTGACAGCAGGCTGCAGGATGTGCACTGGAGCTAGGAGGCAACACTCAAGGTAAGGACCGGAGCTCTGCCGAAGAGAATACAGCCATTCTGAGTGACTGTGAGGACCCAAACTTTTCCGGCAATGAGAACAGCTGAGTTTGTATCAGGAGAACTAGTGTCACAAGCTTCCCCAGGATAATCCACAGTGTACCAGCTTCCCCTGCAGCTCTCCTGTAATGATGTTGGCGAGGATCCTTGGGGTGGGTTGGGAGGCTTCCACACCCAGCACCACGTGGAGTCACTTCAGCTGGGTATCACAGTGCCTGTTAACCCATCACAAGTGGGATTGCTGGGGCCTATGTTAAATGCATGCCTAATTTTTTAAGAAATTGGATCATTATAAATGGCATTGTACTTTGAAATGTTGGTTTTCAATTGTTCACTGCTAGTAACTGCAGTTGTTCGTATCTGTTTCTCAGCAGTAGTGTTGGGTGTTTACTTAGTATTTGTCAGTCTTGAATAACTCACTTAGAAGGTTTGGATTCATTTATTTTTCAGTTCTTTGGAAGTTTTTGCAGGGCACCTATTCTTTGCCAGTACTGGGGATTTATTTTTGACTTTTCAATCTCCAGGCCTTGTATTGAATACCATCTTAGCTGAGGTTCTGTGGTTTTGTTTCTACTGCTTGCAAATGCTGTTTATCAGATATTCCCTTCTACTTTTTCTGCTCGCTAAGAGAACATTTTCTTTCCATCCACTGTAAATAAACGTGAAGTTTTTTGAAGAACTTTTCCTCCTTCAGCTGATATGACTCTGGTGGTTCTGTACACTGTAAATATGGCGCCTTCCGTTGACTCACTTCCAAAGAGTAACCCAAGCTTGGACTCCGTGCGTAAACCCATGTGGCTGTGGTTCCTCCACATTTGGTGGGCATCTGCTCTGTTCCCTTGTTCCCAGGGTATGCTGCAGCTTTCTTTGCTTGTACTGGCTTTGGGGTAGAGCATCAGCCGATTGGATGGGTTCCAGGCCCGGCTGTTCCTAAGAGGCCTCTGTGTACTGTGTTGCTGCCCGGCGCACAGACGTGTGTGTTTCCTAAAAGAATCTGAGACAGAACCTCTGGTCAGCATGTAGCCTGCCTGTCCTCCTGGAAAGACACTGCACTTGTGGCCCTGCACACTGCTACGGAAGCTGAGAAACTCCTCAGCAGGAGGGGATGATGCCCTCCAGTTTCAGCTCCCTCCCCTTCTGGGGCAGGCACATGCCTGAAGCAGAGCAATCACCTTTCACCAGAGGGATGAGTGCCTTCCTCTAAAGCTGAGGCAGGGAAGTTCTGGGCTAAAGATGGTTGGTCTGGGGCTGTTGATCCTAGCTTGTCGCGGCCCAGCTTACCTTTGCTTCCACTGTAGCCTGGGATTCTGCTCTGGCCTTGCAGAATCACCCAAAGGGCACTCGAGGGCCATTTCATGGCAGCCATTTCTCCAGTGAAGGCTCCAGTGCTATGTGACAGGCTCAGGGTGTAGCCACCTTGGTAGATGGCTAAGGGCCCAGGGATACTCCTCTGGGGCGGGCTTTGCTCACAGGGCTGGGCTGGGAGCCTTGAGCCTTCTCTGCCGTACACTGAGCAATAATCCATCCTAGTTCCTTGGGCCAGCGTGCATATGTGCATGTCAGTGACATGTTGTGGCTTGCTTGGATACTCATTGGTCTCACTGGAAATAGTTGTTTAGTAAAATTTGTGGCCTTAAGCGTAAGTCCTGGCTGAGATCTCTTCGTCTGGTAAAGCTATTCAGGCCAGTGGCCAAAGGGACCAAGCAGACAGACAGGTGCCCTGATGTCCTCATAGCCACCATGGTGCCACTGCAGGGACAGACATGAGTCAGGGCATGGATGGCCACTGTGTCACACTGTGGGGAATGGTGACATGGTATTGCTATCTGAACGGTGCCCTCTGGGGAGGGCTGGCAGCCTCCGCAGACTCAGACTCACCTCTGTATCCAGATGTTCACGTGACTTCTAGACACTGTCTCAGAGGTCCTGAGAAACCAGCAGAGAGTGGCGCTAGGGATATCTGGGAAGGGCCCTGGTGTCTGGAAATCTGCTGCCAATGTCTTCAAGATCTCCAGGCTTCGAGAGAAGTTTCTGCAATTCACAGTTTCTAAAAGTTTGTTTCTTTCACATTCTGTATGTTTCCTTACAGGTTTTAGAAATGTGGACCCCATTGGTAAACCCAGGAATTCCTCTGTTCCCGGCGCAATGGGCTTTATTTTTTTCCTCCTGAAAGACTGGATTTAATTGTACTTGATCAGAGGTAAGGGGATTAAAGAATTTAATGAATCACAGAAGTATTCTATTAAGGGATAGAGATCATTTTCATAAAACATGATTAATTTTTATGAATTAGGTCCAAAGAGCTTAAGTAAAATATGGCTAATATTTCATAAGTATTCACTGCCTCTTTGCTAGCATCAGTCTCTGGTGTGTAATATTTAGGTAACAATTACCATAAAGTAGACGTCTTCTGAGGGCAGTTACGTGTTGTCAGTGCTTCTCTGGTGGGGGGGGGAGGCAGACAGCGTGTGTGAAAGAGTACGTGTCCCACCTGATGCATGTGAGTCTGGAGGTAACGCAGGCAGCACGCGGATGGACAGACGGACATGCAGAAAGCACCACACACCGATCGATCGCACCTGCCAGCCTGCTTAGGCGTGAGGGCCAGTGCCACACAGCAGGCGACGTGATCGAAAATAGTGAGTGCTTTGACTCTAAACATTTATAATAGTAAAGGACACATTGCCATCCCTTCAAGATACTACCAGTCCTCCCCTGCCCCTCACTTCAAACACACTGCTCCCATGGTCTCCCCACTTTCTGAAGCCGCTCTGGAGGTCCTCCTTCCTGTCTTCAGTTGGCTGCCTTGATCTCCTGAAGAGATTCAGAACATTTTCTTTGCATAGTTATTTTGATTTAGAGGAAGAGCCAGAAGCAGCCCAGTGCCAGCTCTGGTGAGGGTGGTAAATGTGGACAGGCCAGTGCCAGCTCTGGTGATGCAGGTGAATGTGGGCACATGACCATGTTTCTCTCTGACAGAAATGGCTGTGTTTAATCAATGAGGGCAATCAAAAATGTGGTCAATGATTAAATTTTCAAAATTACAGTATAAGATGCACTACCACTGACCCTCTTCAAAATGCCCGGGACCCCCTCACTTGAAACCCTCTCCTTGTCATTCTTGGCGATGAGTCTTTTACTGTAATCACTGTTTCGTCAAAGAAACCCACATTTTTCAGATGGTTCCAGGTGTATCAGGTGGGACCCAAGCAAAGCCAGGGATGTACAATGTGTTTCTGAACGCTGGTGTGACACAGGGGCCGATGGGAGGATTCCGATTCCACAGTCACTGACTGACAGGTTGGGGCTGTTGCTCAGAACCATAGAAGAAAAGACTTCCTGGGTGGGTGTGGTCTCCCTGACGCGGCTGAGCTTTGCCAGCTTGCGGCTTGCGGGGCAGACTTCCCTTGTTTTTACATTGTTTCCCATTGTGGATGATGCACCCCTTCTCCATCCCAGGGCTGCAACCCCAACTCCACACCCTCCTCATTGGACCAGGTTGTGCTCACTGGGCAGGAAGAGGGGTGTGGTTTCCTGAGGAAGGGATCTGTCCTGTCATTGGCCTTGTCTACCCGATGCCATGGTAAACACCTTCTGACACCATGGTAAATGCCCTCTGACATCACAGTAAACTTCACTGACAGCATAGCAAACTTAATTTGCTGCTGTAATGTACCCTTCTGATGTCAAAACAAACCCTCTTGACACCTCTCTCTGTCATCATACTGAACCCCTTTGATGTCACAGCTTGTCATCACAATAAACTCAACCCAACGTCATGATAAATTCCCTTTGATGCTGCTATAAACTTCCTCTGACACCATAGGAAACTCAATCTGACATTGTGATGAACCCCTCTAACATCACGGTGAACCCCTCTGACATCATAGCGTGTTTCCTCTGACATCCCAGAAAACTCCTTCCGCTGACTCTGCTGTGGGTCTTATGCTTAGGCAGTCACTTTTGAGGCTGCCTGGCCCTGCACAGACAGCCCTGGTCATATTTAGGACTCTGGGACACCTTTCTTTGTTCATGGGTTCCTCCCAGCTCATGATGGGACCATCCTCTGCTCCACACTTCTCTTCTGCCCATGTCTGCATGGGGCAGGGCACCGCCCTCTGCTGCTCCTCACACCACCTGTGGTACAGTTGGGGATTAACTTGAATAATAAACAAGGAGAGCGTTAAGGAGACAGGACACCCTAGAAACTATTAGTCACACTGTCTTTGTCCTCTCCCAAATAAAAATAGCTTTGTGTGTAGCTGTGCTGCTTGCGCTTCTTTGAAGCCATTCCCACGGGAGTGAGGCATTGGGGGACCAGGCTCACAGTCGTGTGTGTGTGTGTGTGTGTGTGTGGCCTGAGGCTGCGGGCTAAGAGCATCTCTCTTGCTCCCTGCTGTCAGACCCTTAATTTATGGCCTGTGTGCACAGAAAATGGTTCTGTTGGCCTTCACCACATCTTCTTTCCTGGGACTTAGTTTATCTCTAGCTGTTGTCTACAGCTAGCGTGTTTGACAGTCTATGTCAGAGCCATGGTTTGTGCCTAGGTGCACCCTCCCCCAGTCTCATGCAGTCACGGGGCAGCATCTAGAGTTTGTGCTTAATTCATGATCCGATGCTGGGATTCTGGGCGTGAGTGCCGCGCCCACGCTGGGCAGGCAGCCTGGAGGCAGCCTAAGGCCGGGAAAGGGGCTTGCTCTCTGCCGCGCCTCCCTTTTTGCTCTTATGGTTTCGTTGTTCTCTGCCATCATGAACGGCTGCCCTCTTCCATGTGCCACCCTGCCTTGGAGCCAGCTAATTATGGGCTGAAACCCCCACAAACTGTGAGCTAAATAAACCTTTCCTTCCCTCATTTTGGGTGTTGGGTATTTTATGCCAGCAATGAGAGAAGAGTATCCAAGACAGTTAGCTTTTTGTTCTACCATAAAAATGCTACTGGCCGAGTGACCTCAGTGACAGAAATGTTGGCTGGGACAGCACATCCCTAACCAAGCTGGGAGGAGGGCTGGCTCCTCCTCAGGCCTCTTCTGCCTAACCGAGTGACTTCTGTGTATGTGAATCCTCGGAATCTTCTCATAAGAGCTCCAGGCCCAGGGGATTAGGACGGCGATGTGAAGGCCTCATTTTGACCTCCTTAAAAGCCTTGTACTTGAAAGGCCACAGGGCTCAAGGAGATGGGGGCCACATGAACTCGGGGGGCACGTGGATCAGTCTGTAAACTCGGCTGCTGGCCAGGCTGGGTGAGGCCATGCTGCAGTAACAAGCAGGACCCAACGTCACTGCTGTCCGTAGAGCTGCCTCCCACGGGCCACACAGGCCCCCGGCTCCTCTGAGGAGGCAGCCCACGCCCCTGCACTGTGCTGGAGACAAGAGGAAGGCTAAGCGTTCACTGTTGTTTGAGCTGTGGCCATTGGCACCCTGTCCTGGGCTGAGGCTGGCTTGTGACCCCGCCCACTCACAGAACGGGAAGGCCCCTGAGTGTCCTGAAGACACGTGGAAGGGGATTTCCTTTAGGACGGCCGTGCCTTCCCACATGAAAGAGGCGGCCCATCAGTCCCTCCCTGGACACGGAGACGTGAGCAGTGTACTATGAATCCACTTACAAATACGTGGTGTGTAGCACTCAAGTTTGAAAGGAATTACTTCATTTATTCCTTACAACAACTGTATGATGAGAAAGAACAGCCTTCCAAATGTTGGCGTAACTTAGGGGGAAGCAAGGGAGTCAGAGCCTCTGATTCATGGGGAGCCAGGAGTCCAGGGATTTTGAGATGGACATGGCTACTCAGGCCCGGGAAGGGGGTGTAGGGAGGGCTGGAGTGGGGTTGCTGGGGCCTTGGTGGCAGAGGACCCGATGGCCCACGAGGAGCTCCAGCGTGGGGTGTGCAGGCAGCCTTCAGCTGGCCTCCAGCACCGTGTCTTTCTCCCTGTGCCTGGCAGCCACCACCCGTTTCACCTGATCTTCAGCCAGAGGCTTTCCTGCTGTGGAGAAGATCACGGCCTTAGCTTGGTGGATGCAGAGGGCCACGGCAGCCACGTCGCCCAGGAGAGCCACGCCCGAGATCAATGCATTAACTTTCAACTGAGGAAGACAAAGGGATGAAGGCAAAATAATAGCTAGCTCTTTGCCGAGAGAGTGGGGGACCCGGGGCTTGGGTTTAACCTTTGCTTTCTGGGGCTGCGGCATGCAGGCTGGGGCCAATACGCCCTGCTGGGCCTCTGGTTGTACCAGTGAATATAATGACTTCTCTAACTTGGCCTTGGTGATGAAAATAGTTCATCTGTCTAGCAAAACTTCTTTTTGCCTGAGATGGATAAAATCTGTTCATAGATTTTGTCTTCACAGTGTCCTAGTCTGTTTGTTGGTGCTGTCGCAGAATGCCAGACAATGGGTAAGGCATAAAGAACATAAAGTTATTTCTTGCAGTGCAGAAGGCTCGGACATCTGAGACCAAGGAGCCCGCGTCCAGGGAGGGCTTCTGGCTGCGTGGATCGCGCCAAGGTGGCAGGGGGAGGAGCCAAGAAGAGGCCAGCTCCGCCTTTCATAGCAAAGCCACTCCCCTGATAAGGGGGTCAGTCCTGCCCCTTTCCCTATGGCCGTTGCCTCTCCTGAGCCCACCTCCCCACCAC
The DNA here is from genome assembly GCF_000260255.1 of Octodon degus. NCBI lineage: Eukaryota > Metazoa > Chordata > Mammalia > Rodentia > Octodontidae > Octodon > Octodon degus. Next base: position 5,364,940 of record NW_004524615.1, read on the forward strand.
GGTTGCCATGGGGATTAGTGTCCCTGCAAAACACATTCAAACCACAGCCACAGAGAGACTTACTTGGCCGTGGGTCTTCTCTGGTCTTGTCACTCAGTTTTCTTGAGCTTAGCTAGGGCGATGTCAACTGCCTTGATTCGCTCAAGGCATGCCCAGCCTTGCTGGGGTGCAGCCACTCTCAATCCAGCGGCTGCTGTGCTTTGTCATAAAGAAACAGTTCCCGTCACTAGTAGAATGCAGTTTCAGGTAAGCTCATTACAAGAAAGCAGATCGGAGGCTCTGGATCAGTCTCTCTCTCTCTCTCTCTCTCTCTCTCTCTCTCTCTCTCT
>NW_004524615.1:5365368-5374103 GCF_000260255.1 Octodon degus
CCCCTACCCCCTAGTCCAAGCTGCACGTGGCAGCCACCGAGCTCCCAGTAACCTGCGTATCCTGTTCATGTTCATGTTAGTGTCAACCTGGACGGGGCGAGATGCACTGGTGAAGGGTAACGATAGATTGCTGTGGGAGAAGTGGCTAATAATCTGTCATCGAGTGGGAGAGAGGTTGAGAGTGTTCTTGGTAAGGTTGCGTTCACAAAGCAATAAGCTGTCGGAGTGGGACTGATTTAGGAGGGCCGGCGGAAAGAAAGGAGCTCGTTTTGTTGGGACCGGTCTGAAGTGGCTTTGCCTTTTATAGACCATAGAAATAAAATGTTGAGGGATCTGAATTATTTATCTCACCGTCAATAACAATGAGTTTATGGTAAAGAAAAAGGATTTGCTGTCGATCTCCTGCCAGAATGGTGTGGACTGCAGTGTGCTCAGCCACAGCAGCATGCTTCCACGGAGCCACGTGGAGACACTGTCAGCGACGTTCTACGCCATCAGCGCACTTAAAAAAGCTTTATGTTTAGGGCATTTTGGGCTCGCAGAAAAACTGAGTAGTCTGCACGGGGCTCCCACACCTTCCCTGCCCTCTCCTCACCACAGCCACCCAGGATCTTGCTTGAGTACAGCTGCTGGTCATAGCTGAGGACTGACACGGAGCATTGTCACGTAGTGGATATCGGTGTGCATTCTGTGTTACACACTCTCCAGGGATTTTGGCAAATGTGTAGCACCATGTATCCAAGATTACTGCAGAATAATTCCTTTGTCCTAGGTCCCTGAACTCTGAGAAAGCCCCCTTTATTTTTGTCTCTATACTTTTAGCTCTGTCCTGAATGTCATGTATTTGTAGCTCTGCAGTGTGGATTCTTTGCAGATTATTACTTGGAGCTCTGAAACAGTCACTGAAAGTTTCCCTGCATCTTTCTGTGGCTTGAGAGCTCTGTTTTCTTCTTCTTCTTCTTCTTCTTCTTCTTCTTCTTCTTCTTCTTCTTCTTCTTCTTCTTCTTCTTCTTCTTCTTCTTCTTCTTCTTCTTCTTTTTGTTACTGAACAACGTTCTGTTGTATACACACGGTAGCTAGTCTACCCATCCATCGGCCGCAGGGCAGCCCTCGCAGCTCCCTGTGTTTTGGCAACTCTGGATAAAGCTGCTGGAAACGTGTGCACTCAGGTTGTGTGAGGATCTACACTCTCCAACTGTTTGGGTAAGTGTGAAAGGGACAAAGGGCAGGTTGTTTGCTAAGAGTATGCTTAATTTTGTAAATATTCTGCCACAGTGAAGTGCAAGAGGGCTACTGATTTTTTTGTGTGTGCACCTTTTATTTATGTACGTACATACAGCCAGGTCCGAATTTCTTTGCTGCTTAGGAGCCTGGCAACATTTATGAGTTGCCCACAAGTTCTTGCACTCAATTCCTGCTTCCTCAGAGGGAAATAATAAAAATGCAGTTTTTATTTTAATTTTAAAAATAAGAGGTACAGTTAATTTTTTGTACCTATTAATTTAAGATTATAAGATACCATTTCAAAAATGCTTTGCAGAATCCTGGCCGCACTTTCTGCCTCCCTGTCCTAATCCATCAGAATTAAGGGATAATCATGACAATACAGTTTTCCAGGTTCACTTTTTTGTGTTTAGTAAGATTGGCAAAACGAACCTTGCTGGGTTGCAGGTTGGTACCTCAGAATGTCTAGACTTCAGGGCTCCAGCTGCGTCTTTGGTGCTTTATCAATTAAACTCCCTGGCTTTCCAAAAGGGAAGCTATCAAAGGTAGGTATGTCTCTGAATGCCGGACTCCAGATCAGAGGGAAGTTCCATTTCACGGAGATAAAGCCTTATCAGGTGGAGAGAAACACAGAAGCCAGGAAATTGGGGTGAGGAGATTAGCTGCCGCCCAGAGGCCACCCTGGCTCTAGCCCAGACTGTGGAGCTGGGTTGCTGGATGTGACTCTGTGTCTCTGGATGCTCTGGGTCCTGGGTGGTTGCTCCTGCTCCTCTGCCCTAGGTGGCCTGGAACGTGCCCCAGGGAGGCAGCGGGCACATCCCACCCAGTTGGTCAGGGGAGGGTGAGCCGGGTGACTCTTTTGAAGGAAGTTCTGGCTTGATGGGGATTACCTGCAAAGAACAGTGAGCTGCTTATTTAACAGAGAAAAAAATGCTCAAAAAAATAAGAATATGAGCTTTATATCATTCCGACTTGATGAACTATGTCAGTGAAAGGGCAGCAGAATGAAAAGGCACAGCCACAGATCTGGGCTTTCAGGAGTCTTAATCCCAGAGACAACCAGAGGACCCCTGAGAATCAGGATGAGTCTGCAAGAGCCATTGCGGCCAGCAGGTGCAGTGAGGCATGCCCAAAACCCTAGCACTCAGGAGGCTGAGGCGGGAAGATCTCCACAAGCTCAAGGCTGTAATGAGGTACTGTCCCAAAAAAACCAACCAACCAACCAACCCAGTAATAAATAAAGCATCCCAGAATAACTTTGACTCTTGGGATGTGGAGCTGGGAATTCCTCCACTTATTGCTAAGTCTTCTCTTTCTGAGACTCAGAAGTGACCCATCCAGCATGTTCTTAGAGCTTCGGTGCAAGAGGCCCCAAGGTGTCCCTCCAGCTGTGAGGCCAGGGCGGTGGGCAGTGCTGGATCTCTGTGGCCTCATTCACCGTAACTGCTGGCTTTACGGGTTGGCCGGAGGTCAGACCCAACACCTTTTCCTAGGTCAGCTCCAAAGCTAGTAGAAGAATCCATGAAGATTTTCTAAAAACTGTGTTTGGAAGCAGATCGGAGACAGAGGGCGGGATCATCTCCCCAGGGGGCTGGGAAGGGTCCCTGGGAATTAATGTGCACCTCAGCGCTTTGCTCTGTGTCCCAGGAGGGAGCGAAGCCGTGCGAGGTCTTGGTCAGGGTTCTGGTGTACCTGGAAATCTCAGTCCCCCCAAATTGTCTTTGATAGACTTTCCAGGCAGCCCGAGTAGCTTAGAGAGGAGACGATCCAGCAATACGTGTTCCAGGTGGCAGCTCTAGCCTGGAAGCCCGTGAGGTGGGGCTCAGACACCCTCTGGGCAGAGGGAGGCCTCCTAGGTGCCCGCTGTCCCTAGATGTAAAGGGCACTGCCTCTGCCCGCGCTGGGAGAGCTCATTTCCATATGTAGAGCATAATCGCACCTTATGCTTTCTTCTGCCTGTTAACTGTCACCCCATGTACTTTTAGAAGTCTATAATCTACAGTAGACAGAAGGTGAGGCCGGAAATCTTACGCTGGCAACATCTGAATGCCCTCCACCACGTATGGAATGTTAATTAAAAGATACCTCGTTTTGCTTATTTTAATTGGCAATCAAAGCTTAATCCCTCCCCCCATACACACACAAATGTGATTGATGCAAACTACTTTTGCATGTGGCTGTCCTGCTCCTGGGCCCCGGAGGCTTCTGGTGGAGATATCAGTCTCCCTGTGGGAGGTGGCCGGCGGAGTGTCCCTGCGCAAGCCGCAGGGAGCGGGTGGACGTGCATGCGGGCTGGACCTTTCAGGCTCGGGCTTGCGACCTGCAAGGGACATGGAGCTAGAGCAGAAAATTGTGCGCCGCTGCGGAAACAAAGGCAGAGAGACAAAGGCAAAGGCCGACGGGGCTGGCTGGGGGACCACGTGGCGGCTGGGCCTCCGCGCTCACTCCGGGTGGCTCCCTTCTGTCTGAGTCACCGCACCGGCCGGGTGCTGACTAAGCCAGGGCTGTGGGAACCTGATTTCGCTGTCTGGCCAGCCCTTCCCAGGTAGCGCGGCTCCCGGGGAGCGCTTCCTGTGTCCCGCGCCCCGCTGCGCCGGGAATTTCACAGAGGCCCCTCCAGCCCGCAGATAAGCGCATCCGTGTGTGTTGGCAGCGCGTCGGGCCGCGGGAGGGGGCGCAGAGCGCCGCCAGCGCTGTTTTGACAAACGGCGCAGTGTTTTTCTGCCTGCGCTCGGGCAGCGCAGGTGAAGCACTGTGCGGCTGGTATCTTGGCTGGCCACCCGCTCTCAGGCTCTCAGGGAGGGGCAGGCCACCCCGGCCAGTGTTCCCGCAAGCTGAGAAAACAAATCGGGCAGATTAGCTGGACCGGCCCAGCGCCGGCCTCATCTGGACCTCAGACCTTTCCCATTTGGTCCTTTAGAATGGAGTGCAGGGCTGCTGAGGTGGTTTCCTGCCCAGCCCCTCCCCCGCCCTTCCCCCTCCCCTCCCCCTCCCCCTCCTCTCCCCCCCTCCTTCTTGTATTTTAGGGAAGGGTCTACAGGGTGCTTACGGTCTTGCTACTAGATCGGACTTATAGTGATCCACCTGTTTACAGCCTCCCAAGAGCTGGGATTACAGGTGCATGCCACCACTCCCAGTCTCAACTGCTGTCTCAATGTGCTCGCCCCAGGGATCGAATCCCTGGCCTGTGTACCTGTTTGCAGGCTTTTTAATCCGATGAGCTATTTGGCCAGCCCTCGTTTCTTCTTCCTAAATGAAAGCACGGAGGCAGGAGAAGCTCAAGCCCAGGCGGGGCAATTTAGGGACTGAACTCAGCAAGATCCGTCTCCAAGCAAAACTTGAGAATCTGTGTCACTTCTAGGGAAGTGGATGCCCCTGGAGAGCGTGATGGGCCATGAAGTAAGTCAGGGTCACGTGTTGTGGTGTGATAGCTCGTACACGGGCAGGCGACCCAAAGCGTAAATACATTAAGGAGCAAAAGAAGAGCTACACAATGCAGACAGGGAAGTAGCTGTTTGGCAAACCAGAGATCGGGGGGGGGGATCAGAAGGAATTAAGGTGAGCTTTCGTGAATTAAGATACACACGCAGACTCCCCACCATGGATGCAATCCTGTACTGCAGACGTAGACTAATAGAAATAAAATTAGAAATAAGAGCTGGAACTGTAGCTCGGTGCAAAGGCCATGCCTAGGTTCAGTCTCCAGTACTGAAGAATAAGGTGACTTTCTTTATCTGGGATTTAGCTCAGTGGCAAGCATGAGGTCCAAAGTTCAGTTCCCTCACCCCCCCATTGAAAGCAAAGCCTGTTCGCCCAAGGAACCCTAACGAATGGAGAGGAACGGCCGGAGGGCGGTGCGCTCACACCTGTGCACCTGGGTTATCTCACCAGGCAGAGAGGGGTCTACATGGCTTGTGTCACTCTGCTGACACTACACCTCCGGTGACTTAGGCCTGGCAGATAAGAATCAATCTGCCCTGGGGCCATCTCAGGGAGGGCTCTTCCAAGTGACTGGGCTCACTCAAAGTCTCTGTCTGCTTCTGGCTTGAAGCTAGAGCCGATCAGGGTTAAAGAGAACTTAGGTCCTGTTCTAGGTGAAACCGGAGGAGTGAATTAAACAGCATGACTCCGCCCTTCTTTAATTAGAGGACCCAGAGATGATGTTTCTTTCAGAAAGGAAACATCAAGGCTCAGGCTTGCAAGCTCAATTCCTTGAGCATTTCCAAGCTGTAGTACATTGTAGGACTTGTCATTTGCTCTTAAATATCAGAGCCTGGGATCAGCCCTTCGTCTCAGGCTGTCCTTTGGTGCGTGGGGAGGGGCCGGGCTGGCGGCTGTGCTGGGATCAGAGGGCTCTCAATGACTAACGCTCTTGGAATCCCACTGAAACATTCATTCTGTCTTTGTTGCTGTGAACCTTGCGTTCTTTTCGTGGAGTGTAACAATACAGCTAACATATCTAACGTATGGTTCTGATGAAAGGGTCTTGGCCATAGTATCTTAATAATAAGAAATAATAATAATGAAATGATTAAATAGACCACTAAACAAGGCTGCCGTAGATACTTGGTAACTTGTGCATTGCACATGGAAAAGAACCCTGTTTTCACTTTACTATTCAAACAAGTTCAAAAACAATAGTGTCCGTGTGTTTGTGTCAGTTCTACAGGCTAATTTTCTTGAAATCGTGTGAAAGCAGTAAAAGAAAATGTCTCCCACGTTCACATAGCAAGTGTTTACTTAAACTCCGAGGAAACGTTACACCTTTAGGGAACTTTAAAAATGTCTGAAGAAATAAACTAACTTTAAAAAAAATTTCAATTTATTGAAAATTACCTAATTGATTGATATTAATAGAATCACATGTTGAAACCCTCTGTATTATTTGAAAAAACAATCTTTTGTAAAAGAAAGACATCAGTGGATCTAGAACATTTTAGACTGATAAACAAGGTGTACGCAGTAAACATTTGTGTCAGTTTCCCAGAGCTGGGGTCCGACTCCCAGAACCACCAGTGGCGGGGCGGGGGTGATGCGGGTGCAGCTGCAGAAGCAGCACGTGCTGCTGCCAACCCTGAGCCCTTCAGGAGTGCCAGATTTCTCTCTCGCTGCTTGGCTTTTATTTTATTTGTTTGTGCCCATTTTAATTGGAAAATAATATGATGATACAACTAATTTTACCTGGCAGGCTCCACTCCTACTCTGAAGCTGGCATTTGTGAAAAGTGGGACTGGGTTTTTCTTTTTTCTCGAAAAACAATTTTGAAAGCCTACAAACCATTTCGCTCTTTCATTATTTACTATGTGTAGTTAAAGTATCTTAGGTGGTTAAAAGTTTCGAGAATATTTGATTTTCAGGTTAAAATTTTCATCTCTTACAAAGCTATAAGGACTTTGAAATGAAAATAAAGTATGGTTCTTTCTCTTTCTACTTTTATATTTCTCTATTTCTTTGGCAACCAACCTTTAATTTTAAGTAGTTTAAAGTCAGTCACCTTTTAGCTCCGCGGGGTTCGCACGGCGACAGAGGGAGGACTCTGCCAACATCAAGCGTTCCATCGACTTCTCTTTGCTGTTACACTTGGTATAGTGAAGGTACTTCTTAAAAAACTTGTGTAAAAACTCCTACATTAGACTCAAATTTGAACTAAATGGTGCCATCAATATTATATTTTTTTTCTTTGCTTTTTGAGACAGAGTCATGCTACGCAGTTCAGGCTGGCTTGAGCTCATTTTGTAGCCTAGGCTGGTCTTGAACTTGCAGCGGTCTTCCTGCCTCAGCCTTCAGAGTGCTGGGGTTAGAGGTGTGTGCCACCACGCCCAGTGCATCCATTTTATCTTAATGGAACTGATCTAATTTATTATTTTATCAAATTCTATGTTATATCACACAATTTTGATTTCTCCTTAGCATATCCCTGTACAATTTCAAGAATCTAGACCAGAGTGTGGAAACAAAGACCCGAAATCCTCGTATTTCCCTTTACAAACATCATGGGCTCTGTGAATTAATCATGCCCCGTTCACACAAAGTTAGCCATGTATAAATCAAAACAGAAGGGCAACAGTGACATGCATACCACACATGTGGGAACAAATTAACTTTGGTGCCTAGTGTTTTATCAGACACAGCTCAGCCTCTTTGCTGATGTGGATAACGCCAATGCCTTCGCATCTGATAAATGGACAGAACACCTGTGAAGTCCATTCAGCGTGGACAGCACACCTCACAACAGAAGCCAGAGATCGCCTGCCACCAGGCCAGCTTTCCTGGGCAGCTTCTCTGCGAGCTTTAATTGCCTGTCAGTAAGAAGACACAAAACACTGACTTGTTAAAATCTAGACCCATGGGCTGAGGTGTCCTTCCGAGGCAGGGCTTTTCTTGGCCTGCAGGAGGCCCGAGAGCCACCTCCAGGACCCCTGGCCCCCACAGAACAAAGTCTAGGTATGGCCTTTCTTAAGCCACTAATTAGATAATGCCTTCCATTGACTGCAGGATCTGGAATCCCACATTTTTGACACGAGTCACTTAATGACTCTTGTTTTTCTCATTTCTTAAGGGTGAAGTTCAGGTGCAACAAAGCAAGGGGACGTTTGCAGTCCTCTGGCAATCTTCTTGCTGAAATGCAAGACGCTGCGAAGACGGAGCTGGAATTGAGATTCTTGGACAGCCGAGTATTTTCGTTGGCCTGTTTCATGGCTCGCGCTCCTGGTCTGCCTGGCTGTAGTTAGCACTGGGCTTGGTTTTTATGGTCAACAACTAACCTTGCTTGGATTTAAGTGGCTTTGATTGGAGCAGTTATCATGCATATTTCTATAGAATGCTCATAATTGCCTATTTTCCTTGGCAGAAGCTAGGCAGCATCTGAACACATTACATACTGAATGCTCTTTTTGTGTGCATGTGTGTGTGAAATTTAATTAGCTATTTTAAAATATATTCATCGTGCCTACAACGATTTTACAAAATAACTTCTTACCTTGGGGCTAGGATAAAATCTCTGGTTATTAATTAGGGTTATTTTATGCAATAAGACTGCTGAATTATGTTACATTTCACCTGTTCATAGAACCACCTGAAAGAAGCTGACTGCCCATGTCATTGTCTTTATATAGAATAAATAAGGCCCGGGGCACGTGTGCAGACTAATTGTCTTATCTGATAGTAATGACATGCTAATGACATTGGAACAGAGCAGACCTCTAAGACACTAACCTTTTTGCATTCCGAGTTGACTTTCCCCCTGAATTAAATTAAAATAGCAGCTATGTGATGAAAGTGGTCAGGTGGGCCCGCCGGGAGCATCACCATCTGCGGCTACCTTCGTTCACACGTCAATAATGCTATGGAAGTTGAGCAGACTATTTTTTGTTTGGTTTGCTTCATTTATATTATTTTCCTATAAATGTGAAAGTTATGAATCCTATAAATGTGAAGGTTATGAGCACCAGAACAAAGGCCTCAGGGTTTTAGTGAGGTCACAATAGCTATTAGTGTACCTGTCACACAAC
>NW_004524615.1:5376503-5383229 GCF_000260255.1 Octodon degus
AAAAAAAAGAAAAGAAAAGAAAAAAATATTCCAAGTTTCAGGAAACAGCACCCCATAGAAGCTGCTAAGAACATACAAGTTGATATTTTGATTATTTCCCTATGAAATTGATCATAAAAGTCATGTCCACATCATAACCAGATTCACCGAACTTTGACTGGAAAGCAGTCTTTCCTGATCACAGGCCAATAGTGCTTTATCTGGGAAGAACAGTAAGTCCTTTCACCTATTCCTTTACAATATTTAGGTTTCTTTATCTCAATAAAATCAGTGCAGTTTTGGTGAAGTGGGGTAGTGTTAAGAAGTGCTGTGTGGAGGAAGATGTGGCTTGTTTCTCAGACAGTCCTGGGGTTGTCACCTGACCTCACTGGCCCCTGGACATCCTGTTGCACCCAAAGTCGAGCTAGAGCACCTGACCTCTCATGGAGAAAATAAGCCTTATTTTTAGTTTTAAAATCTTGCTATTTCCTTGTTTCTGAGAGCACCAAATATTTTATAGGACTTCCCTGCTTACAAATCAAAAGCAGCGCTTTGACTTGGACGGCCCTATAAGCCCTCTGCTGGCTCCTCTGGGAGAGCCTGTTTTGCTTTACCAGTGTTGAATGTTTATGATCTGGGGTGATAACTTTAAAGGCCTATCATGAAATCAAATTTTTGTCATTCTGATTTGCTTCGTTGAAGAGGACATGATGTATAGATGTATATTTCTATTTCATGTAAGTAAAGGGGAACAGAGTTAGGGTCCCTCAAAGAGTGGGAACATAGATGTGGGTCTGAGATCGCTGGCTAGCTGGGGGCACAGCCTCTGATCAGGAGAAGCCCTGCGTTCACTTTTATAGCTCTTGTAAACTCTGAAATGATAGCTTGATGTTTCGATCTTGAGCCTGGATGGAGGCCGATGCGAACTCTGGCTCATAGTGACCATGCCTTCCCTGCGTCTGCAGTGTACCAGCCAACTTTTAAACATAGTGACCAGGGGCCCTGCCTGCCGAAAGGAGGGAGGGAACGCACCCCAGCAGACCCCAGCGGCCCTCCTTATCTCTCCGCAGGACCAGGGCGGTATCTTGCTTACACAGCCTGGCTCCAGGCTCTGGGCTGCAGTTGCTGGGCTCCATCATTATTTCTTGTACCTGGATATCAGTTGCCTTGAAGTTGGGGGGAAAAAGACTGCAATCTCCTTTGATAAGGGGATTTGGGACATCAAACTCCAAAGCAGGAATGAGATAGACATCTGGTAGTAAGGGCTGCCTCCAGGGAAGAGATAGTGGGAGAGATCTGCAGGGCTCTGTTTCAAGTCAATAGGATAAGTGGAGTTTAAGCAGGAAAGCTTACATCTAAATCAACCCAGCCCACAGACACGACCCATGTTTGCCTCTTCTTCAAGAGATCAAAGCCACCTTGAATTCTGATGTGTGGGAGCAGATTTAGGGTCCAGATTTCTCCAGATTTCTTTTTGATCTTTATACTTTTCCAACCTTCCAAGCTAGTGTTGATTCAGATATAACACCACAAGCAGGATAAGCCAGTGCTCCTCTTGCACCAACCATGCACCGGGTGGCAGGAGGATGCCTCCTGGATCTAGAAGCTTGAGAGCTAGAGGCTGAGTGACCTTGGACAAGGTGCTGACCCGCTTTGTGCCTTAGGCACCTTTGTGAAGTAGTGGTGATGTGCTTGGTACTGTCACACTGCTGGGCGGTAAAAACCCCTTAGTTCATAGGAAGCACCTGGAGTGGTGCCCAGGGCCTTCTTAGTGACACCAGTCCTCCTGTCTTTCTCTTCCCTGCCCTGTGAGGTAAGAGGCTTTCTTAGCACCTGGCAGAGCCTGGGTTCCCCTGGAAGCAAATCCTGTGGCAAATAACTTCAGAGACAGGGCAACTTGAAGGGGAGAAAGCGCACACGATGATGCACTGTACAGCTGTGTGCCCCAGGCTTGGGGCCAGTGGAGAAGGCTCAGAAAGGGGCTCGAGGGAGCCTGGGGTGGTGTGCAGGGCACAGTGTATTGTGCCCCATCTCCATCCCTGTCTTCCTGTGAATCAAGGCTGGTGGAAGGTACTGAGTGCCCACCCATCCCTCGGCACCTGGTTTTATGGGGGAGGCTCGCGAATGCGAGTGTCTGCGCTTGTGCTGCTCACTGACCCGGCACTGTGTGGCTGGGTGGCTCCTGGCTTCTCCAGAGTCACAAGGGAAACATATTTAATCAGTTCAGGACACTGAGGCGGTCGTGGCGGCACAAGGAAAGACACTGAGAAAAGCAGAGCCCAGAACTGCTTCCAAAAGTGGCACCAACCATGGGATAAATGTGTTCACCATGAGGGAACCGTCTCGAGGGGGACTCGGGACACTGTTTTTTAGGGTCATGTATTTTAAAAATCTTTACATGTTTGCTGTATTTGCCACCCCACCCACCTGAGAGCACTCGGAGGGTGGGGACGTGCTGAGCATGCACACGACCTGTTTCTTCAGAAGCCACTGCACCATTTGACAGCGTGTGGAAGGGCGCTCTCTGTCTCTCCTGTACTGTCGCCCACAGACACAAGGACGAGCTGCAGACAGGAAGCCACCCAGATACGCCCCGAGCATCAGAGCAGACCTGGAGGAGGCAGGTCTGCAGCAGCTCTTCAGCGTCCTTTCCCTGCCCCACGCAGGGACCACCCGCGTTGATGCTCTGCGATTTCTTCTTCCTGATTTCGATGTGTATCAGATTCACCGAGAGCAGTAAGAGTGACGATTCCAGGACCCCACCTTCGAGTTCTGTTTCTGGAGACCTAGCCGGGCTCCTGGAACCTGCAGAGAAAGATGCTTCGGGCTGAGTAGGTCATATATTCCCACGACACAAAAGGCAGAAAGAATACCCTTGTTCCTCAGACCCCGAAAGCCAGCTCCACGGCCTTCAATTTGATCTCTTTCCTTTGTGACCTAAGGGAATTGTGAGCACTTGTTGGTCCTTTGTTGGTCTCATATTTAGTGAATGAGGAGGTCTCTTAGATATAACCACAGGTAGCAGCCAGAATTGCAGGAGGGGGGGTGGGACACGTGAGAGGGAACGCCTGAGGAGGGCTCACAGACACGGCGACAGTGGGTGCGAATGTCGTGCGCAGTCTCTCTGCTCCAGGTGTCCCAAGGTTTTCAAACTACAAGCAGCAGCAGTAGAGACCAAAGAGAGTGACCCTTCGCTAAATACCAGTGTCCTCTCTCCACCAGCTTCAACAGCGTAAATCCAGGATGTGTGTGAAGAGTCCCCAGTCAGTTGCATGTGTCTCTTCTTCATTATTTTTTAACGCCAACCTTATTGAACTACAAAAGTGATTAAAACCTTGCCCTTGTAGTTTTTTGAAAATATGAGCCCTGTGCAGGTTTTGTGATTTTGTTGGGATGTCAGGGCATATGATGATAGGCAACCCATAGTGGGACCTACGGATGCGGCTGCACAGAGGCAGGCGCTTGTCAGCAAATGGAGCGGTGCATGTGCCGCTGCGAGTTCTCCTGGTTCTGTCCGGTTTTGTCTTTCTTGCCCTCTGCATTTTAACCCATGCTGTGTCAGCACGGAGGGTACCCGGCTCACGAATGCTGCCTGAAGGACAGAGGGGTTTCAGCTGATAAGATTTCCCAGGTCTTGGTATATTTTTGGTAAAGGACAATTATAAGTCTATACTGGCTGTAAAGAATGAAGATTGTGAGAAATTGGGTGTTGTGATGCTTTGAGCTATAGATTTAAGTTTTGCCAAGAATTTTGTTTTGTGAAGTTTTGTTGCAAGGAGAGTCATGTTAGGCCAACCTGAAGATCAGGACAGAAGGAATACTCTTCTCCCCAAATCTCACTCGGGGCTTCAGGCAGAGGCTGGCTGTACCCAGCTCCAGGGAGGAGTAGTCCTGCCCAAGAGCAGACTGGATCCCCATGTGGCGCCTGCTGTAAACTGCAGTGTCACTTCTCGGCGTGCCGGGACTCTGACCAGGCTGAAGAACATTCCAAGCTGCAGCAGTGACGGCGTCCCGAGGAGGCAGGGGAGGGGCCGAGGGGCAGCGGCACCCATTCGGAGGCCAAAGGAGAGGCTGACTGCTTTGTAAGACTCCTTCTTGTGAAGGAGGTTGAAGATAAGGCCTTTGTGGACAGCGGTTGTAGAGGTGGAATTTTGTTGTTGTTGTTGTTTTGCATCAATACTTAGATCAACTTGTATTTCAGGATTTGGAAATGTCCTTCAAGGGGCATCGATTTAAGCTGAAGGTAAGCGGGAGACATTTCAGCTTAATTGCAGAGACATAAAAAGGGAGAGACTCTTCACAGCTCTGAAAATAGAAGGAAATTTTCTTATTGTAGCTTTGTGTTCATTTTAACTGATACATTGACTAAAAGTAACCATATAAAATAATTCAGGGAATAGAAAATGGATATAAATTGCTTTATGGCTTTTTATGGTGAAAATTTATTTGTACTATTCATAAATAGGAAAAATTGAAATGCACATTTGATGGTACTATTGAAAGATATTCAAAAGATCCAAGCTTTAGGTAAGATATGACTGTATTACTTTATTTCATATAAACAGCAGCTGTGTATATATTATAGATGACTTGGATTATCAAATGCTTGATAATTCTGAGGGAACAATTAGGAGCTCACCTGAGAGTAGCATTTCTGTGTATATTAAGAGAACAGAAAGGCAAAATTGGGGCTCTAATTACTATTGTTAAAATATATATATTTTTAAGAAGTCTGTAGATCCAAAATATTTTTATATGCTTACCAGCGAGGTTGGTGGGAAGCCTCAAAACCAAATCAAAGCACAAGCAGCATGTGTATTTAGGAAGCACAGTGGAGGGTGGCAGGGTGGACTGCATCTAATCTCAGGGTGTCAATCACAAGAAAAGGGGAGACCCTCTTTTTTAAAAAAATTGTATGTATTTGGTACAGGGTCTCACTGTGCAGCTCAGATTCATAGTGACCCTCCTGTTTCAGCCTCCCCAGAGCTGGGATTACAGTGTGCGCTGCCACGCCCATCTCAGGTCTCAGCGGCCTGCTACGTGCACGGGGGAGAGCTGGCACTACATGTGGTACTGGGGATCAAACAGGGTCCTTGCCCTTTCCAGGCAGGTGCTTAGTTAGACTGCTGAGCTATCTCTCTGGGCCAAGGCGAGAACTTCTAATGTGAAGAGCATGTAAAGTGAAAAGCAGAAATAGGGAGGTGGCCCACCATGTTTTTCCCATAGATCAATAACAAAATCCACACCTACAAAATCTAGTCAATGAGGAAAACCTCGACAGTGTCCTCAGTGTTAACTCCTAGTAGTCCTTCAGGACATGGGGACCTAGTCTTAAGCTATGATCACCTGTCTGGGGGGCGTGATTGTATCACAACCAGGTCAATGTTGTGGAGAAGAACTTCAGAGAATGTGAATCCAAAAGTATAAATTGTAGAATGCAGAGGGGATCTTTCTTCCTCATTTTAATAATTTTCTCTGGGATTTAATTTATGAGTAAAATGTATACTTTTAAAGTAATTCCTTTGTTGCAGATTTTTACATTCCACTGTAGCCTGAGCCCTCAGTTCTGCTCCATGAGAGAAATGCGCGTGAGGGCCTGGATGTCCCACAGAGCCACCTTCCCTGCCCGTGTGCAGCAAGCCCACCCCAGCCCCACTCGAGGGCAGCCAGTCTTTTCTGCCCAGGTGATGTATTTCAGGAGCTGAGAATCCACAGTGATGGGGAAAGGAAAGACGAGAGAGATCTTACAAGATTAATGTTTAGGACAAACACATTTTAACATCATGCAGGGTGTCCTGTTTTCAGATTTCTCTCAAAGCACAGGGGATGAGAAGATCGAGAACAGGAATTCACCACTTATTCCTGCGTGGTCCGAGAACTCAGCGCTGCAGGGCAGACTCCAGGTCTCCCTCTGAGAAGGCAGAATGCCAGGCTCTGCTCTTGGAGCTGCTGGGGTTTGCCTTATTTCTGCTAGCAGGAGAGTGAGTACGCACTTGGGGCTAAATGGAGAACAAACAACACGGAGGGAAGCTCACCCACAAGCCCGAGATTCTTCTTTGGCATTATCTTTTTAAATCATAGGGGCAGTTGTAAAAATTTGTTATAGGACAACATGTGGGTTTGGGTAACAAGGCAGCACGTATGAAGCAATGACGTATGTCAGTATTTTCCATTACAAAGAGGAGAAAACATTAGAAATACTGTTATACTGGATCCATATTAACACTTGTAGATTTGTTTGATAGTAACTATTTAGAAAAATATGTTTATAAGTAGTGCGACAATTTTAAACCATTCTTTAAAAAGAAAGTCAGGAATTTTTGAGTGTTTCTTATTTTGGATTGTCGCTCATTTCTCTGAGAGGACTCCTGGCTTAGGTGGTGTGAGTTCTGCTACTGTACCAACAGCTGCAAAATACTAAAGTTAGTTCTGCTTTTCCTTTATCTGACAATAGAATAAATATGAATGAAATCATTCTTAAAAGCAGCATCACTTATTAACAGAAGAAATAGATCTTTTGGACATAAAGATGCTGTCGATGTTTAAGTTTTTGTCTTAAGAAGCAAGTTCTGAATGTGTTCTTGGTGTATGTGAAGAAATGAATCTGGCCGCAAAGGCAGGGAAGGAGTGAAAGCGTAGGCTAAGGAGTGGCCGGCCCACTACTGAGACCCTGCTGGCTGTTTTTGGACCCAGGGAACAGCCTTCTCCCTGATGTTTGGGTCTTCCTGGTGGAAATGGGCCTTTCTG
>NW_004524615.1:5383466-5387396 GCF_000260255.1 Octodon degus
TCTCTGTCTCTGTCTCTGTCTCTCTCTCCCTCTCTGTTACTTTTTTTTTTTCCCCTCTGATTAAAGTAAAACGGGGCTGGGGAGATGGCTCAGTGGAATAAGTGCTTCCCTGGCAAGCGCAAGGGCCTGAGTTCAATCCCCACTTCTGCCAAAAAACAAAAGACAGAGTTTTTTTTTTTTTTTTTTAAAGCAACTAAATGAATGATGTAAACAGCTTAACCTCTGCACCACTCGAGAAGTCTCCCGCTGGTGAATGGCTTGGGATGGCCAATTTGTATCAGAATGAAGTCTCTTTGGTTGTCTCATAGAACACTATCACAGAATTTTCTTCTCTGAAGCCCAGATAGTGTATGGTTTGTAAAATTTCCATGGTTTATAAATCTAGGGCTTTACTTCTGTTGCTCTTTTAGAATAGCTTTTTTAAAAAAAATATATTTGGTACAGGCTCTCACTATGCAGCTTGAATTCATAGTAATCCTTTTGTGTTCAGCCTCTCCAAAGCTCGGATTGCAGACTTGCAGGCATGCACTACCCTGCCTGGTCTCACTGGCTGGCTCAGTGTGCCCATGGGTGGGCCGGACGCGGCACGTGGTTCTGGGGATCTAACCGTGGTCCCTACGCTTGCCTAAGCAGTCTTTTAAGCCACTGAGCTATTTCGATGGCCCTAGAATAGCTTTAGAATTGGTGAAGGAAGCACTTCCCCTTGTGTGGACGTGCTTGCCTGCCACTCAGCCGTCCCCTAAGTGCAGCTCCAGGGGTCACTGGATGAGTCGCAGGTGCTGGGCCTGCCACATGCCTCCTTAGTGCACAGTGACAACTTCACATATGCTGTAAAATTTGGTAAAAACCCTCTAGTGCAGGGACACTTCCTCGCGGATGCAAACCCAGACATTTTGTTGTGGGTATCAAGGGTTTACTTGTTTTTAATTGTGGAAAAATATGAACAGCACAATATTTATAATTTTAATTATCTGAAACTATAAATTCAGTAACATTAAATCTATTCACAATGTCTAGTAGATTCATCACTATTTCTATTCAAAATTTTTCATCATACCAAGTGGAAACTCTGTCCCCAGAGCTCATTCCTGGGGTGGCCTCTGCCGCCTCTGTTCTACTCTGCACCCCTCCGAATTTGCCTGCTTTCACGAGCTGAAGGAAGTGGTGCTACAACGTCGGTCCTTCTGTTGGTCTTCTTCCACTCAATGAAGTGTTTTAAAAACCCACCCGTGTTACAGAGCACGATCACAATTCCACTCTTTTGTGAGGCTGGAGAACACACTGTGTGTACGTACCATGTGCTGTCTTTCCACTCTGTTCCAGTGGGCCCAGACTGTTTATTCACCTTTTGGGGATTTGGAACAAATGTCTTAGGAACACTGGGGTATAACTGGAGTCTCAGTTCTCAGTACTTTTGAATAAGTGCCTAGGAATGGAATTGTTGAGTCACTGGCGTATCTTTTAAATAACTGATGGGCCTATCTCCACAAGAGCTCAAGCCTTTTCTTTGTTTTGTAGCATGGGAATGTAAATTCAGAGTTTGGTCAAGTTTTGTAGTACACTCTGCCATTTCTAAAAGTGGAATTATTTAATTCCCTCAAAACGAATTTCCTTATTTATCATGGTCATGATAATGGAAATATTCCGAATCATTTTCTGGGAAATTCATTGAGACTACTGCCCAGATAAAAACAATCTTAATAAGATTATTCTTTGGAGAATATTAGACATGAAATACAACCATCTGGCTTGACACGCTTTCTCTGGGCAGATTCCCCCATCTCCCGGCTCCCGTCTCTGGCTCCTCCTCCTTTCTCTCTGCTTGTTACCAGCCACACTTCTCACAGCGAGTCTTCATTTCTCATAAAGCAAACCCAGACCCTGGGTGCATGACTGTTGCCGTCGCATCCTCTGGGTGGGCTCTTGAATCTTGCTCCCATCTCTAGCTCTGTGGTCGAAGCTGAAGGCACACTGCTTCTCGCTCACTCTTCACTGTTGGGTCTTGCTGTGCCTTACACCTGGAAGGACATTTGCTGTTCAGGTCTCAGACGGCCTCCTCCCTAGGGTCATCTGTGGCAGCTGCCTTCGGTGTCCCTACCTCTTCCCCTTGTCCTTGCACAGCAGGGTGCTGCCAAAAGTCATAAGGAGAGCAGGCAGGAGCTCAGAAAGAGAGAGAGAGAGAGAGAGAGAGAGAGAGAGAGAGAGAGAGAGAGAGAGTCACACGGCCATCGGATCCTGCCTGGGAGTCATCATCACCCATCATTGTGCTGCTTTTCCACCAGCCCCTTCCTCCTGTTCACCTCAGAGCCTGGTACTGCTCTCATCACTGTCCCTGTTATGGGGTGGGAACAGCTCCTGCTGAGCAGGGCTCTGTTGCTCTGTTGTGTTTTCCACAACTCAAAGCTCTGTTTATTTACAGAGGCCTTTCTGTAAATCATCGCTCTGAGGTACTCCTACAGCATCCTGCTGTGAAGAACCCCTCTCCAAGCCCCCTTAGCAGTCTCTCTCCCTGGACACTCCCCGACACATCTTCTCCCACAAGGGGTGGGAGTCCCTCCTCCCTCCTCAGTGTCCCCAGCGTAGGCCAGGCTTGTTTCATGGAACTCAGTACAACAGATTTTAGTGATTTTTGCACACATTTTGACTCCCATCTTAGTCATCAATTTCCTAGGGGAGGACATTGTGTTTTACTTGTTGTTATATTAGTGTTCCTTCCTTGATGAAATGATTTTTTATGACTATTATA
Organism: Octodon degus; assembly: GCF_000260255.1. Classification (NCBI taxonomy): domain Eukaryota; kingdom Metazoa; phylum Chordata; class Mammalia; order Rodentia; family Octodontidae; genus Octodon; species Octodon degus. The sequence continues at coordinate 5,386,213 of NW_004524615.1, forward strand.
AAACCCACACTGAAATAAACACCTTGGGTTTTAGGGAAAGATTTGACAGCTGTTGTAGATCCGAGAAGACCACAGTGTACATTGGCATATCTACTGTAAAGGTCATCTAGCTTCAAAGAAAGAAAAACAATGAAACTCATTAAAAGTGAGGGAAGATCATATTATTAAAATAGCTGAAATGAACTTAATTAGATTGAGAATTTAAAGATTAATAACTGCCTCTGTATGAAATCATCAATTTCGAAGTAGCTTGAACTCATGTTGTTTTAATAAATCTATCCCCAAGCCTAGGGAAGAGTATTTCTCTCCTGTGCTCTGCAGGATATGTACATTTTTCAGGTGGGATTTTGTGCAGTGATGTCACCAAGGCAGCCAGTTTAAACAGGCGTTCATAAACTTACTCCTCCACTCTGAGTTATTCCTTGCAGTTCACACCCCTGTGAGATCCACGGAGGACCCAGATGGCGTGGCTTCCCCTCTCCCTCCAGGCCCTGCCCTGTGCCGCAGACTCACTGTCCTTGATCCTCACCTTCCACTTCCCCTCATCAAATTCATTGCATGCTTTGTTCCCAGCCTCTTGGTTGGGAAGATTGTTCTTGCCACAGTCACCAGTCGACATCCTGTCTAACCTCACGACTGTGTCTCAGTGCTCTTCCAACTCAGTACGTGGGGCATCTGGCTTACGACTCAGTGGAGCAGACTTTCCTTCTTCCAGCATGGTGTCCATTGGCCTTCACGCTGACGTTCCCACCCTCGAAAACACTCCTTAGCTTCTTCCTCTTCATAGGCATTCAGTGACAGGGCTCATTGCTTTTGAGGTCTTCCTGAGTTTGCCTTGACTGAAGTGGTGAGGGCCCAGCAGGAGCTCATGGAGCCCCCAGCTAGACTGCCCCCACTCCAGAGGTATAGGCCCCTCCCTCACCTGTCCATCTGCCCCACCAGGTGTCCCAACCCAGATGAGCACAAGCAACACCTCCACTTCCGGCTTCCAACCCACATACCAATCCATATGCCAGGTCCCCACTGGTCAGATCAGCTTAGCCAACATCAGCTGTTCTCCTTGTCCCTCCTCTCTTTTCTTTCCATTTAAACAGTGTTGCTCATTCACTTGGAATGTGTTTGGTGCCCAGGTGAACAGCACATCTCTCTCCATCCCCCTCTCTCCCCTCCCTCTCTCCCCTCCC
>NW_004524615.1:5387496-5406881 GCF_000260255.1 Octodon degus
TCTCCCCTCCCTCTCCCCCACCGTCTCCCACCCTATTTTCTACACACAGCTGCATCTCCTACTAGGGGTCCCCTGCTGTGCATTTACTCCTGCTTCTACAGAGGCTGACAATTGGATAGAAAATGGAAATAGAGTCTTAATTTTTTCCTTTTTCACCCAAAGAGGAACATAATAAACTTGTTCTTCTGTATCCCTTTTCAAGTCCATTTACTAAGGCTAAAATTTAGATTCAGTGTTTCATGCTAAGGACTGAACCCGAGAACTCTGCACTGAGCTACAGCCACAGGCCTCTTTCATTTTTATTTTTTATTTTGAAACAGGGTCTTCCTGAGTTCCCCAGGTAGAGCACCTGAGAGCCTTTCGTCTCAGCCTCCCCGAGTGCTGGGATTCCAAGCTTGTGCCCCCATGCCTGGCTATATTCAGTCATTTTGTGGGTCCCCAGCCTAACTCTGCCCTTGCAAATGTGCAGGTTTGAATATGGGCAGGCGCCAGCCACTGCATGAAGCTGGCCACAGCAAGGCAGAGAACGTGCCCATCACTGCCACCAGAAGCTTCCCGGCGCCCTGCGGAAGTCTGAAGGCCCACCTTTCCCTCTCCTCGCCTAGGCCCCTTGGATTCCTGCCCTGATGGCTCAGCTTTTCCCAGAGTGTGGTGCAAAGGCTGCACACGGCGCACACCCATGAAGTGTGGCTACTCCCCAAAGAGCAGCACGCTGTCCCACATGGTGGGCCTGTTTGCTCCCTAGTGTCCCCTTTGTCAGCACTGAACACTTCCCTCTTCCTTCTGCAGCTGTGAGGTAGCCTTCTGCATGGATGTGGCATGATTTCCTTGGCCTCCTAGATCATTCCTGCCTTCTGCCTCCTGCTACCTACACACAGCCCTGGGTCCTGCTCATTTTCCCCACCCGCTGGCCCAGTTGCTGCTCTCAGTGCCCTTACATGGGGGCTGAGACAGGAGGATCATACGAGCCAGCGCTGCCTAGTGAGACCCTGTATCCCTTGGTGAGTGCTACAGAGGCCTAGTCCAGGGAGCGTCACCTAAAAGGACCCCTCTGGGCTTTGACATGCAGAGTCTGCTCCAGGCCCAAGGCTGAGGCCCCTGAGGGCGGCTCACACTATGCTGGAACTCTCTTGAGCCAGTGAGCTCCCTCATCTGCAGCCCTGGGCTGCAGGACACCCTGGCGCTCTAGTGCTGAGCAGCCCCGGATGTTTCTGTGAAGTTTTTAGCTGGAGTCGGACTTTCATGCCAGTCAGCTGTCCTCCCACTTTCCCAGTGCCTTTTGGTTGCTTTCTGTGGAGCAGTTTCCTGCAGTGAAATCCTTACTCTTCCAGTGCTCCACTGGCTCTTGTTTTGCAGAGGCTCTGGATTGGTGGAGTGCCTGCTTTCCCCCGCCACCCCTGAGGTCTCAGCTTATGCTTTTCTTACCAGATCCCCAGAAGGTCACATGTTCCATTATCCTGAGCGCATTCCTGTCGTGGACAATCTATGCCTCGCATCATGATCTTCCAAGCATGGAAGCAGACTGTGCTGTCAGCATACAACGCCTACCGGGGCCCATAATTCATCTGGAAGTTAAAACCTAAGTCTTAGCACTCTACAGCATAGAGTGGCACCCAGCAAGGGTTTTGTGGAAGCCAGGGTGGGGGAGTTCTTTTTGTCTTCTAGTTCTTCATTGTCCTACATGTAAGATACACAACACAATTCTCTGGGCTTCCAGCACTGCCTCAGCTTCAGCTCACCCATTAGGCATAGGATTCGAATAAGGAGGGAACTGTCCATGTCCTTGTGTATACAGCTCATAGTAGGGTTTGTGTTTCTAGGAGAATTTCCATTCTGCCACTAATCTGAGAAGTGGTGGAGCTTCAGCTACAGAGAAAAGACTACAAGTACAGAGAAAGCTTCACTCCGTAGTCTACTGCTTACAGCAGCCCGGTTCTCAACAGGCCATGGGCAAGCTTGGTCCATGGCCGGGGCTTTGGTGCCGGAGGTGCAGGACTCCTCCGCCCTCCTCTTCATCTTCACTTTGAGTCTCTGCAGGACATGCTCTGAGCATGAGCCTTACCTTCACAAAGGAAAACGCTGAATTGATATTGCAATTTGTCTGTCTGTTTCATTTTGCTGTAATAAAATACTACAGATAAGGTATTTATGATTACAAAGAATAAAAGTTCACTTGGCTCATTGCTCTGGACGCTGGGAGCCCCAGATGCAGTGAGGGCCTCATGCTGCATCATGGAAGGCAGGAGAGAGGCGCAGGATGTGTCTGGGAGAGAAGGAACCTATGGGCATGGTTGCTTTACAACAACATACTCTCACGATCTCTGTTGAGAGACAGTGTTGAGATCCCATTGTCTCTCAACACTGTTATGAAGGGACCAAATTTCAACAGAAACACTCCTGTGTCTCTGGAGAATGAGAAGTGGCTCCCACAAGCATCCCCGCAGTCAGGGGGAGAATGCAAGTGATCCTTTTGAACCCCCACAGCCCAAACGCTTTTCAAAGATCCCACAGTTTCTCAACACTGTTATGAAGGGACCAAATTTCAACACAGAATTTGGAAGGAAAAAAAAAACCCAAACACATCCAAAGCCAATATCAACCATTTGTTTAGTTGCTGCTCTGCGCCTTCCAGGAAGAAGAGCCCATGCTCTGTGCTTTATCTGCATCCTGAAGAACACTGTCTTGCACTTAGTAAATGCTCAGTAATTATTTGCATAAAGAAGGGTGGGATGGGTTTTAGAAGCTAATAAAAATGGCCAATTTATGCGCGCAGTGCATCCTGGGCAAGGCTGGGTGAGCACAGGACTCTTCTTTACACTGGCCATAATCCAACCAAACTGTGAGAACATGGGAGGACGTTTCTGAATCCTGTACGAAGCAATATCTCACAGCACTATGGGGTATTATTAAATTCATGCATTCAATTCTGAGCGGCTTGGGAATTAGATGTGAAACTTCATCTATGTTCTGAAATGTTATCATTGATTTGATTATAGCCTCTTGGTAGGAACTAATTTGGTGGTGTATCCAGGAGCAAAAATGTAACCGAATTTTTGTAAAATAAATAGGGACCCTGGTTAGGGGCTGAGGAAAGCAAATGTTGCCAGGGTCCAACAGGAGACTGATAGGATGGGGCCAGGGTGTTAAGAAGGAAATATTCTACAGCTTCTCATGTTTCCAGGAAGAAAGAGCAAAGTAATTCTGCATTTTTAGTGGCCCTGTTGGCCTAACAGAAGGCCATATGCAAATATGTGTTTGTTTTATGAGTGTTTTTCTTTCTTGATGACGAATGTTTCTTCACAAGGGTCACTCCACACCTGCTGCAAAGCTGAGCCCTCACTCCCTTGGGCGGGACCCTCAGGTGCAGGATAACTCATCCACCTCAGTTCCTCTATTTTATTTTATTTTATTTTATTTTATTTTATTTTATTTTATTTTATTTTATTTTATTTTATTTTATTTTTTTAGTGTTTTGAGTCAGTAGAGTAAAAGCCAGAAAAATGATTGAAATGAACAATTAAATTGACGACTAATTGTAGCTTTTAGTTAGTTGCACTTTTTTTCCATGGAATTGTGGAAGTTTTATTGAGTTAAAATAAAAGTTAATGTGTTTGTGAACCATAATTATGTTTTTATTTTGAAATTCTAGTACTTTCTCTAATGTTTAGCAATATTCACACATTATTTGCATTTAAACATGCTTATTAAAAGTTGTAGATTAGTTGAAGAATTTTGATCTCTAAAAATATCACCACTGTCCACTGCCCCAGGGACCCATATGGGTTTGAGGATGGGGATCTTTATGGTTTTATGATAAACGAAGTTAGCTTCATTCATATAGAATACATTTCATGTTTTTTTAGTAATGTAAGGCATCCCCATAACGGTACAAAGAAGATAACAAATTTGATGCCTAGCAAAACTGTATGTTTGAGCTTACTCCTCCTGCAAATGATTGGTAGAAATGAAATCAATTTGAATCCAAAATGTCTTTAAGGTACAACTAAATAGACCTAGAATATTAATTGCCATGTTTCAGAAGAGTGCTGAATATTTTAGGGTCTTGTACTCTTCAAAAGTATGGCCTGTTTTTCTCCTTCAATATCAGCATCCATAGCCTTCTCATATTACAAAGAATCAGGAATTATGTATAGCAATTTTTTTTACATTTAAAATTGTAAAAAAAATGGTATACAATATTTTCAAAATAACAAATTGGAATTGACACGCTAGCAGAGCGCTGTGATGGGGATGCAGAAGCATTACTTCTTGAGCTCTTCCTGTGGTCAGTTACCTTAGGATGCTTCTTAATCTAAAATGGCTTTGGCTGGACTGAGTCAATGAAATATTTATGGATCAAAGGGCCCTGGAGATGCTTCCTAAGGGAATGTGTGTAATAATACAGTATTTATACAGTGCTGCCTTTGATGTGCTCACGGCGTTTTGAAGACATTATAAGACTCCATCTACACCACCCATGAAGCCAGCTGGAGGTAAGCGTGAGGCTAGGCTTGTTTACAAATGAATAAAAGAGGCCAGGAGGAGGGAGCCCTGAACTTCGCAGTGGGGTAATGACTGAGCAGGAAGCCCCTGTCTGCTCAAAGGTGCCAGGAAAGAGATCAGTTTCATCTGGAGTTGTTTGACAGAGGACCAAATGAAGTTGTTCCACTCAGCACAAACACAGTGCAATCATTTATAAACTTGCTGATGCTCTGAATAAGAAACAAGGTCAGCATGGAGACCGGGAGCTACAGCTCTCTGAGTCTGGGGCCTCCCTGAGCACTGTGGAGTTGAGTGACTGTTGCAGCTTGCCCTCTCTGGATCTTGGCTCCCTTCTCTGCCCGATGCAGGTGCTCACTACGTTGGCCTCAGAGAGCTGGAGAAGTTAAAGACATTGCTGTGTGCAAATCACCTAGACAGCATCTGCCACTCGGGGGTGGGATCTGAGCTGTGTTCCCCGGAATTCTGGCACTACAGTCACATACCCTAGCAGCTGAGACTAGCCCTCTGTGCAGAGTAGGCCTGTATAGATGTGCTTCATTAAATGAGGGGCCTAGGGTAAGCTCGAATCCAACAGCACTGGTGTCTTCATAAGAAGAGGAAGAGGTACTAGAGAAGTGCTTGAGTCTCAGGGTGGCTGCATGAAGGGCAGCAGGAATGTGTCCCCTCCGCAGGCCCAGGAGGGAGGTCTCGGAGCAATGTGAACTGTGAGCACCTTGTACTTTCAGAACTGGGAGCAGATGAGGATCTGCCGCTTAATCCCTGCTAGTCTGCGGATGGTGGGCCTAGCAAAGTAAGACACAGCAAAATCAAGGACTGGGTTCCATTGGATTAATGCAAGTAAGTCATGTATTTGACAATTTCTAGACTTGAAAGGCATTTAAAAATATAAGGGAGGAGAAGAAATTGTAAAGTATGGCTTCAGAATATGAGTAGCACTAAAGATTTAGTTATTTAGAATGACTTCTTGTTATAGTTTATAGCTAGATATCTCCCCAATGCCTAAGGTGATCATAAGCAGGGCTTTTGGATGGTGATTGCATTGTGGGGATTTATAAATGACTTGCTGTTAGGAGGCGGGTCTGACCTGGAAGAGGAAGTCACTGAGGGCCTGACCTGGAAGTGTTTACCTCCCTTCGTAGCTCCTCCCCACTGCCCTTTCTTCTTCCTGTCTGTCATGACATAAGCAGCTCTCTTCTGCCAGCCTCTCTGCCTATCAGGCCAGCCTTTTTTTTTTTTTTTTGTGGAAATGGGGATTGAACTCAAGCCCTTGTGCTTGCCAGGGAAGCGCTTATTCCACTGAGCCATCTTCCCGGCCCCTTTTGGCCTGCCTTGAAGCCTCCCAGTTCCAGACTAAAACAAATCTAAGAAGAAATATAACTAAGAAACTGTCCTACCAATTTGATTGGAAAATAAATAAATAAATAAACATAAAAAACATAAAAAATAGAAATATAACTAAGATCCTTTTTTTTAAGGATTCTGTATGATAAGTATTATAATGTTCTTACCTATTTGAATAATTAAGTACCATGTATCAGACCAAATAATGTGCTTTGAGACAAAAACGCTTTCTTAAAAGAAAGTCATGGTGTGTAGTCAGTATTTCCGGCACACACCATACCTGTGAACAGAGTGAATTTGCAAGCAGAGGCACGTGGTTAGAGCACCAGCATGCGCATGCAAGGGGTGGCGGCTGGTGACGGCTTGGTAGGTGTGCAGTGAAACCTGTGCCTTCAGGCGTAAGCTCAGCAGTCTCAGCATCTGCCTGGCAGGCTCAAGGGCCAGGGTCTGAGTCCCAGTCCCACACCCTGTGTCAGCCCTGCCCCCGGGCACGCTGAGCAGGCCACCAAAACTGGGTGTGGTGGTATACACCTGTAACCCCAGCATTGGAGAAGCTGAGACAGGAGGTTCATTACACGTCTAAGCTGCATAGCAAGACACTGTACCAAATAAATAAATAAATAAAGCTTCAAAAAAAAGAAAAAAAAAAAAAGGCTGGCCCGATAGTGCAGCAGATTAAAGCGCCTGCTTAGGCAGAGCACAGCAGCTGGGGTTCACCCCCCCATCCCCAACCCCACCAGGGGATGCGCTGAGATGGCAATTCAGACTGGGTGTGGTGCTGCATCCTGTAATCCCAGCACTTGGGAGGCTGAAAACAGGAGAATCACTATGGGTCTAATCTATGTAGTAAAACACTATTGACCCTGTATACCCTGTCCTAAATAAAGAGAAAAGAGAGAGAGAGAGAGAGAGAGAGAGAGAGAGAGAGAGAGAGAGAGAGAGAGAGAGAGAAAAGAAGGAAAGAAAGAAAGAAAGAAAGAAAGAAAGAAAGAAAGAAAGAAAGAAGAAAGAAAGAAAGAAGGAAAGAAAGAAATTAAAATTTACCTTCAAAATATCCCCAAATTCCCTCTGGTTCAAATAGGGCCATAGACAGACCTGGTCCTGCTTTGTGATGTGCTTGTGTGGTGGTTGTTTTGTGTTTTGCTTCAGGATGAAGTATGCTATTATAAACTCAGAACACTTCTGACCTCTTGCTGGATGAACGCCCAGGTTGAGGCCATTTCTTCAAAGAAGAAATAAATATGTCTGGTAATTTGTGCAGAGAAAAGAAAACCAACCCCTCTGACTCCAAATGTCCAGCGGGCTCTTGCTGTGGCAAGCTTTAGGCAGGCCTCATTTTGTTGGTGCAAACAGGACAGTTTCTTTCCTTGTGGCGCGCTGCCCCAGGACACCCTCAGAGGCAAAGTGGGGGTGTGATCACTGAGTGCAGATGGCGGAGAACATGGACATGCAATTAGATGCAGCTATAAAAACAGGAAAAGCACCACACCGAGAGGAGAAACACCACCCCGCTTTCAAGGATGCTTTCTATGATCGCCATTAAAACGTGCCCCTGACCCCTGACAAAGGAGGTGAACTTTGAAAGGAAGTGATTGTGATACAACTTTGTTAGCTTTTGGAGAAACCTTCAAAACCAGGGGAAATACGTAAACAAATACCATCAACTCCAGAGGTGTAGGAAGTCCTTCATAGGTATCATGAAAGGCCCTTCACTGGAGTACAAATAATGACAGCATGTTACTTCAGAGAGTAATATATTCACTTTAGTTAAGGCCAAGAGTTCTCAACATTTACAGTGCAAAAGAATTGTTGGGAGGGCCTGGCACGGTGGGATGTGCCTATGGCCCCCACACTCTGGGAGGCTGGCATAGGAAGATCTGAAGTGCAAACCCAGCCTGGGAAATCTGGCAATTTAGTGAGATCCTGCCTCAAAATAGAAAAAAAGAGAGGAGTGGGGATATAGTTAGTGTAAAGGCCATGGTTCAATTCCCAATACAGCAGGAGACCCTAGGAGATCTTTTTAAAGGGGAAATTCTGGGGCTGGCATTAAGCTCCACGGCTCATGCCTGTGTCAAGAGACAGACCCGAAGTTTAATTCCTGGCATCTCCACCCCCAAAATGAAAATTCTGATTACCTGGTTCTGGCTTTGGAGCGGCCTACAATTCTGTATTTCCAACACTCCCCAGTAACACTGCTGTGGGCCTGATGACCCCAGTTTGAGAGGGAAGCAAGTGTTTCTCAGGGCCAACGCTGTATCAGCTCTGTAAACCAGGCTTGCAGTATAGTCATTCATTGTTAATGAGTGAATCTAATGAGCAATGTTGGCAGGAAGGATGGATAGATGATGGATAGATGGGTGGATGATGGATGGAGGAGTGGATGGAAGAGTGGATGGATGGGTGGATGGGTGGGTGGATGGGCGCATGGGTGGATGGATGGGTGGATGGGTGGGTAGATGGGTGCGTGGGTGGATGGATGGTGAATGGATGATGAATAGGTGGATTAGTTGTTGGGGGCAAATATGAGTTTTCTACTCAAAATAAGGAAGCACTTGCTAAGAATAAGAACTTTCTGGTTATGAACTGTAGATGTCCTAATTTTATGAATTTTCTGACATGGGAAGTGCCCAAACACAGGTGGGTAAGCACACACTGACTCTTGCACTGAAGAACAGTTCGGATTTTATCCAGTCCTAACATCCTCTGGAAAAGAAGGAAGCAGGGAAAAGGGTAGCACTACTTCAATGTCCGAGACAGTAACTTAAATTCGGACAATTTCCTTTTCTAAGCCTCAGTTTACCTCTGTGGAAAATAAAGCTTTACAATGTTCCTACAGAAGGAGGTGCAATTATTATTACTACAAAGTAGTACGTTCTATGGTAAATACTCCTTTTTTCAACACAGGGTGGTGCTGGTCGTCGCCCCAACAACTGCCCTCCTAGCCCCTGACAGCCTGATTTGTGCTGCTTGCAGATTCCCACTGTCGCGGTGCTCACACCGTGGCCAAACCCAAGCTACCGCCAGCAGCGAGACAGCTGGTCGCCACGTCCCCAGGAGCTCGCCTGCGCATTCCGGTGAGCTCGCTGCGAGGCAGCGGCAGCACCCACCGCCCGCCCTGCACTGCTGACCGCCCGCCCTTGGAGATTGGGAAGCGCAGCCGCGCGTCCCTTTTCATCAGCTCGCACCCTGTGACCTGAATCACACAGACTCAGCATGTTAGATGCTGCTGGCTTTCACACTGGACACGGAAAGGCGTGCAGGGGAGGAGGGGGCTTGGCCGGAAAAGCAGCACACCTGCAGGCTGACTCGGTACCTGGGGGAAGCAGGTGAGGTGAAGGGCCTCCCTAGCTCAGAACCTGCATAAGTTGCTACCTGGAGATTGAAAGGGGATTAAAAATACCATAAGATGGGAGGGGGCAGGAATAAATTGATCAAGATTCTGTATGTGTACCAATTCCCCAAGACAAGTGTAATGATTATATAGCAAACATGTTATTAAAAATACAATAGAACTTATTTTTTCTTCAAAAATAAGCCATTATGAAAAAATAAAAAATAAGCCATTATGCAATCACGTATTGGTGGGTGGAAGACCAACATGGCAGGTGCTTCTTGCCTACCCCGCAGTTTATGTTTGTGATTGTATAGGGAAGCTCTTCCATAAAATTTGTCCTAATCTGTCAAATGAAGCCAACAACACCACGCTGAGCTACTCTGTCTGAGCCTTGGTTATATCTTGTAGCCAGCAACTCCGGGGCAGAGTCCGGCTTCTGAATCTCTCCGAGAGAACCAGCTACCTCCTCAGCCACGGCTCTCCTGCATGGACAGGTGGGCCCGGGCTCTGTGTCCCAGGCACTGTGCTTGCCTCCCCTCCACCACTGTCTTAGTGGCCCTCTCCATGAAGCAGCATATGACTTGCAAGAACCACAGAAAAGAAAAAGAAATGAAAAGAAAAGAAAAGGAGAGAAAGATACTATAAGCTGGGAGGAAAATGGGATCGGAACCAACCAACCAGAGAGCAGGTGTACCAAAACAGATGGCCTTCCTAGTGTGCACGCCTCAAATTTCTAGTGTGTAAAGCCCCTTATGTGATTCGCAGATGAAAGTGTTATATTCATGAACTTAATTACTCACTAGTTCTTTGTTAGATGAATGTTGAATTTTAAAACCTTATTCTTCCAAATTAGCCATGAACTCTACATGCATTTCTATTTGAAATTAATTCCATTACCTGACAAGTGTTGGTTCTTCATAATAATGACAAAAGTGTGATCAGATCATCAGGTTCAACACGACGGAATAATTTTCCAGTGCTACGCTGCTCTTCTGCGTGTGTATCAGGTTAGGGTCTAATCCGAAGCCAGAAACCAAATACATTTCAGTCTTTGCTGGAAGAGTGCCGTTCTCCGGCCAGGTTGATGTCAAAACCTACGATTAGTTTTGTTCTTCCATCTATAAAACTAGGTGGTAATGAATACTGAGTGTTTTGGACTAGTTAACCGTTTAATATAGGAAAACAATCTCAAAATGAAAAAATAAGCATATGTGATTATCAAATCCTGCAGACTGACTTAGGCAAAAGTTGCTTAAGACCAACTGCTTGGCCCTGATTTCTAATCATTCATGAATAAGAGGAGGTTGGTGAATCCTATCTCAGCTTCTCCATCTTGAGTTTGTTTAGAAATCTCAAAGTTTTGAGTGTAATCACCAAAATTAAGTAGCTGGTAGGAATTAACTGCCCAGGGGCTGTGTGATGAGTCCAGTGCTCATTTTAACCGTTGGAAAAAACGCATGCATAATCTGCTGGAATTCTTCTTGCCTGAAATTCTATGAGGTGGTCAGAGAGCTAACACTGAGCATAGGAGCAGGGCCCAAGCCAACTCCTGCTCGCTTTGCGTTGGGTTCTCTCCTGTCTTTATAGCCCGCATCCTACATAGGAGTCAGTTGTTTGTTGTAACAGCTAAGAAGGTCTTTTCAGCTTGAGGTTTATTAGAATAATAAAAAGATTAGTTGAGAACTGAATTGTCTGAGATTAAGTAGATAGTGGTAAGTAGATAGTGGTGCTTCAAAGGTAAATGAAGTATAAATATTTGAAAAAAGCACATAGTTTATGACAAATGTATCATATGAATCTTGCAGAGATCACACATCTCTTCACTGCAGCACTGACATGGCTCAGTGACGTGCGTGGGCCTGGGCCTGTGGCTAGCTCCCCTACTTGAGTGCTGGCTCTGCGCCTTCAGCCTGCGAGGCTGAGGCTGGGTTTGCATCTGCCAGGACCTGGCTGTTAGGGATCCCAAGTTGGTACTTGAAACAGTTTGCTCTTTTAGGCATAGTAGTTTTGTTTTTTTTCCACATGGGTTTTCCCATACAGAATAGTAATGGTCTCAAATTCCCTTGGAAGAATCTGAAAACAAGTCTGTAAAATTTCAGAAGCACCTGCCTAAGCCCATACCAAGAATGCTCGCTCTGCTTCAATCAGAGTGGATCCTTGTGTTGTCACATGAGTGGGGCTCTGTGCCCCGATGCCCCATGGCTTCCAGTGGTGAGGCTACAAATGCTGGGCAGTGTTGGCCACTTCACCCTGGGCTTGCCTTCTTGGAGCACTGTGAACTCTGCAGCCGGGGAAGCTGGCTCTTGGGATGCAGGGACAGAAAGGAGCCCAGCTCCCTGGCTGGGTTTCCCTTGGGCCGTGCGAATGAATGGAAGGCTTTGTGGTTACCACACACCTCAGGTACCTCCCCATTGTCACTGTGGCAACCACTGAGAGCACGCAGTCCTCTCGCAGGCAGTAGAGCAGAATGAGAGGTGTTATTGCTCTAAGTGGCTTTGTTAAGTGTTTTGTTTACTGCATCAGAAAAACAGAAGAGCCTGTTACTTAAGTCATGATGAGTTCCTTGTGTTGTGTCTCAGCAGCCAGATCTGGAAGGACCTGGAGAAAGCGATGCTCTGATGAGGAAGGTCAGGGACCCCGTGCCTACACTAACACCCACAAGGGCCCAGTATCAAGTTCTACAAAAGACCCTAGAACAACTTCCTTCCAAAAAGTAGTGCCTTAGTTTCTGGCAAGTAGGAGAGGTTTGGGAAGTGTTATAGGTTAGATCTAGATGTTCCCCAAAGCCTTGTGTGCTTAAAGGCAGCGCTCTTGGAAGGGCATTGGGTCGTGGGTGTACAGCTGATTTGCAGTCAGTGGTGAGGCCTAGTGGGAAGAGGTGGGTTCCTGGGGGCCTGGCCTGGAAGGGTGCTTCTCGCTCCTGGATCCTTTTTCCTTTCTGCTTTCTGCAAACCATGAGGTGAGCAACCCTCCTGCACCAGGCCCTGGTGCCATGTTGCCCTGCCTTGGAGCCCAAAGGGACGCTCTACCACTCATGGGTCCAAGTGAAATTTCTCCTCCTTTAAATTGTAGGTGTCAAGTTTGTGTCTCAGCCCTGGAAGATTTAAGTAACGAAGATGCACACAGATTTTTGGTGCTTTCCGTTGAAGGAACTTTCTGGAATTCACCACTGGTATCAAAATAGACGTAAGTTTCCAGGTAATTGCAGTGCTTGGGTAAACTACCCTAGCGCATAGTGCTTTTCTTTTATTCTTTTGGCTTCAGACTGGTTTCGTTTCCTGCTTTGTTTTCATTTATGAAAGTCCAACTGTGGGATTCAGATTCTCTTTGCCACAAGTATAGAACATAATCAGTTTAATTTCTAGTACTCTGTTACTTATGCTCCTCTTTCCTGCTGCAAAAGCTACCTGGGCAGGTGGCAGGCAGAAATTTCCTGATGCCGCAGGCTGTAACAGCTCTCCAAGAGGGGCGTACATGCGTGGCATGATGCCTTGGGTCCAAGGCCCAAGTCTACTGTCCGCCTCCTTTACATGCCTGTAATGAGCGCCTTGTTCTCCATTGCTTTCCTATCTTTAAGCGTTGGAAACCCTTCTTGTTTCATGGTTGCTGTGTCCATAGAGAAACCCACAGGAGCCCTAGCAGGGATGCGTTCTGCTCCTATGCTATGCCCTGCAGCGGGATATGGAATGAGGGTAGCAGTTTAAAAACCTTGCAATGAATTGTTCTCTCATTACTGCCATAGAGGAATAATATAGGTGAGAACCCCCTTACCCAGGATATCCTGCGCTCAGACTGCTGCTGGAGAAGCTGCTCAGGACTGTGGCTCCCGAGGCCTAAGCTTCAGGATCACACCAGCCTCATGAGCCAGGATATTTCTTTGAGAATGGATTTTTCCAGATCCTTTTATTTCCATGTTTTTCATTATTGACTTTTACCTTTTAGACTTTAACTTGTTGCCCTGTTGGACCATTATACCAGAAAAGGGGAGCAGTATGCTTTTGTTAACTAGATGTTATGAAGAACTAGGGTCACAGCAGGAACCAGGGTTAAACTCAGAACCACTGAGGCCACCTTAGGTCAGGTGGAGTATGAACGAGAGGGCCCTTATAAGAGGCTAAGGTGCCAGAGACCATCCTGGGGGGACGTCTGCCAGGTCTTAGGGCAGAGAGGGGGAGGACCATCGCCTGGGGCAGCCAAGCCCTGGGGAGTCTCAGAGTGGCCCCCACGCTGGGGAATGACCATCTTGAATTTTCTGCAAGCTCTGGCATTCTAGAAAAGAGAAAGCTGAGACATCTCACACTTTGAGTGCTGGGAATCTGCTTACTGTGAGGAGCCACCTTCCCCACAGAATGAAGATAAGACTCAAGGAGGCCTCCCAACCCTGCTGGTGCTTTGTTTACCTGTGACACAGGCCCTCCAAGTCAGCCTTTCTGGCCTCATAAATCTTCGGCTGAGCTGTTTGTATCCCTGGATCGGTGGGAACAAAACACTCATTAACCAGCCTTCAGCTGAGGGCCGCCTCCCTTCTCCTAGGTCCTGAACTTTGGCCCATCTCTGTCACGAGGCAGCGCTCAGCTGAGCTGCTCATCGACAGATTCTCAGCCGTGCAAGTGTTAGCTAAAGAATGCACACCTCAAACCTTTTATTAGGTACTGCAATTTTTCCTTCCAAAAAATTCACCCATGTCAGTACTCCCACCAGCAGCATGCGACAGCTTGTTCTCTCACACTTGCGCCAACACCGGGTGTTATTATTCTTTTAACTGCTGCCAATTTGATAGTTGAAAGATGATGTCTTGTATTATTTGAATTTAATTACTTGTGAGTTTGACCAGCTTCTCAGTGATCAGTGGCCACTTCTCTTGTGTCTTGTGTAAGGTGGCTCTGTGTACCTCTCTTCCCACTTACAAACGCACCAGATATCTTTCCCTGGTGACTTACAGAAGTTTCCGAATATCAAGGAAAGCTCTCATCTGTTGTCATGTGTGGTAAATATTTAGAACACTTTCTTTCACTTTGTAAGTTTACTGATTCTTGGACATGGAGAGTTGGCTTTCCATTTCTACACTTTCATGGTGGAGATCAAACATAGGGCTTGGTACACACTAGACAAGAATTCTACCACTGAACTCTCTCTGTCTCTCTGTCTCTGTCTCTGTCTCTGTCCCTGTCCCTCTGTCTCTGTCTCTTGTCTGTCTGTCTATCTCTCTTTCTCTCTGTGTCTCCCTGTCTCTGTCTCTGTCTGTTTGTCTGTCTTTCTCTCTCTCTCTCTCCCTCTCCTCGTCCCACCACCTCCCTCCTTCCCTCTCTCTTTCTCTGATATGATCTTAATAAGTTGCCTAGCCTGATCTAGAACTCACAATTCTCCTGCCTTAGTAGAAGAGTAAGTGTGTGCCATTGGGTCAAGATCAATTTTTCTATATTATATCTAACAAGTATCTGTATAATCTGTCTGTCTCATCTATCTATCTATCTATCTATCTATCTATCTATCTATCTATCTATCATCTATCTATCTGTCATCTTTGATTAGCTACCTACTCTTAGCTTTGGTCTTAGAAAACTTTTACTGGCCTAAAATTATGTACATGTTCATACTACTTTCTATTATCTTAATGTTTTACTGTTAAATACTCGCTCCATCTGGGTTTCATTTTGCTCTGAAGAATGAGGCAATTTGATCCCAGTCCTGCACGATGCGCTGCCCCACCCCAGGGCATGCTGAGCCGGCCACCGAGTTCAGGCCTGGTGGTGCATGCCTGGAATCGCAGCGCTGGGGAAGCTGAAAACAGGAGAATCATTACGAATCCGAGCTGTGTAGTGAGACCTTGTACCCAATACATAAAAATAAAAAATAAAAAAGACGCAAAGTTGCTGACTTACGTATTGATCAGCTTTGAAGCAGCCGGTGTGCGCTGGGCACGCTGTGAGTGGCAGCTGTCCTTCCTCCGCACCGTCCGCAGCTGCTCCTCCGTGCTGCGCCTGTGTCCGCCCGCGCCCCTGCCTCTCGTCCTACCTGGCTGTCTTCCACCTTTATTTGTCTGCATCATCACTGGCTTAGTTGTTCTTTATGCTGCTAAGACAGAATATTTGGCACTCAGGGGCCGGGGAGACGGCTCAGTAGAATAAACGCTTCCCTGACAAGCGTAAGGGCCTGAGTTCAATCTCCGGTTCCGAAAAAACAAAACAAAACAAAACAAAACAAACAAAAAAAACCCAAAACCTGACACCCAAAGTAGAAGAAGGTAGGCTTATCTGACTCACAGTTGTGGAGGGTTCGGCGCATATCCAGCCAGCTGCAGAGTGGCTTGGCAGGGGAACGCTACAGAGAAGAAGCCACTCACGGCAGGCAGAAGCCAGCAGAAGCCAGCGGCCGACGGCAGGTGACGGCCGCACGTGCCCCTTCGGCCCCTGGCACTGCCCAGGCTGCTGCCCCGAGGGCGGCTCCACGCACCCCTTTACACAGCACCCTCGATCCCCGCGTCCCGCCCAGAATCAGCCGCGCACTCCAGACCCATCCGCCTCTGAAAAGGCCCCACCCGCAACTGCGTGAAGCTTTGGGCGACATCTAGACACACGTCATAGAAACCAGCTTACCATTTTAATTATCATCTCAAAATTTTCCATTTCCTCTCTTTTTAAAATTTTTATTAGTATCTTTGTAGTGCGTAATGATTACAGCCACCGCAGGGAGCTGGGACGCGAGCACACACATCTCCATTCTTGCCCCTTCCCCCATCCTCTTATTATTCTAGCATCAGACTCATTTATTTACCTTGCTAGATCTCATGACGCTGATTACCACACGTCCAGGTTGGACACACACTGTTAGACCAAAGAACGCGGAAAGCATGCAGGGCGGCTGGGCTGTCCATGTGCGCTTTTAGGGCCGTGGTCTGCACTAGACTACGGTTTTTTTCTTTCTCCTTTTTCCTATTACAGTAGTCTCTCGCTCTTTCGTGGTTTGACTGTGGCAGACTCACTGTTTTGCGGGTTTTCAAAAAATATTAATCTAAATTTTTTTCTCACGGAGTTTTGCAGTGCTGTACAGTGTATGTATGTTGTTGAAGCTACGTAGGCTTACGAGGTTAGAAAATGTTTAAGAACATTAGAATTTTTTTTAAAGTGTGGGAAAGGTTTATAAGAATGTTGGAAGGGTTTATAAAGCCTTAAAATATGTATTAATACTAAAGAAATGTAACACCCCTACTGCACTGCTCTTCATTTACCACGGGGCATCTGGACATAACCTCCGCGGTGAGCGAGGGGCCGCTGTGCTGCCTTCTATTTTGTACTTTATGTATTTAATGAGTTTGTGAATCTCAGACTTGTTCATCTCAGTTATTTCACTTCACATTATTGTCTCAAACTTTGTCTATTCTTCGTTCCTCAGATTTTTGTTCATTATCTGAAAATGTAACCTAAAAAAATTTTGAAATAACTTTATTAAATCCTAAAAAATATATTGGAGAAATTTGGCTACAATCACACTCGATTCACCTGTTAGTGAAGGGAGAACCTCTGTCTTCAGGGTTATGTGTCGCCACGCCCTCGCCCGGCGTCGCTGATAAGCCATCAGTGGCTTTGTGTCACGTGGCTTGCATGCTTCCTCCACTTTCCTGATGATGTTAGGCTGGGGCCATTTCCAAAACCATCCAGCTGTGGAGGCGCACTGATGGGGCCTTGAGATGTCGCTTCTGCCAGTCTGTAAGCTGTCCTCTAAAAGGCAGTCCCGAGATGATCTAGACATGCTGACAATCAAGGCCAAGAGGAAACTCAGCGTGTTTCAGCTGCACGTGAGTGGTCCCTGAGGACACTGCACACAGACCTAAGCAGTACCAGCAGCACAGACCCGGCCAGTCCTTCGACCCACCAGGACCCACGCTCACCTTCGTCTTTGTCCACCTACACAGGGCGGCATGGGCTGCAGTCCTGTGGGAGGACCCTGCACCAGACCAGGGGCTGTGCTAACAGCTCTGACGTGGAAAGGTCAGTGACAAGAAGCTGAGTCCACAGGAAATGGGGACAGATGGCCAGTTCGCCAGGCACTCAAGGCTTTCTTGCCCTGGAAATGTAATGATCTTACAGTGCTGGGGATCCCAAGAACCCAGACACATGCGTATTAAAATGTAAGAGAGAGTTTCCATTCCAAATTCAATTCTATGTTGGATTACCCACTGTCTTTAAATATTTCCACAACTTCTCTTTTCTTCCAGCTCCTTCATTCCCAATTCCCTACCTATAATTCTGTTTCATACACAAACAGATTAAAATATGTGCTCTTTCTTAGAAAAAAAAGTTGGCTGAAAAAAGGGTGAGTGGATAATTTTTCTTGTCAAGCTGCTCCTAAATTTGTATTGGATCACTCTTGTGTACCAGCGCCAAACGTTTACCAGTATACCCACACTGCAAAATCCAGTGTCACTGAAAAAGGAAATTAATTTGAAAATTCCTTGCAAAATTAGATATATTTTGGTCTGTCTCTTACTATGTGATGACATAACAGTTCATCTGCTCTTAAAGGTTACTGTTTCCAAGCCAAGCCTTGTGATATGGGGGAGAAGGACTCACATGGAATATGACAGATCACTTGAACGGATTGCTGTGCTTTCCTGAACCACAATTCCTATTTCCTGCCAATAGTTTACTTTGCCAAAATAAACTCTGATTATGGCAGTAAATTTGGGTAACTTATGTTACATGCATGGAGGAGAGGAAAGTCACAAGACATACAGTTTATAAAATTAAGAGTGACTTGGAAGCCACAATATTAAAAAAAAAATTTAGAAAGCCTACAAGTACCATTTTTCATATCACTTGGGTATAACTGGTTCCTGAAAGGTTAATTCTTGCGTATCTTATCTTTATATGGTTCGGTTCATCAGTTTGCACATGAAGTAATTTAATAATTGTCAAATAAGAAAGAGGCTTTAAGAGGCTTTCAAGAAAACAGACTATAAGTTTTAAGCTTTGTATGTCTTTGATAGCACACCGTCTAGCCACTGGTCTGATAATAATGCTTATATTTAACTCAGGGTGTATCTCTTCTCCTTGAAATGATGTTAAATTATACTTTTTCTCCTGAAAACAAGTATAAGTCAATTTCAAACAAATTTACTGGCTTATATTTTTATTATAAACATTTTCAAGCTTTGAAAAAAGTGATAAATTTTAGTAAAACTCCCATAAATGCAACTCCTAGTTTGAAATAGCTGCTGTAACAAATTCCACATACACAGTAGCTTTTTTTTTTTTTAAGTTAGGGCAGGATCTACAGAGTCTACAGGGTCGCACTATGTAGCTTGGACTCGTAGTGATCTGCCTGAGTTCAGCCTCCCAAGAGCTGGGATTATAGGCATGCATCACCATGCCTAGTCTCAATTGCTGTCTCAGTGCGCCCCAGGGGTGGGGTGGGCATGGCACACGGGGGATTGAACCCCAGTCCCCCGGCTGCTGCACTCTGCCTAAGCAGGCACTTTAGTCTGTTGAGCTATCTGGTTGGCCCTGCATACACAGTAGCTTTAAAAACAGATTTATTCTCACAGTACAGCTACAGGTCAGAAGTTTGAAGTCAGCATAAAATGGCTGAAATAAGGATATTGCTAGGCTGCGTCTATGTTGAGAGGAGAGAACTAGCCCTGCCTTCTTCTGGTTTCTGGTGGCTGCTGGCGTTCCAGGTTTTGTGGTCACACCATTCCAGTTCTCAAGGCCAGCATCTTCCACTGTCTGCAGACTGTCCACCTCCCCATCACTTTCTCCTTGTGTGTGTTAAATCTCTCTGCCTCCCAGCCCGAAGGACTCAAGGGGAGCATGTAAAGCTCATTTGAATAATCCCAGAGGATTCCCTCGAGTCAAATCCTTAGTGTAATAGCATTAGAGACACTTTTGGGGTACACTGAGTCACATTCACAGGTTTCTGGGGCTGGACATGGACACATTTTGGGAGCCAAGTGGCATTTCAACCTATTACAGTGTCTACATTTCATTTTTGACCCACTGTTTTTGCTGTACATATTGTCATTAGCATAACATTTGCCCTTGAATTGTCAGCTTGCACCACAGACACAGGACATATACCTAGCCACAGATCTCTAACAAAACCTAGCAAAATAATCACTAATTCCTTATGGCATGTGAGATCTGATCCCTGATCTCTCTCTCTCCCTTCCTTCCTTCCTTCCTTCCTTCCTTCCTTCCTTCCTTCCTTC
>NW_004524615.1:5406981-5413466 GCF_000260255.1 Octodon degus
CTCTCTCTCTCTCTCTCTCTCTCTCTCTCTCTCTCTCTTTCTGATACCCCAGATCAAACTCAGAGCCTTGCATTTTCCAGGCAAGCACTTATTCTCTGATCTATCTCCCCAGCCCCTAACTGCTATTTTTAAATGTGTGCTTGAAGTGTTTTTAATGACTTCACAATCAAAGTTCCCACCCACATTTCATTTGGTGTGAAACCCTGTATACCTCTTTTTTTCCCCTCTTGATCATGTTTTTTTTAAAGAAACCTAGAATTTTTACTGTGGAATTTCTCTTCTGGGTTTTCATGACTGATCCCTCATGGTGATGTTCAGCTGGCTTCTGTATCACTGTGTTTTCTATTAATTAATTAATTTCTGTTAATTTTAAATGTGCAAATTTGATTGTACCCAGACAAAAACAAATTGGAGCGGTTCATAGATAAGGCCATGCATTCTATACTGTGGCATATAGGAAGGGTACCACATCCCAACACTGATGGGGCCAAGATTGATCACAACACTGCATGATTTTGCCCTGCCTTTGATTATATTTCATTTTCCTCTACTATATGTGAACCTAACATGAAATTCTGGTCATGATTTAACTAGAAGACAATCACTTCATAAATTAACTTCATAAAGTTAATAAATAATAATTTATTTATTATTTATAAAGTTAATAAATAATAAATTAAGCACTGAAGATGCCATGTAATCCCACCATCTCAGCATCACACACTTCCGACAGCCATAGTGTGTGTGTGCCCATGTGCATCTATCCCATAAAATGAATAGATAAATTATCAGAGTTCCTGACTACCAGCTAAGAGATTGAAACTTGTAGATGAGCTTCTGAAAATTGTTGAAATGAAGCTTATAACAGTGAGTTAGTATTTATTAGAAGGAGATCATTCCTGGTGATGCCTACAAGGATTCATTAATGTTAGACACCAGCAATTTTTCTTGGCTTCAAAAGCCCATTTGTGGTTTCTCTTCCCTCACTTTGGGAACAAGCACTGGTTTAAAGGAAACCATGGTCTCATAGAAGTAGAGAAAAGAAAAGCCTGGAGCAAATGCTAAATATGCCTGAGGAAGATCAGGGCCATGGCAGAAAAACAAGAGGCAGAAAAGTGACATGTGAGATGGTGAATAAAGCAAGAGAAATAGTTTGCCAGACCCGAAATAGGAAAGTGGTTGAAAAGTCTTTTAACCAGAAAAGAAATCTGTTTCAAGGAAGAAAGTGTTTTTTAAACATTTTGTAAATTATATATTTTTTATTTTTTAAAGACTATAAAATGGGGCCAGGGAGATGGTTCAGTAGAATAAGTGTTTGCCTGGCAAGCACAAGGGCCTGAGTTCAATCCCTGGTTCAAAAAAAAAAAAAAAAAAGATTAGAAATGATACAAAATTTCATTGTACAAAGTAATAGGAATTTGGCAATGGTTGTTTGGCATAATGTTATCTTCAAATTAGTTGTTTAGATTACCAGATATAAATCTTCAAAATTTGCAAGAAAAAAAGTTACAAGGGGGTCGGGGAGATATCTCAGTAGAATAACTTAGCAAGTGGAAGGGCCTGAGTTCAATCCCCAGTTCTGAAAAATTAAAAAAAAAAAAAATCGTGGACTGTTCCTTTCAATAGACCAGCAGAAATCAGCAGTACAATTATCCTAACTATCTTGCATATACACATGAATATGTCTTTTTCTATTCTTTCTTTTGTCCTTTTTCTCATCCCAGTTAAGGCAGAAAGTTTTTAGTGATTTTTTAAGATTTATTCTTTTTTATTCATTTTAATAAGAAAAAATAGCAATGAAACAGTTTCAAAACGGGTTAGTATGTGGGGAGAGATAGCTCAGTAGAAAGAGCACTTGCCTGGCAAGTGCATGGTCCTGAGTTCAATCCCTGGTACCACAAAAAAAAAAAAAAAAAAGCAAAACAACAACAACAAAAAACAGGTTAGTAGGATAGTTATAATAATTGATACATAATTGCATATTGTCTTTGTAGTAGTTATTCAGAGGACAAGATGCAGATATGGTATCTTGTCAAACAATATTAGTACATACCTTTCTTCTCAATTAATGAACTAAGAAGAAGCAACTATATCTACAGTGTGTATCTGTCCTAACTATCTTGTGTATACATATATCTATATTGATATCAATATCGATATCAATATAGATTTTTTTAAATAACAAAACAGTCCTTTATTTATATCCCTCTTTTTTTGTTTTGCTTTGTCAGAGGTGGGTGTTCCACTGCAGTTAGAGAAGCTGTATTTGGAGAAGCCTTTAAAGGACCTTTTCATACCTGATGCCAGACAAAAGATTGTAGGTACCTGAATTCAGCAAACTAACCCAATATAGTCCAATCATTCATAATACTAGTGAGTTATCAGCACAACTAGTAATTGTCAGAAGTTGTTGACTTGAGCCTTTTACAGCTCAGCATATTATTATAGCTGTACTTTTAATACCTCGTGGTTATACTTTTCTGCTGGAAGAAAGTTTCCATTTGTTTCTGCTGTTATGCTTACTGTAGAACACTCTGAAAAGAAGACTGTGTCAAGCCTAGTGTATCCATCTCTGAGGATCAGCAGTCACCAACTCTTCTACCATCTGCTTTTCCCTAGGGCTGCCCATTATGACAATGACAGCCACAGAAAATCTGCACATACTCAGTAAAGACATAGTTCTCCTCTTGAGTATTTTCAGCCTGAGATTGGTTGAATCCAAAGACCTGAGATACAAAGCTCAAGAGGGCCAGCTGTGTTTCTACTCCTGCCTAACTCCCTCATGTCCCTCTGGACTTTAGGGTTCCATGCACCATAAACTATTCATAATGTTGCTCTTAAATGTAAAGATTCTCAGAAGCAAAATGAAACACCCACAGTTAGCAAAAACACACACCAAAACTTATTGAAGGTTATTAATCATCTAAGGTTCACATTTTCATTTTGTTGTATATATTAATTTTGAAGGTATTAAACAATTTCAATTTGGGCTGGCCAAATAGCTCAGCGGATTAAAGTGCCTGCAAGCAGGTCCAGTTTGCCCCTGGGGCACACTGAGATGGCGATTGAGACTGGGTGTGGTGGCGTGCACCTATAATCCCAGCACTTGGGAGGCTGTAAACAGGTGGATCACTATGAGTCCGATCTAGTAGTAAGACCCTGAACACCCTGTAGAACCTTCCCTAAAATACACACACACACAAAAATTCAATCAGAATTTAAACAAAGGCTGTCCATTTTTAAGTGGATACATCCTTAAATCTCTTTCTCTCTTTTAATAATCACATATAGTGAAATGTACAGGTTTCAAATACACATTTGATGAGTTTTGATAGATACTCACTTCTCTCTACCAACTCCCAACCAGATGTAGAACTTTCCCCTCCTTACCAGGGGCTTGTGCTCCCTTCCTCCGGTCTCCTTCCTTCATAGGCAACTGCTGAAGAAAGTGAGAAAAAAGAGATTGCTCCCTGCACCAACCAAATCAAAAGTGTCATGAATACACTAAAAAAAAAAAAAAAAAAAAAACCCACCTCAACTCCTGCATCAAAGAAATATTCTACGCTTAGTGTCTGCACAGTGTATTATTCCTATGACTTTAATTCTTACTCATGAATTCTTACTGAAGGATTTCTCTCTTGCAGTCAATAACCACTTTCCTCAGAGAGTCTCTCATTTCAGTAGAAATATTTACTGCATTTACATTAATATAATTATGGGTAAAGTTAGGTTTATGTCTCTGCTGTAATTTGTTCTTCAATTCTTGCATGCATTTTGGTTTTACTTTATTGTCTTTCCCAGGATTTTTTGGGGTGGAGTGGATACATCTTTGCACTAATTATCAATTCCTCTCTTAAGTGGCAAGCCACGTATGCCTGTATGTATGCTGTTCTTCATTCTTTACTAGAGACCCAAATCTTTCTTTGGCCTGAGAGATTTCTTCTAGTTGTTCACATTGGTTGTTGATAAGCTTACTCAGATTATCCTTGTCTAATAATATGTTTATTTTGTCCTAATTTTAATGGATAGCTTTCTTTTTTGGTGGATATGGAATTTTCAATCAGTGTTTTTCCCCAGTGCCTTACAGGTGTCATTCCAATGTCGTCTCCTTCCTTCCCTCCCCGTCTGGAAGTGGGATCTCCAACATTACTGCTGTGTCTTTCCTTAAGGGTTTTAAACAAATCAAGCTGTCTTTGTTTGTTCAAACTCCCACGAAAACCACAAGAGAAGAGCAGAGCAGACAACAGAACTTTGTTTTCTTACAATTTCAGAGACTAGAAGTGAGAGAACACACAAACGGGATGAGCTCCTTCTAGAACTTTGCTCCTTTCTCGCAGGTGGCTGCCTTCTTGGCACATCCTCAGGTGACAACTGTTGTCACCTTCTGTGCCCAAATCCTCTTTTCTTTTTTTTTGTTTAATCAGGACACCAGTCAGGCTGGATGGAGGCCACAAAGACCGGCCTCATTTTAAGTGGATTCCTGGTTCAAGTGTCCATTCTGAACACAGTCATATTCTGAGAGACGCCCTGGGAGGAGGCTAGTGTATGAATTTCAGGGGGACACAATTCAACCCTGAGCACACACCTGAGCATTTTCAGACACTGGTGCTTTTGTTGTTTACCTTTGCCACTATTCAGAAAAGCGATGCCAATAAAAATGCTTATAAATCTTTAACAAGAGTCAGGCGCACAATTGTGCTTCAGTTTCTACAGCGTTAACACAGAGGGATTCATACGGTGAGCGGTGACTCATCTCCAACCTGTTCAGTTGTAAACACCATGGTTTTTCAGATGTCTTCTTCCCTGTCCTTCTCTCTCCTCTCCCAGAGCTATGTGTAGATGCTCAGGCTCAAAGAATCTATTCTTTTGCTTTTCTTCAAGATGTTTTGATCATGAATAAACTACTCCAAAATAAGCTCAAATGCTAGCATTGGGATTGGTATTACTGGGATCACGTGCAGCAGTGATATCAAAGGATAGGAGGCTTCCTGCATGTAGGATTTGGCCCCGAGGGATCCAGAGGTTTAAGGTTTTGCCCAATTGGTGCTATTTTAGGATTTTATTCTTCTGCCTAGAGATAGAAAAAAGGCCTCAGAACTTTGCTCCCTGTATGTTAAGCTGGTAGATATTTAACTGGGATTAGAAATTCTCTCTGAACCACAATGGTCCTAGGAAGGGTTAAACCTATTAGTCACTTATGTCTTTAAGTAGCTGCTCTAAAATGGTCATTTTCCTTGAAAATATATTGATGACAATGCAGTGAGGTCAAGGGCAATTGGCTTGGCAGTGCTGCCAGGATTTGAATTCCTCGGAGAGTCTTATGGGCAGGCAGGTCTCCCAGTCACAGGGTGTGGCTTTGTCTGGTGACCTAAGCAGTGTAAAGATTCTGGGTAATTTGAGAGCAAGAAAAGAGCTTACATCTGCAGGAGAGCATCTTTTTAGGAGAATAATCCCCGTCATCTGTGGCTCAGGCCAAGATACCTGTCCACTGATGCGTTTGGCTATTCCCTATTGTTAGCACATGGGAAAGAAAGCAAATAAAATATTCGGTTCCTACTCTGCAGGAATGTCTGCTATTCTGAGAATGTAAATCAGAGAGGACTTCAGAAACTTTTACCCGAATCAACTTTTATTTTTCCTTAGCATCTGTTATGTGTAGGGACCATATTACCCTCTAGAGATGAGGCACTCTGGCAAACTACCAGACAAAACCCCCCACCTCAGTGAGACTCACAGTAGTGCTGCAGAGAGATTATCAGTGTGATAAACAAGTAAACTAGATAGGATATTAGAAATTGTTGTCAGTGTACGGAATGTTAGATTAACTGTACAGAAATGTATGTGATTGTTAAGTGCTGTTAAAAAGCACAGTGAGGGTCCAAGGATGGTGTCGTGGAGGTGGACAGATGGACAGATGGACAGATGGAGTGGGGTTGGCTAAGAAAGACTCACATGCAGACTGGGCTGAGGTTGTGGAGACAGTGACAGGGGTGTTGGGGAGCAGGCTCACCCCAGGGAAGAGGAGTGTGCAGGAATGCTCAGTGGAGGAAGGCCCTGGCCACTGCGGGAGCAGTGCGTGGGCTGCAGTGAGCTGGATGAACCGGAGAGGAATGAAGGTGTGTCGTGTGGGGGTCGTGGGAACAGACTGGGCAGGGCTCGGAGGTCACATGAAAGAATGTGGAATGTCCTCTGAATGAGATGGGAAGTGCTGAGTGGACTCGAGCAGAAGAACAGCGGGGTCTGCATGGTCCTGAGGCTCTCGCAGCCACGAGGAGAGGAGGATGGGGAGCAGGAGGTGGCCGCAGTGCCACAGCATACTTCAGTCCCATGATGGTGCCCGAGTGAGCTGGAGCCAGGGACGAGTCCCCGTCAGGTTTGAGTATGAGCTCAAGGCAAATCCTGCAGAATTGCGTCCTGGAGTAAAAGCAGGTAGGAGAGGAACTGTGTGCTTCAGGACACTTTCTTGGAATTTGGAGTTGCGGGGG
>NW_004524615.1:5413566-5421173 GCF_000260255.1 Octodon degus
GGCACTGAAACACTGATGTCAAGCTGGCTTACCTTTTAATCAGACAAGGGAGAAGCCATGGGAGCCCCCACTCAAGGGGAAGAGAAGTCAGGAAAAGCTTGTCCTGCTTCGATGGACAAACAGTTCTATGTTTGGGGAATGGTGGGGAGGAGTGGGCTCTCCACTGATCACCCGGGTTGGGGCTGGGCCTTTCTGCTGTGCACACCTCCAGCTGAAGCCCTAGAGGGACAGAGGCATCGGGGCAGGCTGAAGAGATGCTTCTGCTTCTGGCATCTGGGCATCATCAGAATCACCATCATTGAAGTCACCATCATCGAAGTCACTGAGGCGTATTTAAGGCTGTCTCGTGTTAATCATTTGGGATGTGAAATTCTAGATTCCAGTTTTTCAGCACCTTACAAAGCTGAAAGTACAGCCATTTATGGTTGTTTTCAAGGCTACATTTACTTGTGTTTTCAGCATCCCAGTTTGCTGACTTAGTGGCCTTTGCCCCGCCCCTTTGGTTCTTGCCCTCTGCTTTGTCTGTCTTCTCTTCCTACTCCACAATTCTGACTTCTAGCCTTACCATTAGAATGATCCTGCATTATTTAGTTTTTCTGCCATTTCCAACATTTCAGAACCAGCAGGTTAAACTGGAAGGGGAGATAGCATTGAGTCTATCATAGAACAAGTTACAGGCTGTTCAGAGTTAAGGTATGCTCATTAATATTTTTTGTGTGATTACCTTCTATCCTAAAATCAGGACAGTAAAGGTCTAGGGCATGCATTGAGATTAATCTCTTATTGTGGAAACACTGCTCTCCAAAGACTGCTTAGGATGTAGTTTAAGGACAAAGGAGCTCAGGCCTGAAGGAAAAGGCAGAAAAGGGGAGCACCAGGTTTGGGGGTTTCCATAACAATTGTCAGGGACCAGGTGGCTTAATGAAATTTGCTGCCTGTGCTTGCAGGAAGAAGTCCGAGGGCAGGTGTCGGCCCTCTCCTTGACTTCCAGGTGGGCTCTTCCTCCACTGAGTTGATGTGGACCCATTCTGTGTGGGTCTGTATCCAAACCCATTCTTCTTATGAGGACACTGGTGACCCTGGATGGTGGCCACTCACTGGCCTTATTTTATCTCGGTTTCTTCTGTAAAGATCCTGTATCCTAATACCATCACACTGACATGTGCGGGGACATGTAAGTGTGTGTCACACAGTTTTGTCCATCACACAGGGAGTGGGTTTTAGTCACCCTGGTGCAAGTGAGGTCCTAGAAATGGAAGCCGAGGCTGTGAGAAGCCCAAGGCAAGATGCGGCCCTGCCCTTGCAGACCATCTTACATGAGATGGACACCACCAAGAAGGGGAGCCTCAGTGTACTTTTGAGAGAATGTCTCTGTTTATGGTCAGAATCCATGAAAGAAAAATTGGTAATGAATGAAACTAGGTGACTGGTGACTCTTGTTAGTGGACATAGCAAAAATTCATATTAATGAAATTTTCGCCTTTCTGGGTAGCTATAGACGACATCAGCCATGTCTCTGACGTCATCCACCGTGGCTTTTACTTTCCTCATCGCTAAATACTATGAGATTTGTAATTTGTATAATGTGGTAATGTTAATGAACAGTGTAACTATTCTCTAAAATAAAAAAAAAATTGTGAGAAAATTGCCTCTCCTTGCTTTTTTGCACATCTATTTGATGTTAGGCTTAAACAGTGCCCGCTGTACTCTTGTTTATGGTTCTTCAGTGTATTTGCAACATGCAGATTTGGTTGAACCCTGTAGTGGAAATCAGCCCCCCTGAGATTGCTGGGGGGGCACACGCCTCCCGTTGCTCTTGTCACTGTCTGAGGCAGCTCTGAAGGGCGCTTTTTGGAGCGTCTTTTGGAGGTGTGACCAAGATACGGAAGCGCTGCGGCTCAGCACCTTCCTGCAGCAAGGCAGGCTCATAAACCCTGATAGTGTGCCCTTGCTGCCTTAGTCTGGCCGCTGTGCCTCTTCACTCTTCTTCATACTCTGTGTGACCATGAATGGTGAATAGCTCCCATCAACCCTGGACAGAGGCGCTCAGGCCAGAGCAGCAGAAGTGCCCGTGAAGGGGCTTTCCGCGCTGATTCAGGAGGCGGCAAGAAGGGCGGGTCAGTGTATTCAGAGCAAGGCGTGTATTTTGTTGAGAATTAAAGGCAAGTTGTCTTCTCTGTAATATAAATTAAAATGGCTCCTCATTTTCACATTCACACCCCCTAAGCGCTAGAGTCTTTTCTGGGTGCTATTCATATATTTCATTATGGAACCTCCGGAATGCACCTTGAATTCCACGCCTTTATGGAGGAGGGATCGCAGGCGCAGGCAGGTCGAGTCACTCGTCCGAGGTGTACCGCGAGCACCCAGCTGGCCCTGGAGCAGTCCACGGTGTTAGCGTTTACACGATCAGGCACAACACGCACATCGCGTCAGCACGCCCTGCGCGCGTTCAGCTCTGAAGTCACGCTCCCTTTCTCTTGTCTTACATGGAATGTCGCCTCTTCCCACAGAGACAAGAGTGAGGTGCCTGCGGCGGAGCTCTTAGGTTGGACCCGGCTTCTGCAGCCACAGCCAGCAGGTCTTTTCCTCCTGCACACTTGGTTGGCCCTCCTCTTGGTACTAATATAGTTAGAACATGTGTGCAGCCATTAGTGCTGTGGTAAAACCGCATTTCAATGTACTTATAAGCAGATGTACACCAGCTCACGGAGAAAACTGTGGAATGTATACAGTGTGATGATGTGGTGGAATGCCTGATCCTGCATGCAAGGAGAGTTTGCCTTGTGAGGTGAACTGAGAGCAGAGAGCTCAAGGATACTTGTGGGAAGGACCCGGGCCAGGCTTGCAGCAGTCAGCCCGAGCAGCATCTCAGTTGTGCAGGAGACAGCCCTGGCCGTTGCTTGGTCACATTTCTGCCCTTTAGGATTAAAGTTTCTTTTACTCTTGGTCAGGAGCAGTTCTGTCAATTAAAGGGCTCCAGCCAAGCTCAGGTGGTGAGGGGCACTTCCTCCATGAAGGGGTCCGTCCTGAGCTACAGGAGGGACCTGCTTTCTTCCCCTTGCGGGGCCAACCAGGGTATTTATGAATCCCCTTCCCCGCAGCTCAGGCATCAGATGGAGCTGCTGCAACTTGGACCAGTGGGCAGTAGTGAGTGACAGGGTTTCTTTGCCTGGACTCTGGAGCAGGAGCAGCAAAGCCTGACAGGTTGACTCAGAGACCAGGCACCATGGCGGGGGGAGGGCTGGGACTGACTGGTGCCTTCATAGCGAGGCTGCAGGTTATTGCTCTAAATCAGCTACCAAGGCCAGCTGTCTGGAGCCCCACATTTACTAACTCAGGTCCCTGAACCACCCTCCATTCCCCAGTCTGCAGGGAAGTTTGCCTATCACATGGCACTGGTGCTGCACCAAAGCACCAGGTAGATACCATGGTCCTGTGTCCCCTAGCCCCTCCTGAGGATCTGCATCCATTTGTCCCACTTTGCCCCATGTGACTGCTGCTCTTCTGTCTGAATTTGAGGACTACAGGGTCACTACTTCGCCCGGCCTTGGGGCAGCCATTGGATGGGGTCCTGGCCTGCTCATCCCCCTGCCATGGGGGTTTTAATGGTAGTATGGGCCAGCCTTTCATGTGACCTCCGATCTTGCTGCTGAACAGCTCTAATGCTGTGACACAGCAAAGTGCATGATGTTACACTTGTTGGTGAGACTCGTGGACTATGCTAGTGAATCTAGCATGTGTGACTGCTTTTCATGGGGACAGAAGACACTTTGGCTTCCTTTCAATTCTCCTGAGATGGAGATGAGTTGGGATGTACTTGTCTTCAATTCAAACACACACACACACACACACACACACATGCACAACACACCCATACATGCTCACAGCGCACACCCACCCACACTCACACACACTGAGGCACTTTTATCGTCATCACTAACTCAACCTCACCACCTCCGATGGAAATTTAGCTTGTGCCCGAGCAGAGTTCCTTTCATCCTGTCTCGCTGTACTATCAAAGGGTGCAAATGAGAGAAGATGAAAAGCAACATAGACAAAAGAAGTCTGCGATGCGCAAGATTTTGTTCGCATTAGCATTCTAAATGGACTTCATACAGAAACACGACACATCTTCACTGAATCAGAATCGCCCCTCCAGTCACTTTTTTCCTCTTTGGTATGAATCCTTTTCTGAATTTTATGAGATGTCAAGCTCTGTGGAGCAGTGTGAGAAACAGCTGGGCAGTTCTGAGTAAAAGGTTTCAGGCAGTGATGGACACAGCCCGGCGAGGGCATGCGCCTCCCTGACAAACTGTAAATCCGGCAGTGAGTTACAGGGTCCAGGTGCTCCTGAAGAGGGCTCTGACTAATTTGTGAACATGGCCTATAAATCAATGGAAGGCTTGCCATCAGCTGCAGTATTGGAGGGAGAAGCATCTGTTCTTGGAGATGGTGTGTGTGTGTGTGTGTGGCAGTGAATTATGGTGGCCAGTGGAAGGGGATTATGGATTATGCTGATGAAAAGTGCCACCATCACTCAGAGTGCCTTTGACAGAGACTTCCAATCAAGATTCCACTTCCTGGCCCTGGTGGATTAAGTTTAAGAAAAAGTATGTGAAGTTCTGTGGGGGAGCAGCGAGTCACATCTTCATAAATAAACCCTGACCACAAAGGTGCTTGCAAATATATGCTGGTCCAATTGAACGCCCATAAATCGCAAAGGAGGTGCCCCTAGGAACTGTGGCGTCCGGGCTGAGGGTGTGCTTCTTCATGCCAATAGGAATTCACTCGTCTTTCTTTTCCAGCAAAATCAAGGATTTCTTTTGTCATTAGGATTGGAAATAAAAATACATTCAGATCAAAGAAAATAGACAAAGAACTTTATTAATAATAATGCCCTACAAATATTTGTAAGAAGTTGATTTATTTTAGTCATTCATGTGACACTCTAGGTGGCATCATTCTTTACTGTCTTCCTCCACAGATAATCCATTAATGTATTGCTTATCCTATAAATTCACTAACATTTGGATTGACTTGATATTTTCTGCTTCTTTGATATTTTATTTGTTTATTTGGTCCAGGGTCCCACTACGCAGCTTGGGTGCTCGTAGTGATCCTCCTGCCTCAGCCTCCCTAGCACTGGGATTACAGGGGAGCCCCATCATGCCCAGTCATGGCGGCTGACACGGCACACCCTGGTTTCCAGGGCCAGCAGGGCATGTGGTATTGGGGATCAAACCCAGGTCCTTGTGCTTGCCAGCCAGGTGTTTAGCCTGCTGAGCTATCTCCTCAGCCCTCCACTTCATTGAAAATGTGATTTTCAGTTTTACATTAATCTTGCTGTACTTGAAAATTATAATTCTCCTTTGTGTTTAGTTTGCTTATTGGCCTTTTCCCCCCCTGGAATCATGTCCTGTGACCTCATAATAAACAAAGAAGAGGCGGGTCACTTCTAGAACAAGGCCAAAGACACGGTGGTAGCTGAACAGTCCTTCCTAGTGCTGGGACATGTGCTAGTGTTTTTCCTACCAGTATATCTATTCTCTGATGGTATATTAATGTATGACTGTAGGATGGATACTTTGTTTTTCACTATGTGGACACACTAGGGTACATTGTTTGCTCACATTATTTTTAAAATGTTAATTAAAGGCAGCAAATAATTTAAAAATTAAAGTTTCCATTGCTAAATCACAAAACATCAGGAAAATATGGCAAGTCATTAACAGAGTACTTGTTTTTATATTGGTTGCTTGCAGAATTTTATTACAAAATCAGAAAGAAACAAAACTAGTACACAACGAAAAATAAACTGTAAGAAATGTACTTACTGATTTTTGTTCCCTTATAGGTTTTTATATTCAGAAAAGAAAATGTAGTTCATAAACTTATTGGCTCTCGGACATTATGTTTCATGTAAAACAAATCTGGACAATGGGGAATATTTAAAATAAAATTCTAAATATACTTGGGAACATCATTTATAAGGTTAGTACTGCTGTGTTATCAGTTTTCTTTGAGCATTTATTAAAGAATATCTTTTGTTTTAATTTGCCGGGTACAAAGCAGTTTAAGGACATTTATGGTGATGAAGAGGGATCTTCAATTAACCTTGGTTGCTGAGATAGTTGATGTGCGTGTATTACAATATAACAGGATAATTACCTAATGCCTATTGTGAAGGAATTCTAATAAAGAAAATTGATTTATACATAATGAAATTCGAGCTCTCCATTTCACTTCTCATTTAATCTTTGTTATAAAAATGGTGTAAACTCTTATTTTGAGACTAGTGCGAAGAGTTTTGAGCCTATAAAGAATGCTGAAAGTGTTCCCCCATTGTAATTTACTCTAAGACAACATGAATCTACGGTTGTAAAACCGTGTATTCTTCTGCAGCGTCACCTGCAGTGATACTGCGTGCAGTTTTATTTTCCAGGGAAATTAGACAAAAGGATCTAAGGTTTATTCACATGTATTCACAAATATCCCATCTAAGTACTATTCAATCTTTGGGAGGATACTTTCTGAAAATTTAAACAAATATTCATTTTGACCTGTTTTCAGTGATAATCAACCTAGTAGTTTATTATAAAAGATGTACTCCCTCCTACACATAGTCATTGAAAAATAAAGCATTGAAAGGCTCAAGTCAACAACTTCTGACATTGCCAGTCCTGTTGATGACCCACTACTATTATGGACTACTGGGCTATATGGGATGATTTTGCTGAATTCACACACCTACAATATTTAAATGGCAATGGAATACCCATCTCTGACAAAACTAAAACAAAAAGGGGATACAAATGAAGGACTATTTTGTATCTGTATGTACAAAATAGGATAGATATACTGGTACTTTCTCCTAATTAAATAAGAAGAAAGATTTGCACTAACAGTGTTTGGACAGGCTATCATGTCTGCCTCTTGTACTATGAATAACCACTACGAAGACAACAATATGCAATGTATTAGTTATTGAAACTGTCTTACTAATCGGTTTTGAAACTGTCTCATTGCTATTTGTTTCTCGATAAAATTAATGAAAAATATAAAAAAGGAAAGAAAAATAAAGTATTTTAATATGTAAAAGGTTGAAAACTTTAAAGGCTGTTCTGCACTTATGCGAAGCGTAACGTAGCCAGAAGCTAAAATTCCCCTGCAGCGCCTTTCCTCTCTCCTTTGCTCAGGAAGGAGCCAGCTCACATCCCTGGCGGTGGCTGTTGTTTGTGACAGAGACTCTCCTCTTGGTGTCAGCGGAAAAGGAATGGGAATTCAAGTAAGGGTGGGAGAGAGAGTGGGAAGACGTCTCCGCGCGCTCCCTCCAGCCCCAGCAGCTTGGCGTGAAGGAAGGCTGCAGGAAGGCATGAGGCGGGGAGGCGTTCGCGCCAGGTACCTCGGCTGCGAGGGGAAGGGGCTGCTTGGGCCGCTGAAAAGCTTTTGCTGTGTGTTCCTTAAGGAAAGTCATTTTTTTTAAAATAATTTTATTGAGAAA
Source organism: Octodon degus (assembly GCF_000260255.1). Lineage (NCBI taxonomy): Eukaryota > Metazoa > Chordata > Mammalia > Rodentia > Octodontidae > Octodon > Octodon degus. The sequence goes on from NW_004524615.1 coordinate 5,421,071, forward strand.
CAAATAGCAATGAGACAGTTTCAAAACCAATTACTAGTTCAGTTTCAATAATTAATACATTGCATATTGTTGTCTTAGTGATTATTCATTGTACAAGATGCAA
>NW_004524615.1:5422653-5423855 GCF_000260255.1 Octodon degus
GTTTTTTAATTAAATCTATATGATAGTTATTGAAAAACAGTGAACAATGCATCACTGACCTATCTCTCTCTCTCTCTCTCTCTCTCTCTCTCTCTCTCTCTCTCTCTCTCTATCTCTATCATCTATATCTATTGCCAAGGACTGAAATAGCTGGGATCCTGTGAAAGTCCTCGGTTCATTTGGAGTTTTGCAGCTGTGTAAGCCACGTATCGTCATTATTTTCTTTATCCCCGAGACACAATACCTGACACCCACAAATCAGTAGGGAGAGGTGTGCTTTGCTGGCTCCAGGGCAGGGCGCCCTGGCAGGGGGCGGGGCTGGAGAGGGAGAGGCGGCGCACCCTCCCGGGCCACACCCGGTCCGGGTCCTTCCAACCAGCCGCGAGCCAGCTGTGAGCAGCTGTAGCCCACCCACCTGCCAGCTATCCCTCCTATCAGCTGATGAGGCTGATGAGGCTTAGCGGCGTGTGTCCAGGCAGGAGCCGCAACAGGGCAAGTCTACGAAGAGTGCCTGGGGTAAAGCAAACCGGGTTAACGTTCCCTGCACTGTCCTTCACTTTGCACTATGATTAAAATTTTCATTTTGAAAGGCACTGGAAGCGAATTCCTCCCTCACTGCTCCCCTAGGGAGCCTTCAGGCAGGGCCGTCCACGCCTCCCTATACTTTTCCGAGTCAAACGGGCTTCTGTTGTAGCAGCGTCTGGTGTTGCTGCTTTTTTCTTCTCTCTCCTGCCTTTTCCTTTCTGTCTTCTTCTTCCTTCTGTTGTCTGGATACCAATTTTATTTTTCTTCTTTCCTTCCTGCATACTCTTTGCAGTCCCCTTTACTAAATCCCTGTACCACTGTGTATCTCTTGCCTCCTGGGAGATGCCAGGTACCTTTCCTAGGGTTTCTTCCATCCTCCACCAGCTCTTCCCGGGACCATGTGTCCGCTCCAGGGAGCATCTGTGCGCGTGCAGCTCGCAAACTTAGACCTCCGTCCTGGACTTCTCGGGGTCCTAGGCTTTTGTGCCCAGCACTAACCGAACATCTTACTTGGATGTTCCCTGAATGCCTCGCTTCTGACGCTGCCTCCTCCCGCTCCTCCTGCTTGTTCTGCTCACCACTTCCCAGTGGTTCCCGTGAGCAATTTCTAAGCGTGTCCGCAGCTTCCCCTTTTCTGAGACCAGAAGTCAGCAAACCAGCCCCTGCGTGTCATATCT
>NW_004524615.1:5424768-5435651 GCF_000260255.1 Octodon degus
CCTACCTACCTACCTACCTACCTATCTCCTTACCTACCTACCTGCCTGCCCTTCTGTGTACATATCTTTTCATCCTTCCTTCCATCCCTTTCCTGTTGATTGTGGATCCCTAGTATAGCCTTTCCCGGCATGCAGTGTGTCTATCTTGACTGTTATCATTGCACCAGAAATTGCCATCATGCCAAGAATATGATAATAAGTTCATTTGAAACAAGAGTAAAGAACTGGGATGTTCACTTATGCAGCAATGTGGAAAGACAAGTAACATTATGGAGACAGAAGCAAACAGATGCAGTTAGAGCACGTGGGTCCACCTGTCATGGAGGGGGATTCAGGCCGGATGAAGTTTCTAAGTGGTGTCACGTTGCTGGAGAGAGAGGGCTCCACCCATAGCATCTCTTGAGGACACAGTAAGTGTTCAAGCCATGACAGGGAGAAGCTACAGGTGGAAATCTTTCAACCTCTTGCAATATCACAAATGAGAAAGGTAGAGGTGTGAACCGGGGCTTGCTCACCATGTGTGTCAGTTGCTGCTGGGGTGCTTCATGGATGTGGTCCTTGTTACTAAAAGCTGCTCCTCTTGCACTGTGCCGGGGAATCCCGGGCTGCAGCCACCTCTTCTTGGAAGCACTGGCGAGAGGCTTAGCCAACAAAGAGATGCTCGGCAAACTCGGTGGAGTTGGCATCAGTGCACTGAGCTACCTTTAAACTAACTTCCATGCCACAGTGGAAACCGCGGTGGCCTCGCGGCCTCTACAGAAAGCTCTCGGTTAGATGCATGTGTCTGCTCCGAGCTGCAGGGTCTGCTCATATCTGACCTGGCTGGGCACCCTCGCGGCCATTTTGGCCCAGAGACTTTGCCAGGAGCTTCATCACATGGAAGAGACATGTCCTCTGGGGCTGCTGCGTCATAGAGGCTATTCGTTCAGACTGCGCTTGTCTAACTGATTCACTTGATCCACTTAATGTGTATGAGTAGTATGTATTATGTGCTGCTATTGTTCCAAGTACTTTACTAATGAATAAATAATAGTGTTTGCTAATTAACAACACCCTGGGATAAGTACTGCTGTTATGCATATGTTATAAATGAGGATACTGAGGCACATAAAAGTCAGATAAATGATCCAGGTCCATGTAGCCAGCAAGTCAGACAAGTGTTTGTCCCTAGCTCAGAGCCAGAGTGCAGGCTCCGTGTGACCTCCCCACAGTGCCTGATCTTCCTTGCATTGCTTGCCATGTCCCTCCTTCTTGCAGGATGGCATCGAACCTTCCTCGGCATGTCCTTGGCTGGCTGACACAGCCCTTTCTCCACATACCGATCTAAAAGCCAGCAAGACTCATTTTAGGGTCTTGCCACCTAGACCTGGTTCTGTGCTATGTTTTAGATCTACAATGGCCCTGAAAGCCTGCTGTGTTTAGAAAATGATTGGATTATGCGCTTATCGCTGACTTGCCTGTAGGCGGCGTCTGATCAGAGAGGCGGGCCACCTGAGGCATGACCCAGTGGGGACCCTCTTCCTGCCCCCTTCCTCCCTTGATTCTGCTACCTGGATGCCATGCGGTAAGAGCTAATCCTCTGCCAGGCCCCTCTGCTGTGTTGTTTTTTCTTTGCCCAACTATGGACTGAACTAAGAATAAAAGAGAACCTTTCCTCCCTGAAGTTGTGATTATTGGGCTTTGTGTCCTAGAAGTGAGAAAGGAGATGTGACATCTTGCCAGACCCACTGTTCAGCTTGGATAGCCTCACTCCAAGACAGGGAGGAGGGTCATGCTGAAAGCCTGGGCCACACTACAGAAGCAGGTTGTTTCTAAGAGAGAGGAGAAGAGAAGTGAATGAAAGGGCACTTGTTGGCAATACCTGAGTCAAAGGTGGGAAGAGGTGGGTGCTCTGGGGACAGAAGCCTGGGACACATCTGGTTGAGCATGCAGCTGCCTCTTCAAGGAAGCAGGAGCAGCCTGGATGACTCAGCTCTCTGGTGTTCAGTGTCATGAGCACGGAGAACCTCTGCTCTGTGGTGTAACCCAGTGATTACACAGTGTCCTTCCAGGCTGGTGACTCGGACTTAGCAGCACGGGCAGCTGCTTCCCTTCCCTTTGGGCTGCCAGTGAGCCTGTGCTGCTCCTGGCGCCCAGCCCCAGTGCCCTCCCCTGCCCGTCGCCTTCTCTTTCTACTTCCTGATGTCTTCCTCTATCCCAGGTTTCAAATGCAATGTCCATTTGCTTCTCTCTGTAGAGAGGGCCCAAGTCATTTAGTTTTCTGCTCCTTTTCAGCTCTCTAAGTTTCACGAGGGGCAGATACTTGACACCTTGTAATCAACTACTGACCAGGGCCTGCTAGGGACTGCATGCAGCCTCTTACGTCACAGGTTGCACTGGATTGTCCATGCCACCATCCCCAAATATTTTGAAGAGGAAGTGTAAGTCACAGATTGAGTTGGTGCCCGTTGCTGAAGATGTCAACCACATCTTCCCTCTAGTTCTTGTGCTCCACGAGGTCATCTGGAGGACAGGGCTCACTGTGGCTGAGGAAAACTCACAGCCATGGTGCTCAGCACGGATACCTGGGGCTCTGCAAGCGGAGCCGCACTGCAATGGGCCGCTCCCAGGAGCTCCGCTGTTCGCCCTGGTCTCTCACCATTCCAACATCCATGGCTTCCTTAGATGTACAGTGAGGCAGAGCTGCAGGTACAAGACTGCATTCTGAATTATGAATGTTGTCTCCCTTTGAATATTTTCTTGAATGCGATGTTGAATGAGTCACACATTTGTTGAGGTGCTTACTTTATTGCTTACTAAAAGATGAACAGGAGCTTTGTTTACTGTCACTGAATTCGCCTCATGGTAAGTGCTCAGTGAGCAGACGCGGTGTGTGACCAGAGAGTGCAGATGGGCCAGAGGTCAGTCAAGCCCTCCAGTCTGTGGAGGGACATACTTCCAGCACATGAGCAGATACACAGTGTGACTACAGCGTGAAATACTCCTGGTGAAGCTGGATGTGGAGGTGTGCACCCGTAACTACAGTTCTCTGGGAGGCTGAGGGAGGAGGGTCAAAAGTTTGAGTCCAGTTAAGCAAATTTAGTCTAGGTGAGACCATGTCTCAAAACAAAAATATACAAATGTGCTATGGATATAGACCAGTTCAGAGGCCCTGGTTTCAATCCCTAGTACCATGAGGAAAAAAATATCCTAGTGGAGAGAAATTAGGAATAAAGATTTGTGAAGGCCCTTCTGAGGTGGGGGAGATAATGAAAAACCAGTTGAGCCAACTTCTGGGTGCACACCGAGTGGTGCAGCAGCAGCAGTCCTTCGGGGCGCAGGCAGGGGCGACTCACATGGCCTGCCACTGCGTGCCAGGGGGCCACTCAGTGCTGCCCTCTTTCAAATGCAGATAAGTCATCGCTCTTTCAAGGACAAATTAATCACAGGTCTGAAGTAATTTGAGGTCAGCTTTATTTTTCAGCAGAAGGCCCATTATGAGTCAGACATGGCAACAGTGGGGTTTTTAAAGCGTGGTTCCAAGACGCCACTTGCGTCTTGGAGGTGTTTGGGTGCCTTCTCACTGCCGCACATATCTCCCAAGATCCGGCGGCTTCCCTCAGCAGAGTAGCCTGAAGATCATGCGCAGCCCGCTGTACTTTATACAGCAAACTGTGCTTTGGGAGTTAATCAAGAAAATATCCTGTTAATTAATTTCCTGAGAGCTTCTTATCGGTATACAGGCAAACTGTCAAGCTCATTTTAATGAAAACATTTCTGTTTCAGCTATTGGTATTTATTAGTCACTTCACTGGTTTCAAAGCATGATTTAGGGAGTGGAGGAAGATGATAAGTTGGGTCAGATAGATTTCTTAAAGGCAAGAAAGTGGATTAGGCTAAACTGAAGAATGGAAGTAAAAGGACAAGTTATGTGATACTAATTCAATGTGTGCACACAGAAAGAAGAAATTTCTAAAATAGGAAAAGGAAGTACTTATCGTTTAGATCTAGATGTCTCTGCAGAGCTTCAGGTGATCATAGGTGGAGTTTTGAGCAGGTGGTTGGGTTACAGAGTGTACAGTGGCCTTGTTAATGGTGGGCGGGGACTTGTCTGAGTGGAGGGTCACTGTGGCGTGACCCGGAAGATCATCTCTGTAGTGTGACCCGGAAGAGTAGCTCTGTAGTGTGACCCGGAAGAGTAGCTCTGCTTCCTGGCACCTGTGCCCTCTCCGCCCCTGCTACGGGCTCTGTACTGTGGGCAGCAGCCCTCCACCATGGCTCTGTGTGGTGCCTCTTCTGCCTGGAGCCAGCAGACCATGCAAGGACGGAAACTTGTAAACTTGTCCTCGTTTCAGTCAGGTATTATGTCAGCAATAAGAAAGTACCTAAGACAAATGCTAAAGAATGTCACGGCAAGTTGAAGCTCTTATCTTTCTATTATTTGAAACTTTACAGAGTGCAAAGCCAAGATGCTGTGTAACACCTCCTCCTCGTCCTTGTGGTAGCAGGCAGGACAGTGGCCCCAAAGATGTGTGACCATGTCAGGCGATGAGGCAAAGGGAAGCTCATATTGCAGATGGAACTAAGGAGGTACATCTCCTAATACAGCGAAGGAGGAGATCTTGCACATGAAAGAGGAAGTCAGGAAGGTCAGAATGGTGTGACTAGAGATTTGACCACTGGCTTGAAATGGAGAGAGTCTTACACCAGGAATGGGTGCGGCTCCCACCCCCTGGAGTGGCAGAGGAATATTTCATTGTGGAGCCCGGAAAGGAGAGCTGCTGCTTCCGCACCTGGATGTTTAACCAGTCAGACCCAGCCGGGGAAGTATCAGACCTCTGGGCACGGTGTAGTTCACTCACTGATCTCAGTAGATGGGCAGCAGAGTCTGGTGTCTCTCTTACCAGCAAGGAACCTGGACTAAGATTCTAAGCTCCTTGTTCAGGTACTCAGAGCCCCCTGGAAGCTCCGGTCCCCTGACTTGCACAATCTGCCTCCTCTGTGACACCAAACAGCTTCTTAGTACACCGAGGCTAGACAACAGTGTTGGGAATACACACATCTTTCTACAGGAGTAGCAAGTAGGTTTGCTGGTTTCTTAATTAATTATTAAATAATTTCCAGTGCCTAGCTTATGTGGTTCTGAGATAAAATGGTTGATCGACATGTGAGTATTCAAAGAATGAAAACAAGTCCAGGAACAGGCTCTGCTGCTGCTCCAAAGAGGCCTGGGATCATGGCTGGACCCTGAGGCATCACGGACAATGAAAGGGTTGCGTTCTGGGAAGCCCCGTGTGTCATGCACTTTCTCTGAAATTTCCCAAGCAGAATTAATTGCTCAGTCATTTGCATTGTGCTGATGTACACGGCCCTCCTGAGAGAACTTGGGCTGAACATATCCACGTCTGTCCTGGAGTTTGAATCCCTGGAGGAGCGGGAGCCTGTCTTCTGCAGTCCTGGGCCCGTCATGGCGTACTTCAGAAAGCAGCTCTGTGTCACTCAGGAAAGAGGGCTTGACAGGAAGATGAGACAGCTCCTAGGGGCTGTGGAGGAGGCGATGGGCAGCAGGGCTCCGGGGCGTTCCACAGGAGTTCAGTTCCCTCCCTCCCTGGCGATCTTTGCTGAGGGTTTTCAGGCCTGTCCTGTTTGCTTGGACCACCAGCCATCTCTGGGCCCATGGGCTCTGCCACACAGGAGGCAGAAGAGGCAATTTTGTGGCGCTAAGTGGGGATGTCAGAAGGAAAGGTCAAGAAATTCAAGCAGGCCAAAATGAGAGGTGACTTCAGCAACGCACATGGCACGGCAGGCAGGAGCAGTGAAACAGCACCAGGGTCTGCAGACAGATCTGCTTATGTCAACAGGCACCAATCGGGGTCGTTCCCAGAATATCAGATCCTGACTCTGGTGGTCTCGGGCTCCCATGGGCTCCCAGGTAGCCAGTACGGAGGTAGAGCAGCTTGTCTGCTGGGGCTTGGCTTACACAATGTGCAGCGTCGCAGGGACCAGCTATGCATCACAGTGAGCAGCCGTTTCTGGGAGACCAGAAGCAATCAGAACTGCAGCGGGAACAGTTATCTGGACAACTAAGAAGCTGAAGTGTACTGGTAGGGGGGCCCATTTTCTACTACACAGCAGCTGTGACAGTCATGGGTCCAAATCCTGCCTTCCTTGTTCACTACTTTTTGAACTTTATTTGAAATTACTTAATTCCTTTCTTAAAGAAAAGTATATTTTCTCCCTTATAGTCCTGTGGTGGAGATTAAATAAGATAGTAAATAAGATAGTACATATGAATATCATTGCCAAAGTGTTGGGTACAAACAAAATCTGTGAATAGTTTTTTTTTTTCAGTACTTGCTATTGAACCCGGAGCCTTCTCCCTGAGCTACATCCTCAATTCCTTTTCTCATTTTGAGACAAAGCTCTCTAATTTGCTAAATTGCCCAGGCCGGATTTACTCTCACAATCCTACAGGAGAGCTGGGATTACAGGTTTGCCGTGGCAAGCGTGGAGTATGATAAGCACTCGTGAGAGGAGGGTTGCACCCAACGTGTTGGGGAGCTCGTGCTTTCCGGGGATCGAGCTGATGATCCTGCTCCTCGCTGCGGTGACTGCCTGCGGGCCTGCCTTCCTGTAGGTGCAGTGGCCACTGTGCCCACGGGGCGTGTGGACTGCGTTTCCCAGCAGCCTCCGGTGGTCTGGGATTTCAGAACCACACAAAGGCTGTTGGTGGGCAAAGGATCAGGTGGCGCTGCTGCCCCACAAGTTGGTAAATCTGCCCCCAGACAAAATCAAGTTCATGGTGTTTGATTTTCGTCCCCATTTTGCTCCCTTGAGTTTGCTTACTAAATGCTGACCAGTTTCAACCCACTGAATTTATGAAAATTGATAAGATCGCAGACCATTGTTCTGCGGCTTCGGCAGTGCAATTTTTGTTCCCCGTATTCATCCAGGCTGTTTGAATACTGTGTTATTCTTGTCCTTGTCTCTTCATTTTTTTCTACTGCATTGTTGAGAAACCAAAGCAAAAGCTTTTAGGTAGCTGATCTCATTCTGTGGAGCTGACAGTCTCAGAAGGTTAGAATTGTTTTATTACAAAAGCAAACATTTGAACCTGCAGATATACAGCGAAGAATGTTTGGCTGGGCAGGTGACTCAGAGATGAATAACAAGATACACTTCTACAGTTTTTCAGGTTTTATGAAATCAAGTGGAACCTTTTTTTTTAAAAAAGAATTATTTTAAAGTGTTTTCTCCTCCCTGATGATAGGATCAGTATTGCATATCAAAGAATCTGACTTCAAATGGGCACAAATACATACATACACAGTCACTCATTTAATTTCCTTCATTCTTTCGGAGAAAGCAAATATTTTATGACTCATGAAAGAGTGATTCGCCATGCTCCCGAACTCCCAAATGGGACGGAGGCCCGCGAAGGCTCCTGCACGGGAAGATGCCCATTTCAGGCCCAGCGCGCCAGCCGTCTAGTTCCGTCCGGGCTTTGGGGTCGATGACAAATAGGCCCAGCTTTAACGGTCTGGAGGTTTTCAGTTCCTGTCTTTTAATTTGCTCACGTGTGTGGTAGTAACAGTCACCCTGTCCGTGGGAGCGAGGACAGGCCACCTCTCAGTGCTTCTTCCACCCACTTCCACTCTCTTCCCATCTCTTCTCCATCTCTTGGTTCCCTTCTCACTTGAGAATGATTTATTTTCCTATCATCAAACTTTTATTTTGATTTCTATTTAAATATTGCAGTTCTCACATAAGCAGAGCCATGATATTTAAGCTTCTGTGTGTGATTTACTTCAGTTAACTTTATGGTCTCAAAGTACATTTGTTTTCCTGCAAAGGGCTCAAAACTATTCTTCTTTATGACAGAGCAGTACTCCACTGTGCATAAATACATTTGCCTTATCCATTCACCTGAGCAGCATACACAGCTTCCAAGAGTCAGCTCCATGTGTTGTGCTGTTGGAAACAGGTAATGCACGAGTCACTGTGTACGATGTCTTGAAAGTTTTTGCAAATGTACCTGGAAGGAGAATAACTAGATGAGGTGGAATTTCTAGTTTTATCTTTTGAGGCATCTCCACGCTGGTTTCCATAGTGGCTGCACTGGCTTACTTTTCCACCAACAAGGTTGAAGGGTTTCTTCATCGCCAGCATCTGTTGTTTCCTGATTTATCGATGACAGCCATTCTTTCTGGAGTCAGAACCTTGTACTTTATTTTGCAGTTCTCTGATGGTCAGCAATGGTGAGCATGTATTTGTTTGCCATTCAGACTTCTTTTTCCAAGAAGAGTATTCATTTTAGTTGCCCATTTTTTGATTGGGTGCTTTATTTGGGGAGGGTTCTATTTTGCCTGTTCTTTATGTATTCTATATTGGTCCTTTGGCAGTGGTGTAGTTAATTTTTCCCCTCATTCTGTACATTGCTTCTTTACTGTTCATTATTTCCTTTGTTGTACAAAAGCTTTTTCTCATTTTAACAATAAAATAATTAAATAGCAGTGGAACAGTTTTCAAAACAGGTCCGTAGATCAGTTACAATAATTAATACATTGCATATTGTTGTCTTCATATTAGTTACTCAGAGGACAGGATGCAGACATGATATCTTGTCTAAACAATATTAGTACAAACCTTTCTTCTCAATGAACTAAGAGAAAGTAGCTGCATATCTATCCTAACTATCTTGTATATACAGATACATATTTTTGCACAACAAAATGGTGCTTTTTTGTTTTGTTTTGTCAGAGATGGGTGTTCCATTGTAGTTAGAGAAGCTGTGTCTGGAGAAGTCTTTAGACAACCTTTTCATACTTGATGCCAGCCCAAAGATTGTAGGTGCTTGAATTTAGCAAAATAACCCAATAGAGTCCAACAGTCCATAATAGTAGTGAGTTACCAGCACAACTGGCAATTGTTTGAAGTTGTTGACATGAGCCTTTTACAGCTCAGCATAATATAGTACAAAATTTTTTTTAATTTGACATGATCTTATTTATTGATAGTTGATATTATTTCTTGTGAAATTGGAGTTCTGGTCAGAAAGTCCTTGCCTATTTTGATGTTTTTAAGACTTTTATTTATTTTTTTAGTCTGTTAACATTTAGATCTTTGATACATTTTGATTTTAATTTAGTACATGGTAGAGATACGGGTTTAGACTCAATCTTCTGCTTGTGAGGAGCTGGCTGTCCAGACACCGTTTATGAGAGGGCAACTTTTCTTCACTTTGTTCCGTTGATCTCTGTTTTTGTACCAGGTTCAAGCTGTTTTTTCTTTCTTATCACTGAAGCTTTGTAATATAACTTTAAATTTGGGATTGTGATGCTTCCTGCTTTGCTCATGTTATTCAGGATAACTTTCACTGTCCTGGGTCTCTTCTGGTTCCGTGCGGATTTCAGGGTTGCTTTCTCTACATCTGTGAGGGATGCTGCTGGTGTTCTGACTGGGGTTGCGCTGAGCCTGTACCTCACCATGGAAGTGGGGCCGGTTGCTTTGACTGTATTGGTTCTGCTTTCTCAGGCACAGGGGATGTTTTTCCTGTTTTCTGATACTGCTTCAATCTCTTTTTTCAGAGTTCTATAGTTTTCATCGTAGAAGTCTTCTACTTCCTTGGTAATTCTCAAGTACTCAGTTCTTCATGCTCCTGTGAATGGTATTGTTTCCTGGTTTCCTTCTCAGTGAGCTCATTATTGGTGACAGAAACATGGTTAATTCTTGCCCATTGATTTTGCATCTTGCTACATTGCTGAATTTGGCTGTCAATCTTAGAAGTCGCCTCACAGAATTTTTTTAGCCCTCAGAGTTTTTATCACAAGTGCATGTTGAGTGAATGTTGTTGAAGGATTTTCCTGGGTCTGCTAACCAGACCTGGGACTTTAGTCCTTGTTTCTGTTTATATGATGTATTGCATTTATTAATTTGTGTACATTGACCCATCCTTGTATAATCTGAGATGAAGCTTACTTACCCATGTGGTGTGATCCTTTTGGTGATTTCTTGCATTCTGTTTGGCAGTATCTTGTTGAGGAGTTTTTTTTTAAATTAATTAATTAATTAATTAAGTTTTAAAAATTTATGCATTTGGTTTAGGGTCTCACTGTGCAGCTCGGACTTGTAGTGATCCTCCTGTTTTCAGCCTCCCCAGCACTGGGATTATAGGCTTGTGCCACTGTGACCGGATTTGGCTGGCAGCTCATTGTGCTGTGGGTGGGCCAGTGCAGCATGTGGTGCAGGAGATTGAAACTCGGTCCATGTGCTTGTCTAAGCAAGTGCTTAGTCTGCTGAACTATCTCACTGGCCCTTGATGAGGAGTTTTGTGTGTATACTTATTAAGGAGATTGAACTGTATACTTTTGTAGTTGGATCTTTGTCTAGTTTCCAAATCAGGGTAGTGGGAACTTCCAGGAATCACTTGTTAGTATTTCTTTCCCTTCACTTTTTTTTCCAATAATTTTATTGAGAGACAAACAGCAATGAGACAGTTTCAAATCAAATTAGTAGGACAGTTTCAATAATTAACACATTGCATACTCTCTTCCTAGTGGTTATTTGCTGTACAAGATGCAGACATGATATCTATCTACAAACACTGTTATAACAAATCCTCTATTTATTAAGAGAATGTGATTACATGTCTATCCAAATACACAGATACAAAATGGATATTCATCTGTATCCCTGTTTTTGTTTAGTTCCGTCATTTGAATATTATAGGTGTGTTAACTCAGCAAAATATTCTAAAAGAGTTCAGTAGTCCATAATAGTATTGGGTCTTCCTCTTGACAGGCAGTATCAGAAACTGTTGACCTGAGTCCCCTACAGCTCAACATAACAGCATAGCTTTACTTCTTATATTTCGTTTTTATACTTTTCTGCTGGATGGTTAAGAC
>NW_004524615.1:5435751-5436696 GCF_000260255.1 Octodon degus
TGTAGTTTTAATTTGCATTTCACGAATGGCTAGTGATGTGGAGCATTTTTTCATATATTTATTTGCTTCTTTAATTTCATCCTCTGAGAAGTGTGTGTCCATCTCAGATGCCTATTTCTGGACTGGATCTTTAAATTTTGGGGCCCTTGTACTTTTTAGTTCTTTATAAATTCTAGAGAGCAGACCTTTGTCTGAGTACTTATTTGTCAGGATTTTTCCAAGTTTGTGGGTGGTCTTTTCACTTTGCTGGTAATTTCTTTTGACGTGCAAAAACTTCTCAATAAGAGCAGGTCCCAGTTGTAAATTGTTTCAGGTGTTTCCCATGTGATTTGATCTTTGTTCATGAACTCTTTGCCAATCCCTATGTCTTCAAGAGTTCATCCTACTTTCTCTTCCAGGAGATTTAGTGTTTCTGTTTTACTGTTTAAATCTTTAATCCATTTTGACTTTAGTTTAGTGCATGGTGATAGACCTGGGTCAAGTTTGAGTTTTCAGCATGTAGAGAGAGAGCCAGTTTTTCCAGCACCATTTGTTAAAGAGGCTATCTTTCTTCCAGTGAGTATGTTTGGCACCTTTGTCAAAGATAAGGTGTCTGAGAGTGTTCGTAGGTGCTTCAGCGTCTTCTAATCTATTTCATTGATCCTCAGGTCTATTTTGTTGCCAGTATCATGCTGATTTTATCACAACAGCCTTGTAGTATACTTTCAAGTCAGAAATTGTAATGCCTCTTGCCTTGTCTTTATTACCCAGGATTGCCGTTTGGTCTTCTAGGTCTATTTTGGTTCCAAATAAATTTTAGGAATGATTTCTCTATGTCTGTGCGGTATGTTGGTGGTAGTCTGATAAGGAATGCATTAAATCTGTACAGCAATTTTGGGAGTGTGGCCATCTTCACAATGTTGGTTCTTCCTGTCCAGGAGCATGAAATATGTTTACATTTTCTGA